>NC_030389.2:2560929-3760929 GCF_001625215.2 Daucus carota subsp. sativus
AACTCGAAATAAACCATTTGTTAAGGGAGATACTGGGATGCAACATGCCTCTAGCTAGCATGGCCTTCAGCATATATGTCAGTGCTCTTGGCATGTCTGGAAATATTGATGCTGCTCTCCATTGCATAGATAAAATGCTGAGTCTTGGATGCCAACCTTTGCTCTTTGCATTTAACTCTGTGATCAAGGGCTTTTGTCAAGAAGGATATGCTAAGCAGGCCAACTGTCTGATTGAGCTCATGCAAGATCAGGGTATTCTCCCGGATCTTACAACTTATCTAATAATGATTGATGAGTACTCCAAGCGAGGTGACATGCCATCAACCTTTGATATTATCAATCAGATGGAAGCTAGGGGACTACAACCTAATGTTGCTATCTACGACTCCATCATAAATGGTTTAAGCGGGGAAAAAAGAATAAATGATGCAAAATATATGTTTAATAGGATGGTTGAGGCTGGCGTTGCTCCTGATGACATTTTGTTTATCTCAATTACTAAAGCCTTCTCTCAGAGTGGAAAAGCAAGAGAAGCACATCAAATCTTTGATAATATGGTGGAGTACGGTTTTCAGCCCAGTTGCCAGGTTTACAGTGCTCTTATAAGTGGGTTCGTTAAGAAAAATATGACTGAGAAGGGTTCTCACTACCTTGATAGAATGTTGGCAGATGGTTTTTTGCCAAATATTATGCTTTATACTTATCTTATAAGTCAGTTTCTGAAGAAAGGAGAGATTACATTTGCTTTTGGATTATTTGATTTGATGAAGAGAAGTCAGATTAAACCTGACCGTGTAACCTATATTACACTGCTCAGTGCTGTATGTAACAAAACAATGTTTTTGGGGAAAAGATGGCCCACATCAAATACCAAATTGAAAATGGGGCAGGAAATGTTGTACCAATTGCTCAGTCAGAGACTTGTTGTGCCTAGGGTTACGAAATGTAGTATGTGGTTTATTACACGAAGGGAACTGATACTATTTGCACTGAATTTGATCAAAAAAGAAGCAGCTACCTTCATGCCAGATGTGTACCTATATAACTGCATGATTTCTGGATTTTGTTGGATAAGCGAGATGGAGATTGCATATAACTATGTTGCTCTGATGAAAAGAGATGGTGTGCACCCAAATATTGTGACTTTTACAATTCTCATTGATGGGCATATTCGAGTAAATGAAATTGACCGAGCGGTTGCTCTTTACAACAAAATTAACGGAGATGGTTTTGTTCCAGATAAAACCATGTATAATACTTTGATAAGAGGTCTTTGCAATGCTAGAAGACCATTTTGTGCATTGGCACTTTCAGTCACAATGCATAAAAGAGGGTATTCCCCTTCGGAGGCTTCATATGAGAGGTTACTTGGTTGTTTCTTTGCTTGTGGTTTGAGCATCAGTGCCTTAAAAATCTTTGAAGATATGCTTGCCCATGGCTACAAACCTTGCCGTTACAATCTTAACCGTTTGTACGCCATGTTACATGATAACAAAAGTTGTGATGATGCCTAATCCCACAGTCGGTCTTATTCTTTTGGTCCAGTCACTTTCTCCGTCAATTTAAAAGTTAGAATCTGTTCCCTCCCCCCCCCCCCCCCCCCCCTCACATACATATGTACATATGGTAGACATGTAACATGCATTTTTATTGTTTTTGTATATAGTTTATATAGCTGATTGGCATGTGTAATATAATGTCGGTATATACATTTTGTGTAGGTACTTGCCTTCAGAATTATAAACGGGTAGAAATTCCATCCACACTTGGCAATTAAATCCTCCTACTCGATTACAAACAAGTTGCACGTTAAGTTTCAGGTAATTATGATGAACTGTTACACCACTTTC
The DNA here is from genome assembly GCF_001625215.2 of Daucus carota subsp. sativus. Classification (NCBI taxonomy): domain Eukaryota; kingdom Viridiplantae; phylum Streptophyta; class Magnoliopsida; order Apiales; family Apiaceae; genus Daucus; species Daucus carota. The sequence continues at coordinate 2,562,780 of NC_030389.2, forward strand.
TGTCATATTCCTTCTTTTACGTGTGTATTTCTCTTAATATTAACATAATAAGACAAGCTTCATATGTATGTTTAATCCCCCAACTTTATGAGATAAGATAAAGCTACTATCTGAGATCTGCTTGTAGTTGAAATTTAAACTGCCATTCTTTTTTTCTTTTTTTTTGGGGGGGGGGGGGGGGGGGTCTTAAAAGAGCATAATAGGGTTTTGAAGTGCATTCTGGGTTTATTACGTAAAGCAGGATACAAAATTTATATACAAATTTTATTAAGTTGAAGGTAAGATGACAATGTCTGAGACTTTGATCCACCTTTGCCTGCTCTATATTTCTTCGGTTCTTCCTGATTCAAGGGGGTGAATGACAACTAGTTTTGGAAAGAGGGAGTAGTTTACTTTACTACTATTAGCTACTTGTAACTCAAAATGCTTCTATCCCCTCTATATTACAATACAGCTGAATGATTTTGTAGTCAATTTATAAACTCTAGATAGCTTGTGCAAGAATATCCATTATCCGTCAATCTATCAGAAACATAACCAGCCTTATTCTGTATATTCAGTTTACGTTTGAAAATGAGAATTTTTTTCTTATCGCACTCTTTACAAGTGACAAGGTTAATTATGTAATCTATTTAATAGTTACACTATCATTGCGTGCTTATAGATATCGATCATTGTTACTCAGAATAATTATGAATTCAGAACGAAGTTGAGGGGAGTTGTTCGTGCTGTAACCTTGTCTGATTTTGTATTTAGGACGCTTTCGCAAATTGCAGTTTGGTAGACTGCCATCACACTATATGTCCTCTCAGGTAAGAGATTCTTTTTTGTGATTTATAATTTTGGTGATGATTAATTGTAGAAAATAAGATATTCACTCACACACACACACATGCTTTCACTAGACTCGAACCCTCAATCTCTTGTTACCAGGGGAAAAGGGGTATTTACTAGGCTACAGTGAAAGCTGAAGCCAAGAAGCAACTATGCCTTTAAGGTAGAGTAGCCAATTTTTTTTTTTGATTAGTATCTGCCTAACAGCGTGAAACCTATGTGGCAGCGGCAAAACATTCCAGGAGGCACTAAAAAGATTAATCGGAGGATGATGTTTTGCCGCAGTGATGGTGTGGTTTGTATTTCTCATCTATAGGGCACCACATTAACCCTTTTTGAAGAAAATGAGAGCTACATTCATGGACCAAGGGAGTGAAACAACTCCCAAGTATAAGTTAGTTCAGTTTTGGGATTGCAATTAGTATTTGATGCATGATTACTGATATACTCAAAATGTCAGAATCACTTCATCCTTTCAATTTGAAAGTTATATCATCTCTATTCTAAGTCTGTGACAGATATATGTGCATATAAATACGTAATTATATTATTTATTGAGAGGTTGATTGTTGCTGGGAATTTCTTATACGGATGTTTTTATAATCTTTGTGTAGGTACTTCCTTTGAACCCTAATTCGCAGCTTACTCTTCATTGCTCAGAGTTCAAAATTCTTTGCTCCGGTTTCACTATGCAATTGTATCGTCTATCAAAGTTTAGAATCAAGTTGCTCAGTAAGTTTCAGGTAATCATAATGACCTATAATACCAGTTTTGTCCATATGTTTCTTGTATGCTTTCTTAATTATGTTACTGGCATTGTAAAAATGATCTTAATATCTATGCATTGGTTTAGTCACCAAATAAAACAAGCATGTAACTGTAAAAGTATTATCCAAATTGATCAATACACTGTTATAATATGTAAGGTAATTGTTAAGAGATCTGCTTCTTTACTGTGTGTGTACCTTTGCTTAGTTTGCAAAATATAAATAATAGTAACCCCTAAAATGCAATCTTTAAGATATGCTAGTGGTTATGACTTTTAATCAATAAAAGAAAGCTCTGCACAATGTTATTAAATGCGATATGCGCACAGAAGCGCAAAGGCCCCCCCCAGAGCATAAGCGCAACACGCAACCCGAAATGCGCGGATTCATCGAAGACAAATAAATATACATATATAAATGATATATAAGCAGAAAATTGTTAATTTACAGATAAGATGACATTTAATTGATAAAGCAACCAAATTCTTCTAAAGTCAAAGTAGCAAAGATTTCCAAACTTAGTCCATTCTTCCACATCTTCGTCATCAATATTCAGGAAATCATCATCATCTTTACTAATATAATTCGGATCTCTAATAAAGTCTTCTTCATCATACTCAAGTCATATGTGTATATACAACACTTGTATGTATAAATATATGTTAGTGTATACACGATATGTGTATCTTATATATGTGGGTATCTATATGCAATAATCATAAAAGAAGATGAGTTTAATTTTTGTCTCCAGTTCGATATCTCTTGTTCTTGCATGTAAATCTGGTCTGTATCTATTTGTGTTCCTTACTATAAGGTCCACAGGGTTATTTTTTGACCCATTTCCTTTTAAAATGACTCATTTTAAAAGAAGCGCACTTATTTTGCGCTTTTGAACAGCGCATAAGCGCTCGATGCGCATAAAAGCGAGCGCATTGCATCTCCGAAGCGATGCGCTTCAGGTGGGCATTGCATCGCATATCGAAGCGATGCGCTTCAGGTGGGCATTGCATCGCATATCGAAGCGATGCGCTTCAGGTGGGCATTGCATCGCATATCGAATATGCGTTCGCATATGCGCGCTTTTAATAACACTGGCTCTGCATGACAATAAAAGGTGAATAATTGAACCATGAATGTACAGGGTGGACTTTGCTAAAAGTTGAAAAACTACCGCAGCTCGTCAAATGTAAACATCTACTTTCTTGGCAGGCGAAGAGCCATTGTGTGCCCTTGGTTTACCCTGAAATCCATGAATAGTAGTATGCATTATCTGATGTAGGATAATGGGCTAAGAAAGGGTCAGAAACAAGGAGATAACACCTATCTCAACAGAGAATTGGCCGAGACGCAAATAAATTTTCAGTTTCACCCGGTAATCATGAATTCATAGTGCTCAACTCTAATAAATAATGAAGATTACAATTTTTCAGTAGATATACAAAATTTCAGAAGAAGTAAACCTAGGGAAAAAGGAAACTAATCCAGACTAGGAAGTACTACATCTTACTCATCTACCGTGATATATCTTAATTCTAGAATATGTATTCCTGATTAGATAGCAAAATATTTAGTTACAACTACACTTGTATCCTTATAATAATATAAGATTATTAATGTTAATTTAAATCTTCTTGCCATTAGTATTTGTTCACCGAAGATGATATGGTAGAGTTGTAGGGATGGCAATCGGGTCGGATCGGGTTGGGTTTAATGAAATCCATATCCAATCCGTTATATTTCGGGCCGGGTCGGGTTCGGGTTTGGATATTAAAATGTAAATCCAAATCCAATTCGTCGGGTTTTTTCGGATTTTGGATTGGATTTGGGTTTCAACTGGATATCTTAAAAAAATATTTAAAAATAAAAAAATGACAAACCTATCAGGATAATTAAGTTTTTTTTTCAAAATTATGATTATTGGATGGGATTATATTTATTTAATTTAGAACAATATAAACTTATACCATATTAATTTTCACTATTACCAATCATTCAATTTATCAATTATAATGAATTTATATATGCTTATACTTGAACTATGAGATAGAAAATACTAGATCAAAAAAAAATTAAATTAATTTTATTAAATAACATGCCCCCGTGTCATGTAATAACATATTTTGTACAATATATTACTGATGAAGTATTTGTCTGGAATAGAATTCCTTATTCCTTAAACAAATCTAATGATATAGAGATTATTATATTACATTCATTAAAAAAGTTAAATAATATATATATATATATATATATTATCAATAATTTAATATGAATATACAATATGGTGTATAAATAAGGGTTCGATCGGGTTCGGGTCGGATTTCGGATTTCGGATCGGGTTTCGGATTTCGGATCGGTAAAGTTCATATCCAAATCCAAATCCAAAAAAAATTGGGTACAAATCCATATCCAAATCCAAAAAATCAGGTTCGGTATATCCAAAAATTCGGATTTCGGATCAGGTATCCGTCGGATCGGATTATTTTGCCATCCCTTTAGAGTTGCCTTACATGCATAATTATGCTATTTTCGTAGAGTTGTTGTGGGTTGAAACCCCACATTCACGATTCAACCGTTTTTACCGGGTTGTTGGACTTTTCTAGACTCGATATAATATAATTTATATGTAATACATTAGTTATAGTGTTCAAGTGTTAGAAATGATTTAAAGTTTTTGGTTGAACATTTTGTTAAAATAGAACCCAAGGTTTTCCAAGAAGTGCGTGCTTGTGTGTTTTTCTAAAATATGGTTGTGTACCCTAAAATTGGTTCCTGCCTCCCTCACTGATTTTTGATACATTGTCAATTTTAGTTGGGCTAATAATCTTTGGTAACTTTTGACACCAAAACTAAAAAAGCATCTTGACACACATATGAGTATAATGCCATGGCTTCCTTCCTGCAACACCTGCAATATTCTCGAATGTATTGTCTTAGTACAGATCCTTCATCGCAGTACCCCTTTGAAATTTTATGTATCAGTTTGAGTATTGTGTAATGTTCATGATGCTTGTTGGTTTGTATGCAGTTTAGTGCCTGGACATTTTTACCTAGATTTGTTAGAAATCTCCCAAGTCAATCTTTTTACCCAAGTCAATCTTTTATAATAAATTTTACTATAATGTATTATATTTCATACTATCAAACATCGGCATCAAACGGCACTGCAGTGGCCGGAAGCCATAAATTACCGTTAATCAAATTAGTAACATCGTAAGCTTCAGCTGTTCGAAGATCATTTATAACATGATAACCACGCCATTTAACTCGCCCGTAAGTTGATGCACCAGCTCCATAATTTTGAAACTCCCCGTAATCCAATTTATAATATCTACTCTGAGGCGCTCCCACCCATGCCATCCACCCTGCAGGGTCCACCAAATCACCAATTGAAGAACGCAGATACACAGTACGAGAAAAGTCTCTCCATGGCCTCCCCAAAAAAGCTTTGTACTGCGGAAAGGGTCTGAGTTCTGGAGCTCTCATGAAACTGCATCTGTGTATTGTAATTCCAGTGTTCTCGTGTGGACTCGCTCGGCCTTGGGCAGTGACTACAAGGCCTCCTTGGATTTTGGGCTTTCGGGCATAGATTGTGCAGTCCTGAAAGACTGCACCAGCATTTCCGAATATGAAGTCGACGGTGCCATAGATTAGGCATTTTTTGTAGAATTGGCGGTTGGAATTGGCATAAAGAGTGTCTTGGTAGCCTTTGAAAGCACAGTAGTAGAAGACAGAACGATCGGAGTAGGATGCCATTGCCACAGCCTGACCTGCTTCTACACCAGCTGTGTTCTCAAAGGTTATTAAAAATGCCTTGAATCCATCACCAGTGACCTCTGAAATTGAAAATTATGTAAGTATATAGAACATTATAAGTATACTTATATGACCTTAAAGCTGTATATAGATGGAGACGAAGTCAAGCTGAAGCTGGTCAGTTGGCTTGCTAGACTACTTGCAGCCAACGGCCAATGTAGTATTTTATCTGTCAGATAACAAACTGTCACCTAGTATTAAGTCCGGACCAGAGTATCATATAGTGAACGACTATATTAGTGGAACTAGAAGCCAACATATTATAATTTTAAAGTGCTAAATAATATGTTATATTGTTCAAGGGCTAAAACCCTTAGCGAGTCCCTATATGGTCTTTCACCAAACGGACCTTGCTGTATTTTCCTCACCCCTTCAGTTCTTGTCAAAGACAGAGTATGCAATCTTGGGTGGTCGTGTAACTTGAGTATATATATAATACAGACCCAGAGTTTGAACTTGTGACCAAATTTAAAGTATAACATCAACATGAATAATAGATAATTCAAATAAACTTACTAAAAGTTGCACACTCGTAGAGGGAGATACCATCCGGCAACTTCCTATTCCCAGTAATAACGGTCTTGTCTATACCATCACCAATCAGCACAATGTCACTTTGTGTGACATTAACAATTTCCTTGTAGATCCCTTGTTTTACATGAATGACAAAATGCATGTGTGTTCGTCGATCTGAAGCTGCTAGAGCTTCAGTAATGGTTCTGTAATTTCCGGAGCCATCTTGAGCTACCACGCAATCCGCACTGATCCTGAAGGGCTCATCTTTTCTTGAAATATTCAAAATCAAGGCATCCTGTTTGATGTCTTCAATGTGTTGTGTAATAGCAAAGTTGACAGCCAAACAGTTGCTTATTAGCTGCGTCGCATTGTTTGAGATTACAAGAGGGTAGATGTTATCAGTCATGTCTAGATCTAAGAATCCGTCATTGCATGTACGCATATTTGTTGCAGCAGCACTTAGCCATGTTTGGATATCATCAGCTGTACTTTTTATAGTTGTATCAAGAGTTTTGTTGAGCCTATAAATTGTGAGATCATAAAATATTAAACAGTTTGTCCATGCAGATCTTTCCGCATTGCTGATGACCTTCGGCTCAAGTGATTTGATGAATTGCAGTGCAGAATTGACCTCTTGTAAGGCTGCTTGCTCGGCTCTTGTTAAGAACTGTTGTCTTTGAATCACTGAAGTGAGTTTCGGAATGTAATTCATGTGGTATTTGCATTGTTCAGGATATGGAGTCTGATTGCACCACCAGTATATGTCACCAATGACGTCTGGGCTCGAAAAAACACGAGGTAATAGTAAAACAATGGATATCGACACCAATAGTGTTGATAGAGTAACCATTTGAGTCTGCATTTTTAGGTTATCCATTTAAACACAAACAGATATCAGAAAAAAAAAAGGGAGCTGAGTGTATTGTTTTCTCTTAATACATATATTTATACACCCTCGTTAACTAAGAGGGGTGTATTCAATTGAGATTTTAAAGGATTTTTTATATATGAAATTCGAGAGTTTTCAACTCTGATCGTAAAAATTGTATTAGAATCTTGGGTTATTCGATTAGGATTTTAAATTATGTTATAAAATCTGGTGGTATTCAATCAAGATTTTAAATTATGCTTAAAATACGAAGGTATTCAATTGAGATTATTTAAAATTCATTAAAATATGATAATATTCAAATGCTGATAGATTTGTTTGGTATTTATAAAATAATGGATTTTGTGGGATTGTTTATTGAATTTTAAGATATTTGAAATCCCACTAATTTATTTGCATTTTTTATGATGGATATGGATAGTACACGGCCTAAAATTTAATTTGGTTACTTATACGTTACTTATACTTAGGGGTGTAATCGAGCCGATCCGAGTCCAACACTGTCAGGTTTGGCTCGAATTCGATTGAAAAGTTCGGGGCTCGAGCTCGAGTTCGAGTTCGATCGAGCCTTGAATTTCAAGTTCGAAGCTCGGTTCGTAAACAATTTGATAGGCTCGAGTTCGGCTTGAAAGCTCGAAGCGGGTCACCAAATATTGACAAAAACTCGAAATATGATCGATTTGGCTCGAGTTCGATTCGATTAAATATATAAATTATAAATAAAATATTAAATATATTTGTAAAAATATATTTATAATAAAAAAATTAAAATATAGTAGAGGCTCGATAAAACTCACGAACCTTACGAGCCGAGTAATTTGAAGCTCGAGCTCGGTTCGGTAAAACATTCAAATAGCTCGAACTCGAGCTCGGGAATATTTTACGAGACGATCTCGAGTAGCTCACGAATTGTTTGGTTTGTTTACACCCCTACTTATACTTGAAGATTAGATGTCAATAACATCTTAAGAATAGTTTAAGAACAGAATTGAAAATTACTTATTTATCCTCGTTTGACTAACAATAAAGGTTAAAATAGACGAAAAGGATGTAATCTATTATGAGATGAAAAGTACGGGGATGCAAATTGAATTTTACCAAACTATGTTATTCATTTTGCATTTTGCCCAAACCAAGGGGACGCAAAATACAAATAAGTCGGTTTTTAATTTATGTTATAAAATCTGGTGGTATTCAATTAAGATTTTAAATTATGCTTAAAATCCGAAGATATTCAGTTGAGATTATCTAAAATTTATTAAAATATGATGGTATTCAACCGCTGATAGATTTTTTTGGAATTTATAAAATGATGGATTTTGTGAGATTGTTCGTTGTATTTTAAGATATTCGAAATCCCACCAAAATTCATCAGATTTTGAAGCATTGTGCTTAAATCCTAAATACTCTCATCAACTCTGTGATATTTTATTCTGAATTCGCATAAAATCAAAATCAGAGACAATCTATTAAAATCCATAACATTATATAAAATCCATTAAAATCTGAATTGAATACACGTCTCTAGATTGCATTAAATATGCAACCAAAGGTATATTATGGGGTTTTTTTGCCAAGAAAGGTATATTATGGTTAGTGTATTCACATGCAATATATTATTTACTACTTGAAGAAGTGGTTAAGATTTTATTTATTCCTAAACTTGTTATACTTTTCATTATATAAAACACATCAAAAATTAATATGTGGGCACCACTGCACAATATATTCCTTTTTTTTTATTTGACCTGAACTGCACAATATACTGATAATTAGGAATATTTATTTACAGGTTTCATTCCACTGTAATCAGGAAAGGAGAAATTATTCAATAAAATGTGCTGTGGCCCCAGAATATTAGTATTAAGCTATGGCAGTTGATGAGTGGATGACTTTTGATTTTTCCCAAAACTCTTGGCCTTTTGTTTACCCTCCATATGACTTGTAACTTACATTTGATGGCCTATATAAAGCCATTTGTATGAGTTTGTGATATACTTGAGATGAACAATGTTTCCTCCATCTTTCTCTCTTGTCTTGCTCTCTCAATTTCGTTTCTACATATATTATTATATAACACGTTATCAGCACGAATCGCTTTCACTTTGTTTTTTATGTTGCACGTCTCATTTTTTCTCTTTGTTCGGATTTTGGTGTAAATTATTATCAAGAGGATCATGGTTGTAAAACATCTATAGTTAATCGACGAGACTCATTTTGCTACAAAGATGAAGTCATTCTTTCAATGTAAGAGGACTCACTTTTTGGAGTAATGATTCTTAAACTTAAAAGAATCGTAAGATCATTAAACTGTAAGATTTTAAGGTACGGCTCCCTTGACCATTCTTTCTAATTTATAGTTCTATCGAAATGTATATATTTGAGTTGAGCTAGTTTTGCATTTCTCCAAAATTCATACTAAACTTGTTTTACAAATGAATCAAATTTTCTTAGAAATTTCATACTAGTCTCTTAATTTTCCACGACCTTAATTGTCTAGTATGCTTGTGAATTCATCCATATGCATATATTGATGATATGACTTTAGGAGACAAGTACTCTATACTTATTTATGCCTAGTTTGGTTGATTATATTAATGCTTAATCTTAACATGATTGCGTGTCTATTTATTGATTGATGTGATATTAAAATGTTCTTTTTATATATGATGAACATCTCTCATCTCTCATGTGCGTATATTATATTCCCAGTGATCATATTTTATATGCTTTTAATTAGTTACGTTGGATGATCATAGAGTTCTATTAAGTTACCCCCAATTATATGTGAACTTTACATAAATCATGGTGATTGAATCTTGTACTCTTGAAGATATATATGCTTAGTTATTAATGTGCAGAATGTGATGATTCTTAACTTGTGATATCTTAAATTATTTTATATATGACAAATAGGATATAAGGAAAATTTAGATTATGCATTTGTGATCAATTTAATTTAATAATGAATAAAAAAAATTATGAGTTATTAGTGACACTCTAATCTAAAAATTGTAAGTGGTTAGTAGATAATAAGTCATTGTATGTGACCTTTTAATCCAAAGTCGCCTCCCTCAAGTCATTAGTTACTTTAATATGAGTTTGAATTATACTAAACTCAACTATTATAATAAGATGCAAACGGATTAGTGAAATAACTAATATTTGTATGAGTGAGACAAAAGATTTCAATACCTCTTATTTAAGAGAAATCATGTGCGACCTTGTTATTGTCAATGAATTCACGATTAATATATGCTACCAAAGTGCTTGCATACTTTTGGTCTGAGTAAAATGTTTTAGATACGTACTTTTGGATTTACGTAAATTATTTCTAACTCTTTTGGATTTGATAATTATCTGAATTTTAGTAAACTGTTTTGGACCCTTTTAAAATTGGATGAAATATTTCGGATCTATGTTCTCGACTTTCTTGGAATATGACTATTTGTCTATAATTCATCATCAAATCTATGAGGCCATCTAAACTTTTGAGATAGTCAAAATACATGTATTATGATTTGGAGGTGATAACTAGTGCATGCACATATTATTTCTTTTATATTAAGTTGTCTTGCTCACATGCTTGAATATATTATGTATTGTGCATGCTCCTAATAACTGATTTATTGAAATCTCCCTATGATATTTTTTGTAAATGATAGAATTTCAATACCACTACGTGACTTTAAACTTGTAGTTTATTTACAATTAGTATTTGTGAATGAGATTCTTATCTACTTGAGCTAAATGATGAAGGTATTATCGTCAACACCTATTTGACGTAGTTTTTAATGGATTGCTTGTAAATAATTGTAACCAGAAGTTGCACATAACAATCAGAAGTTGTCTCTATATAAAAAAATTTCCTTTATTTTTCATCACACATTTCTGATATATTTAATTTCTGAAGGATGAAGGATGTCAATAGTAAAATTTGATATAGTTAAACACTTGATTACATTCCAGAAGAATGATATATTAGCTTAATATTCAAATTATGAGTTTATCCGAAATGATATAATATCCCTGAAGGATGGATCAATATAATGAACAATATGATGTTTAGATTTAATTGAATATATATATAACAGTATCCCGAAAATACAATGTTATGAAATTGGGTTGTTAAAATCATGAGCTGATATTGTGACTAGTTGTAGTTTATTAAAATTGAATTATGGATATAAAGATTATGTATTGCGACAAATGACACCCCTCAATTCCTTAGAATAAATAAGACAATATTAGAAAATCAAAGACCATGTCTGTAGCAATGGTATGATATTACAAACAGTTTTTGATCGTATTCTTACCTTGTGTATTAAAAAATATTTCCTCTGAATGAGATAAAGATGTCCGATATCAATACCAAATTCTAATATGAGTCGTTCAAAGGGGGAGTATTATATAGAATGTCTCATTATATATTCTTCTAAATATAAGACTCCCGAAGAGCATGTATAAGGCTCCTGAAGAGCATGTATAATGCACCTGAAGAGCATGTATACCTCCTGAAGAGCATGTATATTTTATCATAAATATTTTACTCTAGAAGAGTATGTATATTATTGATGTAACTATAATCTCCCAAACAATTGAAGTATTATTTTATATAAAATTACTAATATTGATTTTGAAGTAAAGCAGAAGTTTACTGATAACTTTATAGTCGGGCATGACCAATTAAGCCATCAGTTAATGAAGATGCAAACATTAATTGAAATTTATATATGAACTTTTGTTGAAGAACCTGCAGATTCTTCTCAGTGATACATATGTTATTTACTTGTAAGGCATAATTAATCACCAGTAAAGTAATAATTGTGATTTATCATCTTTAAAAATCTCTCACTATAATATAATGAGATATTTTATGAAAAATATGATTATATATCAAGTTATTATAACCTCGCCACATTAAGTATGTGAGATTCATTATTTAGAGTATGTGCTTATATAATGCTGGTGAATCTCAAAATGAGTATTATCTTATCCATGAAAATTGTTGAGTATTTTGTATCATTTATTTATTGATTCGCATCATATACAAATTTTCATAATTTCTCCCTTTATAAACAAATTATTTGGTCATCATAATTTCTCCACCACGATAGTAAGATCGATTCCACAATTGAATATATGTTACATATGAGTGCATTTATTTATGACTTGATTTAAATCAGGGGGAGAAAATAAATAGCTGGTGAATATTTTAAGAATGAATTATCATTGCCTCATCTTGATCCTAAAAATGACAAATATGAACCAGAAGTTCATAAGATGATTCATTCATATATCTGATGACTAGAAATAGTGACTATGTCACAAACACTGGCTACATATGCTCCATTGATATTAATATTACAAAAGGACAACCTCAAGATACGACTATGTCTAAAGAACGCCTGAAGCGTGATAGGCAAGTGGGTTCCATATCTTATAAAAAAATGATAATAAATATTTGAAAAGGAGCAACGATTGATGATGGCTGGATTGAGAAATCAACAACTCTTGAAATATCTCCAGAAGAGATTATAGACATGGCAAGTTAGAGAACAAGTAAAAGTGTCCAGGATTATGACTAGATTGAAAAGTCAATAACTTTTGAAAGATCTCCGGAAGAAGACGTGACAAATCATAGAAATATAAAAGTAGTGAAAATATCGACATCTTGATATATTATGTCATGTCCAGAATAAAATGGAACCACAAATCGGATCGACGTCGATGTTATTTATAGAACTTGAGGTTATGAGTAATAATGAGGATCATGAAGCAGAACCCGTTAGAAAATATTGACAAATTTGACCAAAGAATAAAGGACATAATTGAGGCAATTATAAAGAAATTTATTTGGACCGGTAGTCCTTCCACACCTGAAGTTGTGAAAGTAGTGCGCCCTATGAATTATTATCTCTTAAATAGAGAAATTTTTGAAACTGCAGTTCACACACCTAAAGGTGTCAAGTCAGTGGGATGTGAATGATTATTTGTGTGAAACAGAATGAAGTTTCGGAATTTATAAATGTAAAACTCAGATTATCATACAATGACCTTGTATTGGTTATGAAGAGAAATGTATCTTGTGGTGGATATGATTATTTGATTGCTAAATAATCTCAGAATATGTGTATGATTTAATCTAAGTTCTATATATGACCCACTTGACAGTGATTATCCCAGAAGGATCTTAACTGCCAGAAGCAGTATAACAAATTCTCGAGAACATCACTCTCCTCAAATTAAAAGGGGATTTTTGGACCAGTAGTCCGATATAAAATTATTTCACAAAGTAAATGTTATCATTATATATCGAATTATGGGTGACAACTCATAAAGTCTCTGGCCAGAGCAGATGGATACTAGAATGTGTTTCTAGTTGACATTAAAATGAGTTGCACCTCATAACCAAAATACGTATATGTTATCTTTTGTGATGAACTTTTGGTGAATATATTGAAATGAGAATATTACTCTTCTAAATGGATGATATATTGTTATACGAAAATCCTGGAAGGATTATAAATACATGATAGGACACTGACCTTTATGAATAGTTGATATGAAGAAAGTTTCGGTCCTGAAGTACCGTACTTGACTAAAGTAAAACATGTTTTATTAATTATACATGTCTTAAATTAAGCATATCCCATTTAAACATGTGTGAATTCTCATGTTACATAAGTATAATTTTATTCGATCTGCACTAACATATCTCATAAGGATTTTTAGTTAATATTGCAGGAGCAAAGTGCTTATTTCGATTTTGATAACGAGGGATCTGCAAATTGAATATTTATATAGAGTACATTGGAGATTTTCTTTTGTTGTGAAATAAATTATTGCAGGCAGTATCATGTGCAAGGAAGGGTACATTAAAGATTTGTTCATATGGCACTTCCCACCACTACTTTCAAGAAATCAGTACATAAGATCGGGATGCGCATACTTCAAAATATTTGCTAATTTTATAATCATATCTTGATGAGGGGGAGACATAAATATTGTACAACTCATGTACTCTTTTTTCTTCACTAGGGTTTTTTCCATTCGGTTTTTCCTAGTAAGGTTTTAACGAGGCATGATGTTGATACAAGTCATCCAAGGGGGAGTGTTATGATATGAGTGGATGACTTTTGATTTTTGTTTACCCTCCATAATATGTATGACTTTTAACTTTTCATATGACTTGTAACTTACATTTGATGGCCTATATAAAGCCATTTGTATGAGTTTGTGATATACTTGAGATGAACAATGTTTCCTCCATCTTTCTCTCTTGTCTTGCTCTCTCAATTTCGTTTCTACATATATTATTATATAACAAGTTAGTAATTTTATCAATAAATTTTTCCAAAAAGATTTTTCAGATATTGAGTTGGCAGTTTGCTGTAGTGGCTACCACGTATGCACACTAATTTCGTTAGTTAAAATCCTTACACATGTTTTTGTGAACAGTTTCGAGATCGATTTTGATACCTCTTGTAATATTCATATATACTGTTGTATATTGTTGGGTATTAAATAAATGTTACATTGAATATTACATATAAGTTATTATTTTTTATTGGCCTTGTTTAAGAATAATTAATTGTTGTGTACTTGATGTTATATTGGATAATGATATAATATATTTACGAATATGAATTATGGCGGAAAATGAATACATTGAACGAAAATTTGAAGTAGTTTTGAGGATAAATTGATGGTGTACATATAATATTTAAATTAGAAGCCTACAAATTGCTAGCAACAACTAACCACCTAATCAAGGAGGTTGATGCAGAATGCTTGAAAATGTAGTTTATCAATTTTTGTACAATTTCAAGTCTAATTCATAATTTTAATTGTTTTTCAGAGGATGGATTCTTTTAAAGTAGAGCCGTCGGAGGCTGAGTATTAGAATGGATTAACCGAATACCCGAACCGAAATAATTTGGTTTGATTAAACAAACCGAATAGATTCAGTTTTAATTCGGTATCCATATTTTGTGTTATTCGGTTTTACGAATATTTAGGTCATTTTGGTTAAAAAAAATACTGTAACAATAACATGTATTGGCTACTTTATTAATAAACTGAAATAACAGAATTAATCAAAATATATACTGTAGTTTTTTTATATACAATACATGTATTGTCTGCATTATTAATTAATCTTTCTGTCCGCCTGCTAGTCGTGTGGACTCTTCTCTGATCATTGAACTTCTGTCATCAGTAGTTCCTTAATTCAGTCACTTCAAAATTTAAACTTATGCTTATGTATGGCAGTTGGTGATGTAGAAACAATCACCGATTATTCCCTTTTTTTTTGAGATAAAATC
Source organism: Daucus carota subsp. sativus (assembly GCF_001625215.2). NCBI lineage: Eukaryota > Viridiplantae > Streptophyta > Magnoliopsida > Apiales > Apiaceae > Daucus > Daucus carota. The sequence goes on from NC_030389.2 coordinate 2,577,929, forward strand.
ATGTGATTTGTTGAAAATGTTATTTACACATGCTTCGTCACTTTATTTTCCGCGATTGGAGTTATCGGCTGATAATACAATCCATTAACAACTTTTATTAGAGCATCTCCAACCATACAAAACCTTTAGCAAAAAAATGAGTTGTCATTCCAAATATAAAAAATTTAGCCAACCTGTTGAAAAAATCACACTCCAACCACATGAATCTGTTGTCTATAATTTTAGCCAACTTCCTATGGTTGGCTATATTTGTCGAACCTATACAGGTCTGTAAGAAAATCTGTAAGAAGATTGCACATCATTTATTACCATATTAACTGATAGATTCCATTTTAACAATCGAAAATATTAATAACATACTATTTTTAAATTATAGCCAACCAATATAGCCAATACCATTGAAGCAAAATGTCTTACAGGTTCAGCAAATTTTACATAATGTCTTAGAGCATCTCCAACGGCGTTGGCTATAATCGTTGGCTAAATTGGACTTGTAAGATTTTATGTAAAATTTGCTGAACCTGTAACACATTTTGCTTCAATGGTATTGGCTATCTTGGTTGGCTATAATTTAAAAATAGTATGTTATTAATATTTCAAATTGTTAAAATAGAATATATCAGTTCAATATGGTAATAAATGATGTGCAATCTTCCTACAGATTTTCTTACAGACCTGTAGAGGTTCGACAAATTTAGCCATCCATAGGAGGTTGGCTAAAATTATAGACAACAGGTGGGCGTGGTTGGAGTGTACTTTTTTGACGATGTTGGCTATAATTTTTAATTATGGTATGCCAACTCACATTTTAGCTAAGGGTACTCTATGGTTGGAGATGCTCTTACAGCTCCAATTTAGCCAACGATTATAGACAACGCCGTTGGAGATGCTCTTACTAAATCAAGCACCATACTCACACAAACGGTTAGAAAATAACAAAATTTACGCAAATGGTGAGACAACAAAAAAATCAAAACCAAACGCGAACCAGACTTTGGAACCAGACATGACAAACTAACAATCTTACATTTGTAAATGCGTAAATAAGATACTAACTAAACCAAGACAATCTTTAGATCTAGTAGACAAATCCAAAAAAATAATATAACTCGGATCTCTTTCGAGAAAAAAAAAATCACTATGAAGATTGAGAAATCCGTAATTCCACGAAATTGAGATCTAAGAAAAAAAATGGTCAAATCAAAAAAGGCTTTGAATCTTTAAATTTGGAAAAACAAATTAATATCAAAACTTAAGAGAAACAAGATCAATTTTACCTAGCTAACAACAAAGATTTTTAGGAAAATCAAAACTTTATAATAAGATTTATTGAAAAAAGGAAGAAAATAAAAGATCTTCGAGCTTTTCATCGGTAGAGATCCGGTGAAAGCCCCGACGACTACTAAGCAAAAAGAAAATACAAAGGAGCGGCTAGAAAGAAGATTAGGGTTTGAAAAAATGACCATGCGGATTGTTAAAATTTTAAATGTATTTAAGGATATATTATTATTTTTTTGAATTGTCGTTGATAATAACTGATCATCTAGGAATGTATATCGAGTCTCTGAAATTATAATATAATTTTTTTCAAATTTGTTAAGATTTCATAAATTTTGGTCGATTTCAACATGTATAAAAAATGAAGAACAATTCATCAGCATTCAGTATTTTATACATTCTAAATCAATATGAATTTGAATATCAATAAATTTTATTGAATTTTATGAAAATCTAATTAAATAACACAAAATATTAAGTAAATATTTAAAATTTTGAGTGAATATCTCAAAATTTAAAGAAAAATTAAATTCGATTGGATTTCTCAGCTTTTTATACACTATTTAAAATCAAAATCAATTCCTCCCTAATCGCAAATCCCAAAAAAAAGCCCTTAAAAATTCATGGAATACCCCCTCAAATTTATAAATAACAAAAAGAAACATATATGGATCATTATCTTCCTTGCATGCATGCACGTACTTAGTGAGTTGGTGTACCGTGGTACGTACGCCTATCCCTGAATCAAAAATCTGCATCAAACGGCACTCCGGTGCCTGGAAGCCACACCTTACCATTAATCAATCTATCAACGTCGTAAGCTTCCGCGGTCCGACGATCACGTATAACACGATAACCCCGCCATTTAACTCTCCTATGAGTCGATGCACCAGTTCCATGATTCTCAAACTCCCCGTAATCTAACGTATCACATCTTCTCGGAGGCGCTCCTCCCCACGCCAACCACCCCGCGGGGTCAACCAGAGTGTCGAGTGTCGAACGCAGGTACACTGTGCGTGAGAAGTCCCCCCATGGTCTCCCCAAAAAGGCCTTGATTTGGGGAAATGGTGCGAGATCTGGAGCTGCCATGACTCTGCCTCGGTGGATTGTGAAGCCCGTGTTCTCGTGCGGACCGTTTCGGTCTTGGGCCGTGACGACGAGGCCGCCGCCTGGTTGGGGCTTTCGGAGGTGGATTGTGCAGTCCTGGAAGACTGCAGCGGCGTTGCCGAATATGAAGTCCACTGTGCCGTAGATTTGGCAGTTTTTGTAGAATTGGCGATTGGATTGAGCGAGGAGTGTGTCTTGGTAGCCTTTGAAAGAGCAGCGGTAGAAGACGGAACGGTCAGCTGTGGATGCCATTGCCACCGCTTGGCCTGCTGCTACACCGGCCGTGTTCTCGAATGTCATTCCGACGGCCTTAAATCCGTCACCGGAGACCTCTGAAAATAACAATAACATTTATCCGTTAAACCATAATCTTGGTATTGTAAATTACAATAAAATCTCTATTAATTAATATTTCCTCCATCCCTCTCAAGGGACGGGGTGGACACGTATTTTAAAACGGTCGTTTGATAAATTATTTTTAATTTTTTTGTAATAGATGAATAATGTATAAATTTTTATACAAAATTATAATTTTTTTTAAAAAATTGTGAACCTACACATTATATACATCTTAAAAAGCATGTTAAAAAAACTGTAGAAAAAGAGAGGGACAGAGGAAGTAATATCATAATATTTTATACTATATTTTAGTATTAATATATCGAGAGTATTAACTACTCGAGGTTAGTTATGTTGGGTAGCACTCCATAGCATACCCTCTTATATGGAGTTACGTAGCACACCATTATAAATATATACATAATATATATTCTATTATATTTTTATGAAATATAATTGCAAATTTTGATTATTAAACCGAAAACGAAGTTATATAATTTTTTTATTCCAAAGATCATCTAAAATTATGCAATTTCTCAACATGATTCTATAACAGAATAATAATCATCCAGAATTATTCTGTTGTAGAATCAGTTTCGAAAATATACTTTTTTTAATCAAATTTTAAGTGTTAAATTACTTAAAATAGATTTATTTTATAGTATTTTATATTAGAATTACGTTTTATATGTATTCTATAACAGAATTTATATTAAAATTGATGATTTATAGTGGCGCACTATGTAACTCCATATAAGGAGTCCCTCCCTGGAATGTTGGCCTAGTTATGTATAGTGTTATTGTTAAAAAATTTATGTATTTGAAATATTAATTTATGTTGGATTATTAATTAATCGAGGTTTAACAACTTACTGAAAGTTGCACTCTCGTAGAGGGTGAATCCATCCGCCACCCTTCGGTTCCCAGTAACAACAGTTTTGCCTACACCATCACCAATCAACACAATGTTACTTTGTCGAACCTCAACGATTTCTGAATAAACACCTTGTTTCACACGAATAACGAAGTCCGAAATCCTGCGTGTTCTTCGACCTGCAGCCTGCAGAGCTTCCCTAATAGTCCTGAAATTTCCAGAGCCATCTTGAGCCACTACACAATCTGCACGTTTCATAAGCGCCCCATCTTTTTTCAAAACCTTGTCTGTCTGAGATTGCTGTTAAAAATTATAGTGTTCTCAGAAAAGTGCTGATAAGAAAAAGTGCGGTTGCAAAAATCAGATACCTGTTTGGTAATTTTTTTGATATTCGCTTATTTTGAGTTATAATATAAAAATAATGTTTTTGGTGAGTTTTGATAGTGAAATCTATAACAGTTTCCGGCAAAAACTCAAAAGCAGCTTTTCCAAAAGCATGAAGACGTGTTTTTCCTAAAAGCAGCTTTTCAGCTAAAAGCTCCCTTTCAGAAAATTTCTTTTATATTTTGAACAGTTTTTCACATGATTTTAAGTAAAAAAAAGGTTTTGTTGCTGTCTACAACAACAATACCAAACGGTACCTTAATCACGCCTTCACGTCTGATTCCTTCTTGTCGCAGAAAACCGAAGTTGACAGCCAAACAATTACTTATCAATTCTGTAACATTGTTCAACATTACCAGAGGGAAGATATCACTAGTCACGTTAACATCGAAAAATCCACCGTGGCATGCACGTATATTCGATGCAGCAGCACTCAGCCATGTCTGGACATCATCAGCTGTACTTCCTAAGGAAGAATCTAAGCTTCTATTGAGCCGAAAAGCCGCTTGACTGTAAAAAAACAAGCAGGTTCTCCACGCAGATTTTTCAGTACCATCGTGTTGGACTCTCGACACTAATGAATCCGCGAATCGGAGTGAGGAACTGACCACCATCAAGGCCGTCTGTTGAGCCATGGTTAGGAACTGTTTTTTCGAAACAAATGGAATATCATAACTCATGTGGTATTTGCATTGTTGAGGATACGGAGTTTGATTGCACCAAAAGCTTACGTCACCAACGGAAAGGCTTAAATTCACCTGAGGTAAAAGTAAAACAACGAAAATTGACAGAAAATTCACCATTCTGGTCTTCATTTCACTGTGTGTGTGTGTGTTTATGAGGAAAATCGAAACTGGAGTACTGTATATTTTTTCTACGGGTTAATTATGTTCTCACCGATAGGAATTATGAGCAGATTTATACTGCCCCGGAAATGATTAATTCATAATCTAGAAAGATATAAAGTATAAACTTTTGGAAATAATATTTTTCGAGGTAACATATGCATTTAAGTGTCAGATTTAGAGAAAAACGTGTAATATGATATCGAGTTTAATATTTTACCTATTTTGCTTTGGCATTTTTGTTATATTATTTCCTTTAAAGGAGCATTTTTGTTATATTATTCTTGTTATGTTTTGAGGAGTTTTACTTGTATGCAATGATATGTAAGTGTGATATTTACTTTTTATTTTTCTAAGAGCATCTCCAAGGGCCTTATTTATATTTGTTAGCTATAATATGATATATAAATAATCATCTAAAATTATAGCTAAGAGGTTCTAGTTTTACTCCAATGGTATTATGTATAATTATATTATCTAAAATTATACATAATAGCTTTAGATGTTTTACAAATGTAGCAACCCCAATTTTAGTTATTTATATTTTTTTGCTAAGGGGTCATGGTTGGAGTGTAGAATTTTTACCTATTGTCTAAAATGTGCCACATAGATGCTATGTAGGTGCCACATAAACACTTTTACCTAAGAGGTCTAATGCCTTGGAGTTGCTCTAAACTGATTTTCTTTTTCTTTTTGCCTTTTTATTTTTATATTTTGTGAATTAATTCAATATTGAAAGAGTATTAAATTACAATCACCTATATGACTTGGATTATTTTAATACATAAGGTCCAAAATATTATTAATATATATATATATATATATATATATATATATATATATATATATATATATATATATAAGAGAACAAGGCCTCAACTTCAGTAAAAATACTACCTAAAAGATATATTTTCATTTCTAATCAAAATGTAACATGAAATTACATTTCCTCTCTTTTCTTCCCCTTCGTTGCGCACCGGCATAGCTGTGGCCGTCTCCGGTGTCGGAAAAGCTACGCCGCCCCTTCTTAGCTCACTATCTCTTTCCTTGTCTCTTTATTGTTGCAGAAACTCTCCACAAAACTCCGCCGTTGCTCAGCCATCTATAAACACACACGCCGGTGCCACGCTTTTACTCCCACCACCGTCGTTGTGGTGAGCTCCGACCCAATACAAACACATACACGGTTCCCGTACATATTTATCATCATCTCGCCATTTCCTAGCTACCATCTTCTTACTCCTCCCTTCTCCAACGTGAAGTTGCGTATTGACATCTTAAAACACAACTTGAATTTATGTTTTTGGTATCTCAAAACGCAACTTCGTTTTGATTATTTTTTTAAAAAGGAATATAAATGCAAACCGAAGTTGTATTTTGAAAAATGCAAGACGAAATTATGTTTTGAAGTGACATTTGATACCATATTTCAGAATAAAGTGATATATGGGGTCAAACCCTGATTACTTAGCCAAACTTTATATTAGGGAAACGATAATCATAAATATACGAAACCATTGTACTAGGAAAAGATAGGTCGATAATTGTCTTAAACTTGCTGATATATAAAAGTCTAAATGCCCTTTTACCCTCAATGTTTGGGGGTGTACCGATACGGTCTAAATGTTTTAACTCGACTAATTCAACCCTTCAAGTATCTAATATGTTCCGATTAGCCCTCATATCAAAAAACGGTATATAACGGATGAACAACCATGACATTTCACACTCGTGAGGGTTAAAAGGGCATTAAACATTGAGGGTTAAATGGAACATTTAATATATTTCAATATATTCTTTAGGGGTTAAAAGGAATATCTAATGTATTCCTTAGAGGTTAAAAGGAATGAGCAAACTTGCATATCCTGATGTTGTTTGTTGTGAAACCAGTGGTCTGACCAGTATTTGTTGGATTAAACTTGTTATAAGGCCTTTTCAACATGTTCTTCCCAAGATTTAGATGCATCACATGTGCATTTAATCGGATCTTCTAAAATCTCAAGTTCATTCCAGTAGCCTTTGAATTTGTGAAAATACAATTCTACTGATTGTTTTTCTTGCTCCAACTTGAACAAATCCTTATGTATCTCATAAATCACACTTACAGTAGATAATCGCTCACTTAATTCATTCCAAACATTATGATCATTATCGATGTAATTCATATTATTCCTAATTTCATCATAAACAATATTGAGTATACAAGTTATCACCATAGCATTTACTCTTCGCTAATGAGCATTTACTCTTCAATTAAAATTAATCACCGATCTTGATCGTCGATCGTAAACAAGAAAACGAATATCTCAATCAAGAAAACTCTAAATCAATCACTAGATTACGAAGCTCAAATAAGAAATCGATGCCGAATGTTCTAGAACCATGTTAACAATGGTGAATTTATGAATTGCGTAGAAAGCTCTGAGAAGTCACTGTTATGAAATGAAAGCACTTAAATGTCTTTACAAAGATGGTGTGTAAAACAAATTACAACAACCAATCACATAGCTACATTTATACTAAAATGATACGAGCACTAACTGATTTTAACTAACTAAATTTCTATCACAACGGTTTATCAAGTCACAGTTGTGATAGGGGATGTCATATATCAATATAATCGAAATGACGAAGCTAATTACTCGCTCTAAAAAAAAGACGAAGCTAATTAATACTTATTAGTGTGATTGAAAAAAAATCACATGAAAATATCGGATACCAAATATAAAAGTAATGTAAATATTTTTCTTTCTTCTCAAATACTCTCCAAGTAACACACACCCCTACTTGTAACTACAATTTTGTTGCATGTTTGAGCAACTAAAATGTAAGATCACGCCATTAATGTATAATCAAAGACGAAGCTGATAACTCACTCTCAAAAAAAAAATAAAATCGAAGCTAATTAACAACTATTAGTGTAATGAAAAAGAATTAAATGCAAATATCATATACCAAATATAAATAGTATAAACTAATCAAAATGAGATCCCGTACATTTTTTTTTTGTCATAATCTCATTCTCATTCCCGTTAATCATATCAAAACCCCCTAATTTCAATTACCGGCCATAAGAAGTAGAGGAAGGATTCTCTCATTTATCTTCTTGACCTCACTGCTATGAAACAAGACAGTGCAGTAGAAACCACGGCCATGGCAATAAATCTGACGTCATTATATATCGCGTCGAATCGCATATCTTGAAGCTCCCAGCGGACCGATATGCACCAACTCATCTGCTCGATCATCTCTTTCAGAATTCCCATCTTCTCTTAGCAATTCTCTGTGTAAGTTACACAAGTGTGTGAGTGTGTGTTTGTGAACATAAAATTACTATCAAGTTCATGTTATGTATCAACACAACTAGAGAGTAATTATTTGTTTACTACATTGATGTTATTCGCTATATTGCTTACGGCGAGTCTGCACCATTTTAGTAGCAACTAGCAATACATGTATAGAATGGACAAAACAGAAGTTGCATGAAACTGCCTTGATGCTTCCGCGATGCTTCCTTTGCTCGGATTTTTGTTGGGTCCCGCAGTTTTAAGGTAGCTTTACGGAACGGATAAGCATAATCTTAGCATATTTAAATTTGGCAAAAATACGAAATATCTATATATTTTCATGTATGGTAAGTTCAGTGATGTTGTAAATTATTTGTTTTTTTAAATATAACTATGACAATTTCGTTTGGATTCGATTGTGTTTCGCCTAGCGTGAATTTCGTTTGGATTCGATTGTATATCGGAGAGATCTATTGATCATAGTTCGAGCAGTAGCCTATGGACTCTTTTAGGGCATAGGGGGGTTTTGAATAAGAAAATCCGAAATATATTTGATTTTTCATCTGAAAGCTCGATTTGTAAACACCTCGACTCTTAATGTCTTCAGTTATTCACCAGAATCTCAAAGCTTGATGCAATTTTCTTGCAGGTACTGATTAAAGTACAATAGCCAAAGAAGATTACATCACATAACCTAAACAGCAAGGTAAAAAGATTCATAAATAGAATGACCATAACTAAATGTTAAAAATTAAGAGTGTAGTCAATCAACATGCAACCCAATGATGGTCTGCCCACATAGAGAGGAAAATCAGAACAATTAAGGCATAAATACATATATTGCCACAATATGAATAACAGCGGAGTGAAGTGACGGCCTAGAGCAGAGGGTCCGCCAACTTGACCCAAATCTCCTAGAACCATTTCTATTATATATCCTGAACAAAACAACCTGGGGGGAAGCAGTCCTGCTTCCGTTCACAAACCCAATTACATATACAGGCATAAATATCAACCTGTAGTAACTGCATAGGGGCATATGTATGTATTTACAATCCGAACCAAGAAAGCTAAGAAACCATGATAACCCACTCAGCAAATTTGAAGAATCTGAGATAAACCATAGCTCTACTACAAGCAGAACCCTTTAAATAAAAAACACTGACAAATTCTATAGTATAGAACTCTCCTTTTCTTAACCATTAGGCCATCCTATCTTGGTCATCTATGAGTAAGTGAGATCAAAATTCCTTTGATCCGACTAAGAGTAAGTACATCAATATCTGCAACTTCGAGTACACAGGATTCCTCTAGGTCGTACGGATACACCTGCCTTGAATCCCACAACACTGCTTTCAAGTCTGGTATAGGTTGTATATTCCCGACAAAAGGCACATGCAAACTCCATTGTGATAATTGACCGAGCATTCATCTAGGAGAGCAAGAAAACGAATTTGTAATCCTCTGCATGGCATTCAAGTGAAATCATATGCACAAAATATCCTTTGTATGACATTTAACACTTCATGATTAAGATAACAAAGAGTTCTCATTAAATTTAGAGACTGACGCGCAACTAAAAGAACCCATCTAAGTCATGTGGCCTGGCCCCCTCCCACCACAACAAAAAAAACATGGAAGAAGAAAAGCCATGTGGCAAAATAATGCATCCTTCGCATGTATAATTAACACTGTAATATACATTAATTATCTAAACAAATAAAATGAAATTTAAGAAACAAAAGAAGAAGAAAAAATAGTGTGTATTTACCAATTAGAAGAGCACTAAGAACCAGAACTTGACTTTTGAACCCAAACCTGCTTCTGCAATTTTGATCTTATCTCAGTGCTCGAGGAAGAACAACATCAAGACAAAATGGACCAAGTAACATTATAAACCTAACCTCTTGGGAACCATGACCAGAAAAATTTCCTCTTTTCAGAGGTTTAGCTTCCCCTAGGTTCAAAGAGCCATCTGCATCCTTTCCATTCTGGAATGGCCCACGACGATTACTTTGTTTATAAAAACCTGAACCAAACAAATAATATGACGTATGTCATTAAAGTTGAATGCATATTGATAAATATACAACAAGAACCCATATTTGCACAGTTCTTGTTCAATAGACACACTAACCATTATCAACTGACATGTGACCACCACGTCCGCTGCCCTTGGACTCCCCACTCCGTCCACTTGTCATATCATTCTTTGTATCACCACGAGTACCTGAAATATGGGTACAGGATGGGTTGTAAGAACAAATCCAGGTATCTAGGTGGTCTAGTGGGCGACATTTAAAGTTCAAGCAAATGGTTGTTCTTGTGTTGGTACGATTGCCATATCCCTGATATGACAAAAAGAGTATAGATTCGCAGGAGAAACAATAAGAGTACAGTGATATTTAATCCTCAAAATTGTTATCAAAATAAAATGAATAACTACATGGATATTAGAATCAGTGACCTTGATGTCACTTCCTCCAGTCTTCTCTCGTTCATCCCAGTTTTGGGTCAACAACTCAATCAATATTAGATCACGTATCAAGGCTGATGAATCAGCTGTACCATAGAAGTTTGGAGACTATGCACTATATGTCATCAATCTTACTAACTAGACTTACAGACCTAATATAATGACCATACCTTCTGAAGTATCCAACAGAGATGTCATATGCTGCGAAGCAGAGGAGGACAATGACTCGTTACTTGCATGCAATCCATCCGAACGGCGAAGAGGAGTCCAAACACCCCGATCAGGTCTATCCTTGTTTCGTGTACGCTTTTCCGGCTTCTCAGCGTAGGAACCATGTAAATCATTGCCCAAAGTCCTGTCTTCTGGTGCCTCATTTGTATCCTTCTTATGCAACTGCACATTAGATGCTCGAGGTGGCCTTCTGTCTTTCTCCTGATTTCTGACCTGGATAGGTGTTTCAGGAGTAGAAGGGTTTTGTCGTGAATCCTTATTAAGCAGTATGCTTTTAATGATCCTTCCACTAGCATCATGTCTATGATTCGGTCTAGGGGCATTAACAATAACTGAATTCTTAATAGGAGTAACTGCAGAGTGCTGCGACGGCAAGCAACTAGCCACCTACAAATGTATAGAGCATAACAATTACAAGTGCTAAATGAAGGATTTTTCATAAATGATCATATGAAATAAAGATGTGAACGCAGTACTTGTTTAAGAGCACAAAACATTTTCCGAACTTGCTTCAGGTTTGTAGGTTAATTGTTCATGATCATTAATAAAGGAACCTTCCAAGTACTTGGCCCTCAAATGACAAAATTGTTCTATTATCCACATCAGTTCAAATTTTCACCAAACCCTGCTATTTTTGTACAACAATACTATTATTGCGTAGTAACTATTGTGACTACTAATGACATTTTGACTAACTAATACTACACTGAGTTAATATTGCTTAAAGTTTCTAGGAAACATTTAACTCTGGATTATAGTTATGTCCAAAGGAAAAGTAAACGATCAGAAGATACCTCTCTGATATACAACTTTATTATTTTATATAGACTAAAGATGTATCACTTGTATGAATCATTGATGAGTGCAATATTAAAATTAACAGCTTGTTCATTCAAAATTGTGGAGATGTGCAAGGATGTTCTTAATATCAGTTATGCTCACTCCTAGCAGTTCTAATATTTCAAAAGACCAATCATCTAAAAATTTCATGCAGAATATCTTGGTTTGCATTCTAGGGTATATTGGACAAAATAAAGTTGAAATCCTCACCATCACTTTTTTAATCTTTCTCAGGAAGATAGTTCTATTGCAATGTTATCGCAGCATGGACTATAAGTATCATTTAACACTAACTTACATTCATAAACGACCATATATCTTATTAACATGCTAAAGGGTAAAAGAAGAATGAACAGGACAAAGTAAAAGGATGATATAGGACATACATTTGGAATTTCTTTTCCTTTTCCCTTCAAAAGCAAAATTTTCTTCTTTCCAATATCACTAGATCCAGGCACTCCTGCAACACGTTCAATAAGTAATTTGCTAAATAAAACAGGGATACATTTCATTGTAAAATAACTGAGGTAATTCATTTTACAATAGTAAAACAGTGAACGAATTAATGTCATGCTTCAACTGAACTATACCGCTTTCCGAAGAAAAGTCACTTCCAGCTGCAGAAACAGAATTAGACTTTTCAGATATCTGCTCATCTTTTTTCTTAGGAACAATAACATATGCAGATTTGTCTTTCCCAACAGAGCTCTTTGTCGTATCCCTAAGAACATACTGTGGATCCGACAACAAATTAAATATTAGACATAAAACATCTCAGAAACTCTTTGATTGGCGTGAATATAAAATTTTAACTGATTAAGTATCACAACGTAATAAAGGCATTAAATTGTCACATCAAGGCTGAAAAAGGTGTTACATCCTACATGCATACTATAAATACAGCTTAAGGAGTTAAGGTGATCACATTAATATCAAAATAAAGAACACAAAGGACTAACCCTAATCTCTGGGCAGGCCTCTTGACTACTATCTATAGGACTTCAACAGAAAATATGGACCAACAATAGTACCCCTGGTCAGGTGAGTTGGTAACAATAACTATAGCCATAAAAACAAAAAACGTAGTATTGGCGGACCACAAAACAATAAAGCAAAACTTAAAAGTTGTGTTTCCAATATTAAAGATGCAGAAATTTTAGAAGTTTGGTGAACCACACAAAGTAGCTAGTTCTGCATCTCATATTTTTGAGTGTTATCTACAAACCCTGTTGTAGACGGGTAAAATTACAGCATTTTTTTTAAAAATGGAACGTAAACCTACTAGTGCCATTTATGGCTTATTTTTAATATAATGTGAACCCACTAGTGCCATTTCTGGCTACGCTCCTGCAGTCACATCTTAGTAATTCTTTTTTCTTAAGTTTAGAAACTGCATTTCTGTTTAATTCAGGCTATGTAGTCTGGTGCTCTCATGATATACAATCATGTAAAACAGATGCTGTATACTTAAACGATTTGAAGCACCGTGGCAGAAAATCAACTGGTATTTTCCTACGGTTTGATTAACAACAGACATAGTACATTACTACATTGTTTATAGAGAAAAAGAATTATGCATTAGGAAAATAACAATAATATAAAGAAATGTCTAAAAACTGCAATCTATAGCTTTCAGAGAACTGCAATCAGTATATATTTGTAAAGCACACTCATCACATGTGCGAATATTTAAGCAATTCAGCAGTAAGGTCAGTATATTAAACCTATGTAAAAAGAGTGATACCATGGCATTTGAGGTCCTCCTCTTATCAGAGCCTCGTTTTAGTGAAGCTGAACTAGTGCTTGCAGAAGATGTTCCACTGCTTCGTCTGTCTGGTTTCCCATTAGGCAAGGACCTCTGTCATATTGCAAAAGAGCATAAGCAAAAAGAATCAGAAGTCCTACAACAGTTTCTCTCTATACTGTCTCACTAAATATCCTCTGCAATCTATTCATCTATATCTTCTATGCTCCTTTTATCCCTCTCTCTATCATTTTCTGTCTCACAACCTTTAATCTCTCAATTTCTCAAGCCGGGATGCTGACAAATATACAGTCAAGTAACAGTCTCACATAAATCAATTTACATGATGCTCCATATACCAAAGGCTGGATTAAAATCCATTTCACAAATAGAGTTTCCATTTATTACAATAAATGGAAATTTTCTTAACACCTTCAAAGAGTAACAAGTGCTTTATTTTATTTAGTATGACAATATAGTAAGGCAAATTCAAGCTATATTCCTACAGATTCAAAATCAGAAGATATAATGATTTGAGACATTCGATTGCAAGATGAACATATTCGTACCCGAGAACCAGCTTTGGCAGCTCTTTTCTGACGGATAAAATCCATAAGAGGTGTAACAACAGGAGCATCCTTTACAGCACCTAAAGAAAATTTTTACATGAGATTGATGTTAAAAATATAAACCAATGTTCCTATTAAGCCAAAGATACATTTCACATGTTTTCTAAGCACATCTTTTCCATGTTTTTCGACTAACCTGCTCGTTCTGCATCCCTTCTCTCCAATTGTATCTCTGCACTAGGAAGATTCTCCACAGGCTTTGCAATGAATTCAAGGAACTCCAAATATTCCGGATCTACAATTCCAACGACATTAATTTGTAATAAAATAATGAAAGACCACAATGCTCTACAAGAACATTGATATAAAATATATGCTTCCATATTACCTTTGAATATAGTTCCTTCACGTCCATCCTTTTTAGACCATTGCTTCGGAACACGTTGCGAAGGAGCATATTCAACTACAGTTTTGAATTGAGTACCCTTTTCATTAACAAATACGTGCCCGCCAAAATATTCAGCAAACTCTATGACGTCCTCTGGTCTCTGGAAGTCAATGTAAGCTCTAGAATACGATTGATGCCTCTGACTGCAAATAAGCTTAAAATGTAAAATAGTGCAGCTATTAAAATTGAAGAAGTTGATATATCATACACTTAATGAAGAACAAGAACGTCTGCAATAAAAATAAAAATATATATCGAGCTCTGGCTTTAATTTTGTATAACCAAAGAAAATGGGTGTTTAATTAATTATCCCAGAATGGACCACTGTTCGCATAGTACTTCTACAACGGTCAAAATGTGCAATAGAAGTACTAAAACGGAATATATCTCAAAGTCTCAAACATTTTGTATAATAATGATATTGAAAAAGTGACGCCATAAAAAATCCAAACAGATTCCCTTTGGGAGAGAGCCATAATGGTACAAGTGTCTAAGCAACAAATATTCTTCTCACCTATTGGAGGCTTTGCTTAAAAGTTCACTCATTTTATATCCAAAATTTAATTGACTTTGTCTTTACTTTAGCTTTAAGACTTAAAATACAACCAAATCAAATCTTAAACCAGCAAACTTGTTCATTCATGTGTTTTGATGTGCACCTCGAGTCCCACTGGAAACAACATATTTTATTTATACATCAAATATAGTACAAATGTGCAAAAATATTAAATTTCCTTGAGCAAATCTAGTCCGTTAAGTATGGTAATGGTATCATGAATATTACATGACAATGTCATTCCCGTAAACAGCGCATTTATAACATCCAGTTCATGTGAAGTAGCCGAATACTTTGCATACTACCAAAAAAATAATGTTTCCCATAAATTGCTTTTTAGAAAGGCAAAAATTTATATAAAAAGAGAAAGTGAAGACAAATCCATATTGTCTGATCTTACATACTACATATCCCAACTCCTACAAGGATCGTCACCATATTCATTTACCACCGTATAAGAACAAATAGAACGGAATGTAACTGTGCCCAATTTCTGACCAATCCGCACATCACCTGTTCCTATTGAACCGGAATTCACGAGAGTACAAGACACCATAATAAACATAATTTATTACAGGTCAGATCACAGTATATACTTCTAATTATGTTATCCCATTCATTACTAACTACCTTCAAATTCTAACAAGTAATTGTCAACACAACGAGCACTAAAATCAACCAACAAACAATAATTTTACATTAACAACTCTAACAATATTCTGATTAATTAACTCCAATAGCTTACTCGAACAAACACAAACTTTTCACTACCGGTCAAATTACAGAATTAATTTCCATTAATATTTATCACCGTATAAGAACAAATGAAACCAAACGTAACTATGCAACTGCTGACCAATCCGCACATCGCCTTTCCCCAAAGAACCGGGGCACGCAAAAAAACAATATAATAAACGCAACCTATTTACTACCAGCCAAAGTGCAGTATCACTACCCATTTACGTTATCCCTTTCATCACTAACTACCTAAATTCTATGTAACTGGCATCACATCGAACACTGAAATCAACCAACAAACAGTAATTTATCATTACTAACTATAACAATACTAATTAACTGACACCAATATCATATTCAAACAAAACTTAAACCGCTAAAAATAAGCTACACGCAAATAAATATGCATACAGTTATCGAAACAAACAAACAGTGATACTAACAAACACATATAACCTAGAGAGTATACCAACCTACATATCCCAATTACGGAACACTAACAGCTCGTATTCGAAAGAAATCAACACGTAAGCTAGAACAGGAAAACAAACAAACAACGAGACAATTAAACCGAAACAAACATCCACAAAAACAACACTGAGAGATCTCTAACCTATTATTCCCGGGGCGAAAACTAACAAACTTAAACCGTCTCGTAAACTTATCATCAATCTGCTCCAATAACATCGCCTCTGAAATCGTCGGCGGCAAGTGCCGCACCACTACTTTCGTGCGATCCGCCGCACTCTTCACACGCGAACCCTGCACACACAAAACCACAGACAAACAAACACATCGCCGAAAACGAAGAACAGTCAGCAACTTTTTCGCCGATTTTTCGCGAGCCCTAATTTTTTTCCAAAAAAAACGACATGAAATTTGATGAGGAAGTGGTGCTCTTACCATTGATCGTTATTAATTCGGTGCCCTAGGTGTAAATTTGATCCCAAATTGCCATGTAACAGCTGATATGTTTGTGCAATTGTGATTTTTGGGCGTGTATATATGTATAGGTATATATACAGATAAGAATTGGAGTGACGAAAGAGGATTTTGTAATTTTTTTTATTTCGGGTATTCGGTTGAAAACGGGTCAGGGCGTGTTTGTTTAATTATACTCCCTCCGTTCCCATACAGGGAGCTTACGTGCACTGTTTGCACACATTTTAAAACTCTCATAAAGTATAGTGCTATAACGTATTTTTATTCTTTTTCTTTTTCTGAATAAAATTTTAAACTTCAAACTTGTTTTCAAGATTTTTTTAAAAATATATATATAATGTAAATATACTTTATAGGAGGTTTAAAATGCGTGTTGAAAAATAACGTAAATAACGTGATGGGACAGAGGAAATAGTATATATAATATACAATATATAGGCTCATGATAAAATAGAAACCACTCTTAAAATAAAAATTAGAAACCAATACAAGTTAGTGATATTCTCGGTACAATTTAGTGATATTCTCTTTAGGATTTAGTGATCTGTTTTGCAGGATTTAGTGAAAACTTGCAGAAACTGCCCAGAATCTCCATATATGTTTCAGAAACTGCTCAGAATCTACAAATCTGTTCACATTTTCGATTCAGATGGTGGTGACGGTGTTGGAGATGGTGGAGATGGAAGAAGGATGATTGTAGCGGAGGTCCAGGAGGCTTGAAGTAGGGGGTTGGAGCGTTGTCGGGATAGTGGCGGCTCCGCCGCGTTTTGAAGTTGAGCTGAGGTGGAGACAGAAGTATGAATGAGGCTGAAAGAGGTTGAAGCAGCGACCAAGATGGGGCTGGTGAAGACGGAGGTGGGGATTGTGTTGTTAGAGAAAAAATAGAGGTGGAGATGGAGGTGGTGGTTATGGGTGGGCGGCATAGAGGTGGGGGTGGTTATAAAGGAGGCAACGACGGAGCTGGTGGCAGTGGCGGATGTGGAGGTGGGGTTGGTGAAGATGGAGGTGGAGATGGGCTTGTTTAAGAATTTAGTGATATTTGCTTTAGGATTTAGTGATATTCCAGCTTGGTTTTTAGTTTTTAGAATAAGGAAGTTTCTATTGGAATAAGACTCAGTGTAAATATATATATATATATATATATATATATATATATATATATATATATATATATATATATATAAAGAGTCTTACTCCACTATAAATCATCTTATTCTACAAACTAAAACTCAGCTGCAATATCACTAAATTCTGAATACAATATCACTAAAATTTTAAGCAACCCCACCTCCACCTCCATCTTCTCTAACTCCACCTCCATCTTCCCCAACTCCATCTCCACTTCCGGAAACTCCATGTCCGCCGCTCTCTTCACATCTGCCGCCGCCTGCGGTCCCATTTACGTCATCCAAGCCTCAGTCCGCCTCCACCGTCTCTACCACCAACTTCCACCCCACCTTCACCTCTTCCACCACCTTCATCTCGACCTTTGCCACCACCACCACCTTCACCTCTGCGCGCTATCTAAGTCTCTACTTCTGCCATACCTCCATCTCGACCTCCACTTCCACCTCCGGCATCTCAACCCCACTCCCGCATCGTCCATGCCCCCGCCCACTCCATGTTCACCGCCTCCATCTCCACCACCGCCACCGCCACCTCCATCATCACTAGAATCAACAAACAAGAACAAATCTGGAGGTTTGCATCAAGTTCTGGAGATTTTAACGAATATCACTAATTTCTACAACGAATATCACTAATTTCTAAAGCGAATATCACTAAAATGTACAGCTGATATCACTAACTCGTACTCCAGAATAGCTACGATTTCTGTAAGTATATCAATAGCAGGTGGCAGGCATGGCAGATGTGGTGATGATGATGGTGAATCGGAAACAGTGACATGGGTGGAAGTGTCCGCAGAGATGTGGTAGCTGAGGTGGAGGGAGAGGAGAGAGATTGTCTAGAGCTTAGCAAGACAATCTAAAACAAAAAACTCGATCTTGGCAAGACAATCTTCTAGATTGTCTTGCAAGTCATTAGGCAAGACAATCTTGAAGATTGTCTTGCAAGCTAATGGCAAAGACAAAGTGAATTTCGGCAGGACAGTCTTCTAGATTGTCTTACCGTGTCTTCATAGGGGTGGTTTGCTTGGCAAGACAATCCAATTGATTGCCTTGCCGAGTTTATGAATAATAAAACAATTATTTTTCTTTTAAAATAATTAATTAATTAATATCCACTTAATTATATTAAATGTATAATTCATATATTAAATTATTAACTTAATTCGCGATAGAATTAATTTAATAAATAAATTACACATCCAATATATTTATTTGAGAAGTGAGATAATTAATTAAATAACCATTTAAACCCTTTCCTTGAGCAGCAGAGTCTTTGGTCTTCAGTAAACAATTACGATCTTCGACTTGAATGAACGACCACCTTCCTTTGATGCAGAATATTTAATCTGATAAGCTGATACACAAACGTACTGTCTGGTTCATCTGCAACTAGCTAAATCAAATATTCCTTGTCATTTAAACAATTAAGCTGAGGCTTGTTCGTCGATTCTTCGTCTTCTGAGTTATTCTTCATTTGTAGACATAATATGAAATCTTCTGAATAAATAAAGTATTTAAACTTTATACCTTCTGATCTTCTAGACGTGCTACAAAAGATTATTTGTACACTGAGTCTTGAACATATTAATGAACTTCTTCTAGTGGTTTGCAGCAGCATCCTGAAATTCTTATAACATAAAGTCTTCAATAAATCATTTGACTTTCTTCGTACGGATTCCGATTAACAGTACTTGCTATTTCCTTACTTTCTTATCAGATTTGAGTCGATACTTCTTAATTACAAATAGGCTTAATATATGCCTTTCAGTTTTCTCTCTCTATCATGTCCTGCACTTCTAATATTTATGATAATATATTTGGATTTTATAAAGTTTATTTATTATATATTTTTAATTAAAACAAAGAAAATAACTATATAATAAAATATAAATAATAAATATACTTGATAAAGTATAAATATATTATTTTAAATACTAGAAGTCATAACCTTTTAGTTGGTTGTGTTAATATTTAAGGTCAGGCAGTTTAAATAATCTTGGGGTAGTTATATGCTAGCTATAGGACTCAACGGTAGCTATAAATTCCATTTGGCAGGAGTTAGCTATAAATTCTATGTGTCTTACCTATAAAAGCTTTCCATTTGCCTGAGTTAGCAACACCGTTAATCGATCATTCCTATTTTCAGATTGTCGTAATTTAAATTTATTGTCTACCATAAAAACTGGTTGTCTACTTATCCTGCACTTTTTATTTTGTCTCTTAATTTAAATTCATATTGTCTCCCATCATAATATTATTTACCACTCTAGCCTCTACTTGTCCTGCACTTTTTATTTTGTCTCTTAGTTTAAATTCATATTGTCTCCCATCATAATATTATTTACCACTCTAGCCTCTACTTGTCCTGCACTTTTTTATTTTGTCTCTTAATTTAAATTCATATTGTCTCTCATTATAATATTATTTACCACTCTAGCCTCTACTTGTCCTGCACTTTTTATTTTGTCTCTTCATTTAAATTCATATTGTCTCCCATCATAATATTATTTACCACTCTAGACTCATCCTGCACTAATTAAAACTATAGGGATGTTCCACAATCGTCTTCTTATTGTTAACTTTATTATTTTTAATAGATCTATATTGATCTGTAACTTTCGATTGTGGTGATGGAAGTACAGGATTTTGGTTATCACAAATTCACAATGCATGTCTCCAACCGGCTATAATGAAATCCTCTGGTGTCCATTCTCCCTCGTGAGTCGTGGCAAGATTATTAGAGGACACATATTGGTCATTTATCGGATTGACTTTTTTTCTCTTTATAAAGTGAGTTATAAAAGTTAAAACAAAGCTTTCATAATTATATGAGCTCCATCATCTCATTTCTTATTCAACAGTCTCTTAATAAATTTCGCATGCCATGTGTGAAATTTTATTGGTTGTAAGCATAATTTCATTATTGAGAAGATAATAAAAAATTCAAAATTTACCTATTTTCATTTCTTTTAATAGCTTTAGTTGAATATGTTTGGCGTCGTACATCTGCTTGTAATTTAGGTTACATTTTTTTATTGGCAATTTAAAGTTTTAAACACATGAATTCAAGACCTTGCCTAAATCTTTGAGGGCCAGTTTCTTAAATTAACACTCAATTACTTTAAGTGAAATATGTTAAAATTTGAATTCTTTTCCTATTTATATTATATTTCTAATAAATTAATTAAATTTCAATTAGGGGCTGTTTGGGTTAACTTAAAAGAAGTGACTTTTTGCTTAAATTAAAGAAGTGGAATAGAAGTGAAAAGTAAATAAGTTAATAAAGTGTTTGGAAAAGAAGCAGAAGTTGTGACAAAAATAAATTCAGCAAAACTAGTCTGTAATTCTTCGGGCCCAAATTTTGCTGCATTCGTGTCCGCAGGTCGCACACGCGGAAAAGCCCGAGGCTTGCGAAGCCACGAAATTTCCCTCGAAATCCCACAATTTGTACCCCCCCTGCGTGCACGTAGGTGGTGGAGCATAACACACTAACACAAGTTAAACACTACAAGAGTGTTCTACTATATAAAGCCTTTAAAGGCTCTTTATTTAATCAATGTGGGAATCAAGTTTTCTCTCCAATTTTCCACTACCAAGGAAGCAACTTTGGATCATCATAACTCATCCATTCCTTAGTCGTTTTGAGTGAATAAACATGCATTGGAAAGCTCTCTCGGAGGAGAACATAATCCAAGCATAACCCGCCACGAGCACGTAGCCGAGTCTCACTCAAATTGGTGCTCAAATGACAAATTTCCAACAAGTTCTGGGAAATGATTTCATTGCATTCTATTCTACTAGAAGAATAGTTACAATAACCAAAAAGCAAGATAAAAGTATCAATTTCTATGAGATAGATTTACAAGGTTTTTAGTTAATTCTAACAGTGATCCAATTTCCAGATGAAGCAATGAGATTGTTTGTACTATGTCTATTTGACAAATAATCTCTTTCTCCAGAGTTCCTCATGGTAAATGGAATCCTCCTATTGATCTCTCTTTTGCAAATTGGTTCTTGTGACACGATATCATCCTCATCAACCTCGTATAGACCAACATCCAGAACGCTTGAAGGCGAAAGTACTTCCACATTTTCTGCATTTATCTGCTCTAATTTACTAGAAACAAAAGGATGTTGAAGCAATTTCTGACTTGTCCATCTCTTTTTCACGTCCCTCTCAAAACATTTATGTAAGAAATCTAAACCATCTTTGGAGAAACCTTTTGGAAACTTTGGTGTCTCATTGCTACATGCAATCTTGAACATTGCAGACATCGGATTCAAAATCTCATCACCCCATTTTGGAGGTTTCCCTGTAGCCATTTCAATGACTGTGCAGCCTAGTGACCATATATCAGATGTATAATCTATCTCTTGTTTTCTCAAAACTTCAGGAGCCATCCACAATGGAGTCCCACAAATAGATTTTAAAGATTCCACTGAACTGCTATTAATCTTGGAGCCATTTAGCCTTTTTGCACACCCAAAATCTGCAATTTTGATGTTTCCAGATGAACTTAGAAGCACATTCTTGCACTTTAAATCACAATGTACCACCCCATTGTTGTGGAGATATACAAGGCCTTTGAGAATTTCCCTCGTGTATAAACGAACCATTCTTTCATCCAAAACCCCTTCAAATTTATCCGCGATATCTGCCAAACTACCACCAGCCATATACTCGATGAAAAGATTGAGCTTTTTGTCACCATTCACTCCTTTGAAGTTTTCTCTTCCAATGCACTTTACTATATGTGGGGAACTCAAATTTTCAAGAATATTAGCTTCATGCTCAAGAGAATCGAGTGCTGCTTGTGATTCGGCAGATTTCACAACAAAAAGTCCCCCTGTGGATTTGTTCATAGCCAAATGAACCGTGCCAAATGATCCCCATCCAACCATTTTGCCTTTTACCCATTCACCAGGTTTAGGACATAAAAACATATCTTCAGCTTCCTTCATATTTCTTCTTGAAATGATTGCTTATATATTGAGTAGAAAAAACTAATTTTTCAGCTTTAAATTGGGAATAAATACCCAATTTAAAACCTGAAATAGTGATACTTCCTTTATGCATGCAGATATTACGCAATATGAAATGATGTTAAAGGGGATTTGGAAATGTTATAGTAGATAAACATAACCATTCGATACAATTTGAGAAAGAAAGATAAAAAATAACCTATTTACAAGATGATGAATTTATATAACACAAACATTGACTTCTCAATCTTCAGGGAAGAAGAGATGAATTTTCTTTGTGGGAAGAGCGGTTTTCCGATACTGGAAAACCGCTCTAAAAAAGAAAAAAAATTCTTTCACCACCTGCAGATGGTTATGCTATAAACTTCAATGCTTCATGAAATTGTCCAAACTTCGTAATAATAAACTATGTATAAAAAGCAGAGAAATAGATGGATATCCCAATATTGTGGAAGCTTTGGAATGCTATGGGATTGGGGCCACGTGGCATGAACTCCAATTTTGATAGTTCTAGAACAACAAAATTTAGTCTTTCTCCAAGGACTCATTCTTTCAGTTTTATTTTATGTTCACGTATATCATATATAATAATACTTATAGAATAAAATAAATCTGTGACGATTTATAAAAATTATATTAATAATTCAAAATTAATATTTGTAAAATAAAATAAATTTTATATTATAAACATCTCAATGCAATATCAATATTAATATTTAAAATTGCAAAATCGGATTAAAATTCATGAGTGAAAAAATGATAATAAATTTCTACATGTAATTAATGATTTAAAGCACGGCGAATCTTAATTTTAGTTGTGTTGTTTTTTTAAAAGTAATCATGTTCTTGACTAACATTGTCATTAACTTTTACAAACACTACTTCTTAGACATATACATCACTCCCTGCATATAAAAAGCATGCGTCTTTTTAACGGAACTGGTTGATGACATCTAGCCATATACATCGATCGCCAAATAAAACAGACAGTAAACTTACAAACAACAACAAATACGTCCGATGAACAAAACAATTTATTATAAAAGAATAGCGAACAAATATATATATCACTAACAGTTAATTTATTGACCTTTTCATCCATCAACATTATGTCAAGAGTATATATATTCTTATCCAGTGTTTGGATTTGTCAACTCCAACATCCAACAAACTTTTACTCATCAATCATCTCTATCGCCATTCAAAACATCTTTCATAGTGTAACTCATTATTGTATTAGATAAAGAAGATGAATAGGCAAAGAAAAATTGTTTATAAAACGTATTCGCCCCCTTACCGTAGGTTGTGTTTAGATGATCCAAAACCCTACAACCTGTAGCGGTATTTATAGGTGCAGAGTGACTTGTGTGCTACTCTTTTCCATAATTAAATAATCTGAAACAAAATTGGATTAAAAAATTTGCAAGATACTATATTCCATAAATAATCTGAAACAGAATCAGATTAATTTATACCAAGATATATATATCATATCAATTAATCTGAAACAAAAAAGTAGTTTTTTTTTTGATATTTCTCATCCAAAAATTTCAGAAAATTAGAAAAATAGAACGGAGCTGTTTGAGAGGCGTCACCTACACGCCCCTTTCAAATTAACTAGTTGAGAAGCCGCGCGTTGCGGCGGCCTATAAAAATTATATTAATGATTCGATATTAATATTTGTAGAATGAAATAATTTTGTAGCTGTCTATAAAATGTATATTAATGTTTCAAACTTAATATTTGTAGGATAAAATAAATTTTATATTATAAAAATCTTGATGTAATACCAATACTAATATATAAAATTGCAAAATTGGACTATAATTCATGGTGAAAAAATAAAAATAAATTTATACACGTAATCAACAATTTAAAGCACGGAGAATCTTAATTTTATTTGTGTTTTTTTTCATAGTAATCATGTTCTTACATTGTCACCTTCCTCCAATTTTTTTGATTGATTGTGCACAAAAACATCTAATTTAAATTTGTGAGATAGCGGTCTATAACTACTTTTGCTTGTAAAAACCTTTATTTTTTTAGTACTGTATAAATAGGCTTCACTTAAAAGTTGCTTGAACGGATTTTTCCTGTATACAAAAAGTAAATCATATAAACACTAACAACAACAAACATGTCCGATGAACAAAACAAATATTATAAAAGAATAACCAACAAACATACATCACTAATAGTTAATTGATTGATATCATCCATCAATATATTTCATGTCAAGACTATATTCCTTTCCTGCGTTTGGATTTGTCGACTCCCACGTAGTGATCTAATAACTACCTTTACTTACAACAACCTTTATTTTTTAATACTGTATAAACAACCTTCACTTATCGTTGAAGAAGAACGGCACCACCGAGTTAGAAATCGAATAAGAGAACTATCACCAGAAAGAGGTAGGATTGTGGTATTGAAAGAGAGGAGGTCGTGTTTAGATGATCCAAAACCCTACAATCTATAAGGGTGTTTATAGGTGCAGAGAGACATGTGTGCTACTCTTTCCCATAATTAAATAATCTGAAACAAAATCAGATTAAGACTTTCAAACTATTATATTCCATAAATAATCTGAAATAAAATCAGATGCTGAAACTTGCTTCTAATATACCCGAAACGAAAAAAGATAGTTCTAATTTTTTATATTTTTCATCCAAAAACTCCAGAAAATTAGAAAAATAGAACGGAGCGATATGAGAGGCGCCACCTACATGCCCATCGCTTCTCCTCCATAAATAATCTGTAACAAAATCAGATTCTGAAACTTGCTTCTAATATAACCGAAACTAAAAAAGGTAGTTCTGATTTTTGATATTTTTCATCCAGAAATTCAAGAAAATTAGAAAAATAGAACGAAGCGATGTGAGAGGCGCCACCTACAAGTCCATCATTTTAGGGTTGTAGTATTGAAAGGGAGGAGGTTCCCTGCAATCTATAGGAGTATTTATAGGTGCAGAGAGACTTGTGTGCTATTATTTCCCATAATTAATTTTTTATATTTTTCATCCAAAAACTCCAGAAAATTAGAAAAAAAGAACGGCGTGATGTGAGAGGCTCCACCTACACGCCCCTCGCTTCTACTTTATATAAGTATATTGATTTATACCAAGATATATACCATATCAATTAATCTGAAACAAAAAAAAAAGTAATTTTAATTTTTGATATTTCTCATCCAAAAATTCCAGAAAATTTGAAAAATAGAACGGAGCTATCTGAGAGGCAAGTAGTTTGTACATATATTATACGTACTATTAAAACTAAAACATATATAATTTTGTACATATATTATACTATTAAAACTAAAATATTAAAAATTTGATCTCTGCTATTTGGATCCATGACTATCTTTAATTTATAACCTATTCTAATGAGTCTATTTATTATTATTAAAATATTTTAAATATTTCAATAAAAACGTATCTTTTCAGAATAATTTTTCATGAAAAATGCTAGGTATCCTAAATAGTGCTATCAAATTATATTGTCAAATCTAGCTAGTTGGCACTTAACCCATGTATGCACATCAATCACCCAATTAAAATTAGCTATCTGCGACATCATTTGGAAAAAAAATTGGGGTACTTAGCACGACTCATTTTTCATTAATTTTTTCATGAGTTTAACAATTAATATACTTTAATAGATTTTTTACTATAATTAAAATATGTTTAAAAATTCTCATTGAAACATATCTCGGCCCAATTTTTCATTAGCTTTTTCATTGGCTTAACTATTTTGAATTTATTCAACATGTTAAAAAAAATTATTTAACATATCCAATAAATATATATTAATCCACACATATTTTTAATTATTTGAAAATCTCTTTTATTTGAAAAATTCATATTATTTTAGAATATTTCAATCTTCAAAAACATTAAATATTAAAATATATGTTATAAATTAACGAATATTATAAATCACCCATGGGGCTACGAGTCTCCTTAATTTATAGACTATTCTAGTGGATCTATTAACTATAGTTAAAGTATGTCTAATCCTGACAATAAAAAAAAAGAAGTTAAAGCATGTTTAAATATTCTGGTCGATACATATATTTTTGCCTAAATTTATTTTTTAATGGGCTTAATTAGGAACATATTTAATGGAACTTTCTATTATAATTAAAATATAATTAAACATTGTCAACAAAATACATATTTCCTGGGACCAAATTTTTATTAGCTTTTTCACGGGTTTAACAATTAAGAACTTATTCAACATGTTGGATAAATATATTATTTAACATGCCCAATAAAAATATATGTTAGATATGATAGGGAGGTTAATTGAGTTAGAAGAGGGTTTAAATAACTTAATCACCAGTTTAAAATATATGACATCCCCTCTTTAAATCATGTATTGAGAGTATAAACATTTATAATGCAGAAGTAAAAGAAAGGGAAAAAAAAATACCATGCCTGGTTTGAGATGACGCAACTCCTAACGGATCGGATCCTCTCATCCTAATCCCCTCTTTAAATCATGTATTGAGAGTATAAACATTTATAATGCAGAAGTAAAAGAAAGGGAAAAAAAATACCATGCCTGGTTTGAGATGACGCAACCCCTAACGGATCGGATCCTCTCATCCTAATCTAGTCCCCGAGCTCCTTTGAGACTCGATATTTTCACTATAAAAAAAGAGCATAGTCCTTATAGCAGTTGGAGAACCTTGGTACATAACTCCCAACTGCTACCTTATTATAAAATGTAAAAACATAGACTTGTCTTGGAACGTAATTCTCCGCCACTTCTTCAAAGTCCAAGTAAAATCCTTGGCGGAGAAGCAGAAAGAGAAGCCTTACAATTCTACAAATATAAATCATGATACGTAGCCCACTGTTACTACCTCGCTATAAATGTAAAAACCTTCTCATCACTTCTTGAAGTCCAAGAAAATTCTTGATGTAGTATTTGTTCTCCTAAACTTTTGCTAGTCTTGGATGTTAGGATTACGTCCTGGATCTTTCCTCTTGCTCATAGTGGAAACACTACTAACTCCCCACTAAGTACGTATTAGGAATATGCCAATCATGAAGATAAGTCAAAATACTTATTTTATTTTTATTTTTATTTGAATGTACCTAATCAATGGATAACATACTATTTGTAGTATCCATTGATCAAATAACCCATCAACGAAATTATCAGTATTACATTCAAACCCCCTTTCTACAATACATTCGGGGACCAAGAAGCATCGATGGCGTCTTGTTTTTCTTTAGATAATGTTCCCTTTTTCTATCTTACACTTTTGGTTACTAGCTTGATGTTCAGCCTTTGGATGGCTATTGACTCCGATATGCCGGGCATATCTCTCGAAGACCATGCAAAAATGTCTATAAATTCTTGTAACAGGTTTGTCAAGCTCTGACGTACTTGTTATGTTAGGTTTGACCCTATGTTTATTCTTAAAAAATCTTCGTGATATAATATATCAACCGAGCTACCATTGTCGTTCAATATCTTTTTTACAACATTTGTACCAATTTTTGTTGTGATGACTAGAGCATCTTGGTGTGATTCTAATAAGCCCTCTGGGTAGTCTTCGTCAAGAAAGGAGATGACTGATGATGGATTTCGTTTTGGACGCGTAGAAACAATTTCGCATACCTCTCTAGCATAAAGCTTTTTTGAATTATTAGATGAACCCCCCGAGATGAATCCTCCTGATATGACGTCAATAATTCTGTTAATATTCCAACGTTCATGCCTTTCATGTCCTGGGGTTTATTTTCTTCTATAAACTTCCCAAATAAAAGAACTTAATCCTCTCCACCATGAATGGTTTTGTTTATGACAAATCTCAAATCTCACCTTACCCGTGTATACTTGTACATGAAGCATATGATATTTGAGTTCAGATATAAAAAAATTTACCTGGTCGAATTACCTACAAAAATTTCTTAATGTATTTGTAATTAAGCAAGAATTTATTGTGAGAAAACAAAATCCTTGATTACAGCCAACCACTATAATAATTACTGTTCTTATAATGGCATTTGGCTTCCATCGAATAAAGGTAGCAATATATACAGAAAAATATTGAGATCTTGAAAAAGTTCGAAGCAATATTAATCACATTAGGACAATATTCTTTTGCAAGTGAAGTCGAAAACAACCTGCAATAAACTTCTCGAATCTTTCTCTACTGGTAGTTTTAGAAGTCGTGAAACCCTTGTATATCCAACATGTTCCTTCAACAAAGATGCGTCACTAACTTCCACTTTCTTCTCATGCTCTCTAAGTTTTGGCCGAGTCAATGCCCATTGCATTGCCCAAATTCCGAGAGGACGCATGTAGCAGATGGATCGGTAATGACCATTCATGTTCCAACCCTCTGGAACTTGAAAAGCATATCTGCAGAGAGAAATGAGTAAGAGAATGGACTTGCATGTAATAAACAATGTCGGCAAAAGAAAGTTACATCATTAGATTAAGCACTAACTAGCAATAACTTTTAAAGGGTTCACTAAGCAGTATGTGCTGCCTTTGGTTTCAGCAGATCATTAATAAAAAGCACCACAACTGCCAAGCATTGATAATGAACATCCTTCAAAACAACTCAATAGTATATTATTATTAATAATCTGTCTAGACATAGATATCAGTCAACATGCAATATGCTGCACGCAGCATACAGATACTTCTACTCAGCGAACCCATGTCTTAGGTTCACTGGTTTTTCCAATAGTTACATTTATTTCCTCCCTTTCCTTCATTTATATGTAGATTTTATCCTTTCTTATGCTGTATTCAAAACTGGAAAAGGTTTCACCAAATTTAAAATATGAGAAGTTATCATTTTAACAAAGATTAATATTCCAAATACTGCAATTCTAAAAATTAGTAAAATTAAAATTATGAGTACTACAAATAGCATCCATATCAGTAACTTGGCAAAGAAAGAACTTGTTGTATTAGGAGTAACGCTGACTGGTTGATGAACTGGATAATATTGGTTGTACATAGTAACATGTTATTGGTGATATCTGTTATTTCGCCATGTATATACGCTGTAAAGAATGACAAGGCCATTGAACTTGTCAAGCTAGCAAAATATACGTTAAAATGATTTTTTAAAACATGGCACTTAATAGAGTCAAGATTTCTCATTTGCAGTCGATCCATATTTCATTGAAGTGAATAATTAATACTCATTTTTCGTTACCATTTAGTGATACAATGAAACATGAAAGCTATCGACTCACCCTTGTCCTTCTTTAGACCAAGCAGTTTCATATATTCCATGTGCAGTCTGAAATCCCATTTCCACCATACCTTCTTGAATCATAGTTGCACCAACAGAATATGTAACTCCTGTCCAAATTTCTCTCGACTGCATAGATGACATGTCAGGCTCTCCATTGGGTAACATTCCATTTAATGCCCCAAGTTTTCCCCCATGCACCTTGAGGACATTGAAGGTATACACCTTTTCAAGAGCAGATTTTGCCTTTTCTTCACTTACAATTGGTTGAAGACCACAGGCTCGAGCATACCTACAACATAGTTTATTCATGAGTGCACTATAACTGGAAAACGTTCCAAATGGACCTAATGACAGCCAAATCAAGAAACAAACGTTACAAGGCTACACTCAAGTGATTTCATTGAGCTTTATAAATAAGTCAAGCAGGATCACTTGCTTTTATTATATAGGGGTACAAATATGTAAAGAAAAGCTTGTGATTATGCTGGTGGTATTCACGAGTCATATTCTTGATATAGAAGGAAAAACAACACACAAACATCTTTTTATGTGGTACTCGGAAAATCCAGTCATATAACATATTGCAGAATTGTGCCCAGTTCCTTATACAGTTCTACAGAGGAGTCAGGAGCAATTCAAATTTTTGCAAAAATAACATTAGACGTGACATACCATTGTCCCGCCAGTTGATCTGCTTGAATAGATGAACTCGTAGAGCTACCACTGTTGTCATAACTGAAGTAAGAACCATTCCATAACTTATCATAAACCTTTTTTGCTTTCTGAAATTTGGCCCAAAAATAATCCTCACAACCCTTATCACCAACTTCACCTGCCAGAGCTGAAGTAGCTTGCAATGCTGCTACCCATAGTCCCCCACAATATGCACTCACACCAGAGACAGACCATGTATCATATGTCTGATCCGGAAACCCGTCATTTTCTATCATCCCATCCCCGTCTTTGTCAAACTGTTCCATATAAGCCATAGCAATATAAACAGCTGGCCAAACAGCTCGAGCAAACTTTTTGTCCCCAGTTGCAACCACGTCCCTATAGACTTGCAAAACAAATTTTGGATTCAAATCTTTCCACCTGTCAGTATTATGAAGGTTATAGAAATTTACTTCAAACCATGGATCTATCATTCCAATATCATGAGGAACGGCACCAAGAACTTTTCTCGAGACAAAAGTTCCATCATGCAAAAGACTCATTTTCCTAGGATCATGCATCATAACTGCTGCCGCAAAGTCTCTTTGGATGCTGAGCTCAAGTTTTGGAAATAGCATTGTCAAGGCAAAAGATGAGTAGAAATGGACATCATACGTGTTACACATGTGATATTCAGTCCCTTCATAATAAAGAAATTGACCAATATTTTCTTCTCCCTTCTCCAGCAAAAGTGTTCCAATTGCTGAAGTCTTTGACACTGGGCTGTGAATATTCTCGATTACTGAAGTCATTCTTTCAAGAATATCACCAGCTGTATCATTCTGAATGGATTTATCATTGCATTCGGTGTGGTTTGTGGTGGACCTATCAAGGGTAAATTTTCTATCTAGTATGCCTGACAAGCTATGGACTGGAGGTAATCCATCTGCAAACAAGAATATAATATTGATTCACTAGAAGTTCATCCTTTATAAAATTAGAAATCAAGCATATTTGTATGTACCAGTCCAAATTGTCCCCCCAGCATTGAGATAATATAGTTCATTAAAAAGAGTGACAGGATACCTGCAAGAAACCATGAGTAATATCATATTTCAAAATATACACATAAGCAAAATGTGAATCAATAGCTCACCATTCAGGAAATCTCTTGTCTTCGAGTATGGGTTTCTGCCATGCTTCTATCTGAGCCTCCCAAAAGTTATGCTCTGAGTTGGATGTAATACAAAAGATATTAAATGACAATTTTGTACATGTCAACAGAAAATACCTTCTGTTGTATTTCCAATATCAAATATCACATAGAGAATAATTATACATCCTCCAAACAACATAAATAAATTTATTTTGCAATAATGTAGAATAATAAAAAATCACTACGAACAGTCATAAACCAATACAGTTCACCAAAACTAGTTTGAATTTGTAGGGTTTTTATATAGTTTAGGAAATCTCTAATTTAAATGCTTAATATTCGGGCTACTTTTACTTGTCATTTTACAGTTCACGGTATTGCCAGCAGAACTAATAAAAAAAGATATTAAGTCTTTTTCTTCTTCTGAATCTGCATTCTATTTTGGTCACTCTGGACATCCTAAATAATAATTGTGTCCAAAGATGAAGCACTTATTCCAGAAAGGATGCAGCATCATATTTGCACGCTATCTTACAGAAAGAGGCAGAATTCTTTCAAATTTAACCAACTATGCCATACAGGAAACAACAAAAAAACTAAAAACATTACCAAGAATAGCATCACATGCCATGCTTGTTGCAGCATTCCCGTGGGTACCATAGAATTTGGTGTACCGCCTGTTTAAGATTTATTCCGTTTTCAGAAAATATACACATATAATATCTGAACATTGATGTCAGTCAAATTATTCACCTGTTATAACTCTTCCCACTTTGGAAGGTCACTTCAGGACAGTCCCATGCCAATGAAAATGTTACAGTGCGTACTGCATTAGAAGGAATTGTCACAGTAGCTGCAATTGCTGCACCCGTAGATGACCCCAACTCTGTAGGCAGTGCAACTTCAGTGGAACTGAAGCGGTTAAAGGACCCGTGCTATTAAAAAGTAAACAAATCACATTTTGTTGAGGAAGGGCTGCCAACAGCAGTAGAAATGATCACTCCAAAAGGCATTGGACAATAACGGAGATGGGAACAGTGAAAATATCAATGCAGATAAATTTGCGCCATGTAAAATTTTATAGCTACAAAGACTACATATATCTCAGAATCATATGAAAAACTGCAGACTTCTCTTCAACAGAAGAACAGTGTGACTTGGTTATTGTACAATTGGCAGTGGCACAACTTCAAAGTCATGGGTTGGCCTTTTTTCAAAAGAACCTCATTAAAAATCTCAGCAGCAAGCGCTAAGCAAAGCGTCAAATATATTATATATGGAAACAAAGTCTAGCACAGCAACACGTGTTTGTTGGGCAATCAGAAGGAAATGAACAGCTGAATGAAATATAAAGCGCTGAACTTGTGATAACTGAATTTTGATCTTCTCCAATGAGAAGGCCAAGGGAATACAGTAAATAATACCAGTAAACTGGACATAATTTTTGCAAACGGGAGAAAGAACTAACCTCTTTGATTTCGTTCCACATGTCCTTTGCTGTGATGCCTGAGGAGTTTCCAGATATTACAAAGGAAGGGCACTCAGAGACATGTACATCTTCTGTCTCTTCTGCTGCGATAACAAAAGTTACTGGTGGTAGTCCGTTTGCAGTCCTGAATCAGTTAGGCAAGAGATGTTTTGTAAGAAATATGTGAAACTCTTTCAAAAGATTTAAATATCTTAATTAACTTCAAATTATATTTACTTAAATAAAAAATTGAAACTTACATGTGATGCAGAAGTACACCATGAATTTTGTCATTTGTCCTATAATTTTATTAAAAGTTTCGTTTAAAAAATTGTTAAGAAAACCACGAACATGATAACAACTGATCCACGGTGAAATATCTTCAAGCAAAGAATTCCTAAATACAAAGGGCTCCATGTTCTTACACAATTCTCATATTAGAATGCTGACCAGATAATCCAGATAATCCACCAACAGAATTCTGAATCCATTGAGATAAAATGGTGAGTTCTATGGGTTTGTGAAATGTTTTATACAAGCCAAAGCACGAAACTTTCAGATTATATCTGCTGCGGTTGAGATTGCAAGAAGCAAAATAAAGTGTATATATATACATATGAAAAACACTTTATGATAAACAAACTCCTCCAAATAAACAAATAATTACCTCCCACGTAAAAAGCAGGGTCACATCTGCTGCACTTCTTCCTAAATTAGACAGCTGCAAAATTTTTGAGGGACTCTTGAATCAATATAACAGAGCTTTTCCCAAGTAAACTTCCAAATTTTAAGCTGCTTCTTACCTTAAAAGAAAATACTGCTACAGGAAGACTGCTCTCCTTGTAATTGTGGGGGATGATAGGAGAAAGCTGGCGAGAAACTATTCTTAATTCAGGATCAGGCTCACCTGGATTGGGGGAGGGGGGTGGGGAATTGATATTTACATGTATACAATTTTTAACTATATATTACAATCATCAGACTTGATAAACAAATTGAATGTAAAAGTACCCTCATATACAGTCCAAGCCCTCGGGAACAATCCATGATAAGTGGAATTCTTGCCACTTAGATTCCAATCCCAAGATTGCAGCCCCGAAGCTGAGGGGTCCCTGTTTATTAAATTGATTTCAGTGACACTTTAATCTTCTCCTAGCTAACCATTGAATCAGCGGCACAAAGCCCCAAAAAAATGCTGATTGTTATACTGACCCCCCCCCCCCCCCCCCCCCCAAAAAAAAAAACCTAAAACAAAAGGTATCAAGATCTAGAATACATAACAAATGCAACAGTGGCTTACTTTGGCATTTCAGTGCTTCGTGGGCTCAAGACACTGGAGAACTTTTCACCATCTGGACGTGACACAAACACCTGCACAGAAACTTATACGATAAATAAACTATATAAACTATATCATATAATATATAAACAATAACACATTGTACACATGACAGCATCAAGTACCTATGTAGGTACTTAACTCTTTAAGTGCTTTTAAATAAAAACCTCAAGAGTTGCAAATGATTGTACTTGGCAACCCAGATTCCCAGGAAAAGTAAAACTGGTAGATCTTACACTGCTTTGATTATGCTACCCCGACTCTTTATTTTGCCTAGAGTACCCACGTCGCATACCCGACACTTGGATGTTTATATGGATATCAGAAACCTATTTTGGACCAAAAATATGTAAGAGGTCCATAATATTGCCATGTCGAATACTTGAACACTTCCATCCAAATCCGGGTAACAAAAACTTCAGATATCCCTATATACACTAGGCAGCAACAAAGTGGTTTAACCCGCACTTTCACTCAAAAAAAATCTGGTTAATACACAGTAATTGTAGTCTACAATTACTGTGTATTAATTGTACTCTCCTGGTGGCGCATAAACTTCCAAAATAGTATTGAATATTAACGGTTCTATTAAAAAAGTTGAATTATTTTAAGCCCTTTCCCCTACCGGACAATATTATAAACCGTGTACAATAGCCAACTGCCACAATTCAAATCACATATATCAGGTTGAAGTGTACTTATGAGACCATGCCCTAAGCATGTGGCAATAAGTGTGATTAAAATATTAGTATATCATATGATCAAGGCAAGGTCTAATCCATGTAAAGTAAGCACACGGTACTTATGTATTTTAACTATATACTTCAGTGACAAGCTAATAATTTAAATTAAACTCCGACTCCTGAGTCCATACAAACTTGGCAGCTTAGTAGCTTATAAAAGAACTCATTAGCTGTGAAAGCCTAAAATCTTCATGAGCACTACATATAATGTTAAACTCGTTATCAAATTTTATGTTATGCCGCCTATGGAGTACCATAAGTTAAGTACCTTTTGGAATTGATGTAGCCAGAACTTATAGCTCTCTTAGAATCAGCAGAAGATATCGTTACACTTTGTTTCTACCATACAACTCCCTATACTTCCTCCAAGTCAAAACCTTAGAAAAACCAATGTAACCCTATTTGTTTTCACAATTTTCAGAATAAAATAATCTTTATTCTCAGATCTGAAAGATGATAGTACCAGCACTAAATCATTCTACCCATAGAAACCCATAATGAAAAGAAAATTTACAAAATAAACTAAAACATCCTATAGAAGGGAAATAAATCGCAGCAAAAAAAATAAATTATAAAAGTAGGAAACATACTGAAAATTGATTTGCTAAAACTGGTCTATCTTCACATGTCCTAGGAAATATTTGCCAGCGTACAAATTCACCTTTGTAAGTTCTTCCAATGCTTCCTGCACTGAGATTTCATCTTATAAAACAATAAACTGCTTCAATTGGCCAGGTATATCCTCGAAGATCACTCCAAAATTTATTATTTTTTTCTAGTGGTGAACTGAAATATATGTTTTAATTTATCAAACAATGCAAATACTGCAGGAGCAGTCCCGAAAAGCTATATGTAGTAAGATATTACTGATGAAGGACAAGAATGAAGATGTGAACATAAAAAGGTAAGCTGCTTTCTTAAGCGCAGATAATCACTAGCCCTGAGGTAATATAACCGCAGAAGAGAAGGATTTGTCTGAATTGTAACTCATAACAAGTAAACAATCTCGATTTAGTAATTGAAGTCTTCTAATAGTATATGTATCATTTCTCCTGCATCAAAACTAATTATAGAAACCAATAAAAGGGATGAATTGATGTAAAAGAAGTACAATGCTCAGATGATCAAGTAGGGTACGGAAGGGACTTTGACATATATGATTACATTTAAGGTCCTTGAAACATTGTAAGATCAAGTATTCTGTATACCATAGGAGATTATAGGCCTCTTTAGCTCAGTACAGAATATGCTCCCAGTGTCTAAACTATTTTAAAACACTTCAAATCATGTGCACATACCAATCACAATTGTACTAAATAAAACAAGCATATCGAATTGTAAAAATCCGTAAAGAGTTTTCTGAGCAATAAAATTGAGTGTCTTAACATATTTTGAAAACGATGGTAAAAAAGAATAATATATCCTGTAATTAATTGAGTCATCATATTCAGTTGCAAAATTAGATATACAGATTATGCACAATCAGGAAGTCAGAAGGGTGCAAATGAATGTATCAATCAGAATATTTCAGGTATTTTGAGACCTACCCAAGACCACCTAAAGGAACACCCTGACATGATGTAAAAGCTCTCTTTGTGAAGGGGTCGACAAATGTTCCCTAAAGGATGATAGAGTGGTTCAGAATTTTTCCGCGAAGAGAAACATCCAGAAAAGAAAACTTAGTAATTGCAAACATACATTTCCATTGGTAGATTTGTCTCGGAGAGCACGCCATAACCTATACCCAATTGGTGCCTACAAATGTAAGAATTATATTATATAGGAAAAGAATGATGATAGGACTACCAGAAAAGGCAACGATAGCTTCGCAGTTCAACATATTGAAGTTTCCAGGCCAGTATTGAATCAGTTGTTTAAAGCACAGATGCCAACAATATATACACTGGGAACTTGAGAACCTGGTCTATCAATGTATGAACTTGTTGTAATGCTCATCATATAGTAATTTAAAACAAATACCAGAGAAATTATCTCTTTCACACTCAGGCTGAACTCTGAAAGTGCAATTCCCTCATCATGCAGTTTCCTCTGCCAAGTCAGGGATGCAGGTTTCCCAGGGTCAACTTTTTCCTGGAAATGCAGTAAAATAAATGCATTTAAAAGAAAAAATATTCATCAGGATCAGATATATGAACCAGCAACTTAAGTTATGTATTAAATTTTAATAATTATTAAACAAGGCACTGATTTTAAATGTACTATACTAATTTACAAATTTCAGTTTGCAAGAGAGGTTTAATAGGCAAGCTTTGCAAGTGAGGTTTAATAGGCAAGCTTTACAAGTTCCTTTCAGACTATCTTTGAAATTTACACACACAAACAGCAAAATAAACAAAGAGGAGACTCAAATGACATGTTTGGATGACCAAAAAATCAAAATTCTGAATATGGATTTAATTCAATTCCAAAGCTTTCAAATACAGGCATACAATTAGAGAATTTGAAAACAACTCAATTCATGTGATTTGAAAGAATTTCATGTTCCCAAACACAATCTTGAGAGTAAATATGTATGTACACTATATATAATTAGATAGCTAAGCTGGTCTTGCATACTTAACCAACTCATTCATTTAGAGGATCATACTTCTCCGATGTAATTATTATTTTTTAAAAGTTCAAAAAAATTAATGCAAGTAGATTACAAAATTAATAACTTTATATTCAAAAGCATGTTCTATTTGCTTTTAGTAAACGCATAACATAGTTACATAAAAGAATTACAATCATAACTCGATATATTTTTCATGTAAAACTTTCTTTCTTTTCTATTTTGTCTAATAACCATTTAATTTCCTCCTTTTACTTCAGTTTTTAAATATTTATATATTCTAGATTGATATACTAACCAAGTATTATACTTAAAAAAAATACCATTTAATAATTACCAAACATATACTTTTGGACAATTATCTTATTCTGGTGAAAAGCTATATGACCCATTCAGCCCACAAATGCACATACAAGTCCATATCCCAATACACAATACTAGTCAGATAGATAGCATTATAGCCTTATAAATACCAATCTTCCCTTCTCTTGGTAATAAGAGGTCGAGAGTTCTTGGAATGTGTGCATGACTATTACATTTATGTCATTGACCGTAACCAAAAAAAACAAACTACTCACTGATGTCATATTATTTGTATAACAACAGTGCTTGCAAAGGCAAAGTTAGACGTGCAAAAAAGAAGGTAGCTGAAACTGGGAAAATGAAGGCTATACACTTTATTAGCTGTTAATACATCAAGTACCTTATCAGTAAAAGAATCAAGAGAGTCTCTGTCTGCATCAGAACCATTAGCCAATGTCATCCCTGTAACAAAGTCAACTACGTGAGATTAAACCAGTTGCTCATATATCACTTTACTCAAAAATAAACAAACTCCTACGTATACGAAATTTGATGTAAAAAGTTAACACAAATGATAAAGTTAACTCCCTATAACAGTATTTAAAACTTGGTACAAATGACTGCTGAAAAGCAGTAAAAAAATTGATAGTCGTAAGCGCAATAATAGCTAATACTCAAGATCCACATTACTCTTTTTCTAAAATATTGTCACTTTCACATTAAAACTCTAATGTGCATAATAAAGGAAGACTTTCATGAATATCGGCTGCTACATTAAGTTGACTACTGCATAACCTAATCAAATACCACAAAACATAAACTGTGTAATCCCCAAACAAATTTTAATTAACTGAACATAACAATTCTATTTGACCTCCGATTGCACAATTCAACTAATTCACTTAATCACCTCTCAAACACTACATTATTCCGACACTCAAGTCATCCACCTCTACCATTAAAACACAATCAACGCACCTTATCGAGCCCCATAATTCACTCAAACCACTAAAAATCACTCCAGCATCACTCCTACTCCCGTAAAATCAAGACCGAACCAGAACCGAATTAATCTCAGTTCATCAAACCGTAAACAATCGAAAAAATCGCATAAATCACAACAAAAACAACATCTTAACAAATCAAAGCCGGAGATCACATTAACACTACATTATAAACTACATAATCAGTTAATTAATCAACAAAATCAAAATAAATAGCGAAAAATGCAAGATAAAATATATAAATCAGTGAATTAAGGTGAGATTAGTTAGTTACCTGAAATGATTTGTTGGAGCTGAAACTTGATGATATGTTGGTATGTGTATGTAATATGTACAGTCAAATGATTCGTTAATATAGTTGATAATAAATAATCGAATTTTCCATGGTGTGCCCGTGTTACACAATAGTCGGATGGATAATAAATGATGATGGCCCCTTACATTTACACCAATTCCACCAATCAAAATACATTAGAAAAACCGATAAATAATATCATAATAGGCACACGTTAGAAAGACCGATAAATAATATCATAAGCTCTTTTAGAGTCCAAAACACGTAATGATCGATATCAAAAGCAGTACTTGTGTTCGGACAAAAGTCCCGGCAATGTTTTTACTTTTATAATATTTAATATTTTTTTTTATTTTATTCAATTTGTTTTCTTTGTTAATCTTCCTTTCTCGGAGTATTTCTCTCCTTTTCTTAGATTTGGTTTGCTTTTCTAAATATACATTGTTGTGTCATAAAATCTCTCTGGGCTTATTTTACAGCCCATTGTATTATCTGGACTTTATCTAGACTTATTTAGATCATTTGGCGGCGAAAGGTATTGAGTTTCACCATGGTTAGGGGAACCATTGCGGATATATAAAAAGACTTATGGGCTTGTGTTGTGCCATTAAATCTCTCTGAGCTTATTTTATAGCCCATTATGTCGTTTGGGCTTTATTTGGGATCATTAGAGTTATTTGGTAAATGATATTGGGCTTCACCATAACTGTGTGATCAACTATTTAAGGCATACAAGAAGGCTTATGGTCTTGCATTGGAAGCATAATGGAGGTTGCTAGTAAAATGGGGTTACACCTGAAGGCGCTTTAGGGGTTACCTCTGCTAGGTGTTACCGCTAAGTGCATCTTGGCTTGCAGCTACGGGGCTGCAGTTAGGGGATGCCGCTTGGGCAGAACGACAGGCAGTCTCCTAGAAGGACTCTTCTTCCTTGTATCTAGGAGGACGAGTTGGAGGTGGATTGGGAGTGTATTAGCTCCTATTTATCCACGAATTAAAGGATCATCATGCTTATTTGGAGATAATTACAACATATATATATATATATATATATATATATATATATATATATATGGTGCATAAATTCAAATATATATTGAAGATGAAGGCTTCAAGTGACCTACTTGGAGTGGGATTCCGCTAGATAACTACAAAGGAAGGCTGATTTATCCTAAACTAGAGGGGATAAGAGTCTATCTTTTCACTCACGCTTATCAAGAACTACATGGGCTTGATCCCTATAAATAGGGTATGTAGGCACTTTGCAAAGGGAGGATTCGGATTCATATTCACAAGTTCTACACTCTAAAGAAAGGCACGTGTAACCTTAGTGACATTATTTCCGGGCAACTGCGGGACGAAATTCCATAATTCTGGCTTCATTGGTTGGTCCTTTGCGAGCTCAGCCCTTAAATACATTAGTTTCTCTATAGTTTATGTTAACGATAGCCCCTAAAAGCTAGACGTGATTTTCGTATTAATAACAATAATCCCTATTATTGTGTTATACGGTTCTGGGGGTGTTGTATCAATTCCTCTCACAACACTTTTTGGCTTTAAAAGGAGGGCATTACTGATCTTAGAGAGGAGAGATGTCAGAAATTCCCGAAAATCCAGAAAATCCCAAGACGTCGGAGGGCGGTACGCAAGACCATAGCGACGCTCCGAGCAGGGAATTAACACGCGAGGAGATGAAGGCAAAAATGAAGCAAATGAGTCGGAGGATGGGATGAACCTGAAGGATCGCAACAGAGGGCTCCTCCTAACCAAAGACAGGAGAAGCCCGCGTCTGAGGCTCGGTCAAAAGATAAAAATCGCAGGACGTCGAAAGTTATCTCGATCCATGATGATGAGGAAAGCTCAGGGTCGCACAATGATGCAGAAGTAAGCAAGAAGAAGGAACAACCCCTGGATGATGACTATGAGGTTGCACTCGATGATGGGGATGAAAAGTGTAAGATGGAAGAGCTGCTGGAAGCCCCAAAGAAAGTGAAGGCCGATGAGAAGTTGAAAGCCGAGTTTACCGTTAAGTCACCCTTCACCAAAAGAGTTAGGGAGCACCCCTACCGCATATCTACAAGGGGGTTGGTGACCTGAGATTTAACGGAACCACGGATCCCGTGGAGTATCTTAGCCGGTTTGACACTGAGATGGAGGTCTACCAAGTTTCAAACCTCACAAAATGTCGCTTATTGGCTGCAACCCTTAGGGATGACGCTCACCACTGGTTCAAGAGGCTTCCCGCTAATTCTATCAATTCTTGGAGGAAAATGAGTGAGCTGTCTGTGGGACAATTCAGGGCTTCCGTTACTTATGCCCCACCTGCCAACACTATGGCTAACATTATACAAAAGGAGCACGAGACACTAAGGGAATATTTTAAACGCTTCAACTCAGAGGTGCCCCGTATCAGGCCAACATCAAAGGAAACCCTGAAGAATTTCTTGATAGTAGGAGTAAGGCCTGGAACAGATTTCTGGAAGGAGTTGTAGTGACGGGAGCCTGAAACCCTAGCTGACTTCTTCGCTAGGGCGGAACCCCATAAAGTAATTGAGGAATCTCTTGCTAAGCTGTAGAAGGAGTCGAAGTCTGAAAGCTGTAGCAACTAGAAAAGCAAAAGGGATAAGTCTTACAGCCCAGAAAGGAAGAACACCTATAAGAGGAACCCCTACACAAGGCCTACTGGTTAGAGCCCTCAAGCCGAGAAGGCAAAACCTCACCCATCACTGTGAATGCAACCAGCACGCAGGGCTTCGACAAGTCAAGGCTAACGCTGAGGAAGACCATGGATCTAAGGTACCATGAGTGTACACCTCTCACAGCCTCCATAGAGCATATTTTCGAGGTTGGGGACAAGGCAAGGATCTTCAGAAATCCTTTTCGACGTGGACCCCTGGAAAGAAGGATCAGGGGAAATATTGTGCTTTCCATGACCTGAATGGACATGACATAGAGGAATGCGTGCACCTCAATAATCACATTGAGGACCTCATCAGAACTGGATACCTGACGGAATTTGTAGCCCAAAAGGCTAAAAAGTATAAAGAGAAGAAGGCCAAAAGGGCCAATGACCAGGGAGCCAGCCGTAACACTCGGGCTGGCAGTGTACGAACAATCATCGGAGGACCCTTCGTGGGAGGCCAGGGACGCAGTGTTATGAGGAGATACGTACGGAAAGCCCGAGGGCCACCCTTAACCAATGTGCGCCACCTGTTCGAGAGGCCTCCCAAAAATGTTTAAAGGGGAGACCATGGACATTACCTTTACTGAGGGGGATGTGCGCATGGTATACCATCCTCATAGCGATGCCCTGGTGGTAACAGTTGTGATCGGAAATGTCAATATGCACAAGCTTCTCGTGGACAACGGAAGTTCTGTGAACATCCTGGCCTACAGTGCATACCAGATAATGAAAATGGCAGGAAAAGACATGATGGCTTGCTATAATGACTTATATGGTTTCACGGGAAAGGCTGTCCAAATTATTGGAAGGGTAAGGCTGCCAGTCACCCTTGGAGTAGGGCCACTAGCTACCACTCAGGTTGCAGAGTTCATGATAGTAAACGAAGACATGTCCTATAATGGAATCCTGGGCAGACCAATCCTTAGGGACATGCGGATCGTAACCTCAATCTACCACCTATCTATGAAATTCCCAACCCCGAATGGAGTAGGGTGTGTACGGGGATGCCAGGCTTACTCCCGAGAATATTATAGCAGGGCTTTGAGATATGCAGTGAAGGCCTGCAAGGAGGTCCAACTTGTGGATGGAGGCATCCTGGAAAATTACTACAAACAAGTGGAGCCAGAGGAGAAGCCTCAGGCAAAAACCCAGGGAAAGATATTGATAAAGTTTGTGAAGGAAACTTGCAACATGGTGGTCATTGTGCAACATCCAGGGGAAGATCCATACCTTGAAGCCTCACATGCTGTACATGGAGGGCTCACTCTCATGGTTACATCCCCGGTGAGAAATATTGACGTAGTTGAAACCCTGGTTGAAGGAATTGTGGAGGATATTACTGAAAGTGATTCTGAAGGGACTGGTCAAATGCAGTCCCAAAATAAAAAGTAAGAAAGTAATTGCGAGGCGCCCTATGGCTTCAACAATGCTATGGTCACCTATCAACTTGAGAACCAGACACGGCTTCCCGTTCATGAAATCCTGGGTACGCAGCCTCAAGATAAACCGACCCCTATCCATCTTGGTGGATGAATCCGATCCCTCTAAAGAATTAAAGATTGGAAAGCAATTGAGGCCGGATCTAAGAGAAACCCTGGCTGAATTCTTAAAAAATAATCTAGACGTCTTTGCTTGAGACCATTCGGATATGATCGGGATTGACCCAGAAGTCATGTGCCACCACCTCAATATTGACCCAGACATAAAGGGAATTAGACAGAAGAGGAGGCCAATCAGTGGGGAGAGGGTTACCGCCCTTC
Organism: Daucus carota subsp. sativus; assembly: GCF_001625215.2. NCBI lineage: Eukaryota > Viridiplantae > Streptophyta > Magnoliopsida > Apiales > Apiaceae > Daucus > Daucus carota. Next base: position 2,621,909 of record NC_030389.2, read on the forward strand.
AAGAAGAGGTAGATCCACTGTTGAAGACAGGCCTAGTAAAAGAGGCTTTCTACTTCACATGGCTAGCAAACCCAGTATTGGTGAAGAAACCTAATGGAAAGTGGAGAACGTGCTTAGATTTTACTGATCTGAACAAGGCTTTCCCTAAGGATATCTTCCCGCTTCCTCGAATTGACCAATTGGTGGATTCCATTCCAGGGCATGCACTGTTAAGCTTCATGGATATGCCTACGCGGGCTACAACCAAATCCCCATGTTCGAGCTAGATCAGGAACATACCTCCTTTATCACTGACAGGGGGCTCTATTGCTATATTGGGATGACGTTCGGTTTGTTAAATGCTGGGGCTACCTATCAAAGGCTGGTTAATAAGATGTTTAACGACCATATTGGGAAAACAATAGACGTATATGTGGATGACATGCTAGTCAAGTCAAAGGAAGTCAATGATCATGTGACACACCTATCAGAAATGTTTGACATACTAAGGGATTACAGGATGAAGTTGAATCTCTAAAAATGTGTATTCGGGGTTGTATCCGGCAAGTTCCTAGGCATCATTGTCAATCACAGGGGAATCGAAGCTAACCCTGCAAAGATCAATGCCCTGATCGAAATGAGGTCGCCTAGGAATGTAAAAGAGGTGCAATGCCTTACAGGCCGGGTTGACGTTTTGAAAATGGTTTATCTCGAAATCCTCAAACAAATGTAGAGGGTTCTTTGCAGCCATAAAGAAGGGGCAAAAATTCGAGTGGACGACAGAATGCGAGGCCTTCCTGAAGCTAAAAGAGCAACTTGGGGAGCCCGCCACTGTTGGCGAAACCAACAGGGAGTGAAGCCCTAATCCTTTACTTAGGGGTTTCCGAGTTCTCGATTAGCGCCATCCTGATCAAGGAGGAAGAGCAAGCCCAGCATCCGGTGTACTATGTGAGCAAAAGGCTACTTGATGCTGAAACCCGATACTCGAACATGGAGAAGTTAGCCTACGCGTTAGTATTGGCTTCCCATAAACCGTGGCCTTACTTTCAGGCTCACAAGATAGATGCGAACATCCTTCCCTCTCAGACAAGTCTTACACAATCCAGAAGCCTTTGTGAGAATCATGAAATAGGCAGTCGAGCTAGGCCAATTTGATATAGAATACAAGCCAAGGACCGCCATCGAGGGACAAGCACTAGCTGACTTCATCCTAGAATTTCCACCCACCTTTGAGGTTGAAGAGATGGAATGTGTACCTGAACCTCAGTCTCCAATAGCCATACCCGAGAATTGTTCCTCTTGGTGGAACTTGTACGTCGATGAAGCTGTCAATGGAAATGGGGCCGGGGTTGGCATTGTCCTAGTTAGCCCGGAAGGCCATAAGCTGCAAAGCTCCATTCGCTTCGACTTTAAAGCCACCAATAATGACGCGGAGTATGAAGCCCTAATGGCGGGGCTGAAGTTAGCCTTGGAGATGAAGGTGGAAAATATGAATGTTTACTGTGATTCAATGTTGGTAGTGTGGCATATCTGGGGAGGCTTCCAGGATAGGGGTCCCCGTACTGATCTCTACATGCGGTATGCCCAAGAGTTAATTGGGAAATTCAAAGAAATAAAGCTAGAACAGATACCAAGGGCTGCAAATGCAGACGCGGATGCCCTAGCCAAGTTGGGCTCGCAGAGGGATGCACACATTCTGGGGGTAATTCCCCTTGAAATCCAGTATCAGCCCAGTATCCCTAAAATTGAAGTGTTGGACGTTGAGGAATCTGATCTTTGGACAACCCCAATTCAAGAATACATAGCCAACGGAAACCTACCTGGAGATAAGGATGAGGCTAGAAAATTGAGATACAAGGCAGCCCACTATGCTATCTACGATAGAGTTCTTTACAAAAGAGGGTTCAATCGACCCCTCCTCAGATGTGTTGCTGGGATAAGATGTGAATGCATAATGCGCGAAGTGCATGAGGGAATCTGCGGGAATCACTCGGGGGGTTGCTTCCTTCGCTCACAAAATTCTACGTCAAGGCTACTACTGGCCTACCCTTTACAAGGATGTTCATGCCTTCGCCAAAGCCTGTGACAATTGCCAGAGGTTCTCTAATACAAACAAGAGTCCAGCGGTACCCCTGAAAACCTTGACAAGCCCCTGGCCGTTTGCCGTTTGGGGGGTAGATCTGATTGGTGAATTACCCAAAGGAAAGGGGGGTGTGAAATACGCGGTCGTGGCTGTAGACTACTTCACTAAATGGGCTGAAGCTGAACCCCTGGCTTCCATAACTGCAAGGAAGCTGGTAGACTTCGTTTATCGAGCAATCGTTTATCGATACAGAGTTCCCTATAAGCTCATATCAGACAATGGGAAACAATTTGATAGCAATGAGATGATGGAAATCTGTGAACGTCTTGGGATAAAGAAAGGGTTTTCCGTGGTGTGCCATCCCCAAAGTAACAGTCAGACGGAGGCTGTGAACAAAATTATCAAGCACAACCTGAAGGGCAAACTAGAAGAGAAAAAGGGATGTTGGCCCGAAGAACTTCCGATAGTGTTGTGGTCTTACAATAACACTCCGAGGTCTACCACAGGCGAAACTCCGTTCACCCTAACATATGAGTGTGAAGCCATGGTTCTTGTGGAAGTTGGAGCAGGATCTTTTCGAAGGGATAACTACGATCCTGAAAACAATGAGGTCAATCACAGGCTCTACCTAGACCTAATTGAAGAAGTATGGGATACGACTCAGTTGAAACTCGCTGCATATCAACAGAGGACCCGAAAATATTTTGACAAGAAGGTGAGGGCTCGACCCCTCAAAACGGGAGACCTGGTCCTAAGGAAAATGATGCCTAACATGAGGGTTCCCGCTCATGGAGCCTTCGGGGCCAGATGGGAAGGCCCATACATCATCAAAATAGTGCTTTGGAAAGGTACTTATCACCTTACAGACATGGATGGGAGACTCATACCACGGGCGTGGAACGCCCAACACTTAAAGAGGTATTACCAGTAGCTTCACCCGGAGACTATTTCTGTAGGCTTCGGCTTTGGGGTCAGAATAATAAAGGCGGTTTATTAGTTATAATCGCTAGGCTTTTAGGAAAATTATCAGGCTACTATTTGCTTTTTTTGCTAGGATGCTCAGGGGGTGGTGTCTTCACACCCCCCAAAAATATGTTATGTCAACTTTTGATCGTATGACTCAATAAAATTTCAAAGTTTTCCGTTATGAAAATCTTGTATATGCTTGGTTGCTTACCATGATTGTTAATTGAATGCTTCATGTATGGTTTAAAAGAAGTTAGGGCTTCAATTGCATCTAGCTCTCCACCATAATTGTAATTATGCTAAAGAACTCGGGGGGTGTTAGGCATATCATTAATATTACTTGGCTTAAATTAAAAAAACTTGGAAATCAAAAATATTAAAACTCAGAAAACACAACCCAACAACTTGGCTGCATTCATTGGAAGGGAAGCTTATTAAAGCTTTCGAAGTTTCAAGCTTTTCAAGCTTGCAAGGCAGCATTCATCGGAAGTAGGGCTGCCCCTCAAGGTTAAAGCTTATCAAATCTTTCAAGGTTTCAAGCTTGCATGGTTTTGGGTATATCAAAGCCCTTCAAGGTTAAGGCTTATCAAAGCTTTCAAGGTTAAGTCTTATTAAATCCCTTCAAGGTTAAAGCTTATCAAAGCTTTCAAGGTTTCAAGCTTTTCAAGCTTTTCAAGCTTTCAAGGCTTCATTCATCGGAAGTAGGGCTTATCAAAGCCCTTCAAGGCTTTGGGCTTATCAAAGCCCTTCAAGGTTAAAGCTTATCAAAGCTTTCAAGGCTTCAAGCTTTTCAATCTTGCATGGTTTTGGTCTTACCAAATCCCTTCAAGGTTAAAACTTATCAAAGCTTTCAAAGGTTCAAGCTTTTCAAGCTTGCAAGGCCGCATTTATTGGAAGTAGGGCTTATCAAAGCCCTTCAAGGTTAAAGCTTATCAAAGCTTTCAAGGTTTCAAGCTTGAATAGTTTTGGGCTTATCAAAGCCCTTCAAGGTTAAAGCTTATGCTTATCAAAGCTTTCAAGGTTTCAAGCTTTTCAAGCTTGCATGGTTTCGGGCTTATCAAAGCCCTTCAAGGTTTAAAGCTTATCAAAGATTCCAAGGTTTAAAGCTTATCAAAGCTTCAAGGTTTCAAGCTTTTCAAGCTCGCAAGGCTGCATTTATTGGAAGTAGGGCTTATCAAAGCCCTTCAAGGTTTAAAGCTTATCAAAGCTTTCAAGATTTAAGTTTATCAAAACTTTCAAGGCTTACATTTGGGGATTACTTCAAGGCTTACGTTTGGGGAGTGTCTCTCAAGGTTCACTCTCAAGGCTTACGTTTGAGGCTTGCGTGTGAAGCACTCATGCCAGGTTCACATATAAACTTAAGCTTACATGGGCTTATGTGAATTGCTACCAAGTTTGCTAAGGGGATAAGCCCCTCTAAGTCTTAAGCTGGTCATTTCCGCTAACAACCTATGTCAAAACAAGACTAAAGTCCACTAAGCTATATATTACCTAGGAAGGCTTGAAGGCTCTTACGCTAATTGGGGAATTAACATTGAAAGGCATATGTTAAGCCTATTTGTATTTAAGAGGAATCAACTCAACTCTGATAAGAAAGCAAGTAAATAGCAAGTACTGTTATCCGGAATCCATACGAAGAACGTCCAATGATTTATTGAAGATTTTATGTCAGAACAATTTCAGGATGCTGCTGCAAACCACTGGAAGAAGTTCATTAATATGATCAAGCCTCAGTGTACAAATAATCTTTTGTAGCACGTCCAGAAGATCAGAAGGTATAAAGTTTCAATACTTTATTTATTCAGAAGATTCCATTATTGTGTCTACAAATGAAGAAGAACTAAGAAGGCGAAGAATCGACGAACAAGTCACAACTTAATTGTTTAAATGACAAGGAATATTTAATTGAGCTAATTACAGATGAACAAGACAGTACATTTGTGTATCAACTCATCAGATTAATTATTCTACGTCAAAAGAAAGTGGCCGTTCATTCAAGTCGAAGATCTTAATTGTTTACAGAAGACTGAAGACTCTGAAGAAGAAGAAAATGGATAATTGATTATCTAATTATTTAATCCACTTCTCAAAATAATTATATATGATGTGTAATTTATTTATTAAATTAATTCTATCTTGAATTAATTTAATTTATGAATTTATGCATTTAATATAATTAAGTGGATGTTAATTGGTTAATTAATTAAAGGAATATAAGCAATTGTTTGTTGGAATACAAGGTAAGACAATCAGGATGATTGTCTTGCATAAAAAAGGTAAGACAATCTTCCAGATTGTCTTACCGTGTAAATCCTCTTCCAACACACGGTAAGACAATCCCACAGATTGTCTTACCGTCCCATGCAATTGTCTTACCGTGTGGATGCCAAGATAATCACACAGATTGTCTTACCGTGTGGCTTCCATGACAATCCACCTAATTGTCTTACCGTTTGGAAGGTAAGACAATCCTACAGATTGTCTTACCGTGCCCTGATTGTCTTACCGTGTCCCTGAGATTGTCTTACCACTTCAGATTGTCTTACTAAGCTATAGACAATGCTTATGATTGTCTTACCTTATGTTTTTCAGCAAGACAAAGTGCCAAATTGTCATAGCAACCACTAGATTGTCTTTGCCACCATTGTCTTGCCTAGTTCTTGAGATTTGCTTATAAATATGGCTCATTCTCATTCATTTCAAAGTGTTCAAAGTGATTGTAAGCTTTCAAGTTGTGCTAAACTTGCTATTCGTTAAATCCGCAATTTACTGTGCTTTGATCATTCGGTTGTTTTGTTCCGCTGAGTTAGAATACTTTTTGTCAAATTTATTCTACGAACTAGTGGACATTAAAACGAACCATATTAATTATATAACGACTTAAAACATTGTTATATTAATTAATCTTAATCTGATTAACAAGTTACATTCCAATCAGATTTATTCCGCCGTGATTATTTTTAAGTGACGATTGTATTCACCCCCCCTTCTACAATCGTTCCAGGACCTAACAATTGGCATCAGAGCGGTTGATACCATTTACCGTATCAGATCCTATACACACTCTGTAATGTCCAAATATTTTTTATTCGAATTAATTTTATTCCAAAAATTAATTTTGATTTAAAATATTTTTCTTTCAAAAATCCATTTCTCATCCAAACACTATTCACTTTAAATCCTTAAAAATGAGTACCCAAAAGATTAGTAGAATTAAAATCCCACCGTTCAGCAAAGAACACTTTGGCCTATGGAAGAGTCATATGTTGTTGTTCCTTCGCACCGCCAACAGAAAATACCTCGGGATTTTAAACAAGGGTGTTTCCACTCCGATGAACGTCATATTAGCACACGAAGAAGATGGTGTGTTAATACCTCATCAGACTATTCCGAAAGAACTTTCTGAGTACACAGATGAAGAGAATGAACAGATGAACTTAGATGACGCTCTTCAACTGGTTTTGGTTGAATCTCTAGATCCAGTCATGTACAATGCTGTTGTAAATTGTACGAACGCAAAGCAAATCTGGGATACACTGGAGATTATAAATGAAGGCTCAGAAAAAGTTAGGGAAAACAAGAAAGAGATACTGATGGCTCAGTATGAACAGTTTGGTTCCAATCCCGGAGAAGGGATTTCAGAAGTATTTATCAGACTCAATAATTTGATTAATAACTTGAATCTGAATGGGAAATAGTACGACAAGAAAGAGGTCAACATGAAGTTTCTCTTAACCTTTCCCGAACATCTGGAACACAGGATCACTGCCATCAGGGAAAGTAGAGATCTGAATAAGATTTCTCTGGAAAGACTCTACGGACTTTTGAAAACTTATGAACTCGAGCAAGTTCAAAGTAAGCAGAGATATAGCTGGGTAAAACACTGAACCATTCGAGAGCTCTAGTTGTTGAATCACCTACACCGGAAGAAAAGAAGGATGTTGTTGTTCCTTCTAAAACCACTCAGGAATTTGTTGTACCTGAGATGGGTCAGACTGCTTCTTCCAGTGGTGACGAAGAGTTCTATACAATGGAAGAGCTAGAACAGTTAGAAGATCAATCTCTATCACTGTTTGCCAAGAAATTTGGAAACATGAGATTCAAGAAGAACCCCTCCTACAAGTACAAACCTACTGCCAACAGGTTTCAAAAAGGAGGTTACTCATCTTCTACAAGCAAAGGAGGATACAAGACTGGGATGGTGGATAGAAGCAAATTTAAATGTTTTAATTGTGGTGAACCGGGACACTTTGCAACTGAATGCAAACAGCCCAAGGTTCAAGGAAAGAGAAAAGATTCGTACGACGAGCTGAAGCAGAAGTATGATGCACTAGTGAGAAAGCATCAGGGTACTTCTGGAAGTCAAAGTTTCAAAAGCAAGTCTTATCTGGCATAAGGAAAAGCTGGGATGATACAGACAGTGATGAAGAAGTGCAGATAGGGAATGTTGCTCTCATGGCTAATGCTGGATCATCCTCACCTCCTCCTGCTGGAAGCTTTCAGGTAGATCTCACATGCCCTAAACTTTTTATGCAATTAGGACTTGAAAGAGATGATGCTATTAAAAAGATGAAAGCTGCCAATCTTAAAATTGATATGTTAGTCTTAGAAATTCATGCTTATAAGATGAATGAGATGAAAGTATTAAAACCTAAAATAGAACAACTGACTATGGATTTAGGATTACAGTGTGCTAAAGTCAAAGTTCTAGAGAAAGGTGAGATTGCTTTAAGACTTCAGCTAGACGAAGAGAAAGTGAAATGTAAAGCCTTTAAGGATGCCTCCACTATAGTCAAAGAACTTAATGATAAACAAGAGATCAAGAGAACTGTTGGAATAGGTTTTGACTATAACAAATCTGTAGGTAAGGCTAGTAACATTACTCCTTTTAAGAAGAGTGCTGAGGAGAGAGGAATTCCTTTTGTTTTAAAAGATTCCCCTCAACCTTTGTTTAAATCCTCAGAAGCTGAACCTCTGTTAGAAACTCCTGTTGTCATTAGATATGAACTTAAACAGGAAGACCTTAAAATGAAAGAGAGTAATGAGAAGAGAGATGAGATCCTGACATCACTGAAACCAATCAAAATGAAAGGCAATGTTAGGTTGCCTAAAGCTGGTTTAGGTGTCAACTCTGAGAGAACTAAATCCAACAAGCCTAATAACTTTGTGAATAGTAAGAACAGAGACAATAGATGTCATTCTACTAAGAACTTTAAATCTGTTAACAAGGTTAGAGTGGAATCTATTGATGTTCCTGCTACTATGACTGATATGCCTATTGCTCATGTTTTTGATGCATGTCATAAATGTTGTGGTGTTGATGACTGTATGCTTTGTGCTTTCAATACTATGTCTGCTTATTTTAGAAATTTGCATGCTAAAAATGAAAACACATCACTTAGACAACACACAAACAATAAGCATGCTAGATCAAAGACTGCTAGTCCTTCTCATGTGAGGAAGGAGACTTATGTTCCAAAGCCTAAAACCAAGGTTTACAAGGCTGTAGTTAAGGAAGTAAGTTCAGTCAAGAGTGAGCCAAATATCAGTCCAAGAGGCTCTGTTGTATTACCTGATAGAAATCAATTCTTTAAGTCTGCTGGACCCAATCAAGTGTGGGTCCCAAAGAATGTTTAATCAAGTTGTCTTGTGCAGGCTGCCAGTGGAATTGTACGAGTTACTTGGGTGCTTGACAGTGGAGCGTCAATGCACATGACTGGCAATAGATCCCTGCTGGAAGACATAAGAGAGGGAGCTGGCCCAACAGTCAGTTTTGATGATAATAACAAAGGTCGTACTGTGGGATATGGCAAATACAAAATTGGAAGAATCATCATAGAGGATGTTGCTTTAGTTGAAGGACTTCAACATAATCTCCTTAGTGTCAGCCAGTTATGTGACAAAGGATATTATGTTCACTTTGAAAAGGATATATGTATCATCAAACATATCAAGGATAAGCGTCCTTCACTATATGGCGTAAGGAAAGGCAACATATACGTAGCTGATTTGTCTTCAGGACCAGGAAACGAAGTTCACTGTTTCTACGCTAAAGCGTCTGCTGAAGATAGTTGGTTATGGCATAAGAAGCTCTCACACCTCAACTTCAAATCCATGAACTCTCTAGTCAAAAGAGATCTAGTGAGAGGTTTGCCTTCCCTGGAATTCTCAACTGATGATCTCTGTGAAGCTTGTCAGAAAGGAAAAGCGAAGAGAGCATCTCACAAAGGCAAGACCATCAATACCATTACAGATCCACTTCATTTACTGCATACGGATTTGTTTGGCCCCGTAAATGTTGCATCAATTGATGGAGGAAGATATGCCTTGGTTATTGTGGATGACTTCTCGAAATTTACTTGGGTTTACTTCCTTACTTCTAAGGATGAAACTCCGTTGACAGTGATTGATCATATAAAGTTAGTTGAATTGGATAAAGGTGTGCCAGTGAAAGTTGTAAGGTCAGATAATGGCACGAAATTCAAGAATCAAACTCTAATCAACTTTTACTCTGAAAAGGGAATTAGAAGGCAGTATTCAGCACCAAGGACTCCTCAGCAGAATGGAGTCGTCGAAAGAAAGAATCGTACATTGATTGAAGCTGCAAGGACTATGATTGCTGAAGCAAAGCTTCCTCTGTACTTTTGGGCTGAAGCTGTGTCTACTACCTGCTATACCCAGAATAGAACTTTGATCAACAAGGATCATATGAAAACTCCATTTCAGCTGTATGACAACAAGAAACCATATGTTAAACATCTTCATGTCTTTGGAGCCAAGTGTTATGTTCTCAAGGATGGTGAAGAGAACTTGAACAAGTTTGAACCAAAGGCATCTGAAGCAATTTTTGTTGGTTATATTAATAATGCTTATAGAGTTTTTGTAATTGATACTTTGTCAGTGAAAGTTTGTTATTTCAGCAATATACAATGGTTAGATTGTAGAAGGGGGGGTTGAATACAATCTCTTCAAAATATTGAAAACTTTAAACACAGAAATGCATTCAAGTAGACAATATAGTTAAGAACAAGAAACTACAGCACATATAAATTACAAGACAACAATCTTTAAAATTTCAGATGGATTGTTTTGATCCACCTGAGGATTTTTATATATTGAAGAATTTCCAAGACAAGCTTGGCTGCATACAAGATTGAAGAGCTAACCTTAACAGATATCTTTCTTAGAGAGTTCTAAGTTGCTCTTCTAAATTCTTGTACAACTGATACTTGAAAATGATCTACACACATGGTTTATATATTTACCAACTGATAGATATTTTCTACTCTAGTCTAAACTAGCTTTCCATACAACTTTTCTGTCTAACATAAACAAGGAAACTATTGTCCTATACTAACAGTTCTTCATGCTAGCTGCGCCACCTTGTTTCATAGCCAGAAAAGGTATGCTGCACATTCTTCAATATATTTCTAGACATGCTGTCTAGCTTCTGTTATGCTGCAGGACTGTTCAACCCATGTGACTGCTGTACTTCTTTTTGACTAAGTGCCACCAACTGTTAATATTCTATTCACCAACCGGTAATGTCTGGTTAGCAGTTGACGCTTCATACTAGCAGTTGACAGTTCACTTCTTCATAGCAGTTGGAATACTATTCAGGATTAGCGGTTGATAGCTCTTCAAGATTAGCAGTTGCCAAATCTATTCCTTAGCAATTGATGGTTGATCTTGATAGCAGTTGGCAGTCTTTATTTAGCAGTTGACAAACTGAATCATCAGTTGATCATCACTTCACTTGTGCAAATTACATGATTTAGAATATTTACAATTTACCATCCTATCTACACATCAGTTGATGAAACACCAAATTATCAGTTGCCATATTGACAAACCAACTGCTAATTTACAATAAAAAACAATCCTATTACAGCTCCACATCACCCGTTGATGGGATATCCAATCAACTGATACTTCATAAGAATGCCATCAGTTGATTGGCTACATTTACATTAAGTGACTTATCATCAAGAAAGACATATTCCTAACAATCTCCCCCTATTTATATCTGTAGAAGTTCAGATATAAATTCAGGGCCTTGATGATAACAAAACACTTAATGAGCTTATTTAAATAAAGAGAGATATGATAAACATTGAAAACTTTATAGAAAAGAACTAAGAGTAGAGATTGAATTACATAGATGGAATCTGAAGAATGAAGGTGTGCTCCTCTAGACTGAGCAGATTATCTCTTTTTCCTTTCTTTCCTTTCCCTGTCCTCCCTTTCTTCAATAAATTTCTGCAGTTGTCTGACGAAAATGTTTTCCTCATGGTTTGATGAGTTTAGCTTTGATTGCATGAATCTCAAGGTGTCAATATCAGCTAATTTTGCATGATCTCTCATTCTAAAAAATCTTCTGACACCAAGATTATCTCTAAATACCATCAACCAATCTGGATTCTCATGAACACTGCTTCCTGTATATGGGAGATCCAGTCTTTTAGGAAGATCTGCTTCACTGTTCCATTCCTTAGTGATAGCTTCCATTTTCCTCAGAATTTCCCTCTTTGCAACTTCAGTAAATCCTGTAGCAGAAGACATATTTCTGTAGATTGACTTGAGTACATGATAGTCTTGATCCAGAATTCTTTGTAGAGGCCAGGTTCTTGTATAGCCATTCTGATAATGAAACTCCAACCTTTCAGGAAGCCTGGTTGTACTAGCTATACCTCTTACACTCACAATTTCCTTAACAAATAAGTCAATTTTAGGTTGTGAAGTAAGATGGATAGCATATGCATAATCAGTCCTTGGCCTTTTGGCTCCTTTAGGCACTACAGAAGTCTCCACTTCTTTTCTAGAAGGTTTCTCTTGAGTTGGCAACTTCTTCTTTTCATATGAGAATTTAAGTTTCCTGGACCTCATACTTCTCTCATGGCTCCTGGTTCTTTCTTCATTAACCTCCCTTTGTGACATGAAGAATTGAGTGAATGATGGCAAGCTTGACATATCAAACTCCATTGGTTCTTCTTTGATTGCCATTCTTTCTTCCTCAGTCAGCTCTAATACAGGTTTATCCTTCACATCTTCATAAGAAATTTTTCTTTTAACTCCAACATTTTGCTTGACTTCCTCAGATGTAGGTTTTTCCAGGGTTGCAGATGGCCTTCCAGCTCTAGTTTTTACCCTTGTGGACCTGCTTTTTCTTGGCTCCACAACCTGTTCCTGTGTCCTCTGTTGTTGCTTGATCAGTTGTGCTTCTTCAAGCAATTTTTGTTGCACTTCAACAGAGGCCTCCTCATCATCAGCTCCCAATTCTGCAACCAGCTTGACAAGTTCAAAATCCTCTAAACCTTCTTCATCTCTAGCCTTTAGATATAGAGGGTGACCTGGAGGAATCCTTATGTCAACTCCATTCCTTGTGATTTTGGCTAGAGATGACCTGAACTCTTTGTCATTGGAATGAAGGACAGGTGTGAATGCAGCTCTTTTTGGCTTCAAGTTGCCATTCTCATCATACTCATCCTTTTCTTCCACCACAGGTTGGGGGTTGTCAAGATTCTTTCCAAATTTTGCCAAGTGAAGAGTATTCCCCATTAATTTGAATTTGTCTGGTAGAGGCATGGGGAAATCATCCTTTATCTTGTTCTTTCCATTTGGTTTGGCTGGAGAAGAAGGTTTTTGACTGTGATGAGGTACATAGTCATTATACAGGGAATTGTCACCCTGACTTAAGGTTTTGCTCACTATCTTCACAGGCACCCTGATATGCCTATACTTGAAGCCCTTGGCAAGTGAAGATGGCAGAGTTTGAAAGGGGACCTGCACTATGGATACTGTCACATTTAGTGATGATGTTTTAGGCTCCCCCTTAGATGATGGCTCCCCCTTAGATGATGACCTAATTCCTTTCAGCTCATCCAGCCTTGTTAAAATTGATTCCCTCTCCTTCCTGATTTTAAGCTCAGCTGGAGTGTAGTAAGGAGGGGGAATTCTTGCAACTAGTTCTGCAGGAGTAGGCAACTTCTCCCCCTTTTTGTTAGCATCAAGGGCTGGAGGCCTAGGCACAGATAGTCCAGATTGAAGAAGAAGATGCTGGAGTAGATCAGTTTGGACTCTTTGGTGTTGAACCATCTCCAACATTCTTGCATCTATGATATTGACTTTGGAATCAATTTGGTCTAGCTTGGCATGCAGTTTGGCAAGTTTTCTGTCAGTGTGAAGCTGCATGGTGTCCAGAGCTTGACTGATGGTGGTCCATAATGGGAGAGGAGGAATTGATGGTGTGGCATTTGCAGAGGTAGAAGTGTTTAAGTCTGCATCAGATTCTTCAGATTCATCTTCACTTTCTTCTGAAGAATCAGAAGAAGGGATATCATCTGTTGTTGAAGGAGGCAGGGCAGAAATAGCATCCTTAGCTCTTAACATGGATTCTGTAGTGTGAATCAAGTTGAGAGCTCTTTCTGCAGCTTGATTATCTTGCCTGGCAAAGGTTTGATATGCAGAGAATCCATGAGTAAAAGTCTCAGGGTCAAGTGAAATGCTGTCAAGGACAGATCTATACTCTTGTTGAAATTCCATTTCACTTGCTCCATCATTGACACCTGCTTTTCTCTCAATTTCTCTCTGTTTTTGCATCAAGGTCTCACCTTGGCTCACACACACCCTCACCTCTTCCTCACTTACCCTCTCTAAGGGGCCACTCAATTCCTCTCCTTTTTCCAGGCTGGAAGAAAATGCCTGACTCTCCACACACTCTCCTTTTGCCAGCACTAGAGGCTGCCTCTCCTCTTCCTCACTAGCACTCAACCTAAGAAGCACAGCAGCAATATCTTCATCAGGCATAGCAGTTGATGATTCTGAATTTGGCAAAGTAGATTTGTCAACTGCTATGCTAGATGATACTATCAACTGCTGAGAATTAGCAGTTGATGGAGCTTTGCTAGCTGTCAACTGATAGTTGCTGTTAAGCATATCAGTTGATGGAGCTGTGCTTATCAATTGGTGAGAAATACCAGTTGATGAATCAGAAGAAAAAATAGCTGTTGATGGTAGAGAGGAGACTATAGTTGACTCTGTGAAGATTGATTTGACATTGGGAGTCACAGAAGTCATTACAGCCTCAGAAAAAATAACTGGATGATCCAATAGATCTTGAATGAGATGATCACCAGTGGGACTTGAAGTTGGCTTCTCCATGAGTGAAAGAGATGGAGAATTTGGTTGAGGATTATTGATTAATCCATAATCCTCATGAGAAATTGGAGAGCTGGGAGATAGTGTTTCAATTTGAATTGATGATTGGGGCTGTGACTCCACATTTGTTGGAGCCACATCATCCTGAATTTGAGAAGATTGTACTGTCACAAAATCTATGATTTTGGACTGTACTGTAGTGTGTGATGTGCTTCCTACTTTTTGTTTCTTTCTCATATAGCTTTTACCTACAGTGTCCCTCCCTCTTTTCTGTGTTCCTGGCTGGGAACTCTTTTCAATAGTGACATCCTTTTGGGAGGATGCCACTAGGGATGAGCTTGTATCCTTATTAATCACTACATCCTTTTGGGAAGATGTAGGATGGCTTGGCTGGATCACACTAGCCTCTCCTGCCTTATCCTGGGGATTTACTTGATGTTCATCCCTCCCCTCACCACTCACAACCACCTTCACACTCCCCTCAGTTGAAGATTTGGTGGATATTACAACACCTGTCTTTTGGGAGACAGATGAGGTGGGCTTCTTGGACTTGGATTTAAAAGTTTGAGGTTTAACAGCTTGGGTAGCAGACTGGGGGGTTTCAGCCTGCATTGCTGTTGTAGATAGCAAAGAAACAGAAGATGGAAGAGTTTTCAGAGAATTGATAAATACCTGCACAGCTGGTGGATAGTCCAATTGGACCTCACTGTTGTGGTTGATCCTTAGAAGATCTCCAATAACCCTCTTGCTTTGCTCCCAACAAGCAAACATGTTGGTTGGCTGTTCTATAGCTAGATTCTCAACAAGATGGTTAGCAATAATCATGAAGAATCTAGCATAGTAAATTTGATTAGGTCTGTTATCAACAGGGCCTAACTTAGAGCCAATTTCAGATAAAATCAATTCTCCCAAATTAAAGAAGGAGTCATATAAAACCATATAGCCAATACTAAGCATAGCATGATTAATAGCTATATAATTAGTGATTTTACCAGAGAACACCTTAGTAATAGAGTCGAAAAAGAAACTCCACTCTTTCCTAAGATTAGTTCTAACAATATTACCCAGATTTATTTCTGCACTGTAATGAATTGCCTCAAGCATATCAGTGAGATTTTCATCATTGGGTCTAGCATCACAGTTATTAACAGGCAATACTAAAGCAGTTCTAATAGTTTCACCAGTTACAACATGCTCAACACCCTTAATCTTAATAGTTATAGTTTTGTTACCTTCATTGTAAACTGCTGAAGTCCACATTTCTTCCACAATTTCACAGAATATTGTGGGTGCAGCAGTCATGGCGTAGCTGAGTTTGCATTGCCTCAGGAACTTCATGATGTTGTGGAAGTCTTGATTCTTAGGAGTCATTTCCAGAAACGAGGTGAAGTTGTTGAGCTTGTAGTCAAACCCAGTTGCGGAAACTTGCTTCTTGACAGCGGCCATGAAAGTAATGAAACTGGAACTAGAGATTTTTGAAAGAGAAAGGGGTTTGCTAGAGAGAGTTTTTCTGCCTTAGAGAGAGTTTTGAAGAAGATAAAAGAATTGAAAAGAGGTGAAAAAGCTTTTATACTTACTTCAAAAAGGTCAATACAGAAACGGTAAAAATAAAAATAAACTGTTCGAATTCATCAATTGACACCTTTTATGTATATCAACGGCTAAGATCTGCACACAACAACGGCTAGGATGTTAGATCTTACATATCAACTGCTAAAAGTAGCTGTTGATGTGATGGGTGAGAACCCACTCACCAACTGCTAAAATAGCTGTTGATAGAGAATAAACAGCCAACAGATGAAAATAACCATGTTTCACACAATCCCATCAATTGATAAGAATATCAATTGATGAGAGCTGTCAACCGATAAGATACCGGTTGATAGAGCTCATTCAGACTTAGGCAAAGATTTAAGGAAGATTGTGTACAACATTGGCTTCACTAAAATAAAATAGCAAAATTAACACAGAATATCTATAAAATCATTCTTTGAAATTAAGCATACCTAGCTCACTTACTAATCTTGAGAAGGTAGATTCATCAAGTGGCTTGGTAAAGATATCTGCTAATTGTTTTTCACTTGGAACAAAGTGAAGTTCAATTGTACCATTCAGCACATGTTCCCTTATGAAATGATATCTAATGTCAATGTGCTTTGTTCTTGAGTGCTGCACAGGATTTTGAGTGATGGCTATAGCACTTGTGTTGTCACAGAAAATTGGGATTTTGTTGATATTTAATCCATAATCAAATAATTGACTCCTCATCCACAAAATCTGTGCACAGCAGCTTCCAGCAGCAATGTATTCAGCTTCTGCTGTAGATGTAGAAACTGAGTGTTGCTTTTTACTGAACCAAGAGACAAGCTTGTTTCCCAAGAATTGACAGGTGCCTGTAGTACTTTTCCTATCAATTCTGCAACCTGCATAATCTGCATCTGAAAAGCCAATTAAATTAAATCCAGAATCTTTAGGATACCAAATACCAAGGTTTGGTGTTCCTTTAAGATATCTGAAAATCCTCTTGATGGCAATTAAGTGAGATTCCCTGGGATCAGCTTGGAATCTAGCACAAAGACAGGTAGCAAACATTATATCAGGTCTACTTGCTGTAAGATAGAGTAGTGAGCCTACCATACCCCTATACTTTGAGATGTCAACTTGTTTTTCCTTAGTGTTCAACTCAAGTTTAGTGGCAGTGGCCATGGGAGTTTTTGCAACAGAACAATTCACTAAGTCAAACTTTTTGAGAAGATCAAAAATATATCTAGTTTGACTAATGAATATGCCTTCACTGACTTGTTTGACTTGCAAACCAAGAAAATAGGTCAACTCTCCCATCATACTCATTTCATACTTACTTTGCATAAGCTTGGCAAACTTTTTGCAAAGTTTTTCATCTGTAGACCCAAATATAATATCATCTACATAAATCTGGACAAGTATACTAGAACCATTAACATTTCTATAAAAGAGAGTTTTATCAACAGTACCTCTAGTGAAGTGATTCTCAAGAAGAAACTGTGATAATGTGTCATACCAGGCTCTAGGTGCTTGCTTCAATCCATAGAGTGCCTTGAGTAACAGATAGACAAAATCTGGAAAATTGGGGTCTTCAAATCCAGGTGGTTGACACACATAGACTTCTTCCTCCAATTCACCATTCAAGAATGCACTTTTCACATCCATTTGGTAGACTTTGAAATTGGCATGAGCTGCATAGGCTAGGAAGATTCTTATTGCTTCCAATCTTGCAACTGGGGCAAATGTTTCATCAAAATCAATTCCCTCTTCTTGACTATAGCCTTTAGCAACCAACCTTGCTTTGTTCCTTGTAATTATGCCATTTTCATCTACTTTGTTTTTGAACACCCATTTTGTACCTACAATGGTTCTGTCCTTAGGTTTGGGTACCAGCTTCCAGACTTTATTCCTTTCGAATTGATTTAGCTCTTCTTGCATAGCTAATATCCAATCTGCATCCTGAAGTGCCTCTTCAATTTTTCTAGGCTCTTCTTGTGACAAGAAACTAGCATGAAGACATTCTTCCAAAGTTGCACTTCTTGTTTTAACACCTGCAGTTGCATCTCCAATTATATTTTCTGGTGGATGGTCTCTAGTCCACTTGATTTGTGGGGGGAGATTTCTTCTGGATGAGCTGGCTTCATTATGAGAATTTTGATCATGATTATGATCTTGAGAAGCTCCCCCTGTCATGGTGAACCTAGAAATTCTTGAGGAATTAGCAGTTGATGAATTATCAGTTGTCTCAAAGCTCTCATTTACAGTCCTATCAATACTACCAACTGATATGGTATTACCAGTTGGTTGATTGTTATCAACTGATAAATTGTGCCCATCAACTGCTGTAGATCTGGAGTTGCTTTCATCATCACTATCATCTTGAATTACATATGGAACTTCATTTTCAAATTGAAGATTATCATGGAAGCCTTCATCCTCAAGACCAGTGATCTTCTTATCATCAAACATAACATGGACAGATTCCATAACAATGTTTAGTCTGAGGTTGTAGACTCTATATGCTTTACCAACTGCATATCCAACAAATATACCTTCATCAGCCTTGGACTCAAATTTCCCTAGATTTTCACCTTGATTTCTGAGAATAAAACATTTGCATCCAAAGACATGAAGAAAGTTTAAAGTTGGTTTCTTTCCTTTATACAATTGATATGGTGTTAGACCTTGTGCTTGATTTACCACAGAAATATTCTGAGTGTAACAAGCTGTGTTAACAGCTTCAGCCCAAAAATATGTAGGTAACTTGGATTCATCAAGCATTGTTCTTGCAGCCTCTATGAGAGTTCTGTTCTTTCTTTCAACTACACCATTTTGTTGAGGAGTTCTTGGTGCAGAAAACTCATGTACAATTCCCTTATCTTCACAGAAGCTTCTCATTGTTGAATTCTTGAACTCAGTCCCATTGTCACTTCTAATTCTTGTTACCTTGAAGGCTGTATTAACATTGTTTACTATCTTGATGTGATTGATGATGATCTCACTTGCTTCATCTTTAGAATGAAGAAAATATGTCCAAGAAAATCTAGAAAAATCATCAACAATCACAAGACAATACTTTTTCTTTGAGATTGACATAATGTTGACTGGTCCAAATAGATCCATGTGAAGAAGCTGCAGAGGTCTATCAATTGAGGATATTGACTTGGATTTGAAGGAGGACTTTCTTTGCTTTCCAGCTTGACATGCATCACACAGACCATCCTTGAAAAATTCCATTTTGGGAAGTCCTCTAACCAAATCTTTCTTTACTAACTCATTCATAGATTTGAAATTTAAATGAGAGAGTTTCTTGTGCCACAGCCAGCTTTCATCTGTGCTTGCTTTACTAAATAAGCAAGTAACTTGATCTGTATTGGAAGAGCTGAAATCAGCTATGTACACATTTCCTTTTCTTTTTCCATGTAATACCACATTGTTGCTCCTTTTGTTAGAGACAACACAGGCTCCATCTGAGAACCAAACTTGATGTCCTCTATCACATAGTTGACTAACACTGAGAAGATTGTGCTTTAGACCTTCAACTAGTGACACATTATCAATGATGACATTCCCTTTTGAAATCAAGCCATATCCCTTAGTAAAACCTTTGCTGTCATCTCCAAAAGTTATACTTGGGCCAGCTCTCTCTTCAAACTTGCTTAACAGGGAGATATCTCCAGTCATGTGCCTTGAACAGCCACTGTCCACATACCAGAGATTTTTCTTTGCTCCCTGCAAAACAGCCATAATCAACTTAATTTGATTTAGGTACCCAAG
Organism: Daucus carota subsp. sativus; assembly: GCF_001625215.2. NCBI lineage: Eukaryota > Viridiplantae > Streptophyta > Magnoliopsida > Apiales > Apiaceae > Daucus > Daucus carota. Next base: position 2,641,395 of record NC_030389.2, read on the forward strand.
CAGTCTTGGGTCCTTTCTTATTAGTATCTGCTTTAGGTTTAGAAATAGATTCCTCTTTAGGTTTAGTAGGAATAGCATCCTTTTTCACCTTGGAGGATTGACCAGAGTTCTTGGGCTTGTCATCAATAACATTGTTCAAGGACATATTATTCATGTATGCAGCATTCATCATAGGCATTTGACATGTCATTTGAGGCATATGCATAGGAGGCATGGCAAATGCATTAAAGTATGGATTTGGTATGAATGGCATGCTTGCATATTGTGCAGATGAATTTTGAAACATGGGCATAAAAGGCATGGAAGCAGATTGCACAGGAATAGGCATGGTAGAATTAGACAAAATAGATTTGCAGTTAGGAGCAAGATGATTTACACTACCACATTTAGAACAAGTTTTTCTGACTGCATTCTTATCAGGAGTGTAATTATTCTTCTTGTTAATTCCTACCTTACCATTTCTAGTGCTTTTCTTTTTAATGCTCTCATTCTCAACAGAATCTAATTTGTCTTTCAATTGCTTGTTAGACAAATGCCCTATGTTCACTTCCTTGACAGGCTTGTTAGAACTGGATTCTTCTTTTACAAAATTTTTATTAGTGGGCCCATATTGCTCATTGAGTTTATCCAGGCTATTCTTCTTTTTAGCCAATTTCTGACTTCTCAACTGATAATTCTCATCGGTTGATGAGGAGTTCTTCAACTGATGATCATTATCAGTTGATTGGTCAGCAGCAGAACCTTGATCATCTTCTTTTTCTAGTCCTTCTTTAATGAAACTCCAATCACTTATGCATTTCTCTTCAATAATCTTTGTAGCATGCATATTGGAGACCACATCCCTAGAATTCTTCCATCTAGCCATTATCTCTTGTTCTCTCTCTAGTTGCTTCTTAAAGAGCTCTTTTTCTTTAAGAGCTACCACTAATTCATCTTTAGCAACCCTAGATTCTTTCTTAAAAGTTTCTAATTGAAGAAGCTCAGATTCTAGGAAGTTATTTCTCTCAGTCAAAAGTTCATTAGTCTTTTTAATTCTAAGACTCTCCTTTGTTAAAGACTTGAGGGAAGTTCTAAGATTGTAAATCTCATTAGACATATCATCAATAATTTGTTTACATTCAATCTTAGAGAGTTCAGATGTGTTAGTGGTAGATACCTGTCCATTATTTGATGTGGGAGATTCAGACTCATCTCCAAGAGCCATAAGAGCAAGATTGACCAGCTGCTCATCATCAGAATCATCTCCAGCTGCCCAATCTTTTTCCTCAGATATGAATGCCCTTCCTTTCTGGTTAAGAAGGTCAAAATATTTCTTCTTATAATCAGCATTCTCAGATGATGATTTTTCCTTCTCAGCCCTGGGCTTTCTACACTCACTTGAGAAATGACCAGCTAGTCCACAGTTAAAGCATTTGAAATTTGATCTGTCAACCAGATTTGAGGACCTTGGCTGATTGCTTTTTCTGAATGGCCTAGCAGATGAGGCATTTTTCTTGAACTTAAGTTTAGAGAATTTTCTAGCAAGAAAAGCCAAATGCTCATCAATGTCATTCAATTCCTCATCAGTAGAATCATCTTCATTCTCCATCACCATTTTGCTTTTGCCTTTGTGCCCTTCAGCTTTACCTTCACCAGATTTCTTGCTTGGTGTAATGTTAGCAGACACATTCTTGACAGGTTCATCTTTTTCATCACTCTTTTCAGCAACCAGAGCTACAGATTTTTCTTTCTTGGAACTTTTCTCCATTTCCTCATCTTGTTGTATCTCAAGCTCATAGGTTTTAAGAATACCATAGAGCTTGTCTAAAGAGTACTCATTAAAATCATGAGCTTGCCTAAGAGCCACTGTCATTGGCTTCCAGTCCTTAGGCAAAGACCTCAAGAACTTGAGATTAGAATCTTTCACCAGATACACTCTTCCATAAAGCTTGAGTGCATTTAGCAATTTTTGAAATCTGCTAAACACATCATTTAAGGATTCACCAGCTTTGTAGTGGAAGTGTTCATATGTCTGTACAAACAACTGCATCTTGTTTTCTCTCACTTGCTCAGTTCCTTCACAGAGGGTTTGAATGGTATCCCATACATCTTTGGCAGTTGTGCAGTTTATGACATTATCAAACATGTCTGAGTCAACTCCATTGAAGAGAATATTCATGACTTTCTTATCCTTGTGCACTTCTTTTTCATCTTCCTCAGTGTATTCAGATACACTTTTAGGAACATAGGAATCAACCAGATCCTCTCCATTAGCCCTAACTTCAGTGCTGATCTTCATAGGAACATGAGGACCTTTTTCTATGCAGTTGATGTAACTGGTGTCAAAAGACAGAAGATGCATCCTCATTTTTACTTTCCAGTGAAAGTAGTGCTCTTTGTCCAGCATTGGAATCTTCACTCCTTCATCCTTCTTACCCATGATAAATTGCTTTTAAGATCTTGAACTTCTTGTATGTTAGAAGCCTGGCTCTGATACCAATTGTTATTTCAGCAATATACAATGGTTAGATTGTAGAAGGGGGGGTTGAATACAATCTCTTCAAAATATTGAAAACTTTAAACACAGAAATGCATTCAAGTAGACAATATAGTTAAGAACAAGAAACTACAGCACATATAAATTACAAGACAACAATCTTTAAAATTTCAGATGGATTGTTTTGATCCACCTGAGGATTTTTATATATTGAAGAATTTCCAAGACAAGCTTGGCTGCATACAAGATTGAAGAGCTAACCTTAACAGATATCTTTCTTAGAGAGTTCTAAGTTGCTCTTCTAAATTCTTGTACAACTGATACTTGAAAATGATCTACACACATGGTTTATATATTTACCAACTGATAGATATTTTCTACTCTAGTCTAAACTAGCTTTCCATACAACTTTTCTGTCTAACATAAACAAGGAAACTATTGTCCTATACTAACAGTTCTTCATGCTAGCTGCGCCACCTTGTTTCATAGCCAGAAAAGGTATGCTGCACATTCTTCAATATATTTCTAGACATGCTGTCTAGCTTCTGTTATGCTGCAGGACTGTTCAACCCATGTGACTGCTGTACTTCTTTTTGACTAAGTGCCACCAACTGTTAATATTCTATTCACCAACCGGTAATGTCTGGTTAGCAGTTGACGCTTCATACTAGCAGTTGACAGTTCACTTCTTCATAGCAGTTGGAATACTATTCAGGATTAGCGGTTGATAGCTCTTCAAGATTAGCAGTTGCCAAATCTATTCCTTAGCAATTGATGGTTGATCTTGATAGCAGTTGGCAGTCTTTATTTAGCAGTTGACAAACTGAATCATCAGTTGATCATCACTTCACTTGTGCAAATTACATGATTTAGAATATTTACAATTTACCATCCTATCTACACATCAGTTGATGAAACACCAAATTATCAGTTGCCATATTGACAAACCAACTGCTAATTTACAATAAAAAACAATCCTATTACAGCTCCACATCACCCGTTGATGGGATATCCAATCAACTGATACTTCATAAGAATGCCATCAGTTGATTGGCTACATTTACATTAAGTGACTTATCATCAAGAAAGACATATTCCTAACAAAGTTAGTGTCAATGTTACATTTGATGACACCAAACTTCCAAGTATACAATCTGCTGATCCATCTGAATCTCTGAAGTTTGACAACTATCCATATTCTGATTCAGACGATGATGTGCCACCTGAGGTTGCAACAGGTGATGACAACAATGATGATAATGATCCAGGAAATGGTGGAGCAAATGGCAATAATGCTGGAGATTCCACTGATGCTAGTGGTGGATCATCAAGTCAACCTGGCAACATGTTACATATTTGATGATGTCACAAGTATCTAACTTGTTTAGTGTGCAGAAGCAAATATCAGAGTTTAGCTGGAAATCAGAGTTTAACGACTGACAGCTTGATCAGAGTTTAAGCAATGATCAGAGTTTGCAGGCGGCTGATTTCTAGGAGCATATCTGACTAAGTAAGGAAGATAAAGATCAAGAGAGATTGTGCAGATCAGGACAGCAGAAGGATAGCTACTGATTAGATTATTTTAGGAAGCAGATAATCATAAATCAATCAGTAGATATCATGTAACTGTGTATATAAACACAGCTTAGGGTTTACTCTAGATGAGTTATCAATTGAATATCATTCGTGTAACCTAGCAGCTCTTAGTGATAAAATATAAATCACTAAGAGATTATTTGTAAGCTACTGTGATTTGTGAATAAGAGTTTAGTTGAATTATTCTCTTATACTGGTGTTCTGTTTTTGATTGTGTTCACTATATTATCTTATATAGTGAGTTTATTCGGCCTAACAAGTGGTATCAGAGCCAGCTCTGTTGATATACCTACAGTGAGATCTTAATCACACAATCATGTCTGAAAAATCACAAACCAGTAGATATGAGTCACTTTAGGTTCCGATCCTCAAGGCATCTGAGTATCCTATCTGGAAGGTCAGAATGACTATGTTTCTGGAATCTACAGATCCAGAATACCTGGACAGGATATATGATGGTCCACACATGCCAACAAAGCTCTCTGTTGCAGCTGGAGATGAACCTCAGAAGATGATTCCCAAAGAGAAGAAAGACTATACTCCTGAGGACATCTTATCAATCAGTAAAGATGCAAAAGTGAGGCACTTGTTGCATAGTGCTCTTGATAATGCTATGTCAAATAGGGTGATTGGCTGTAAAACTGCAAAAGAAATATGGGATGCTTTGGAAGTCAGATGTCAGGGAACCAAAGCCATCAAGAAAAACAGAAGAACCATACTTACTCAAGAGTATGAACACTTTGATGCAAGATCTGGTGAATCACTGACTGATCTTTATGACAGATTTGTCAAGCTGCTGAATGATCTGTCTCTAGTGGATAAAGAGTATGATTTAGAAGATTCAAATCTCAAATTTTTGCTTGCTGATAAGTGGTATTTATACACACTTATAGGCCTTCATTTCCACTTAAATTGGTTGGTTGTACTTAAGTGTTTAGTGTCTTTTAATGTGTTTTTAGTGTTTTTCTGTGCAGGTCACGAGTTGAGGTGATGAAGTGATTTTCTATCATTTTAGGGTGTTTTTGTGCATTATTGGCAGGAATAGAGAATTGTGGATTCATCATGACTTGGGATTTTGTGGGTACATCTTCTACAAACCCTCACGAGAGCACACTCGTCCACTAGAGCTATCTAGGGGTTTAAAGGGCTTGTTGCATATGCTAAATGCAACCGTGATCACCTACGGAAGTGGTACTAGAAGCGAGGAAGGACATGCACGCGAGAACGAGCTGAAAACAAGAAAAACAGGGCTGAGTCACAGACAGTAGCGCGCCCGCGCTACAGGACAGCGCGCCCGCGCTACATTCTGCCACACCTAGCGCGCCCGCGCTAGGTTAGCGCGCCCGCGCCCTGCAGAAGACCCCTGGGCCGATTTTGAAGCTTTCTGATGGATTTTTCGCAGCGGTCGAGGCCCGGTTGACTTGGTCAATGTGTTTTAATTTCTCGTGTGTAAAAAAACCCTAGCGAGATAGAAGTAGTTAGAGTAGAGAGAACAATATCATAGTTTTAGTTTAATCATTCAAGCACAATATCAGTTTGTATTAGATCGTTCTTGCGAGGAAGTGACAGTTTCGAGCGAGATCGTGAACATCAAATCTGTAACGTGTGATCCTTATTATTATTAATTCAAGCATTTTATTATATTTAATTCTCGTCTTTTCTTTATCATGTTTTCATTAGAACCCATGATGTCGATTAGTTCGATTATGAACTAACCGCCTTCATGGGATTCTAATGGATTTATCGATGTAGTCTAGTAACGAATGTAATGATTTGATTATGTGACGTATGTTGATTGCTTTGCATGAGCCGTGCTTATTCTTCTTAGGAGCGTAGCTAACTTCTAAGTTGTTTGTTAATTCTTTCTGAAGCGAGAGTGGATGATTGAATTTAGAACCATGCCATGTAAACATAGGATTATGTGAATGAAACATAATTTGTGGTAGACTTGAACTATTTTTATCACCCTGTGTAATCACGATAGACGACTTGTAATTAAACCTCTCTGCTTACACTACCGCTATAGAGATATAGGGTCTGAGCTTTGTTGGTGTCCATGAGATTTCTATCTTAATTGTGGATTTTGATTGGTATGATATGTGTGCAACGAGAGTTGGCATGTATTACTTTCGTGTTGTCTGATTAGGATCAACAGTCGCATGTTAATCAGTAATTTCAATTCTAGATGAATTCGATAATGAAGTTAGAATCCCATGTGTTTTCCTATTCTGAATTTGATTAGTAATTTTAATTATTAGTATAAAAGAAACCAATCCTTGTTAATTGTCTTAGCAGTGATAATTGATCATACATTGTTGCATAGGTGCGTATTCTTAATTCACCAGTCTCTGTGGGATCGAACTTAATATATTACTTGTGATCACGTGCGCTTGCGTGTAGATTTTTGCGAACAAGTTTTTGGCGCCGCTGCCGGGGACTCGGTGTTAATTAATTAGTTTATGTACTTGTCATCAGTGTGCATTAAAATTCACTGACTAGGATTCTATTCTCTTCTCACTTTTCTTCTTTTCTTTATTATAGGTACTTGGATCGCGTTTATGCAAACACATTCTCAAACCCGTAAGGAAGCAATGGATTCATCTTCTTTTTCTGATTCTGAAACAATGAATTATGCAAGGACAGCAGTTGGTGAGGCATCACGTGAATTTTCTCGTTTGAACATCAATGATAATCAGGCTGGCATAATTGAGCCAGCAATATCAGCCAGTGGCATTCGCATCAAGCCATCAATCATTCTCAAGCTGCAAGATACCATTCAATTTGGGGGTTCTGTTCTTGAGGACCCAAACCTACATCTAAGGAATTTCGAGGAATTCATTACTGCATTGGATTTCAATATCGGACCTAAGGATCTAGTGAAGCTGAGACTCTTTCCATTCACGCTACGTGATGTAGCACGATCGTGGTTTATCTCGCTCTCGGCAAGCACTACTAATAGCTGGAACAAGTTGGAGAAAATATTCTGTACAAGGTTTTATCCTCTAATCAAAGTATCAGCTATCAAAAACACTGAAGGAAAATTCTCTCAATTCTCGGGAGAATATCTTTGCCTAGCTTGGGACCGATTCAAGAAGATTCTCGAAAATCTCAAGGAAGATGACATGCCTCCTGGAATGGCAATCAATTACTTCTACAGGGGTCTTAATAGTCAATGTAGAGCAGAGTTAGACGTGGCAGCTGGAGGAAGTTTGTGGAACAAAAGTTTTGATGATGCGTATGAACTGATAGAGAACCTGGCCGCTGCTGAGCACAGAGACTTAAAGTGGAAAATTTCAAAAGAGGAAGAATCAGAGGAGGATGAAGCGGTCGAAGTCACTCAGGAAGTCCAGACGATTAATTGGCACAGAATTAGAGCTCATGCAGACTCAAACTTTAATGCATGCGGAGACACTTGTCCTCTATTTTCTACCAGTGCGAGTAACCAATCTGTAATTCAATCACCTGCTGATTCAACATTGAATGAAGCACAGTATCGAAGGATAATCAGGCGTATTGACGCGGTGGAAGAACGAATTGGTCGCTTTGCCGATATACTAACGGACTCTCTTGCCGAAGCATTCTTGGCACTAGATGTTAACATTACTTGGGATTCGTTTGGTTATGGAACAAGGTATCCTCCACAGGATACTTCATCGGAATCGGATTAATTCTGGACTTCACGTCGAGCTAACGACGTTAAAGAAGCGCTTCGTGGGAGGCAACCCACGCATTGGAACCACATTGTAACCTTGTAAACCTCAAAAACACAAAAATCGAAAAATTTCAGCCTCCGGTGTCAGACACTAGCGCGCCCGCGCTAGTGTCAGGCGCGACCGCGCTAAGTTGCACAGCGCGCCCGCGCTATACTTAGCGCGGCCGCGCTACTGACTGCCGGACCAGCGGATTTTTTCCCCAAAAATAGTTTTTTTTTCGTTTTAAAAAGCCCACAATCCTAATTTTGCATGCCTAGCCCGAAATACACCCTCTAAAACCCTAACTCAACCCTCCAATCCTTATATAAACACAAAACATATCTCCAAATTCCATTATAATTCTCTAAACCCTACCTATATATACACATCCATACACACAACCTTCATCCAATCTCCCCAACCCAATACATACAAACCTCTTACAAATCTAAATCTCTACCAATGGCACCCAAAAGAGCCCGAAGATCACAAGGACCGAGCACCCGAGCCGCCGCATCTAGCGATTCTTCCTCGATGGGCGAGGTTGAGTTTACCTCAGATGGTGCGAGAAACGAGTTTCAACGGCTTATGAATAAGTCGTTAGTTAAGGAGAGGGGATTCTTGCCCACGGCGGAAGATGGTGAGCTCTTGAACATGATTCAAGAACGTGGTTGGGAATCTTTTTGCGAGGCTCCGGAGGCGGTTCCCTTGGCTATTGTTCGAGAATTTTATGCTAATGCCAAGGAGAATCGTGATGGATTCACGGTTGTTCGGGGAATCCGGGTGGATTACAGTGCGGATGCAATCCGTAGGGTCATTGGGGGGCGTGCCAGGCGCCCTGATGAAGAAGATTGGGTGGTGGAGAGGATTGGGCGTGCAAAACGCCGATTTGATGATGATCCGGTTGATTTGGAGCGGCTAGTATATGATATGTGTGTGCCGGATACACGTTGGAAGATGACTGCACCGCCTTTGCCGGCACACGTTTCGTTTCCAGCAGCCGCGTTGAACCGGTATGCAAAGGCGTGGAACGCCTTCATATGTGCCAACATCATGCCATCGTCACATGGGCATGAAGTGATAGTGGAGAGAGCGATTCTGCTCTATGGGATCGTCTTGGGCAAGTATATTGACCTGGGACATGTTATTCATCAGGGGATTCTGAGATTCTTGCGAGGAGGAACCACTGGTGCCATTCCCCATGGCACAATTGTTACCAAGCTCTGTCGATCGAGTGGTGTTCGTTGGCCATCCAACGAGCAATTACAGTTGCCGGCAACACCTATTGATCATTCGGCGATCAGTCGGATGACAGAGTGGGAAGGAGGAGTTCCCCACCCTCGAGGTCTCGGGTACTTATATGATGAGATGCCAGGGGGACGCCCAGCATTCGTGAGGAGGGAGCAGACTAGAGCTTCTGGAGCCGGTACTTCGCAGACGGAGAGGAGCTCCGAACCGATGGGAGATGTTCATTATCGCCGCCTAGCGAGGCGGATGGACGCCATGCATGACATCCACCAGAGGTTTGCTTTTGATTTGACACAGGCTCTAGGCAGTGCTTTTCAGGCACAGGGGGTCACAGTTCAGTGGCCAGTATTCGGAGCGGGGATGCAGTATCCTCCACCAGATTCACCTCCAGCAGAGGAGGGGGAGGACTCGGACTCCGAGTAGGTATGTGGGTGCTCTAGCCTTTTTATCACTTTCAATGGGGACATTGAAAATTTTAAGTTTGGGGGTGGTAATCTAAGGAAGAGCATATTATTAGATAGTTTTTTTTTTTATTGCATGTGTTAGTTAGTTCATGTAGTTCACGTTTTTTTTTTTTTTTATTATTAGTTTGCTTTGATTATTTCTCACGTTTTCTTTCTAATTTTCCCATATTTTCCTTATTTTTACATGTTTAGTGGTAATTGTCGTAGTTAGTATCATGAGCATTTGCATGAATTATGAAGTTAAGCCAAGCTAATTGCCTATGATGAGTTAAGTGCGTAGTTCTTGAGTAGTAATTTCAATTGCAATGCTAGGTTAGTACTTGGAAATTGCTTGTGTTGGAAATTGTAATTCACATATGTTCTTGAGATAGGATTTAGACGAAATTCCATGAATTCTAGGATTGAATTGAACACCCTTCAGCTTAGGTCTGTAAATCTTAAGTTTGGGGGAACTGAGGGGTAGATATGCCTTTCTAAAAAAAAAAAAAAAAAAAGAAAAAAAAAAAGAGTAGTAAATAAATTCACTAAAAAAATAAGTGGTAGAATTAACTAGGTTGAGCTCATTAGTACTCGAGTAATTAAGTCTGAGGGGACTTTGTGCCTAACAACCTAAAGCCCTTTGTGGTTTGGGATTGGTGACCCAACGCTCGCTACATGGGTACTAGTGCATAAATCTTTAGGGATCTCAACCATTGCACGGTTAAATAAACCACTAGAATAGAGTGAATAGTTGGTGTGTGAAGTCTTGTGGTGTTCGTGACGCATTTACACTGCGAAGCGCTCTGACCTTAGACCGAGCAATTAATCACCAATAAAAAAAAAGAGAAAAAAAAAATATAGTGAATAAAATAGAAGGGTGTGGACATTCCTTGGGACCTTGGCTTTTAGTTGGACGTGAGTGACGGGGTGTTAGTTGTAAACTTTTACGATTCTTGATGGGGATTCTGTGGGAGTAGTAGTTTTTGTCTTGTCTCGATGAAAGAACATGCTTGCACACACGGGCACTCCACACTTGTAAATAGAAGAGTAATTGACTTGGTAGCGAGAGAAGTGAAATTCGAGAACATTAGCACAATCTGAGGTATAAAAATTTGCAAGGCAATTACTTCATAGTTCACTCATTCATCACGTAGTTGCATTCATGCATTGCATTGTATTATTGTATAGTGTCGTTGACGCTTGAGGACAAGCATCAGTTTAAGTTTGGGGGTGTGATAAGTGGTATTTATACACACTTATAGGCCTTCATTTCCACTTAAATTGGTTGGTTGTACTTAAGTGTTTAGTGTCTTTTAATGTGTTTTTAGTGTTTTTCTGTGCAGGTCACGAGTTGAGGTGATGAAGTGATTTTCTATCATTTTAGGGTGTTTTTGTGCATTATTGGCAGGAATAGAGAATTGTGGATTCATCATGACTTGGGATTTTGTGGGTACATCTTCTACAAACCCTCACGAGAGCACACTCGTCCACTAGAGCTATCTAGGGGTTTAAAGGGCTTGTTGCATATGCTAAATGCAACCGTGATCACCTACGGAAGTGGTACTAGAAGCGAGGAAGGACATGCACGCGAGAACGAGCTGAAAACAAGAAAAACAGGGCTGAGTCACAGACAGTAGCGCGCCCGCGCTACAGGACAGCGCGCCCGCGCTACATTCTGCCACACCTAGCGCGCCCGCGCTAGGTTAGCGCGCCCGCGCCCTGCAGAAGACCCCTGGGCCGATTTTGAAGCTTTCTGATGGATTTTTCGCAGCGGTCGAGGCCCGGTTGACTTGGTCAATGTGTTTTAATTTCTCGTGTGTAAAAAAACCCTAGCGAGATAGAAGTAGTTAGAGTAGAGAGAACAATATCATAGTTTTAGTTTAATCATTCAAGCACAATATCAGTTTGTATTAGATCGTTCTTGCGAGGAAGTGACAGTTTCGAGCGAGATCGTGAACATCAAATCTGTAACGTGTGATCCTTATTATTATTAATTCAAGCATTTTATTATATTTAATTCTCGTCTTTTCTTTATCATGTTTTCATTAGAACCCATGATGTCGATTAGTTCGATTATGAACTAACCGCCTTCATGGGATTCTAATGGATTTATCGATGTAGTCTAGTAACGAATGTAATGATTTGATTATGTGACGTATGTTGATTGCTTTGCATGAGCCGTGCTTATTCTTCTTAGGAGCGTAGCTAACTTCTAAGTTGTTTGTTAATTCTTTCTGAAGCGAGAGTGGATGATTGAATTTAGAACCATGCCATGTAAACATAGGATTATGTGAATGAAACATAATTTGTGGTAGACTTGAACTATTTTTATCACCCTGTGTAATCACGATAGACGACTTGTAATTAAACCTCTCTGCTTACACTACCGCTATAGAGATATAGGGTCTGAGCTTTGTTGGTGTCCATGAGATTTCTATCTTAATTGTGGATTTTGATTGGTATGATATGTGTGCAACGAGAGTTGGCATGTATTACTTTCGTGTTGTCTGATTAGGATCAACAGTCGCATGTTCATCAGTAATTTCAATTCTAGATGAATTCGATAATGAAGTTAGAATCCCATGTGTTTTCCTATTCTGAATTTGATTAGTAATTTTAATTATTAGTATAAAAGAAACCAATCCTTGTTAATTGTCTTAGCAGTGATAATTGATCATACATTGTTGCATAGGTGCGTATTCTTAATTCACCAGTCTCTGTGGGATCGAACTTAATATATTACTTGTGATCACGTGCGCTTGCGTGTAGATTTTTGCGAACACTTGCTCTTCCTGAAAAATGGGATTTGAAGGTAACCACTATAAGAGACAATCATGACCTTGAAGAGATGCCTCTGGATGATATCTTTGGAAGATTGAAAACTTATGAACTTGAAATGGAGCAAAGGAACAAACGACATGGTGGAAAACCCAAACCAGTTGCTCTAAAAGTTCAAGAAGAAACAGCTGTGAAAAGCAAAGGAAAAGCTCATATCAAAGAGTCTGACACTGTGTCATTAAACTCTGATGATGACTCAGACTCTGATATACCATCAGACTCTGAAGACAGTGATACTGAAATGATGCAGCTGGCAGCACTGATGGTGAAAAGCTTCAAGAAGATGGCTTATAAGAACTTCAACAAAGGGAAGAAGTTCTCAAAGAAAGACAGAAACTCTGATAGGAAGGTCTTCAAAAGGAATGAAGGCAAAGAAGAAAAATCTGGAAAATCTGATAAGTCCAAATATACCTGCTTCAATTATGGAGAGAAAGGCCATTTTGCAACTGAGTGCAAGAAAGCTAAGAAAGAAAAAGAGCAATCCTTTATCACAAAGAAAGGAAGCTGGGCAGACTCATCAGAATCAGAGGAAGAAGTCAACTATGCCTTGATGGCAAACATGGATAACAGCACTGAGACTGTTGAAACTAAGGTACCTCATTCCACTCTTGCCTTTGATACAGAGGATATAACTGAGTTAAGATTGTTTCTTAAAACTCTGCATGTTAGTTATAGAGATCAGACTTTAGAAAATGAAAGACTAAAATCTGAGAACTTAGATGTCAAGAAAAGAAATGATTATCTTGAAAAGGAACTAGTTCAGATGCTAGAATTTCAGAAGGAAAGAGATGACTCTATCTTTGTTAAAAATGAACTATTAAAGAAAAATGCTTCTCTTGAATCAGAACTTGTTAAGGAAAGAGAGATAATCAGAACTTGGACTAACTCAGGAAAGACTACTCAGAATATCTTAGAAAGTGGAAACTGGAAGAAAGGGTTAGGTTACTCTGATAAAAATGAAGCTGAGTCATATAAACAAGAAACCATTAAAATTGAAAAACCTAGGGTAGTTCCAGTAATATTTGTTGGAGAATCAAAGATTCAGGACAAATCAAAGACTGATATACCTAAACAGGTTAATATTGGTTTGATGACTCAGAAACAGCTTAAGCATAAGCTCAAGGAGGTTAAGAAAGAAAACAGGATTAAGGAACCTAGGAAAAATAGGAATGGAAAGGTTGGAATAAACAAAAGCAACAGTTACATGCCTATTCCAAATGCTCCTAGGAAAACTTGTCATAATTGTGGTAATCCTAATCATCTTGCTTCTTTTTGCAGGAAAAATAAGGACATAAATGCCATGTCTCCAAAATCAGAAGTTAAGACTAGGAATACTAGATTTAGACCAGAAAATCCTTGTTTTCATTGTGGTAGTTTATGGCATTCCATCTACACTTGTAAGGAATACCATAGTTTATATTATGACTATTATGAATTGAAACCTTCTTTGTAGAAAAAGATTGATTCTCCTAGTTCAACATTTGTTAAAAAGTCTGTTAGCACAAACTCTGATTTAAACTCTGATAAATCTTCCGCTGCTAGTGTTAACAAACTTAACAAGAACAAAGGATCCAAACAAGTCTGGGTCCTTAAAACTAACCATTAGTTGTGTATGTGATTGCAGGGCAACAGGGAGAACATCCTAGTTCCGGACAGTGGATGCTCAGGACATATGACAGGAAATAAAGCCCTGCTATCAGACTTTGTGGAGAAGGCTGGCCCAAATGTTTCTTATGGAGATGGCAACATAGGCAAAACTTTGGGATATGGCAATATCAATCTTGGAAATGTCATCATTAAATCTGTAGCTCTGGTCTCAGGACTTAAGCACAATCTGCTGAGCATAAGTCAAATCTGTGACAGAGGATATCATGTTGATTTTCTAGAGGAACACTGTGAGGTTATCAGTAAAACCACTGGAAAAGTTGTTCTAAAAGGATATAGACATGGGAACATTTATGAAGCTAAGCTATCTTTAAACTCTGAAAGCTCTGCAATATGTCTACTTGGCAGAGCAAGTATTGAAGAAAGCTGGAACTGGCACAAGAAATTATCTCACCTGAACTTCAATAATATAAATGAGCTTGTGAAGAAAGATCTTGTGAAAGGACTTCCAAAATCAGTTTTTACTCCAGATGGACTCTGTGATTCCTGTCAGAAAGCAAAACAGAGGAAGTCTTCATTTAAAAGTAAAACTGAGTCCTCAATTCTTGAGCCATATCATCTGCTTCATGTTGATCTTTTTGGACCAGTAAATATAATGTCCATTGCAAAGAAGAGATATACTCTGGTCATTGTTGATGAATTTACCAGATATACATGGGTATACTTTCTACACAGCAAGGATGAGACACCATCTTTATTGATTGAACATGTCAGACAGCTGGACAAAATCTCTAAAGATGCAGTAAAGATCATCAGAAGTGATAATGGCACTGAGTTCAAGAATTTTAGAATGGAGGAGTTCTGTAAAGCAAATGGCATTAAACAGGAATTTTCAGCACCTGGAACACCTCAACAAAATGGTGTTGTAGAAAGAAAGAACAGAACTCTGATTGAAGCTGCTAGAACCATGTTGGAGGAAGCAAAGCTACCAACCTACTTCTGGGCTGAAGCTGTGCAAACTGCCTGTTTCACACAAAATGCAACTCTGATAAACAAGCATGGGAAAACTCCATTTGAAATGGTTAAAGGCAGAAAACCAAATCTCAAATACTTCCATATTTTTGGATGTAAATGTTTTGTTCTGAAGAATCATCCTGAACAGCTAACCAAATATGATTTAAAAGCTGATGAAGGAATTTTTGTTGGTTATCCGTTATCAACAAAAGCCTTCAGAGTTTACAATCTGAGAACAAGGGTAATCATGGAATCCATTCATGTGTCCTTTGATGATAAGAAAATTACTGGAATGGAAGATTTTGAAGATCATGAGCAACTGAGATTTGAAGATGAAGATGCATTCTCTGATTCCATAAACTCTGACTCTGAGACAATATCAGAACATGTCACTTCAACTCATCAACCTCAAGCACATGTTGAGGGGGAGCACTTTCAAAATCAAAATCTGGATGAAAATATTGCAGACTCGGCAGCAAACTCAAACTCTGATTCTGACTCCTCAAACTCTGATCATTCTGCATCAGAGAATCATGAGAACACATCTTCAGGGGGAGCATCAGAAACTCAGAATGCTCATGGAGATAGCATGAATAATGGGGGAGAGGCATCAGAAAATCAGAATGATACTGGCATGGATTATGGGGGAGGATCTAGTTCCAGAAATCAACTGCCACATGAAAGAAAATGGACAAAGTCTCACACACCAGACTTGATTATTGGAGATCCAGATGCTGGAGTACAAACCAGAACTGCAACAGCAAATGAGTGCTTATTTCATTCATTTTTATCACAGACAGAACCAAAGAAAGTGGAAGAAGCTTTAAAGGATGCAGACTGGGTAACAGCAATGCAGGAGGAGTTAAATGAATTTGAGAGAAATAAAGTCTGGACACTTGTACCAAGACCAAAGAACAGATCAATAGTTGGTACTAAGTGGGTTTTCAGAAACAAAACAGACAGTGATGGTGTAATTACAAGAAATAAAGCCAGACTGGTAGCTAAGGGATATTCTCAACAAGAAGGAATTGACTATGATGAGACCTTTGCCCCAGTTGCCAGATTGGAAGTAATCAGAATTTTCTTGGCTTATGCAGCACACAAGAAATTCAGAGTTTATCAGATGGATGTAAAAAGTGCTTTTCTCAATGGGGAGCTGGAGGAAGAGGTATATGTTGAACAACCTCCAGGATTTGTGGATACAAAATTTCCAGATCATGTCTACAGATTGGATAAAGCACTGTATGGACTAAAGCAAGCACCAAGAGCATGGTATGAAACTCTGGCTCAATTTCTTTTGGACAGTGGTTTCAACAGAGGTACAATTGACAAAACCTTATTCTATCTCAACCATGGTAATGATCTGCTTTTAGTTCAAGTTTATGTAGATGATATCATTTTTGGATCTACTAATCCTAAACTCTGTGAGAGATTCTCAAAGCTTATGCAGTCCAGATATCAGATGAGCATGATGGGAGAAATGAGCTATTTTCTGGGACTTCAAGTCAAACAGACTGATGAGGGTATTTTCATTAATCAGTCTAAATATACAAGAAACCTGCTAAAGAAATTTGGCATGCAGGATAGCTCAGCTGCTACCACTCCAATGGCAACAGCCACTAAGTTAGATAAAGATACTGGATCACCAGTAGAAATTACTAACTACAGAGGTATGATAGGCTCACTATTATATCTGACTGCTAGTAGACCTGATATCATGTTTGCAACCTGTCTCTGTGCAAGATTTCAAGCAGATCCAAGAGAACCACACCTTGTAGCAGTCAAAAGGATTTTCAAATATCTCAAAGGAACAGTTGAGATGGGACTCTGGTATCCCAGAGAATCAGACTTTACACTGATTGGTTACTCTGATGCAGATTTTGCAGGATGCAAAATAGACAGAAAAGTACAAGTGGGAGCTGTCAATTTCTAGGAGGAAGATTAGTTTCTTGGTTCAGTAAGAAACAAAAATCTATCTCCACATCCACTGCAGGAGCAGAGTATATTGCTGCAGGAAGCTGCTGTGCTCAGATTTTATGGATGAAGAATCAACTACTGGACTATGGGTTAACTCTGACTCAAATTCCTATTTATTATGATAACCAAAGTGCTATTGCGATGACAGGAAATCCAGTACAGCATTCCATGACCAAGCATTGTTCGCAAAAATCTACACGCAAGCGCACGTGATCATAAGTAATATATTTGTTCGTTCCCACAGAGACTGGTGAATTAAGAATACGCACCTATGCAACAATGTATGAGTAATTTTCACTGCTAAGACAATTAACAAGGATGTGTTCTTTTATATTAATAGCTAAATTTACTAATCAAAATCAGAATAGGAAAACACATGGGATTCTAACTTCATTATCGAATTCATCTAGAATTGAAATTACTGATTAACATGCGACTGTTGATCCTAATCAGACAACACGAAAGTAATACATGCCAACTCTCGTTGCACACATATCATACCAATCAAAATCCACAATTAAGACAGAAATCTCATGGACACCAACAAAGCTCAGACCCTATATCTCTATAGCGGTAGTGTAAGCAGAGAGGTTTAATAGCAAGTCGTCTATCGTGATTACACAGGGTGATAAAAATAGTTCAAGTCTACCACAAATTATGTTTCATTCACATAATCCTATGTTTACATGGCATAGTTCTAAATTCAATCATCCACTCTCGCTTCAGAAAGAATTAACAAACAACTTAGAAGTTAGCTACGCTCCTAAGAAGAATAAGCACGGCGCATGCAAAGAATTCAACGTACGTCACAAAATCAATCAATTAATATTCTTTACTAGACTACATCGATAAGTCCATTAGAATCCCATGAAGGCGGTTAGTTCATAATCGAACTAATCGACATCATGGGTTCTAATGAAAACATGATAATTAAAAGACTAGAATTAATCGGAATAAAAATGCTTGAATTAATAATAAAGAACACAACGTTACAGAATTGATGTTCACGATCTCGCTCGAAACTGTCACTTCCTCGCGAAGAACGATCTACTACAAAACTGATAATGTGCTTGATTACTAAAACTAACTACGATATTGTTCTCTACTAAAACTACTTGGAGGCTAGGGTTTTACACATGAGAAATTAAAATCCATTGACCAAGTCAACCGAGCCTCGACCGCTGCGAAAATCCATCAGAAAAGCTTCAAAAATCGGCCCGGGACACTTCTGTTGGGCGCGGCCGCGCTAAACTAGCGCAGGCGCGCTAGTGGAGACAGTAGCTAGCGCGGGCGCGCTACTGTCTGCCACTGGCAGCCCTTTTCTTCGTTTTTTAGCTCATTCTCGCGTGCATGCCCTTCCTCGCTCTAGTACCACTTCCGTAGGTGATCACGGTTGCATTTAGCACATGCAACAAGCCCTTTAAACCCCTAGATAGCTCTAGTGGACGAGTGCGTTCTCGTGAGGGTTTGTAGAAGATGTACCCACAAAATCCCAAGTCGTGATGAATCCACAATTCTCCATTCTTGCAAATAATGCACCAAAACAACCTAAAATGATAGAAAATCACTTCATCACCTCAACTCGTGACCTGCACAGAAAAACACTAAAAACACATCAAAAGACACTAAACACTTAAGTACAACCAACCAATTTAAGTGGAAATGAAGGCCTATAAGTGTGTATAAATACCACTTATCACACCCCCAAACTTAAACTGATGCTTGTCCTCAAGCGTCAACGACACTATACAATAATACAATGCAATGCATGAATGCAACTACGTGATGAATGAGTGAACTATGAAGTAATTGCCTTGCCAATTATAATGCCTCAGATTGTGCTAATGTTCTCGAATTTCACTTCTCTCGCTACCAAGTCAATTACTCTTCTATTTACAAGTGTGGAGTGCCAGTGTGTGCAAGCATGCTCTTTTATTGAGACAAGACAAAAACTACTACTCCCACAGAATCCCAATCAAGAATCGTAAAAGTTTAGAACTAACACCCCGTCACTCAAGTCCCACTAAAAGCCAAGGTCCCAAAGAATGTCCCCACCCTTCTATTTTATTCACTATATTTTTTTTTTCCTTTTTATTGGTGATTAATTGCTCGGTCTAAGGTCAGAGCGCTTCGCAGTGTAAATGCGTTACGAACACCACAAGACTTCACACACCAATTATTCACTCTATTCTAGTGGTTTATTTAACCGTGCAATGGTTGAGATCCCTAAAGATTTATGCACTAGTACCCATGTAGCGAGCGTTGGGTCAACAATCCCAAACCACGAAGGGCTTTAGGTTGTTAGGCACAAAGTCCCCTCAGACTTAGTTACTCGAGTACTAATGAGCTCAACCTAGTTAATTCTACCACTTATTTTTTTAGTGAATTTATTTACTACTCTTTTTTTTTCCTTTTTTTTTTCTAGAAAGGCATATCTACTCCTCAGTTCCCCCAAACTTAAGATTTACAGACCTAAGCTGAAGGGCGCTCAATTCAATCCTAGAATTCATGGAATTTCGTCTAAATCCTATCTCAAGAACATATGTGAATTACAATTTCCAACACAAGCAATTTCCAAGTACTAACCTAGCATTGCAATTGAAATTACTAATCAAGAACTACGCACATAACTCATCATAGGCAATTAACTTGGCTTAACTTCATAATTCATGCGAATCCTCGTGATACTAACTACGACAATTACCACTAAACATGTAAAATAAAAATTAAAAAAAATGAGAAAAATAGAAAAACGTGAGAAAAATACAAAATAAAATAATATGCTCTTCCTTAGATTACCACCCCCAAACTTAAAATTTTCAATGTCCCCATTGAAAGCGGTAAAAAGGCTAGAGCACCCACATACCTACTCGGAGTCCGAATCCTCCCCCTCCTCTGCTGGAGGTGAATCAGGTGGAGGATACTGCATCCCTGCTCCGAATACTGGCCACTGAACTGTGACCCCCTGCGCCTGAAAAGCATTACCCAGAGCCTGTGTCAAGTCAAACGCAAACCTCTGGTGGATGTCATGCATGGTGTCCATCCGTCTCGCTAGTCGGCGATAATGAACATCTCCCATCGGTTCGGAGCTCCTCTCCGTCTGTGAAGTACCAGCTCCAGAAGCTCTAGTCTGCTCCCTCCTAATAAATCCTGGACGTCCCCCTGGCATCTCATCATATAAGTACCCGAGGCCTCGAGGGTGGGGAACTCCTCCATCCCACTCCGTCATCCGACTGATCGCCGAATGATCAATAGGTGCTGCTGGCAACTGTAATTGCTCGTTGGCTGGCCAACGAACACCGCTTGATCGACAGAGCTTCGTAACAATTGTGCCGTATGGAATAGCACCAGTGGTTCCTCCCTGTAAGAACCTCAGAATCCCCTGATGAATAACATGTCCCAGATCAATATACTTGTCCGAGACAATCCCAAAGAGCAGAATAGCTCTATCCACTGTCACCTCATGCCCATGTGAAGATGGCATGATGTTAGCACAGATGAAGGCGTTCCACGCCTTCGCATACCGGTTCAAAGCGGCTGCCGGAAAAGAAACATGTGCCGGCAAAGGAGGTGCCGTCATCTTCCAAGTCGTATCCGGCACACACATATCATACACCAACCGCTCAAGATCAACCGGATCATCATCAAACCGGCGTTTGGCACGCCCAATCCTCTCTACAACCCAATCTTCTTCATTACGGCGCTTGGCACGCCCCCCAATCACTCTACGGATCGCCTCCGCACTATAATCCACACGGATTCCTCGCACCACCGTGAACCCATCGCGATTCTCGTTGGCATTAGCATAGAACTCGCGAATAATGGCCAAGGGAACCGCCTCCGGAGCCTCGCAAAAAGACTCCCATCCCCTTTCTTGAATCATCCTCAAGAGATCACCATCTTCCGCCGTGGGTAAGAATCCCCTCTCCTTGACTATCGACTTATTCATAAGCCGTTGAAACTCGGTTCGTGCACTATCGGAGGTGAACTCAACCTCACCCATCGAGGAAGAATCGCTAGATGTAGGGGCTTGGGTGCTTGGTCCTTGTGATCTTCGGGCTCTTTTGGGTGCCATTGATAGAGATTTAGAGTTGCAAGAGGTTTGTGTGTAGTGGGTTTGAGAGATTTGATGGTGGTTGTGTGTATGGATGTGTATATATATAATTAGGGTTTATAGAATTAGAATAGGAATTGGAGATGGGTTTTGTGTTTATATAAGATTTTGAGAGCTGAGTTAGGGTTATTGAGGATATATTTCGGGCTAGGCATGCAAAATTAGGATTGTGGGCTTTTAAAAACGAAAAGAAAATATTTTTTTGTGAGAAAAACGACTTCTGGGCAGACAGTAGCGCGGGCGCGCTAAGTGCAGCGCGGGCGCGCTGAGCAACTTAGCGCGGGCGCGCTAGGCACTAGCGCGGGCGCGCTAGTGTCTGTCACCCAGGGCCGAAATTTCTCGTTTTTTGTGTTTTTGAGGTTTACAACGGTACAAAATGGTTCCAATGCGTGGGTTGCCTCCCACGAAGCGCTTGTTTAACGTCGTTAGCTCGACGTGAAGTCCTGAATTAATCCGATTCTAATGAAGTATCCTGTGGAGGATACCTCGTTCCATAACCAAACGAATCCCACGTAACATTAACATCTAGTGCTAAGAATGCTTCAGCAAGAGAATCCGTTAAGATATCAGCAAAGCGCCCGATTCGTTCTTCAACCGCGTCAATACGCCGGATTATCCTTCGGTATTGTGCTTCATTCAATGTTGAATCAGCAGATGATTGAATTACAGATTGGCTACTCGCACTGGTAGAAAGTAGTGGACACGTGTCTCCACATGCATTAGGACTTGAGTCGGAGTGAGCTCTAATTCTGTGCCAATCAGTCATCTGAAGTTCCTGAGTGACTTCGACCGCTTCATCATCCTCTGATTCTTCCTCTTTTGGAATTTTCCACTTTAGGTCTCTGTGCTCATCAGCAGCCAGGTTCTCTATTAGTTCGTAAGCATCATCAAAGATCTTGCTCCACAGATTTCCTCCAGCTGCCACGTCTAATACTGCTCTACATTGACCATTAAGACCCCTGTAGAAATAATGAATTGCCATTCCAGGAGGCATGCCATCTTCATTGAGATTTTCGAGAATCTTCTTGAACCGGTCCCAAGCTAAACAAAGATATTCTCCCGAGATTTGAGAGAATTTACTTTCGGTGTTTCGGATAGCTGATACTTTAATTAGAGGATAAAACCTGGTACAGAATATTTTCTCCAACTTGTTCCAGCTATTAGTAGTGCTTGCCGAGAGAGAGATAAACCACGATCGTGCTACATCACGTAGCGTGAATGGAAAGAGTCTCAGCTTCACCAGATCCTTAGGTCCAATATTGAAATCTAATGCAATAATGAATTCCTCGAAATTCCTTAGATGCAGGTTTGGGTCCTCAAGAACAGACCCCCCAAATTGAATAGTATCTTGCAGCCTGAGAATGATTGATGGCTTGATGCGAATACCACTGGCTGATATCGCTGGCTCAATTGTGTCAGCCTGATTATCATTGATTTTCAAACGAGAAAATTCACGTGACGCCTCACCAACTGCTGTCCTTGCACAATCCATTGTTTCAAAATCAGAAGAAAAAGATGAATCCATTGCTTCCTTATGAGCTTTAGAACGTGTTAGCATAACGCGACCCAAGTACCTGAAATAAAGAGAAGAAAAGAAAAGTGAGAAGAGAATAGAATCCTAGTCAGTGAATTTTAATGCACACTGATGACAAGTACATAAACTAATTAATTAACACCGAGTCCCCGGCAGCGGCGCCAAAAACTTGTTCGCAAAAATCTACACGCAAGCGCACGTGATCATAAGTAATATATTTGTTCGTTCCCACAGAGACTGGTGAATTAAGAATACGCACCTATGCAACAATGTATGAGTAATTTTCACTGCTAAGACAATTAACAAGGATGTGTTCTTTTATATTAATAGCTAAATTTACTAATCAAAATCAGAATAGGAAAACACATGGGATTCTAACTTCATTATCGAATTCATCTAGAATTGAAATTACTGATTAACATGCGACTGTTGATCCTAATCAGACAACACGAAAGTAATACATGCCAACTCTCGTTGCACACATATCATACCAATCAAAATCCACAATTAAGACAGAAATCTCATGGAGACCAACAAAGCTCAGACCCTATATCTCTATAGCGGTAGTGTAAGCAGAGAGGTTTAATAGCAAGTCGTCTATCGTGATTACACAGGGTGATAAAAATAGTTCAAGTCTACCACAAATTATGTTTCATTCACATAATCCTATGTTTACATGGCATAGTTCTAAATTCAATCATCCACTCTCGCTTCAGAAAGAATTAACAAACAACTTAGAAGTTAGCTACGCTCCTAAGAAGAATAAGCACGGCGCATGCAAAGAATTCAACGTACGTCACAAAATCAATCAATTAATATTCTTTACTAGACTACATCGATAAGTCCATTAGAATCCCATGAAGGCGGTTAGTTCATAATCGAACTAATCGACATCATGGGTTCTAATGAAAACATGATAATTAAAAGACTAGAATTAATCGGAATAAAAATGCTTGAATTAATAATAAAGAACACAACGTTACAGAATTGATGTTCACGATCTCGCTCGAAACTGTCACTTCCTCGCGAAGAACGATCTACTACAAAACTGATAATGTGCTTGATTACTAAAACTAACTACGATATTGTTCTCTACTAAAACTACTTGGAGGCTAGGGTTTTACACATGAGAAATTAAAATCCATTGACCAAGTCAACCGGGCCTCGACCGCTGCGAAAATCCATCAGAAAAGCTTCAAAAATCGGCCCGGGACACTTCTGTTGGGCGCGGCCGCGCTAAACTAGCGCAGGCGCGCTAGTGGAGACAGTAGCTAGCGCGGGCGCGCTAACATCTAGCGCGGGCGCGCTACTGTCTGCCACTGGCAGCCCTTTTCTTCGTTTTTTAGCTCATTCTCGCGTGCATGCCCTTCCTCGCTCTAGTACCACTTCCGTAGGTGATCACGGTTGCCTTTAGCACATGCAACAAGCCCTTTAAACCCCTAGATAGCTCTAGTGGACGAGTGCGTTCTCGTGAGGGTTTGTAGAAGATGTACCCACAAAATCCCAAGTCGTGATGAATCCACAATTCTCCATTCTTGCAAATAATGCACCAAAACAACCTAAAATGATAGAAAATCACTTCATCACCTCAACTCGTGACCTGCACAGAAAAACACTAAAAACACATCAAAAGACACTAAACACTTAAGTACAACCAACCAATTTAAGTGGAAATGAAGGCCTATAAGTGTGTATAAATACCACTTATCAAGCATATCAGCATAAGGTATCACTTTATCAGAGAACATGTGATGGAAGGAACAGTAGAGCTTCACTTTGTTCCAACAGATCAACAGTTGGCAGATATCTTCACTAAACCTCTGGCTGAAGCAACATTTACAAGGCTTGTAAACGAATTAGGGATGATCTTTGGTCCTCTCTAAACTCTGATACATTGCATAATATTATATCTGTTAGTATTTGTTGTTATAAACCTGATCTACAACTGCATCTGTTATTCTCTGATCTAAACTCTGATAATTATACTCTGACTTGATAAAGTCTGATATTTAAACTCTGACCTAACAAACTCTGATGACTTGAATTTTTTTTGATGAAAGATACTCCTGTGAAGAATGTGTTGCACATACCTAAATTAAGTCATAAAATATCTCTAAAGTCTGATTTTTGTGATATTACAGTCGTGGAAATCTATGATACACAGCACATGACTTAATTTGTTACCTAGACCATCCTACTTCTTAAATATTAGACATGTACTCAGAAAAGAATTTGCTTTACTCCCCTTATGAGCTAAGAGTTAACAAATCTCAGAAATGGATCTTCAAGTTATATCTTCTGGGAAAAGAAAGACGAAAGAAAAGAAAATTTACTCAGGTACTCCTTTGAGATCTTAGAAAATTTGTGAAAGGAAAGATCCAAGTGCACTGCTGGTATTAAGCAAATGCATTAAAATTACAATAATTTTTGGGGACTTTTCACAATCTCTGATTACTGGAGAAATACTCTGAGAAAACAAAAGTCTAATAAAGGTTATGACTCACTTACCATGAGAAGTTTCCTTTCAAAAAGATGTATGTTATCCCAAAAAGAAGAAAAAGTATACTCTAATCCATATTATGAGAAACTCGGCTTATGAGATGTTTAAAACATCTTCTGTATATCTGACTCTTTCTAATATTATTTAAGAAGTTCGATAATCTCTGTGACAATAAAATATTCATGTAGACACACACTTCACTCCACTTCTGTGATTAACGATTTAGACTTCGAGTAATTTTTGACTGTATTTAAACAATTGTTTGCAAACTCTGAGGAGCAATGTCGTTTTAGACCTTGAATGTCTATCTCTCATCAGTACAAAATTCTCTGATCATTCTTTGGCTTGTCTCATTATATGTTGTTTATTTAAACTCTGGTCAATGGTCATCGTCTGATCACAAGTCGGAGTTTAAATTAAATAAATTTTGGTCAAGGAAATATTAGTCTTTATTATCAAACTGTATAAAATCCATTTGAATTCCTGAGTGGAGAAAAACACGGTGAATAATTGTGTTTTTCTCGGAAATTGGTGCACAGTAATATAGGCTTACACTCAACTTTCACGCTCGTCATGATTACACTCCACTACCGCTTACTCTGACCACTATGCATCTGCCACGTGCCCCACTAACGAAGAGATCAGTAGTTCGTGTATACACTCATATATATATCGATTTTAAATTTTTAACTCTTCACTTCTCACACACGATTCCTACTCTCTCTCTCTCAAACCCTCTTCTCATTTTCTCTCCAACATTTTGTCAAACAACATACCTGCATTACCTCAAACTCTCATTTTCTTTTCAGGAATCATGTCGACAACTGCTTACGAGTTCGATGGAGCGAAATTTGTCACCAACAACTACTCCGCCATTCTGGATAACGATGAAGCCCCCAAAGAGTTTCATCTTATTCAAGATTTCTTGGCTCACAGTGAGCTAATGTATGCTCTGACCCAGCCAGAGCTAATCTCTCCTTCTCAGGTTCTCACCTTCTGGAGGACAGCAAATTACGACGATGGAGGTGAAAATGGTTCTCCATCCCTCACCTGCGACTATGAGGGCCAAGAGTATGTTGTCTCATCAGCAACTGTTAGGAAGGCTCTTCATCTTCCTGAAGAAAAGAAGTATGATGCTTCAGTACCCACCCAGACTTTGCGAGACATGATGATTTTTCTTGGGTATTCTGCTAGCACAGACAAAATGGGGGAACTTAAGCGTCCACACCTCTGCAAGGAGTGGAGCTTTTTCTACGACTGCATAACCAGGGCTTTTGGTAACAAGTGCAGTAATTTTGATGCCATTCCCATCTTCAGTCAGCAGATCGGGTACTCTCTGATCCACAATCTCAAAGTTGATATTGCCACATCTATATTGAGATTTATTGGTGATAGGAGAAATGAAAATATGAATATTGTCTATTATGCAAGATTTTGTCAGCTTATATTTTCCTACTGTTTCCCTGATGTGCCTATTCCTGAAAATGGAAATGAACTTCCATTTAAAATCACCAAAAGAGCTTTTACTGATCGGATTAAGAAAGATAGTAAGAAGACCAATGCACCTGTATTTGCTATTCCTGTGACTGTACAGGATAAACTGAAAGTAGCTTTACCTGATAAGTATGAAGCCTTGTTCTCTGATGACAATATCCCACAGCCTCCATCTCCTGCTCATGAACCAGTTGCAAAATCTGACCCCAAACCAACCTCTGGTTCTTCCCAAAAAGGACCAGTTGAAAAATCTTCACCAAAAAGGATACTCAGATCCACCAAATCCCCAACCAAACCCTCACCTCCTCCCAGAAAAAGAAGTTTTTTACAGAAAATTTCAGACTCTGAATCAGATGAAGACATTCCTCCTCCACCAGCAAAGAAACTGAGAAAGAAAATCAAGCCATCCTCCATTACTGATCTGACTGTGGAGCCACCTAAGTCAGAGGATCCTGAACAAGCTTTGATTCCTTTCTCTGATCAATCTGCAGAGCCCATATTAATTGAACCTCTTTCTGCAATGCCACTTGATACTACTGCAGCTGACAAACAAATGTCAGAGTCAACACATGATCACAATGATCATACAGAGGGAACTAAGTCTGTTGAAGAAAGATTTGCAGCTGATACTGATATATCAGAAAGACCCTCTGATGCTCCAAGCAAATCAGAGGATGCACAGATAGAACTGGTTCTCCAGCTAATTCAGGATTCTCTGGTTCAACCTGAAGATCTTGTTGCAGCTCCTGCTCAGGAGATTTCCACTGCTGTAAACTCTAATGCAACTACTGAAGCTCTGGAGTCACATACTCTGAGTATTTTTCTTGCAGACATTGATGATGATGACGCAACAGAAGTTACATCAACTCCCATTCAAGCTCCTGGTCTACAGTCTATAATCTCTGAGCCAGTCAGAGAAACTACACCAGAAAGGGTTGATTCCCCAATTAAGGCACTGTCACCAGTCAGGGAATCATCTCCTTTTCTAGCTCCTACAGTTCCGGGTTCCCCACTTCCATCCTCTGAGCCTGCCAGAAGAAGAATCTGCCACTTATCTTATAATCACAGGATGTGTAGAGCTACATTTCCTTCTGTTGAGGACAGACTTACTTCTATTGAGGCCACTCAGACTTCAATGCAGTATACTTTGGCGGATTTGAGTGCTTCTGTGGCACAGCTGGTTCAGGTTCTCACCTCTGCTGATGTCAAAAAGGGGGAGAAAACATCCAAAGACAAATGCAAACCTGATCAGCAAATGAAAAGGAAAAAGCCAGATGATGATGAGGAAGAAAAAAGGGAGATGAACAAACAGCAAAAACTGCTGCAAATCAAAGGATCAAAGAGGAATAGTGAACAAACAGCAAGCTCTGAGAGACCACCCAGAGAATCTCAAAAACAGAAATCTATGGAATTGACTGTCTTAACTCAAGCTCAAAATATAAGTAAAGCAGTCAGAGATTCAAATGCTATATCTAAAGAGATAAATCTTGTGAACTCTGAGGTGGAAAAGAAGAAAGACAAATTGATTGCTGAAGCTGACAAGTTGATTGAAGCTGGAGACCCTGAGTCTCAGAAATTCTGCCAAACTCTCAAGTTCAGAGGCAGAGAAACTACTCTTTTCTATAAATCTCCTTCCTTGCAAGCAATTGATGAAGCCATGGCAAGGAAAATATTTGAAAAAGAAAATCCAGGAGTAGATATTGAGGCCATTAGACTTGAAGAAGAAAGATTGGCTGCTGAGAAGAAGAAGATCAGCAGAACAAAATCTGATGAGCCAAGACAGTTTACTGATCCCTCACAGAAACAGAAGATTCCAAAGCAAAAGGGAGTAGTAATCAGTGAAGTGAACTACTCTGATATCAACAGACCAAGAACTAGATCTCAAACTCTGCCTGAGTCTGACTCAAAAGACAAAGGTAAGAAACCAGTTGATATAGTTCCTTCAGTTCCTACTATGCCAAAGAAATCAGTAATTACATTAGCACCAGAGAATCCTACAAAGAGGATGGTCAAACTGAGCAAGAGTGTGCATGTAATGGCAAATGTATCTGATCAAGCAGAAGAAAAGGAAGCTGGATTGGTCAGAAGAAGAAAAGGTGAATCCAAAACAATTCCTGAGATGACTTTAACCTCTGACAATGCTCAAGTTAAAGCTCTAGTAACTGAAGAAAGGAATGAAGACACCAAAGTGATAAGTGGTATTTATACACACTTATAGGCCTTCATTTCCACTTAAATTGGTTGGTTGTACTTAAGTGTTTAGTGTCTTTTAATGTGTTTTTAGTGTTTTTCTGTGCAGGTCACGAGTTGAGGTGATGAAGTGATTTTCTATCATTTGAGGTTGTTTTTGTGCTTTATTTGCAAGAATAGAGAATTGTGGATTCATCACGACTTGGGATTTTGTGGGTACATCTTCTACAAACCCTCACGAGAACACACTCGTCCACTAGAGCTATCTAGGGGTTTAAAGGGCTTGTTGCATGTGCTAAATGCAACCGTGATCACCTACGGAAGTGGTACTAGGAGCGAGGAAGGACATGCACACGAGAACGAGCTGAAAACGAAGAATCAGGGCTGCCATCACAGACAGTAGCGCGCCCGCGCTACTTACTAGCGCGCCCGCGCTAGTTTAGCGCGCCCGCGCCCAGCAGAAGTTCCCTGGGCCGATTTTGAAGCTTTCTGATGGATTTTCGCAGCGGTCGAGGCCCGGTTGACTTGGTCAATGTAATTTAATTTCTCGTGTGTAAAACCCTAGCCTCAGAGAAGTAGTTTTAGTAGAGAACAATAGAATAGTTTAATTTATCGAAGCACATTATCAGTTGTATTGGATCGTTCTTTGCGAGGAAGTGACAGTTTCGAGCGAGATCGTGAACATCAATTCTGTAACGTGTGATCTTTATTATTAATTCAAGCACTTTTATTATATTCAATTCTCGTCTTTTCTTTATCATGTTTTCATTAGAACCCATGATGTCGATTAGTTCGATTATGAACTAACCGCATTCATGGGATTCTAATGGAATTATCGATGTAGTCTAGTAACGAATATTAATTGATTGATTATGTGACGTATGTTGATGTCTTTGCATGAGCCGTGCTTATTCTTCTTAGGAGCGTAGCTAACTTCTAAGTTGTTTGTTAATTCTTTTTGAAGCGAGAGTGGATGACTGAATTTAGAACTATGCCATGTAAACATAGGATTATGTGAATGAAACATAATTTGTGGTAGACTTGAACTATTTTTATCACCCTGTGTAATCACGATAGACTACTTGTTATTAAACCTCTCTGCTTACACTACCGCTATAGAGATATAGGGTCTGAGCTTTGTTGGTGTCCATGAGATTTCTATCTTAATTGTGGATTTTGATTGGTATGATATGTGTGCAACGAGAGTTGGCATGTATTACTTTCGTGTTGTCTGATTAGGATCAACAGTCGCATGTAATCAGTAATTTCAATTCTAGATGAATTCGATAATGAAGTTAGAATCCCATGTGTTTTCCTATTCTGAATTTGATTAGTAATTTTAGTATTAGTATAAAAGAACACATCCTTGTTAATTGTCTTAGCAGTGAAAATTAATCATACATTGTTGCATAGGTGCGTATTCTTAATTCACCAGTCTCTGTGGGATCGAACTTAATATATTACTTGTGATCACGTGCGCTTGCGTGTAGATTTTTGCGAACAAGTTTTTGGCGCCGCTGCCGGGGACTCGGTGTTAATTAATTAGTTTATGTACTTGTCATCAGTGTGCATTAAAATTCACTGACTAGGATTCTATTCTCTTCTCACTTTTCTTCTTTTCTTTATTTCAGGTACTTGGATCGCGTTTATGCTAACACATTCTAAAGCTCATAAGAAAGCAATGGATTCATCTTCTTCTTCTTCTGATGCTGGAACAAGAGATTATGCAAGGACAGCAGTTGGTGAGGCTACACGTGGATTTTCTCGTTTGAACATCAATGATAATCGGGCTGACACAATTGAGCCAGCGATATCAGCCAGTGGTATTCGAATCAAGCCATCAATCATTCTCAAGCTGCAGGATACTATTCAATTTGGGGGATCTGTTCTTGAGGACCCAAACTTGCATCTAAGGAATTTCGAGAAATTCATTACTGCATTGGATTTCAATATCGGACCTAAGGATCTAGTGAAGCTGAGACTCTTTCCATTCACGCTACGTGATGTAGCACGATCATGGTTTATCTCTCTCTCGGCAAGCACTACTAATAGCTGGAACAAGTTGGAGAAAATATTCTGCACAAGGTTTTATCCTCTAATTAAAGTATCAGCTATCAAAAACACCGAAAGTAAATTCTCTCAATTCTCGGGAGAATATCTTTGTCTAGCTTGGGACCGATTCAAGAAGATTCTCGAAAATCTCAAGGAAGATGACATGCCTCCTGGAATGGCAATTAATTACTTCTACAGGGGTCTTAATGGTCAATGCAGAGCAGAGTTAGACGTAGCAGCTGGAGGAAGTTTGTGGAACAAAAGCTTCGATGATGCTTATGAACTGATAGAGAACCTAGCCGCTGCTGAGCACAAAGATCTAAAGTGGAAAATTCCAAAAGAGGAAGAATCGGAGGAGGATGAAGCGGTCGAAGTCACTCAGCAAAATCAGATGATTAATTGGCACAGAATTAGAGCTCACTCAGACTCAAATTCTAATGCATGTGGAGACACTTGTCCTCTATTCTCTACCAGTGCGAGTAACCAATCTGTAATTCAATCACCTGCTGATTCAACATTGAATGAAGCACAGTACCGAAGGATAATCAGGCGTATTGACGCGGTGGAAGAACGAATTGGTCGCTTTGCCGATATACTAACGGACTCCCTTGCCGAAGCATTCTTAGCACTAGATGTTAATATTACTTGGGATTCGTTTGGTTATGGAACGAGGTATCCTCCACAGGATACTTCATCAGAATCGGATTAATTCTGGACTTCACGTCGAGCTAACGACGTTAAACAAGCGCTTCGTGGGAGGCAACCCACGCATTGGAACCACATTGTACCATTGTAAACCTCAAAAACACAAAAATCGGAAAAAATCAGCCCCCGGTGTCAGACACTAGCGCGCCCGCGCTAGTGTCCAGCGCGACCGCGCTAAGTTGCACAGCGCGCCCGCGCTACACTTAGCGCGGCCGCGCTACTGACTGCCAAGACAGGCGATTTTTCTCCCAAAAATATTTTCTTTTCGTTTTTAAAAGCCCACAATCCTAATTTTGCATGCCTAGCCCGAAATACATCCAATAAAACCCTAACTCAGCTATCCAATCCTTATATAAACACAAAACACATCTCCAAATCCCATTATAATTCTCTAAACCCCAATTATATATACACATCCATACACACAACCTTCATCCAATCTCTCAAACCCATTACACACAAACCTCTTACAAATCTAAATCTCTACCAATGGCACCCAAAAGAGCCCGCAGATCACAAGGACCGAGCACCCAAGCCCCTGCATCTAGCGATTCTTCCTCGATGGGTGAGGTTGAGTTCACATCCGATGGTGCACGGACCGAGTTTCAACGGCTTATGAATAAGTCGTTAGTTAAGGAGAGGGGATTCTTACCCACGGCGGAAGATGGTGAGCTCTTGAACATGATTCAAGAACGGGGTTGGGAGTCTTTTTGCGAGGCTCCGGAGGCGGTTCCCTTGGCTATTATTCGAGAATTTTATGCCAATGCCAAGGAGAATCGTGATGGATTCACGGTGGTACGGGGAATCCGGGTGGATTATAGTGCGGATGCAATCCGTAGAGTCATTGGGGGGCGTGCCAGGTAGGGGTGTGCATTCGGTTCGGTTAACCGAAAACCGAACCGAATAACCGAAATAATTTCGGTTCGGTTAACCGAAATTTATATTTCGGTTCGGTTTTCGGTAGTCATATTTTCATTTTTCGGTTATTCGGTTATTCGGTTTTTTAACCGCGGTTAACCGAAAACCGAACGGTTAACCGAAATTTTATTTATATTATAAAAAAATTAATATATATTATAATTTATAAGTTTAACCTACCCAAATTGAAATACCTAATAACTAATAGTCGTATTACCTTCAGCCGACTTCAGTACTTCAGTTCATTTACTAACTTGGCCATTTCGGAAGAATCTTTGATTCTGTGAAGTGTGAAGATTCGGAAAGCTCCTGACTAGTGACTAGCTACGCGAAGCTCTTGCCCTCAGTCCCTCACTCCATCTCAGCAAATCAAACAATCGAGGTAAATAATCAAACAACACTTGATTCGATTTTGTGTCTATATATTTGAGTAGTATATATTTGAGTCGATTGCTAGCTTTGCTATTGCAGATTTGTATCTATATGCCTATATATTTGAAGATTTGTGCATATGAATTGGGGGATTTAAGATTTGTGTGTATTATGTATATGAATTGGGAGATTTCAGATTTAACATATTAAGTATTAACAGTAATTTTCAGTTTTTAAAACTCTTTTTAAAAATTTCGGTTTTTAATTTCGGTTTTCGGTTTTAACCGAAATTTAAAATTCGGTTCGGTTACAAAACCGAAATTATTTCGGTTCGGTATTCGGTAGGGATTTTATAGAAATTTCGGTTTCGGTTAACCGAAAAAAAATTCGGTTTCGGTTTCGGTTAACCGAATGCACAGCCCTAGTGCCAGGCGCCCTAATGAAGAAGATTGGGTGGTTGAGAGGATTGGGCGTGCCAAACGCCGATTTGATGATGATCCGGTTGATCTGGAGCGGTTGGTATACGATATGTGTGTGCCGGATACGCGTTGGAAGATGACTGCACCTCCTTTGCCGGCACATGTTTCTTTTCCAGCAGCCGCGTTGAACCGGTATGCGAAGGCGTGGAACGCCTTCATCTGTGCCAACATCATGCCATCGTCACATGGGCATGAGGTGATAGTGGATAGAGCTATTCTGCTCTATGGGATTGTCTCGGGCAAGTATATTGACCTGGGACATGTTATTCATCAGGGGATTCTGAGGTTCTTACAGGGAGGAACCACTGGTGCCATTCCATATGGCACAATTGTTACCAAGCTCTGTCGATCGAGTGGTGTTCGTTGGCCATCCAACGAGCAATTACAGTTGCCAGCAGCACCGATTGATCATTCGGCGATTAGTCGAATGACAGAGTGGGATGGAGGAGTTCCCCACCCTCGAGGCCTCGGGTACTTATATGATGAGATGCCAGGGGGACGTCCAGCGTTTGTTAGGAGGGAGCAGCCTAGAGCTTCTGGAGCCGGTACTTCTCAGACGGAGAGGAGCTCCGAACCGATGGGAGATGTTCATTATCGCAGATTAGCGAGACGGATGGACACTATGCATGACATCCACCAGAGGTTTGCTTTTGATTTGACACAGGCTCTAGGTAGTGCTTTTCAGGCACAGGGGGTCACCGTTCAGTGGCCAGTATTCGGAGCGGGGATGCAGTATCCACCACCTGATTCACCTCCTGCAGAGGAGGGGGAGGACTCGGACTCCGAGTAGGTATGTGGGTGCTCTAGCCTTTTTATCACTTTCAATGGGGACATTGAAACTTTTAAGTTTGGGGGTGGTAATCTAAGGAAGAGCATATTATTTTATTACGTTTATTATTGCATGTGTTAGTTAGTTCATGTAGTTCACGTTTTTTATTTTGTCTTATTTGATTATTTCTCACGTTTGTTTTTTTTATTTTACTCACGTTTTTTTTTTAGTATGTTTATTTTGCATAGTAATTGTCGTAGTTAGTATCACGAGCATTTGCATGAATTATGAAGTTTAAGCCAAGTTAATTGCCTATGATGAGTTATGTGCGTAGTTCTTGATTAGTAATTTCAATTGCAATGCTAGGTTAGTACTTGGAAATTGCTTGTGTTGGAAATTGTAATTCACATATGTTCTTGAGATAGGATTTAGACGAAATTCCATGAATTCTAGGATTGAATTGAGCGCCCTTCAGCTTAGGTCTGTAAATCTTAAGTTTGGGGGAACTGAGGAGTAGATATGCCTTTCTAGAAAAAAAAAAGGAAAAAAAAAGAGTAGTAAATAAATTCACTAAAAAAATAAGTGGTAAATTAACTAGGTTGAGCTCATTAGTACTCGAGTAATTAAGTCTGAGGGGACTTTGTGCCTAACAACCTAAAGCCCTTTGTGGTTTGGGATTGTTGACCCAACGCTCGCTACATGGGTACTAGTGCATAAATCTTTAGGGATCTCAACCATTGCACGGTTAAATAAACCACTAGAATAGAGTGAATAATTGGTGTGTGAAG
This sequence comes from Daucus carota subsp. sativus, assembly GCF_001625215.2. Classification (NCBI taxonomy): domain Eukaryota; kingdom Viridiplantae; phylum Streptophyta; class Magnoliopsida; order Apiales; family Apiaceae; genus Daucus; species Daucus carota. The sequence continues at coordinate 2,676,199 of NC_030389.2, forward strand.
TCTTGTGGTGTTCGTAACGCATTTACACTGCGAAGCGCTCTGACCTTAGACCGAACAATGAATCACCAATAAAAAGAAAAAGAAAAAAAAAATATAGTGAATAAAATAGAAGGGTGTGGACATTCCTTGGGACCTTGGCTTTTAGTTGGACTTGAGTGACGGGGTGTTAGTTTTAAACTTTTACGATTCTTGAGGGGGATTCTGTGGGAGTAGTAGTTTTTGTCTTGTCTCGATGAAAGAACATGCTTGCACACACTGGCACTCCACACTTGTAAATAGAAGAGTAATTGACTTGGTAGCGAGAGAAGTGAAATTCGAGAACATTAGCACGATCTGAGGTATAAAAATTGGCAAGGCAATTACTTCATAGTTCACTCATTCATCACGTAGTTGCATTCATGCATTGCATTGTATTATTGTATAGTGTCGTTGACGCTTGAGGACAAGCATCAGTTTAAGTTTGGGGGTGTGATAAGTGGTATTTATACACACTTATAGGCCTTCATTTCCACTTAAATTGGTTGGTTGTACTTAAGTGTTTAGTGTCTTTTAATGTGTTTTTAGTGTTTTTCTGTGCAGGTCACGAGTTGAGGTGATGAAGTGATTTTCTATCATTTGAGGTTGTTTTTGTGCTTTATTTGCAAGAATAGAGAATTGTGGATTAATCACGACTTGGGATTTTGTGGGTACATCTTCTACAAACCCTCACGAGAACACACTCGTCCACTAGAGCTATCTAGGGGTTTAAAGGGCTTGTTGCATGTGCTAAATGCAACCGTGATCACCTACGGAAGTGGTACTAGGAGCGAGGAAGGACATGCACGCGAGAACGAGCTGAAAACGAAGAATCAGGGCTGCCATCACAGACAGTAGCGCGCCCGCGCTACTTACTAGCGCGCCCGCGCTAGTTTAGCGCGCCCGCGCCCAGCAGAAGTTCCCTGGGCCGATTTTGAAGCTTTCTGATGGATTTTCGCAGCGGTCGAGGCCCGGTTGACTTGGTCAATGTAATTTAATTTCTCGTGTGTAAAACCCTAGCCTCAGAGAAGTAGTTTTAGTAGAGAACAATAGAATAGTTTAATTTATCGAAGCACATTATCAGTTGTATTGGATCGTTCTTTGCGAGGAAGTGACAGTTTCGAGCGAGATCGTGAACATCAATTCTGTAACGTGTGATCTTTATTATTAATTCAAGCACTTTTATTATATTCAATTCTCGTCTTTTCTTTATCATGTTTTCATTAGAACCCATGATGTCGATTAGTTCGATTATGAACTAACCGCATTCATGGGATTCTAATGGAATTATCGATGTAGTCTAGTAACGAATATTAATTGATTGATTATGTGACGTATGTTGATGTCTTTGCATGAGCCGTGCTTATTCTTCTTAGGAGCGTAGCTAACTTCTAAGTTGTTTGTTAATTCTTTTTGAAGCGAGAGTGGATGACTGAATTTAGAACTATGCCATGTAAACATAGGATTATGTGAATGAAACATAATTTGTGGTAGACTTGAACTATTTTTATCACCCTGTGTAATCACGATAGACTACTTGTTATTAAACCTCTCTGCTTACACTACCGCTATAGAGATATAGGGTCTGAGCTTTGTTGGTGTCCATGAGATTTCTATCTTAATTGTGGATTTTGATTGGTATGATATGTGTGCAACGAGAGTTGGCATGTATTACTTTCGTGTTGTCTGATTAGGATCAACAGTCGCATGTAATCAGTAATTTCAATTCTAGATGAATTCGATAATGAAGTTAGAATCCCATGTGTTTTCCTATTCTGAATTTGATTAGTAATTTTAGTATTAGTATAAAAGAACACATCCTTGTTAATTGTCTTAGCAGTGAAAATTAATCATACATTGTTGCATAGGTGCGTATTCTTAATTCACCAGTCTCTGTGGGATCGAACTTAATATATTACTTGTGATCACGTGCGCTTGCGTGTAGATTTTTGCGAACACAAAGCTTCTTGGTTGAAATTAAACTCTGAGAAGACTCAAGATCATCAGAAGAAGAAGAGTCTATATGGGAGTCTTGGTACAAGTTTGTACAAGGAAAGCCCAATGCTCACCAGAGTAAGAACTCAGGGAACCAGAGGGAAGGAAGCTCATGACTCAACTGGTCTTGGTCACAGAAAAGAAAAGATTCAAACAGGCTCAGCAACTACCTTCAGGGATCCTTATCCTCTGACTGAAAAAGTAGGAGAAGCTGTTACACAGAAGGATCTTGACAAGGTTGAGTCAGTACAGATTTTGATGGACACTCATGATGGGCCAGAAGATAAAGAAAAGATTGCTATATTTCTGGAATCTGGCAGAGTGTATAGAATATCAGAAGCTGATTTGTTACTGAAATCTATGAGAGAGCTGGAACATTTTCACTATATGTTGGAGATCAAGAATGAAGCTACTCAGAGGTGGTCAGATCTGATGAAGAGAACAATCAGTGAAAAGAGAAGATTCTATGGGATAAAGTCTGATGAAGAATACATTCCACAAATAGCTCAAGATGATGGTTCTGAAATTAGCATGGAAAAGAATAGCTCTGTGATGGAGACTATTGCAAATACCAGAATTTTGGGTTATAACAATGAAGCAGACAGGCCTAGAGTTATTCAGCTTGGAGAAGCAATGAAGAGAAGCAAAGTGAATGCTTTGAGAGCAGCTATCTATCAGACTGGGGATGCAAATGAAGAACTCAGAAATGTTAAAGCTCAGATGATCCAGACTTTGAAGCTGAAAGAAGAAAATCTGATAAACCAGTTTGTCAGAGAAAGCTATGGATATAGATTGATCTGATAGATAGTTCTGCTGGTTCTGTAAGTTATAAATAGTCTGTGAATTATTTATGATATGCATTTGTCCTTGATTGTTTTTGACATCATCAGTAAATATATATAGAACTTGTTCATTCTGTCTAATGCACAAGTTGGGGGAGATTGTTACATATTTGATGATGTCACAGGTATCTAACTTGTTTAGTGTGCAGAAGCAAATATCAGAGTTTAGCTGGAAATCAGAGTTTAACGACTGACAGCTTGATCAGAGTTTAAGCAATGATCAGAGTTTGCAGGCGGCTGATTTCTAGGAGCATATCTGACTAAGTAAGGAAGATAAAGATCAAGAGAGATTGTGCAGATCAGGACAGCAGAAGGATAGCTACTGATTAGATTATTTTAGGAAGCAGATAATCATAAATCAATCAGTAGATATCATGTAACTGTGTATATAAAAACAGCTTAGGGTTTACTCTAGATGAGTTATCAATTGAATATCATTCGTGTAACCTAGCAGCTCTTAGTGATAAAATATAAATCACTAAGAGATTATTTGTAAGCTACTGTGATTTGTGAATAAGAGTTTAGTTGAATTATTCTCTTATACTGGTGTTCTGTTTTTGATTGTGTTCACTATATTATCTTATATAGTGAGTTTATTCGGCCTAACACAACAACTCAGGGGGAGCTGGTGGATCAGCTAGTCATACACATCAGCTTACTGACAATACAGCTGAATCATCTAGGACACAACTTCCAAGGGAAAGGATTTGGAGCAGAGATCATCCCTTTGATCTTATAATTGGTGATCCTGATGTTGGTGTAAGGACTAGAAGTGCTACGACAAATGAATGTCTATTTTCTAGTTTTCTTTCACAAGTAGAACCAAAGAAAGTAGATGAAGCACTTGCTGATCCTGATTGGGTTCTTGCCATGCAAGAAGAACTCAATCAATTTGAGAGACAAGAAGTCTGGGCCCTGGTTCCAAGGCCAAAAGGAAAGTCTACAATTGGAACTAGATGGGTCTTCCGTAACAAGTTAGATGGTGATGGCATTGTTGTAAGAAACAAAGCCAGACTGGTTGCAAAGGGTTATTCTCAAGAAGAAGGAATTGATTATGATGAAACCTATGCTCCAGTTGCTCGTCTTGAAGCCATTAGAATATTCCTTGCATTTGCTGCACATTCCAACTTCAAAGTTTATCAGATGGATGTGAAGAGTGCATTTCTGAATGGAAAGCTAGAAGAAGAAGTATATCTGGAACAGCCCCCTGGCTTTGAAAATCCAGAATTTGCTTACTTTGTTTACTTCTTATTCAAAGCTGTCTATGGGCTCAAGCAGTCACCAAGGACATGGTATGACACTCTCTCTGAGTTTTTAATTGAAAACAATTTCACTAGAGGTGTCATAGACAAAACTCTCTTTTACAAATTGCATGATAATAATATGATATTTGTTCAAATATATGTTGATGATATTATATTTGGTTCTACTAACGATAACTTGTGCAAGAGATTTGCTAAGTTAATGCAGAGCAATTATGAAATGAGTATGATGGGTGAGCTGTCCTACTTTCTTGGTCTTCAGGTAAGCCAAAAGGAAGATGGCATTTTCATTTGCCAATCAAAGTATGTCAGAGATCTTCTGCGAAAGTACAATCTAGAAGACTCTTCTCCGGCAAAGACACCCATGGCCACTGCCACAAAGCTTGACCAGGATAAATCTGGTAAGAAAGTTGATATCTCAAGCTATCGAGGTATGATTGGCTCTTTACTCTATCTCACTGCTAGTAGACCAGATATTATGTTTGCAACATGTCTGTGTGCTAGGTTCCAAGCTGATCCTAAAGAATCACATCTTATAGCCGTCAAAAGAATCTTTAGATATCTTAAGGGTACACCTGGTTTAGGTATTTGGTACCCTAAGAATACTGGTTTTGACTTAACCGGCTATACAGATTCTGATTATGCAAGATGCAGGATTGATAGGAAAAGTACGTCTGGAAGCTATCAATTTCTAGGATGTCGATTGGTTTCCTGGTATAGCAAGAAGCAGCATTCAGTGTCTACTTCTACTGCTGAAGCTGAGTATATAGCTGCTGGAAGCTGCTGTGCTTAGATACTGTGGATCAGAAACCAATTAAATGATTATGGTATTTCTGTCGACAAAATTCCAATATTTTGTGACAACACAAGTGCCATAGCCATTTCCAACAATCCGGTTCAACATTCCAGAACCAAGCACATAGATATTATGTATCATTTTATTCGAGAACATGTCATTAATGGTACAGTGGTGTTACATTTTGTGCCCACGGCTGATCAAATCGCTGACATCTTCACTAAACCACTTGATGAATCCACTTTCTCTAAGTTGGTTTGTGAGCTAGGGATGTTAAATATGACATGATTCTCTTTGTATATATTTTTAATATGCTTTATATATTTTTATATAATTTTGTGAATTTTCTGTGTATTTATAGGTATTTTATTAGATTTTATATGATAGTCTGTATATTATTCGATAATTATCTGTTTAATTATGCATTTTTATATGTTTGCCTGTAATTTTCTAAGTGCCTGATTACTCCCCTGTATTATTCTCTAAGCATTTAGATAATTATTTGTATTTATTTTATATTTTTCAAAATTAATTAAGTATAAATATTTGAATTTAAGTTAATTCATTTTTATGAATTAAAGTTAAGTTCATAAGTATTTATATTTAATTAAATTTGAATTTTACAAAATATTTGTGTATCATATATTATTATTCTGATTTTAGATGTTTGATTTAATGTGCAAAACATTTTATCTTTTAAAATAAATCAAAAATCATATTGTTTTACTATTTTTCTTTATTTTTCTGGATGAAAAACGCGGCAAGACAATTCGAATAATTGTCTTACCGTGTTTTTAAAACAATTTACTTTTATTTTGTTTTATTTTGAATGCGGCAAGACAATCCTGATTATTGTCTTACCGTTTTTCCTTTATTTTTATTATATTATTACACGGCAAGACAATTACACTCATTGTCTTACCGTGTTTATTCAATTGGCTTCTCCTATACGCCTCGTGTGGGACGGCAAGACAATCGAACCGATTGTCTTACCGAGTTTTGGAACGGCAAGACAATCGACTCGATTGTCTTACCGCTTCCCAAACCCACCCAAGACAATATAGTCTTTTGTCTTATCACTTTCAAATTTCATCTCCCTCATTTTCTTTCTACTGCCATTAACACACACACACCCAAGCTTCGTTTTTCAAGTTTTTCGCTCAAAACTTGCTGTTTTCGACTTAGTTTTTCAAGTTTTAAGATTATAAACTTGCTAGTTTGGTGAAATCGCTTCGATTATAAACGAACTGCTGCCCAAATTTTCGATTTTGTTAAATCGTTTTCGTTGGATTTCGACTGGTATTTGGATGCTTTGATCGACTCCATGTATTGCCAAAACCGTATACTTGTTTAGTGCATTGGATTTTGAAGTGTGGTTTTCGAAACCCTCATTTGAGATTTTGGGGCTTTTCGAGTTTAGTAGTAATTTTTCGAATTATTGGAGAATTTTGGGGATTATTGGACCATTTAGAGCCCTTGCATTGGATTAATCTTGCATTTTACCACCGTTAAAATTAATTAAATTTTAATTCGGAATTATTTAACATTTCGAATTATTAATTAATTAATTAATCGTTAAATTAATTATTACGTGAAATTTGCGAGACATTTGAGAATTATTATTTTATTTGAAAAATTCTCGCTTAATTCACCTTTTAATTAACAAAATGGTTGGGAAATTCAAAATTATGGAGACGAACTACAATGGATTTCAAGACCCTGAAGCCGTTGCTGCTCGGTTCAGACCCTGGGTCAAATTTCTGAATGAACAATGTCTGGCGAGTACTGCAATCACTGCATCAGCTGAATTACAAATCCAGCCATTGTATGACTTCTACTCCACGGCTCTGAATACTACCCTTCTGGACAATCACAAGGTTACGGGAGATATAAGGGTAGGTGACGTGAATGGACGCCGGATGATCACAATCTCTGCTGATGATGTGAATCGTGTTTTGGGTTTCCCCCGTGCTAATTTTGTTAATCCTCCTGAAGAACCTGAGTTGATGCAGTTCTTCGAAACTATTCAATATCAAGGGGAAATTCACTTGTCAAAGATGACGAAAAGAAAACTGAAACCAGAATGGGAGATCTTCTTCGACACGCTTGCTAAGGTGTTCTCTCCCACTGACAGGAGAAATTTTCACAACATATCCAACATACTGCAGGTATTTGGCGTATGTATTGGTTTTAATCGTCAGATTGACTTTGGTACAACTATCCTGAAGGAGATTCTGAGGAAGATGGGACCACTTGGAAGTCGGAACGTGGAAATTAATGATAAAGTTGAATGCTTTTATCCACGATTCCTTATGTTGCTTTTAAATGATAAGATGACTGAAGCTTACAAGAACTTCTACTTCAATGCTGAGAGACTCAATGTCAAACAGACCAGTCTCAAGTTGATCAACAAACTGGCTAAAGGAAACAAGTACAACGAAGTTCCACTCATTGTTACTCCTTTTATGTCGGAAAGCTTTAATGCTCAACGTGTTCCTTACCAAGTTCAAGTAGCTCAGCCACAACAACATCAACAACAACAGCAGAAAGATCAGCAACTTCAACTTCAACTCCAACAACCACCTCAACCTCAAGATCAACAACAACAACAATCACCACATCATACCCCTGAACAATCACCAGTTCAATCACCAATCCCCCAACGACAATTTCCATCATATGAAGATGTGCCTCTACCATTTGACTTCTTCGAAGCTCAACCATCTTCATCTGCACCCACTCAACCTACCACTCAACCACAATACTCTCCACAAACACAATCAATGTCACAACCACTGCCATCAGATTCAGCTATCAATCCTGATCTTCAGGAATTCAGAGATAACTTACAGGTAGCTCAGGTACTTACTGACTTCTCATCTAACTTTAATGTTGATATATCTGATTATGGTTGTAACTTTGACTTGTTTTGTCAGTCTTCCAGCAATGAACCTGACAACACACAGGTTCATAACCCTGCTAATGATTCATTTCCACAAACTGTCTCTTCTCCAAACACTTCAACCAACACTACTTCAAAACCTGTTAAGAAGGTTGCCAGAAAGAGGAGTTTGAGTAGTTTGATGAGTCAACCCACAACTCTGTCTTCTCAAAAGAAACAAAGAGTAGAAGCCTCGGAGACAACTGCAGCCACATCCTCGCCTTCCCAAAAGGGCTTGGACACTGATATGGCAATACAGTCTCTGGATTCATTCTCTCAACAGAATGAAGCCATTGAAGTTGACCGTCCAGCCACGGTATCCTGTACAGAGTCTAGCACTGCTCTTGCACTCACGCTAGTGCAAAATCAAGCCAATACACAGGTTACTACACTTTCTGAGAGCACAGTTTTTCAAAATAAAGTTACTATGTATGAAAACTTTGCTGATCACCCTTTCTTTCATGATTAGGAACTGCTTGGCAATGTGCAAGTAGATTTGCCGTTACTGGCTTCCGGAGGACAATTTGTTCCTCCACTACCTTTGAACCCATTTCAGGGAACATTGGTAGTATACGCAGGTACAGCTGGAAGTGTGAATGAAACGAGTGACGTGAGGCAAACACCGAGCGATACACATGCACGTGAGGCTAGTGAAACATCTCTGAGTGTACGTGAGGTGAGTGCACACAATAACCCAGCTCTGTTCGAGGAACAAATTGCTAAGTTACAAGCTGAACTTGCCCGGATGATTGCTGAAAATGAAAAATTGAAAGGTGCACAACTGGTCACCTTAGAAAAGAAAGTAGAGGAGGAGCCATCCAGTTCGTACATGGATGAGCTCAAATCTGATATCCATTGTTTGACTGTCGAGATGAGATCCAATCATGAGCTCTACTTGTCTAAATTTGATGAAATCAACAGCAAACTGGATCAACTTCTCAAGAACTCCAAGTCTGATGCTCCAACCTCTGGAGAGGATCCCTCAACTAAGGGGGAGAATAGAGAAAGGGAGGATAAGACAAAGGAAACAGCTCCAATCAAAGTAACAAAGGGAATACAAACACCAACACTTCTGATTCTGCACCTGGCAGAGAAACTGAAAAGTCAAAAGGCAAGCAACCCATGCATCAACAGGAAGACAATTATGATGCCTTTCCTAAGAAAATGGATGATGATGATGTGTTTGATGCCACTTACTGCCAAAATCAAGAAGATGGTGCATTTGATGAAGCTTATCTGTTCCAGACTAAGGAGGAGGCTGTAGACCTAGAACATGAAGAGCTTGTGAGAAAGTTTAAGCTGGAGAATGAAGCTAGAAAGAGAAAGCTCAGGGACTTTCAAAAGCTTCTGGAGGACAAGCTCATTACTGAGGAGGAAATCAAGAAGGAAAAGCAGAAGATCTATGATGCTGCCTGTGTGCAGAAGAATCTTGATGTTAAACATAAAGTTGGTAAAAGTTGGGACATTGCTCGCAGAATTTTCAATGGACCTCAGAGGGAACCCTTCGATGACAGGAAGTTCATGTCTCTTATCCATGATCTAAGGGAGGTAAACCCTGATGAGGATTTATTCATGCATGCCCTATCTCTTGAGTTGTGGTACATTACTGTTGCAGTCAGGAATCTGCTAGATCAATGGGAACTCATCATATACACAAGGAGAAACGGAACATTCAGACTCTCAGTTGAATACTTAATGTCATTTACTGTGACTGAGCTCTGGGTGCTTCGTAACAAAGTCAAGAGAAGCTCTAATTTGAATAAACTCCTTCGAGACAAGCTGATGGAACATGCTGAATTCAATAGTCCTCAGATTGGCAAGAATCCTTATTGTCTGAAGTTCATCAATGACGACGTCATAAATACCTTGTATCTGAATGATGAGTCCTTTCCCAAGTACACGGTAAACCAACTGATCCTTGCATCTACTCTCCTAAGAACCAAGGGATTCACTTCGAAAGAAAAGGCTGATGCTGATAGTGTAATAGCTGACTACTATCTTCGTTCTAAATACACAAGGAAGATGAAGCAAGTCAAGAAGACTCAGCCTGCTGACTTTCAGGAGGACCCTGTGGATTTGGAAGTTATGCATCAACTGGCTCTGGCAAATGAAAGGAAGAAATGTGGTGAAGCCACTACTGCACAAAAGCCATCCAGGGAAGAACCTTCAACTCCTATTCTTCACGGTTCTAACACTGAAGAAGGAGAAGTTGATCTGTAGATTTATATAGGGTATTGTAATATATGTTCTAAATGAACACCCCTTTTGTAATCTACTTATTATGTTTGAATCTGGTGAATGTTTAATGAATACCAGAAACTTTTGCTATTTATCTTTCAATGTTTAATCCTTTGTCTTATCAGTTAGTTGAGTTATCCTCTCGATAATTTGCATGTTATGTTAACAAACAAATAGGGGGAGATTGAAAGGCATATGTTAAGCCTATTTGTATTTAAGAGGAGTCAACTCAACTCTGATAAGAAAGCAAGTAAATAGCAAGTACTGTTATCCGGAATCCATACGAAGAACGTCAAATGATTTATTGAAGATTTTATGTCAGAAGAATTTCAGGATGCTGCTGCAAACCACTGGAAGAAGTTCATTAATATGATCAAGCCTCAGTGTACAACTAATCTTTTGTAGCACGTCCAGAAGATCAGAAGGTATAAAGTTTCAATACTTTATTTATACAGAAGATTCCATTATTGTGTCTACAAATGAAGAAGAACTAAGAAGACGAAGAATCGACGAACAAGTCACAGCTTAATTGTTTAAATGACAAGGAATATTTAATTGAGCTAGTTACAGATGAAACAGACAATACATTTGTGTATCAGCTCATCAGATTAATTATTCTACGTCAAAAGAAAGTGGTCGTTCATTCAAGTCGAAGATCTTAATTGTTTACAGAAGACTGAAGACTCTGAAGAAGAAGAAAAGGGATAATTGATTATCTAATTATTTAATCCACTTCTCAAAATAATTATATAAGATGTGTAATTTATTTATTAAATTAATTCTATCTCGAATTAATTTAATTTATGAATTTATGCATTTAATATAATTAAGTGGATGTTAATTGGTTAATTAATTAAAGGAATATAAGCAATTGTCTTGTTGGAATACAAGGTAAGACAATCAGGATGATTGTCTTGCATAAACAACAAGGTAAGACAATCTTCCAGATTGTCTTACCGTGTAAATCCTTTTCCAACACACGGTAGGACAATCCCACAGATTGTCTTACCGTCCCATGCAATTGTCTTACCGTGTGGATGCCAAGACAATCACATAGATTGTCTTACCGTGTGGCTTCCATGACAATCCACCTAATTGTCTTACCGTTTGGAAGGTAAAACAATCCTACAGATTGTCTTACCGTGTCCCTAAGATTGTCTTACCACTTCAGATTGTCTTACTAAGCTATAGACAATGCTTATGATTGTCTTACCTTATGTTTTTCAGCAAGACAAAGTGCCAAATTTTCATAGCAACCACTAGATTGTCTTTGCCACCATTGTCTTGCCTAGTTCTTGAGATTTGCCTATAAATATGGCTCATTCTCATTAATTTCAAAGTGTTCAAAGTGCTTGTAAGCTTTCAAGTTGTGCTAAACTTGCTATTCGTTAAATCCGCAGTTTACTGTGCTTTGATCATTCGGTTGTTTTGTTCCGCTAAGTTAGAATACTTTCTGTCAAATTTATTCTACGAACTAGTGGACATTAAAACGAACCATATTAATTATATAACGACTTAAAAAATTGTTATTTTAATTAATCTTAATCTGATTAATGTTCGCAAAAATCTACACGCAAGCGCACGTGATCACAAGTAATATATTAAGTTCGATCCCACAGAGACTGGTGAATTAAGAATACGCACCTATGCAACAATGTATGATCAATTATCACTGCTAAGACAATTAACAAGGATTGGTTTCTTTTATACTAATAATTAAAATTACTAATCAAATTCAGAATAGGAAAACACATGGGATTCTAACTTCATTATCGAATTCATCTAGAATTGAAATTACTGATTAACATGCGACTGTTGATCCTAATCAGACAACACGAAAGTAATACATGCCAACTCTCGTTGCACACATATCATACCAATCAAAATCCACAATTAAGATAGAAATCTCATGGACACCAACAAAGCTCAGACCCTATATCTCTATAGCGGTAGTGTAAGCAGAGAGGTTTAATTACAAGTCGTCTATCGTGATTACACAGGGTGATAAAAATAGTTCAAGTCTACCACAAATTATGTTTCATTCACATAATCCTATGTTTACATGGCATGGTTCTAAATTCAATCATCCACTCTCGCTTCAGAAAGAATTAACAAACAACTTAGAAGTTAGCTACGCTCCTAAGAAGAATAAGCACGGCTCATGCAAAGCAATCAACATACGTCACATAATCAAATCATTACATTCGTTACTAGACTACATCGATAAATCCATTAGAATCCCATGAAGGCGGGTAGTTCATAATCGAACTAATCGACATCATGGGTTCTAATGAAAACATGATAAAGAAAAGACGAGAATTAAATATAATAAAATGCTTGAATTAATAATAATAAGGATCACACGTTACAGATTTGATGTTCACGATCTCGCTCGAAACTGTCACTTCCTCGCAAGAACGATCTAATACAAACTGATATTGTGCTTGAATGATTAAACTAAAACTATGATATTGTTCTCTCTACTCTAACTACTTCTATCTCGCTAGGGTTTTTTTACACACGAGAAATTAAAACACATTGACCAAGTCAACCGGGCCTCGACCGCTGCGAAAAATCCATCAGAAAGCTTCAAAATCGGCCCAGGGGTCTTCTGCAGGGCGCGGGCGCGCTAACCTAGCGCGGGCGCGCTAGGTGTGGCAGAATGTAGCGCGGGCGCGCTGTCCTGTAGCGCGGGCGCGCTACTGTCTGTGACTCAGCCCTGTTTTTCTTGTTTTCAGCTCGTTCTCGCGTGCATGTCCTTCCTCGCTTCTAGTACCACTTCCGTAGGTGATCACGGTTGCATTTAGCATATGCAACAAGCCCTTTAAACCCCTAGATAGCTCTAGTGGACGAGTGTGCTCTCGTGAGGGTTTGTAGAAGATGTACCCACAAAATCCCAAGTCATGATGAATCCACAATTCTCTATTCCTGCCAATAATGCACAAAAACACCCTAAAATGATAGAAAATCACTTCATCACCTCAACTCGTGACCTGCACAGAAAAACACTAAAAACACATTAAAAGACACTAAACACTTAAGTACAACCAACCAATTTAAGTGGAAATGAAGGCCTATAAGTGTGTATAAATACCACTTATCACACCCCCAAACTTAAACTGATGCTTGTCCTCAAGCGTCAACGACACTATACAATAATACAATGCAATGCATGAATGCAACTACGTGATGAATGAGTGAACTATGAAGTAATTGCCTTGCAAATTTTTATACCTCAGATTGTGCTAATGTTCTCGAATTTCACTTCTCTCGCTACCAAGTCAATTACTCTTCTATTTACAAGTGTGGAGTGCCCGTGTGTGCAAGCATGTTCTTTCATCGAGACAAGACAAAAACTACTACTCCCACAGAATCCCCATCAAGAATCTTAAAAGTTTACAACTAACACCCCGTCACTCACGTCCAACTAAAAGCCAAGGTCCCAAGGAATGTCCACACCCTTCTATTTTATTCACTATATTTTTTTTTTCTCTTTTTTTTTTATTGGTGATTAATTGCTCGGTCTAAGGTCAGAGCGCTTCGCAGTGTAAATGCGTCACGAACACCACAAGACTTCACACACCAACTATTCACTCTATTCTAGTGGTTTATTTAACCGTGCAATGGTTGAGATCCCTAAAGATTTATGCACTAGTACCCATGTAGCGAGCGTTGGGTCAACAATCCCAAACCACAAAGGGCTTTAGGTTGTTAGGCACAAAGTCCCCTCAGACTTAATTACTCGAGTACTAATGAGCTCAACCTAGTTAATTCTACCACTTATTTTTTTAGTGAATTTATTTACTACTCTTTTTTTTTTTTCTTTTTTTTTTTTTTAGAAAGGCATATCTACCCCTCAGTTCCCCCAAACTTAAGATTTACAGACCTAAGCTGAAGGGTGTTCAATTCAATCCTAGAATTCATGGAATTTCGTCTAAATCCTATCTCAAGAACATATGTGAATTACAATTTCCAACACAAGCAATTTCCAAGTACTAACTTAGCATTGCAATTGAAATTACTAATCAAGAACTACGCACTTAACTCATCATAGGCAATTAGCTTGGCTTAACTTCATAATTCATGCAAATGCTCATGATACTAACTACGACAATTACCACTAAACATGTAAAAATAAGGAAAATATGGGAAAATTAGAAAGAAAACGTGAGAAATAATCAAAGCAAACTAATAATAAAAAAAAACGTGAACTACATGAACTAACTAACACATGCAATAAAAAAAAAAACTATCTAATAATATGCTCTTCCTTAGATTACCACCCCCAAACTTAAAATTTTCAATGTCCCCATTGAAAGTGATAAAAAGGCTAGAGCACCCACATACCTACTCGGAGTCCGAGTCCTCCCCCTCCTCTGCTGGAGGTGAATCTGGTGGAGGATACTGCATCCCCGCTCCGAATACTGGCCACTGAACTGTGACCCCCTGTGCCTGAAAAGCACTGCCTAGAGCCTGTGTCAAATCAAAAGCAAACCTCTGGTGGATGTCATGCATGGCGTCCATCCGTCTCGCTAATCGGCGAAAGTGGACATCTCCCATCGGTTCGGAGCTCCTCTCCGTCTGCGAAGTACCGGCTCCAGAAGCTCTAGTCTGCTCCCTCCTCACGAATGCTGGGCGTCCCCCTGGCATCTCATCATATAAGTACCCGAGACCTCGAGGGTGGGGAACTCCTCCTTCCCACTCTGTCATCCGACTGATCGCCGAATGATCAATAGGTGTTGCCGGCAACTGTAATTGCTCGTTGGATGGCCAACGAACACCACTCGATCGACAGAGCTTGGTAACAATTGTGCCATGGGGAATGGCACCAGTGGTTCCTCCTCGCAAGAATCTCAGAATCCCCTGATGAATAACATGTCCCAGGTCAATATACTTGCCCAAGACGATCCCATAGAGCAGAATCGCTCTCTCCACTATCACTTCATGCCCATGTGACGATGGCATGATGTTGGCACATATGAAGGCGTTCCACGCCTTTGCATACCGGTTCAACGCGGCTGCTGGAAACGAAACGTGTGCCGGCAAAGGCGGTGCAGTCATCTTCCAACGTGTATCCGGCACACACATATCATATACTAGCCGCTCCAAATCAACCGGATCATCATCAAATCGGCGTTTTGCACGCCCAATCCTCTCCACCACCCAATCTTCTTCATCAGGGCGCCTGGCACGCCCCCCAATGACCCTACGGATTGCATCCGCACTGTAATCCACCCGGATTCCCCGAACAACCGTGAATCCATCACGATTCTCCTTGGCATTAGCATAAAATTCTCGAACAATAGCCAAGGGAACCGCCTCCGGAGCCTCGCAAAAAGATTCCCAACCACGTTCTTGAATCATGTTCAAGAGCTCACCATCTTCCGCCGTGGGCAAGAATCCCCTCTCCTTAACTAACGACTTATTCATAAGCCGTTGAAACTCGTTTCTCGCACCATCTGAGGTAAACTCAACCTCGCCCATCGAGGAAGAATCGCTAGATGCGGCGGCTCGGGTGCTCGGTCCTTGTGATCTTCGGGCTCTTTTGGGTGCCATTGGTAGAGATTTAGATTTGTAAGAGGTTTGTATGTATTGGGTTGGGGAGATTGGATGAAGGTTGTGTGTATGGATGTGTATATATAGGTAGGGTTTAGAGAATTATAATGGAATTTGGAGATATGTTTTGTGTTTATATAAGGATTGGAGGGTTGAGTTAGGGTTTTAGAGGGTGTATTTCGGGCTAGGCATGCAAAATTAGGATTGTGGGCTTTTTAAAACGAAAAAAAACTATTTTTGGGGAAAAAATCCGCTGGTCCGGCAGTCAGTAGCGCGGCCGCGCTAAGTATAGCGCGGGCGCGCTGTGCAACTTAGCGCGGTCGCGCCTGACACTAGCGCGGGCGCGCTAGTGTCTGACACCGGAGGCTGAAATTTTTTCGATTTTTGTGTTTTTGAGGTTTACAAGGTTACAATGTGGTTCCAATGCGTGGGTTGCCTCCCACGAAGCGCTTCTTTAACGTCGTTAGCTCGACGTGAAGTCCAGAATTAATCCGATTCCGATGAAGTATCCTGTGGAGGATACCTTGTTCCATAACCAAACGAATCCCAAGTAATGTTAACATCTAGTGCCAAGAATGCTTCGGCAAGAGAGTCCGTTAGTATATCGGCAAAGCGACCAATTCGTTCTTCCACCGCGTCAATACGCCTGATTATCCTTCGATACTGTGCTTCATTCAATGTTGAATCAGCAGGTGATTGAATTACAGATTGGTTACTCGCACTGGTAGAAAATAGAGGACAAGTGTCTCCGCATGCATTAAAGTTTGAGTCTGCATGAGCTCTAATTCTGTGCCAATTAATCGTCTGGACTTCCTGAGTGACTTCGACCGCTTCATCCTCCTCTGATTCTTCCTCTTTTGAAATTTTCCACTTTAAGTCTCTGTGCTCAGCAGCGGCCAGGTTCTCTATCAGTTCGTACGCATCATCAAAACTTTTGTTCCACAAACTTCCTCCAGCTGCCACGTCTAACTCTGCTCTACATTGACTATTAAGACCCCTGTAGAAGTAATTGATTGCCATTCCAGGAGGCATGTCATCTTCCTTGAGATTTTCGAGAATCTTCTTGAATCGGTCCCAAGCTAGGCAAAGATATTCTCCCGAGAATTGAGAGAATTTTCCTTCAGTGTTTTTGATAGCTGATACTTTGATTAGAGGATAAAACCTTGTACAGAATATTTTCTCCAACTTGTTCCAGCTATTAGTAGTGCTTGCCGAGAGCGAGATAAACCACGATCGTGCTACATCACGTAGCGTGAATGGAAAGAGTCTCAGCTTCACTAGATCCTTAGGTCCGATATTGAAATCCAATGAAGTAATGAATTCCTCGAAATTCCTTAGATGTAGGTTTGGGTCCTCAAGAACAGAACCCCCAAATTGAATGGTATCTTGCAGCTTGAGAATGATTGATGGCTTGATGCGAATGCCACTGGCTGATATTGCTGGCTCAATTATGCCAGCCTGATTATCATTGATGTTCAAACGAGAAAATTCACGTGATGCCTCACCAACTGCTGTCCTTGCATAATTCATTGTTTCAGAATCAGAAAAAGAAGATGAATCCATTGCTTCCTTACGGGTTTGAGAATGTGTTTGCATAAACGCGATCCAAGTACCTATAATAAAGAAAAGAAGAAAAGTGAGAAGAGAATAGAATCCTAGTCAGTGAATTTTAATGCACACTGATGACAAGTACATAAACTAATTAATTAACACCGAGTCCCCGGCAGCGGCGCCAAAAACTTGTTCGCAAAAATCTACACGCAAGCGCACGTGATCACAAGTAATATATTAAGTTCGATCCCACAGAGACTGGTGAATTAAGAATACGCACCTATGCAACAATGTATGATCAATTATCACTGCTAAGACAATTAACAAGGATTGGTTTCTTTTATACTAATAATTAAAATTACTAATCAAATTCAGAATAGGAAAACACATGGGATTCTAACTTCATTATCGAATTCATCTAGAATTGAAATTACTGATTAACATGCGACTGTTGATCCTAATCAGACAACACGAAAGTAATACATGCCAACTCTCGTTGCACACATATCATACCAATCAAAATCCACAATTAAGATAGAAATCTCATGGACACCAACAAAGCTCAGACCCTATATCTCTATAGCGGTAGTGTAAGCAGAGAGGTTTAATTACAAGTCGTCTATCGTGATTACACAGGGTGATAAAAATAGTTCAAGTCTACCACAAATTATGTTTCATTCACATAATCCTATGTTTACATGGCATGGTTCTAAATTCAATCATCCACTCTCGCTTCAGAAAGAATTAACAAACAACTTAGAAGTTAGCTACGCTCCTAAGAAGAATAAACACGGCTCATGCAAAGCAATCAACATACGTCACATAATCAAATCATTACATTCGTTACTAGACTACATCGATAAATCCATTAGAATCCCATGAAGGCGGTTAGTTCATAATCGAACTAATCGACATCATGGGTTCTAATGAAAACATGATAAAGAAAAGACGAGAATTAAATATAATAAAATGCTTGAATTAATAATAATAAGGATCACACGTTACAGATTTGATGTTCACGATCTCGCTCGAAACTGTCACTTCCTCGCAAGAACGATCTAATACAAACTGATATTGTGCTTGAATGATTAAACTAAAACTATGATATTGTTCTCTCTACTCTAACTACTTCTATCTCGCTAGGGTTTTTTTACACACGAGAAATTAAAACACATTGACCAAGTCAACCGGGCCTCGACCGCTGCGAAAAATCCATCAGAAAGCTTCAAAATCGGCCCAGGGGTCTTCTGCAGGGCGCGGGCGCGCTAACCTAGCGCGGGCGCGCTAGGTGTGGCAGAATGTAGCGCGGGCGCGCTGTCCTGTAGCGCGGGCGCGCTACTGTCTGTGACTCAGCCCTGTTTTTCTTGTTTTCAGCTCGTTCTCGCGTGCATGTCCTTCCTCGCTTCTAGTACCACTTCCGTAGGTGATCACGGTTGCATTTAGCATATGCAACAAGCCCTTTAAACCCCTAGATAGCTCTAGTGGACGAGTGTGCTCTCGTGAGGGTTTGTAGAAGATGTACCCACAAAATCCCAAGTCATGATGAATCCACAATTCTCTATTCCTGCCAATAATGCACAAAAACACCCTAAAATGATAGAAAATCACTTCATCACCTCAACTCGTGACCTGCACAGAAAAACACTAAAAACACATTAAAAGACACTAAACACTTGAGTACAACCAACCAATTTAAGTGGAAATGAAGGCCTATAAGTGTGTATAAATACCACTTATCAATTAACAAGTTACATTCCAATCAGATTTATTCCGCCGCGATTATTTTTAAGTGACGATCGTATTCAACCTCCCCTTCTACAATCGTTCCAGGACCTAACAAACATAATCATAGCTGCATATATTCTCAAGGAAGAAAACAACTTGCGAGACTTTCCGAGGAGTCCGCACCCTCATCCAAAAAAAATATTCAATTCGTGACGCGGGCATGACGCTGAAAAATTCATGATAAATAAAAGTTTGATCAAAAGTCTAGAGGTTAACAGAGGAGTGATCACTGGGTTGTAGCTGCAGAGGAAGTCTGGAGGGCATCGTCGGCGGCTGGAAAGCTGGCAGCAAGAGCTTCATCTAGGGTTCCCACCGGGGCCACCGTCTCGGGATTCTTGGGAGCCATCTCACTAGGGACTTTGTCGTCCTTCGCCTGGGTTTCTCGCTCCGGGATATCCTCAGGAAGCCCCCTGGTTCTAGTCCCGGTCTTATCCAGACCGGCCGCATCTTCGACCTTGGCCTCCTCGAGGGCAATAGCAGCATCGGGACCCAGCTTGGCCCAACCATTTTCGGGGAAGAAACGGTAGGAAGACTTCACGCAGTCTTTTACCCCCGGAACTGTTAGGGTTATACTGAAATATTCGTTTGAAGTATATAACAATTATTTGAGAATCTTCAATGCATGTGTTCACATTGTCTGTATATTATATATTGTAGACAATCTAGTATCAAATGGGATAGCAGAAGTTTAGATTGTCAGACTCCTTATATAATATAATAAAGGTTCACAATCGAGGTGGTGTTAGACAAACCACTGGAATGGCTGAAGTATTATTTGGAAATAGTTTATCTTGACTATTGAATAATACTTATATACTTTGTGTATATTGAACGGGATCAAAATAGTAGAATAATTGTTTCTTTAATTCTGACAATAAAGAACTAAGATTCTATGATGTTATTAATGCTTAAGTTCTTAATCCGGATATAGTGATTGACACTTGTATTTAATGCACATGCCTTGACTCATAAATTAAGTAATTTATTTTAAATTACGAATTTATGTATTGGGCAATGACATTATATACAGAGTGGGATATTGACTATAAAAGGAAACCGTGTCCGAAAAATATATTCGGGTGATGATGTCCTCTTGAAAGCTCATAAAGATAATTATGCTTTAGTCGTGCAGGCAGATTTATTCTTGCATAATTATAAGGTTGAGTGGAGGATCAAGGATAAAAGATATTGATTAAATTAATTGTCAGAAATTAATTTAGTTAATGGACATGCGATATCTTAAACATGGGGAATTTATAAGCAATTAATATGGGAACCGAATTAAATAATTAATTTATGGAATTAGAAAAGGTAGTGCAAATATTAGTTCTTTAGTGGATAGAATTAATATTTAATGACATTGGGCCTGGCCCGGAATGTCATTGGAAGGCCTGACCTAATGATCCATGATCCCTACTGTAGCCTATATATATTCTCGTTCTCCTAGAGCTGAAAACACACCAAAACGAATTAATCCTAGAGTCAGAGAGAGGCAGATGTTTTTCTCAAGGAGACAGCTAGGGTTTTGGGTTTTCGGAGCTTTAAGGAGAGGCACACCTTGGGAGACCGAAGGCCACACTTCGTCCAAGGAGAATCAAGGAATACAGTAGAAGACGTGGATTCGAATCGCTTGCGCCGTAGCGATTAAGGTTAATATTCTGTTCGAACTTTTAATTAATATCATAAAACGCAGGGCCAAGATCCGATTGTTCCTACAATGGTATCAGAGCCAGGTTGCGGTTCTGCGATTTATGATATGTAGTCCATGTCATGATTATATATGCATGTATATAGTGATTCTGTGATGCAGGTTGTTGTCCACTATTATGGCGGTGTTTTAATTATTCTGTTATGTTTGGATTGCACGTGGTTTATCGTGGCTGTTGTAAATCACGAGGGTTGATCATGATAGTTTAATCTTGTAATTCAATTTGTAATTGTTTTAGATTATGATCTGATGTAATAGAATAGGCTGGTTCGTCTGTACAATTTGTATGTAATTGTTTGATCAACGGGGATGCAAGAAACAGAGATCTTCCGCTGCTGCGATTAGGGTTTCGGGGGTGCTGCACTGTTTTGGTCATAACTTTTGCATACAGTGTCCGATTTGGGCGAACGAGCACTTTTCGGAAACGGCAGAACGATACGAAGCTAGTGACCACTTGGGGAACCTTGGTTGAGGTGTTTTCGAGGCTGTTTTCGGAGTTTTTTGAGGCATTCTGAGGCCGTTTAGGCCTCCAAACGGGCTCTCGAAGTTTTCTGGACAGGTCTGGATTCTGACGAAGGATGAATTCGAAGCTGATTTTTCCGGGGCCATAATAGTGGATCTGCTTTATTATGATTCTTGATTATTGTTATTATGTGTTTCTTGTTTGTGTTGTTATGCCATGTGATACTAACCCTTCGCATGCTAGAATGACATGGACATAGGGATGTTTTCAATTAATGCTTTAATCATGCTAGTATGCTGCCATGTTATGTGTTCTTTATGTGTTCTTTATGTTGCTATAACCATGATAATATGCATGTGGACTTCGAAGAAATAACATAGGGCGATGCATCTAGATTAAAATCCTCAAAGTAAATTCTAAGTGGGAGAGGGAGTTAATATGATATTAAATCCCATGGTCTCCATCATTGTTTGTATGTAATTTAACATAAAGACGGATATAAATTATGTATACGTCACCCATCGTGGCATGTAATTTATGGTGTCTAGAATGTTATAGATATTACTGGAACAAACTTCTTAAATTAATACGAATAGATACGAATTTTCTTCATCTCTGATTTTGGGCGATTTCTAAGCCTTATGAGTATTAAGTGAGACCGATGTGACTCCTCCACTGCCTAGAAATCAAACCAGACACGAATATTGAATTGAAGTATTCTATTCGAGAAATATTGGAAGGTATACATGCCGCCCATCGTGGCGTACCAAGTTCCATAGGTTTCGGGTAATTTAAGATTTCATGATGGTATACACTTAGCTATGAAAAATAATATAGACCACCCCAACGTGGCTTATTGTTTAGTAATAGGACCGAAGTAACGTTTAAACAAATTTAGGTGGTATACATGTCACCCATCGTGACGTACCAGAAACTTATGGTGTTTACACGTTAGTGCATTTAATTTTAATAATTGTTAGAGGAACCAATAGGTCTTAATTTTTTATGCACCCTTCTTTATGTGTAATGTGATTTTTCATGCATGATTCCCAGGATATAATGGGGTTTAATCCACTGTTCACCATACTTAAGGATAACACACTTACCGGACCTAACTATATAGAATGGAAACGTAATTTGGACATTGTGTTGACTGCTGAGGAGTACAAGTTTTGCACTTATGAACCCAAGCCTGAGTAGCC
Source organism: Daucus carota subsp. sativus (assembly GCF_001625215.2). Classification (NCBI taxonomy): domain Eukaryota; kingdom Viridiplantae; phylum Streptophyta; class Magnoliopsida; order Apiales; family Apiaceae; genus Daucus; species Daucus carota. The sequence goes on from NC_030389.2 coordinate 2,698,553, forward strand.
TGCTGCTGATGCTCCTGATGAGGAGAAAGAGTATTATAAGTAGTGGACAAAGGCTGATGAGATGTCGCGATGTTACATTCTGGCAGCAATGTCGGGGGTTTTGCAGCATCAACATCAGGCTATGGCCACTGCTTCGGATATGCTCTTTAATCTCAAGGAACTTTTTGGAGATCAGAATAGGGCTGCTAGGCAAGTAGCCATGAAGGCTTTAATGAACACTCAGATGGCTGAAGGTACACCTGTAAGGGATCATGTTCTCAAGATGATGTCACATCTGAATGAGATAGAGATCCTTGGGGCTGAGCTTGACGGGGAAATCCAGATTGACATTGTCCTTATGAGCTTGCCCAAGAGTTTTGAGCAGTTCCGCTTGAATTACAACATGAACAAAAGGCAGTATAGTCTTGCGGAACTGCTTACAGAACTTCAGGCAGCTGAAGGATTATTTCGCCAGAGTGTTCAAGTGAATGTGGCTGAGAAAGGTTCTTCCTCTAAGCCGAAAGGCAATAAGAAGAAGAAAAAGGCTCAGACACAGCAAGCTGTGAAGGGTGAAGGCAGTGGGGGTTCAAGATGGTGTGAAAAAGCCTAAGGGGAAGTGCTACCAGTGCAAGCAGTCGGGTCACTGGAAAAAGGACTGTCCTCTTCCTAAGAAGACAAACAATACTGGTATGTCTCTTTCTCTAGTTACAGAAACATTTATAGCGGCTATATCTACGAGCACTTGGTGTGTAGATACTGGAGCCACTGATCATGTTTGTAACTCTATGCAGGGGTTCCAGCAATCCAGAATGCTTAGAGATGGTGAGATCTACGTGTTCATGGGAGATGCTACGAAAGTAGCAGTAGTTGCAGTATGAGTTATTCATTTGTCTGTTGGTTCTGATAGGATTTTGGTTTTGAACAATTGTCTTTATGTACCTTCTTTTAGAAGGAATTTGATTTCGGTTTCTAAACTTACTTTGGATGGTTATAATGTTTGTTTGGATCATAATGTTTCTATTATGATGAATAAACGGATTATATGTTCTAGTACATTGCAAGAAAATTTGTATATAATTAATCCTAGTCAACCTGCACTGCAACTGCAACATAGGGTATTGAACAACACATCATCTAACTCTAATAAAAGAAAGGAACCTTCTAGTTTGAACCAAACATATCTTTGGCATTTGAGATTAGGTCATATTAACTTGAGGAGGATTCAAAGACTAGTAGTAGACGGGCCTTTAGGCTCATTGGCAGTGGAGCCATTTCCAGTTTGTGAATCCTGCTTGGAAGGTAAAATGACCAAAAGGCCTTTCAAGGCAAAGGGGAATAGAGCCAAAGAAGTGTTAGGATTGGTTCACTCTGATTTATGCGGACCTATGAATATCCAAGCGAGAGGTGGTTATGAGTATTTCGTCACTTTTATTGACGATTATTCTAGATATGGATACGTTTATTTGTTGCGCCGTAAGTCTGAGTGCTTTGATAAATTCAAGGAGTACAAAGCTAAAACGGAGAAGCGACATAATAAAAGTATCAAGTCACTACGATCTGATCGTGGTGGTGAATACTTGCTTGGGGAATTCAGGGAATATTTATCAGAGAATGGGATAGAATCCCAGTTGACTGCACCAGGCACACCCCAGCAGAATGGTGTAGCAGAGAGAAGGAACCGGACTCTTTTAGAAAGTGTTAGATCGATGATGAGTTATTCAGATTTACCCAAGTCGTTTTGGGGACATACCTTAGAAACAGCAGCTTATCTTCTGAACTTAGTACCTTCTAAGTCGGTTCCTAAAACCCCTTTAGAATTGTGGACCGGGGACAAACCGAGTCTGAGACACATTCGGATATGGGGTTGTCCAGCACATGTGCTGAACAAGAACGCGACTAAGCTAGAATCTCGTACTGAAGTAAAGCTGTTTGTAGGCTACCCCATGGGAACAAAAGGTTATTTATTTTATAGTCCTAAGGATCGGGATGTCACTGTTGGCACCAATGCAAGATTATTAGAGGAAGACTATATAATGAATCACAAACCCATGAGTAGTATCGTTTTAGAGGAATTAGTGGGAGGGACGAAATGAACCTGTAGTACAAGTAGAACAACCACAGCAGACTGTGCAACCGGTCACTAATACCGCACCAGTTCCTCGTCGTAGTGGGAGGGTTGTTCGACAGCCCGACAGATTCATGTTTTTGGGAGAGTCTTCGGACTTGGTCTCTGGTGAACATGATAATGATCCCCGGACATACGAAGAGGCAATACAAGACAAAGATGCAAGTCTTTGGCAAAAGGCAATGAATTCTGAGATGGAATCTATGTATTCTAATCAGGTCTGTGAGCTCGTGGAACCACCCAAAGGTGTAAAACCTATTGGATGTAAGTGGGTCTACAAGAAAAAGAGGGGATCAGACAAAAAGGTGAAAGCCTGGAAAGCAAGACTTATTGCGAAAGGGTATACTCAGAAAGAAGGTATCGATTATGAGGAAACCTTTTCGCCGGTAGTCATACTTAAGTCAATCCGTATTCTTTTATCTATAGCAGCTCATCTCGATTATGAGATTTGGCAAATGGATGTCAAGACAGCTTTCCTTAATGGAAATCTTGAGGAAACCATCTATATGTAGCAACCAGAGGGATTCATTAAAGAAGGCCAAGAGCATCTTGTATGTAAGCTGAAGAGGTCTTTTTATGGACTTAAACAAGCTTCTAGGTATTGGAACATTCGCTTTGATCGGGCAGTCCAGTCTTATGGATTTGATCAATGTCCAAGCGAAGCATGCGTGTATAAGAGATATGAGGGAAATGCAGTGGTTTTTCTAGTGCTTTATGTTGATGACATTTTACTCATTGGAAACAATGTTAAGATGTTGTCTTCAATAAAGGCATGGTTGTTCAAACAATTTGAAATGAAGGACTTAGGTGAAGCAGCATACATCCTTGGGATCAAACTTATAAGGGATCGCAAGAAAAGGATGTTGGCTTTATCTCAGGAGCCCTACATAGATGACGTATTAGCTCGTTTTAACATGCAGGACTCCAAGAAGGGTAATTTACCCTTTAGACATGGAGTTACTCTATCAAAGAGGCAATGTCCTTCGACACCTAAGGAGATAGAGAACATGAAGGCAGTTCCATATGTTTCGGCATGTGGGAGCCTAATGTATGCAATGTTATGTACGAGGCCTGATATCTGTTTTGCCGTGGGCATGGTGAGCAGATACCAGTCAAACCCAGGACAAGAACATTGGAGTGTTGTAAAAGCAATACTCAAGTACCTGCGAAGGACTAAGGAGTATATGCTGGTTTACAAGTCCTCTGATTTAGTGCCTCTGGGATATACCGATTCGGATTTCCAGACAGATAAGGATAAAAGAAAGTCCACCTCGGGATGTGTTTTTACTTTGGGAGGTGGAGCCGGAATATGGAGGAGTGTGAAGCAGAAATGCATCGCGGACTCAACCATGGAAGCCGAATATGTGGCAGCCTCGGAGGCAGCCAAAGAGGCTATATGGTTCCGAAACTTCCTGCTGGATTTGGATGTGGTTCCTAATCTTCCACAGCAAATCACAATTTATTGTGATAATACTGGTGCTGTGGCAAATACCAAGGAACCACGGGCCCATAAGGCAGCGAAACACATAGAGCGTAAGTATCACCTCATACGACAGTTCGTTAAGCGAGGAGATATCATTGTGGCTGATATAGCATCGAAGGATAACCGGGCAGATCCTTTCACGAAGAGCTTACCAGCTAAGGCTTTTGAGGAGCACGTGGAAGCGATAGGAGTCAGATACTTTGCCACATAGTTATATATAGTTGGTAGTGGATTGCTTGTAATAGACATTGATATACTCAAAGAATATCTTGAGTATAAGTGGGAGATTGTTAGGGTTATACTGAAATATTCGTTTGAAGTATATAACAATTATTTGAGAATCTTCAATGCATGTTTTCACATTGTCTGTATATTATATATTGTAGACAATCTAGTATCAAATGGGATAGCAGAAGATTAGATTGTCAGACTCCTTATATAATATAATAAAGGTTCACAGTCGAGGTGGTGTTAGACAAACCACTGGAATGGCTGAAGTATTATTTGGAAATAGTTTATCTTGACTATTGAATAATACTTATATACTTTGTGTATATTGAACGGGATCAAAATAGTAGAATAATTTGTTTCTTTAATTCTGACAATAAAGAACTAAGATTCTATGATGTTATTAATGCTTAAGTTCTTAATCCGGATATAGTGATTGACACTTGTATTTAATGCACATGCCTTGACTCATAAATTAAGTAATTTATTTTAAATTACGAATTTATGTATTGGGCAATGACATTATATACAGAGTGGGATATTGACTATAAAAGGAAACCGTGTCCGAAAAATATATTCGGGTGATGATGTCCTCTTGAAAGCTCATAAAGATAATTATGCTTTAGTCCCGCAGGCAGATTTGTTCTTGCATAATTATAAAGTTGAGTGGATGATCAAGGATAAAAGATATTGATTAAATTAATTGTCAGAAATTAATTTAATTAATGGACATGCGATATCTTAAACATGGGGAATTTATAAGCAATTAATATGGGAACCGAATTAAATAATTAATTTATGGAATTAGGAAAGGTAGTGCAAATATTAGTTCTTTAGTGGATAGAATTAATATTTAATGACATTGGGCCTGGCCCGGAATGTCATTGGAAGGCCTGACCTAATGATCCATGATCCCTACTGTAGCCTATATATATTCTCGTTCTCCTAGTGCTGAAAACACACCAAAATGAATTAATCCTAGAGTCAGAGAGAGGCAGACGTTTTTCTCAAGGAGACAGCTAGGGTTTTGGGTTTTCGGAGCTTTAAGGAGAGGCACACCTTGGGAGACCGAAGGCCACACTTCGTCCAAGGAAAATCAAGGAATACAGTAGAAGACGTGGATTCGAATCGCTTGCGCCGTAGCGATTAAGGTTAATATTCTGTTCGAACTTTTAATTAATATCATAAAACGCAGGGCCAAGATCCGATTGTTCCTACAGGAACAACCCCGGCCTCAAAGATAGTGGCCTCCCGCTTCTTTTTCCCAGCCTTCACAGTAGCAGTTGCGTCCTGAAGGCCCTTCACTTGCAGCTCCAGCTCCAGCTCCTTGGCCTACTTGCGCAGGCCATCCACCTCCTTCTCGAGGCCGCGCTTCACCAGCTCCTCCTTCCTTCTCCCCCCCCCCAAAGGCCCTGGTTTCCGCCTCCTTAAACTTTAGTATGGCCTTCTGGAAGGCGTCCCTCTCCTTGATAGCAGAAGCCAGATTAGTCTTAACCTGCTTCAGATCTGCTCTCAGAGCCTCGTCAACCTGGGCAGTATCAGCAATATGCTCACTTATCTTTAGGTCGAGGAAAATGCTCTTGGCGTTGGCCACCACCCTGTCATGGGCGGCCTCAACCGGAGAAAGCCTGTTTTGTTTTTCTTCTAGGAAATTTTGCAGGATTATTCAATTAACTTGAGTGGAACACATGTTCTCAAGAACATCTCTAGAATTTTTTTCCACTTAGCTATTATCTCTTATTCCCTTTCCAATTGCTTTTTGAGAATTTCTTCTCTTTTCAGAACAGCCAACAATTCATCTTTAGCAAGCTCAGAAGACTTTTTGAATCTATCCAATTGAATTAATTCAGTCTCAAGCTTTCCATTTCTTTCAGCAAGCAAATCATTAGTCTCTTTAATTCTAACATTTTCTTTTGTTAGAGATTTAAGAGAGGCTCTAAGATTATAAATTTCATTAGACATATCATCAATGATTTGTTTGCACTCAGTCTTAGTGAGATCAGATGTGTCGGTGGTTTTTACATGTCCATTGTTGGTGGTGGAAGAATCAGCTTCATCTCTAATTGCCATCAAGGCCAGATTGACATGCTCCTCATTGTCAGAGTCACCTTCATCAGCAGCCCAGTCACCATCTTCAGTTATGAATGCCTTTTCCTTATTCTGCTTGAGTAGATCAAAATATTTTATTCTGCAATCTACACTTTCAGAAGAAGATCCTTTGTTCTCAGCAGAGGGTCTTCCGCATTCATTGGAAAAATGCCCAGGTAGACCACAGTTAAAACATTTAAACTTTGATCTATCAACCATACCAGATGGTTTGGATTGATTTCCTCTGTTGAAGGGTCTAGAGCTGACATCATTTCTTTTGAACTTAAGTTTGGAGAATTTTCCTGGCAAGAAAGGCTAGGTGTTCATCAAGATCATCTAGCTCATCTTGAGTTGAAGATTCCTTATTTTCTTCAATGATTTTTCCTTTGTTCTTTCCAGCTTCATTCTTTCCTTCACAAGCATTGCTGCTTGAGGCTTTACCAGCAACTACAGACTTTAATGCCTTCTCCTCTTCTTCCTTCTCAGCTACAAGAGCCACAGTTTTCGCCTTTTTGGAGTTCTTCTCCAGTTCTTCATCTTGCTGTATTTCAAGCTCATAAGTTTTAAGAATACCATAAAGTTTGTCAAGTGAGTATTCATTAAAATTTTGAGCTTGTCTTAAAGCAACAGTCATGGGCTTCCAATCTCTAGGCAAGGCTCTCGGAAATTTGAGATTTGAGTCCTTGACCATGTAGATTCTTCCATACAATTTTTTAATCCATTTAACAGTTTTTGAAATCTTTTAAATAGATCATTTAGAGATTCTCCAGATTTGGAGTGGAAGCTCTCATATTGTTGAACAAATAGCTGCATCTTGTTTTCCCTGACTTGTTCAGTGCCTTCACATATAGTTTGAATAGTGTCCCATCTTCTTTAGCAGTAGGACAATTGATGAAACTGTCAAACATGTCATCATCAATACCATTAAACAGAATGTTCATGGCCTTGTTGTCCTTGTGCACTTCTTTCGCATCTTCTTCAGTAAACTCAGATGGATTTTTGGGCAATTTAATATCTTCAGCTTCACTTCCATCAAGTCTCAGGGCAGTGTTGATTTTGACTGGAACATGTGGTCCTTTCTCAATACAGTTGATGTAGCTAGGATCTAAGGAGAGAAGATGCATCCTCATTTTTACTTTCCAGTGAAAGTAGTGTTCTTTGACCAGCATTGGAATCTTGACTCCTTCATCTCTTCTTCCCATTGTTGATTGTCTTTAAGATCTTGAACTTCTTGTATGTTAGAAGACCAGCTCTGATACCAATTGTTATTCAGACAATGCAAATAATAAGTTTGATTGTAGAAGGGGGTTGAATACAATCTACAAAAATTCCAACTAAATTTTTGCTTAACAAATTATATTCAAGCCATAAGAGAAAATTAAAACTAAAACAGAAATTTAAAGAACAAGTGTCTTAAAAATTTCAGGTGGATTGTTTGATCCACCTGAGAGATTTTTATATTAAGAACCTTCCAAGTAAAATTACTTGGCTGCTTACAAAAGAATGAAGAGCAGAAGCTTACAATTTCTTGCTCACTATCTCTACTGCTTTGCTCTTCTGTTCTCAGTGTTTAGATCCTTTGAAATGTAAATTACAAAGTGAATATATACTACTACAAAAAAAACTACTCTGTAAAAGTATTTTCCAACTCAGTTTCTAGCTATTATAAATATAGAATTTCTTGGACTTTATACATCATTTGGCAGCTTGAAATTCTTGTTGATTTGACAGAAATGGTAGGCTTCGACATTCTCAATATTTGACTAAACTGCTTTTGGTTTAGCTTCCAAAACTGGTGCAACATTTGTCACATCAACCCATGTGCTCCTTGTCTTTTACTTGACTTGTAGCTGTCAATTGCTAACAATCAATTGCTAATGTTATCAATCGATAATATCTTTGAACTAGAGATTGATAACCTTCTTGATTTATCGATTGATAGCCTTCCTTGATTATCAATTGATGTGTTGACGCACCGATTGATAAACTCTTCAATTTAGCCATTGATACTTTATGACTAGCGATCGATCTTCACTTCACTTGGATAGATTACATGACTTCACCTATTTACAATTATGTCACCCTATCTATACATCCATTGATAGATCAACTGCTAATCTAAAAGTCTACATTATTATCACATCAATCGCTAAGATGCTCCAGCTTTGTTGCAGTACCTCATCATTTGTTGATGGGTGAATCTGATCAATTGCTACTGCCTTAGCATTCTAGCAATTGATCAGCTACATGCAGTTTTATTCTTAGTAAGAATAAAACACTTTGTATCATCAACCATCACATATTCCTAATAGTAGTATATATTATTGCGAGACGTATGATTAAGTCAATTGAGTTGGCCAAAGTGGTTAAATCAATACCTTTGATTTATAGATTCAAGAATCTTGTAGTGGCAGCAAGTGCTAATTCGAGTATCGCTTTAGAGTACACAAAGGAAAGTAATTCTATCTCGCATGTCATAATTATTTAAATTTCAATTATTGTCGTATTCTATACTTCAAGTCATAGAATGCCATGCACTTGAACTATAACTATGTTCTATATATATACCATTGTTGGACAAATTCATTCTATTCTAGTAATTGTTCTACTAGAATTCGAAATTATTTTAAGATAGATAGTGAAAACTATACTATCCAGATATACTCTATACAATACCATTTGAAATTCTGATTAGCAAATAACTAATTATTCTAGTTATGGTGCCATCAATTGAGGTGATTACTCTGGAACATGTGAAATGTGGAGTTGACTGAATAAAAGAGTTGATTAATGTAATTAACTCCTTTGAAAAAGTATATTTTTATACATGCTTAGGAGGCCTATACGGCGGTCCAGTGGAGGGGTATCTACGTATTATATGAAATATTACAATACTTTTTTCCCAAAAGCCAATGTGTTGCACCAACCTGTCATGTACAATTTAAATCATTCTCCAAGGTGTCTTCTTCGACATCTGTCTCTGAATCTATACTTTTATTATTAGAGTCAATGATGGTTTCATATAAATTGGAACTTTCCACGTGAGGGTGTTCATCTACACTGAACAATTTGCTAACTAAACAGAATAAAAATACATGTTCAAAGTGATAGACATATAGACTTATCATGGTTGTGCAATAGTCTTGCTTGTAACACGGACAAATAATATATATATTAATTAAAATTGAACCTTCAGTGCATGGTGGAAGTGAAAGTTACACACAACATGAGACAAACAGAAATTAAAAAAAAACAAAAACTAGATCGTACAATCAATCAAACAATAAGGGAACATAAAAACAAAGCTGTGAGAACAATCTATCACTAAAAAATTCAGTTGAAGAAAGATAATTTATATTGAGTAGGCAACACAAGTATACGTAATAATGTCTACAATAATCATTATATTAACTTATATTGAAAAATAATTGTGAGAAACCTGAGGATTCATCGATAATAACTAGGTCGAGTTATTTTTAGTTAATATAAATAACCATACTAATGGTGGTGCAACACGATGAAGGTTGTTGACTTCCAGATAGAGAAGAAGAATGTTGATTGATAATGAACGAAGAGGAAAAAAATAGATACATAGATGTGCAGAACATTTTCAGAATAGAGAGAGATATACTTAAAACACAAAACATAACAGATGATTTTGATTATATTTTCAGAAAATAGAGAGATATACTTGAAACACAAAACATAACAGATGATTTTGATCATCATTGTTGCTTGTAACTACTCCAAGAAAAAGGTAACCACAGTATGTTTTATGGTATACATAATATGCAGCCTCTAAACATATTTTAAAAATGAGTGATTGATACTTTGCACCCCTTATGTTTAGGCGCTTTTTCAATTTGGTCTTGAACAATTTTTTCGGCAGTATGCATCCTAAAGTTTAAAAAGCGCTTCGCTTTGCACTCCTTTGACCACTCTCCGTTTAATTGACCGTTAAAGTTAACAGATGGGGAGTTTACACTTTGCACCCCACATCTGTAAAAAAAATTATAAGTATTTTTTTCATGAGTATTTTGTATCGGCTATTAGGGAAAGAGTGACAATTAATGCAACAAAATTAAACCCATTCCACTAGTTTGGGGCAAGATTATGCACATAGCTTATGACTCTATCTCAAACAAATCCCAGACTATCACGAACAATATCGGTTGTTACAGCTACAGTAAAACCTTCCACATTTTTGTAACTAAACAGGCCGTCAATAATGTTGAAAGTGCTCGCATGTTATTGATTATCGGTATGTAAAGTACAATAACCTACAATATACAAGCACTTGAGTGCACCTCACCTTATGAAAAAATTGCACTATGCCGCTGCATATTTGATGATATTTGTTTTCCTACCAAGGCACATAATTCACTGTCACATTTCCTGCAACATAACAGTCTCTTTAAGTTGTAACATCTACTACTCCCTAGTACTTCATTAAAAAAGTATTTTCAGTTCTTTCTAATCAGATCTAAAAGATCTATAATTCACAATCAGATTACAGGATAAAACTTTTGTAATGACAAGATGTATAAAAACAATACTCCTCTTAATTCATTAACAATATTGACTTGTGCTGTTGTGCATAATTCACAGAGAATATTAAAATCAAGATTTTAGATAATGAAAAGAATAAAATCCAGTAGGAACCAACTTTGGAACGAAAAGCAGAATAACAACTAAAACTAATCTATTAACCACTAATAAACAAAAATACTTAGGCATATGTAGATATAAAGAGATAAAGAGTGACAAAAAAGGTATATCAAGTCATATCTACACACAGGACTTTCTTTTTTCTTTTCCCAATTATACTATCAGCTCAAAAATTGTGTGAGAGATAGATGATGGAGAAGTGTATTCATGACCATAAAAGGTTAAGAGAAATTTAAAAGAAGGCCTCTAGAGCACTACCCGTTCATTCTATTAAACATTTCTGCTAAGATCATGTATACAAATTTAACAAGTACCCAATAACAACCTTATAGAAATATTACAAGATCGGTTCGCATTGCTGGTGCTAAGAGTAATATAGTGAACCTTTCCTTACCACAACGGGTGAAGAGTGACAGTCTACCTACTAGTTTCTGCTAATCTAAAACCACCTCAATCATGCCAATGCACTTTCTCCTTGCTTAGGTATACTACGTCGTTCCTAGGAATATGATTAGCAGTTCTTTTAGTATGTGTCTTGTTCATGCCTTTATTTGGATTCATTAACATACAAAATGCTCTATTTTAACTTAGGGTAACTAAGAAAAAATACTCATGAGAAAAAATTTACAGATGTGGGGTGCAAAGTGCAAAGTGTGTGGTGCAAAGTGTAAAACCCGCATCGATCTGTTAACGTTAACGGTCAATTAAACGGAAAATGGTCAAAGGGGTGCAAAGCGAAGCGCTTTTCAAACTTTAGGGTGCATATTGCCAAAAAAAATTGTTTGAGACCAAATCGAAAAAGCACCTAAACATAAGGGGTGCAAAGTGACAATTACTCTTTGAAAATTCATAAAATAAGAATAATAATAACTAATGGATTTAAAATAATGAATGGCCAAGATGTTGGTCAATAATACTACAGTTAAATTTTCACTAAGACTGAGATCTGTCATTATGATCTCTATTAGACTTTTAGGATTCCTTTATATTCTGATTCTTCATATATGCCTAATATTCTAAACTTTACGATTCGACTCCACTAGCTATGTTTTCATAAATGAATACGCACTCATATATCTTGCTTCAAGGAGTGCACTAAAACCTTCTGAGTACTTAGACAATATCTTTATTACTTCCACAATCTTGAATACTTAAATCTTTGTTCTTCGCTAAGGCCTAAACATATTAATGAACTTCTCTTAGTAAACTTATTCCTTCAAGACTTTAGACGACTTCTTTATCGTTTGTCTTCGTATCTTTTTGATTCTTGTAAGGGCGTAATATTATTTACTTATCGTGTTCTATTATTGAGCTATCAGGTCTGTGTAAAAGATAGGATTGTCTTTACGTTTAGACTTACACTGGATTTTGCTAACATTAACTTCAAATAATGGAAGTTTTGCTCCAGTCCTTTTATTATAAGAATTTCTTATTTTTAACAAGACACATATGAAAATAAATTAAATAAACTCCAATTCCATGCAAAAGTAATTAAAAATATGAGCAGAAATAGATTCATAAAGATCACACATCAATATGATTGGCCTTTTTCTTTTTCCCTTTATTTGTGCATGTGAGGTATGGTTGGTATTTAAACTAGTAATTGTGCGGTGCTAATAAGATTGGATTGAGAAATACAAGCATGTATGTACGTACGTTCATGCCTTTCCATAGTTGAAAGCCTATATATATATATATATGCAACTCATTATAGATGGATCTACCTTGAGAAGTACAGTTCATAAATAATTCACATATTAAATTATTGTTCGCTATGGGTCTGCGAGAGGATGATCATAGTTATAAGAGGAGTGTGCTGTTACTCCTTATTTTGATTGGTTCAGTTGTTAACCAAGTGAAAGCAGCAGAAGATTATGGAGATCCTGAAGGGCCATTTGATATAGGGCCTTGGAAACCCAAAGAAAATAAAAAATTAACAGATTGCACAAATGCATGTAAGAAGAAGTATAATGCCTGTGTGAAGGGGAATTGTCCAAAAACAGAAATGAACAATTTAGAAGTTTGTGTGAAGGCCTGTGCGTTCAAAACAATTGAGGGATGATTTAAATCCATCTTCTTTCTAGAAACAAGCGAATGAGGAATAAAATTGTTTACTTTCTACTTCAGACAATGGTTTTTACCCATTGTCCAACACTTTCTTTCTAGAAATATAATTGTCTGATGCAATTTTCTAGGCTACAGTTTTAAAAATATTGTTAGTTTCATGCTTTAGACAATACATTTTGTAGTATGAAAATAAACTCTTGTATATCATTTTTGGACAACAATTTTCATCCTCGCTGTTGTCTGATGAATGTTGTTTGATTATGTTTTCCTTATAATACAAGGAGGTAATTTAGTGTATATTAAAGTCAATCCCATGTAATAATTTTTTTTATGAAAATAAATAACCATTTTTGGATTGGATGCCATGAGAAAGTGGTCAATTTGTATGTATCAAATCTAATTAATGATGTCAGTTATGATAGAAATGTCAATAATATAATTTATAAACTATAAATATTAATTGAAAACAAAATCATAGTATCAATAGATCAATAACATAAATCTCAACATAAAACTTAGGGGAAAAACTTAGGAATAAACTTAGAGGAAATATATTGGAGATGCATACTAAATTTTATATTAATATATATGTTTCTCCAACTTCATTATTCCACCACTCATTTATAAGTTATCTAACACGTAATTTTTTTTACTATCAAGTCAATGTTCAAGAAAACTGGTGAAGAAGTCATAGGATTTGTGAAGTGGACCGAAGAGAGTATTTAATAATATAATACTCGTTTAATTTCAATTGAGAAATTTTCCTCTTATAAGTTTCTTAAAAAATCATATATTATCCCGACAAAAAAAAAGTGAAATATGGATTAATTTGAAGAAACAAATGAAAAATCAAAAAAGAATTATTAAAATACAAATAAGAATTATGAGCATTATAAATAGAAGTTATGGGCTCGAGCTAGTGAAATTTTAACCAAGATTTTATTGTATGATTTATTATTAAGTTTGAAATACTCTTTTGAGTACTTTCTATAAGGCAAGTATTGTATCCATGCAAGATGTACTACAAGTTGGTAAATAAAGAGAAGAAAATTTGTTTTTTATACATTTTCTTAGTTTTCAACAAAGTGGCATCTAGAGCCAAGTTCAAGAAATGGCCTCCAAAATATCTTTGTCTTTTCAATATCTACATCTCAATAAATATAATAATGATAGCCAGTCCATGCGAAGGAAAATTGAATTGATCTTAGTACTTAAGGTGTTTGAGATATTGTGGAAAAATCCTATGACAAGCCGGAGGATGAAGGGGGGTTGAATGCTTTAAGGGTCGTTTGGTTCGAGAGTCGATATGGGATTGGAATCAGGAATCAGTTTAGTGTGGTAGGGGGCTGAGGTATCATTTTTGATATCATGTGTTCGGTTTAAAGATGGAATGAATATATTGATTTAAAATCTTTTTGATAATTTAATTTTATTTAATTTGAAATATTATTTTAATTAATTCTCTTATTTATCTTTGACTTGTTGATTTAGTTTTGTATATGATATGGGGCGCGCCATAAAGGGTGGCTTCCATAGGGGTTGATATGTTGTAACAAGGTGAGTAAATAATGTGTGAGTTGTAAGGGAATGAATGATATTGTATAAAAAACCCTTCCGGGGATATGAAGACTAGTTACCGGGCTCATACGGCAGTCACCGGGCTCATCTGGCAGTTCCCGGGCTCATCCAGCAGTTACCGGGCTCATCCGGCAGTTACCGGCTCATCCGGTGTGATCTACAGTCGTCAATCGTATTATTTGTCGAGTTAACCCTCGTGTGGGGGCTTGAGGAGATCACGATTCTTATTGAAAGCCCTACGGGGTGGTATGAAGAGCGGTCATATGTCTGGATCTTGTATTCTGGTGATTTGCCCTCATGGGGAGATTGAAAGGATCGTGTGTCCTGGCTACTTCGCTTACCCAGTATTCTGGTGAGTATCCTCACTAGGGGGTAAGGGCGCGTCCTTACACCTCAAGGATGGTCACGGTGTTGGGCCGCGCAACACCCGTTAACTCCGCATTAGTATGATATTGACCGCTCTGGGCCGTGGCCAAGTCCGCACGGATTTGCTTTCATGCTCCTCCCAAAAGGCCTCACACTAATGGAGTTCTTTGGCTGCTTATATTCAAGATAAATCTTCTTTATCTTTCCGATGTGGGACTTGGGTTGAACCCACTCAACAATCTCCCCTCAATCCAAGAACCACCAATCTTGTGACTCTTATACCGCCGCTGCTCATCGGTTCCTCATCTTGTGGGACACGCCGTACGACCACCTTTGTCGGAAAGACTTTCAACACAAGCCGTCCAAGACCTCCAATCATAGTTCTGGAGAGCCTCCCCACATCACACAACTGCCGCCCGCAACCCCGGGATCAACTTCTTAACCTCACTCTGATACCACTTGTTGGGCCGTGCAACACCCGTTAACTCGTATGATATTGTCCGCCCTGGACCGTGGTCAAGCCCGCACGGATTTTCTTTCGGGCTCCTCCCCAAAGGCCTCATATTAATGGAGTTCTTTGGCTGCTTATATTCAAGATAAATCTTCTTTATCTTTTCGATGTGGGACTTGGGTTGAACCCACTCAACAATGCCTTGTAGTGTAATTTCTAGCTTCAGTAAAGCATGATAATGGGTTGACCAGCATTATTCATAAAAGTTTTATTGAGGATGGAAAGAACCTTGAGCAGATCAAACAAGTGGTTGTGATGGCAGCTAGGTGCCTAAAAGTGACGAGAAACCAAAGGCCAGGTATGAGGGAACTAGCGATGGAGCTAGAGCGTTTAAAAACAACGATTGCGCCTCCATGGCCAGATCAGACTCCGGCCAGGAACTCGCCCAACCAGATCAGTATGCTTTCAAATGTTGATTCTGATTTTAGTTCAATAACTGAGTTTGCGGACTTGAGTTTCTAAATGACGAGGAAAGTTGGACCGGAATGAATCGAATGATCGATCATTCGTCTCATAAGTGAAGTTGGATTAGTCAATATTCAGCTTCCGATTTGTGTTTGTGTCTACTCTCGAAATAATATGTTGTTCTTCCTGTTGTGAGAGATAATGAGTCTTGTATGTTATCCAGAATTCATAATATGCTACATCTTTAGAGTTTGTTCAACTTTAGGATATGTTACTCGTTTTTCTGTCTAAAAAATGAAAAAGGCCAGATACAGGAGCGGTTTGGGTTAACTTAAAGCGAGTCATTTTTGTTTAAAGTAAAGAAATAGAGTAGAAGTGAGAAGTAAATTCTCCCTCCGTCCCACAACACAAGTCTCTTTGGAAGAATTTTTTTTTCTGAATATACTTGTCCACTTTTAGTTTCCAATACAAATATATTGACATAATTCCAAAATTATCGTTCTTGAAAATTGTATAACAATTAATGAGTGTTAATATGAGTCTACATTCATGTATTTATTAGAGGTAAAAGTGAGAAAATATTATCTCATTAATGTTATCGTAATATGTGTAATTTGTTCAAAAAAAACTTGTATTATAGGATGGAGATAGTAATAATTATAATTTATTAAAATATTTGAAATTCTCAAGCTCAAACTCAAACTCGATCACTTTGAAATTTAGCCTTTTGCCAATTTCATGCAACCACCTTAGAGCATCTCCAACGACGTTGGCTAAAATCGTTGGCTATATGGGACCTGTAAGACATTATGTAAAATTTGCTGAACCTGTAAGACATTTTGCTTCAATGGTATTGGCTATATTGGTTGGCTATAATTTAAAAATAATATGTTATTAATATTTTAGATTGTTAAAATAGAATATATGAGTTCAATATGGTAATAAATGATGTGGAATCTTTCTACAGATTTCTTACAGACCTGTAGAGGTTCGACAAATTTAGTCATCTATAGGAGGTTGGCTAAATTTATAGACAACAGCTAGGTATGGTTGGAGTTGAGTTTTTCGAGCTGTTGGCTAAATTATTTTATTTTTAGTAATCCAACTCACCTTTTAGCTAAAAGCTTTCGACGGTTGGAGATGCTCTTACTTGTGAACAATTCTCAAGCTTTTAATCGAGTTAATAGTGAAAGTTAGATAGATTTGGTCAGTGTTATGCGTCACCGTCTAGTTTCCACGCCCTTACAAATATGCGGATTTATCAAATATGTAATAAATATGTTTAGATTAATATCCAACAACATGCACGGTAGCAAACCACACAACAGTACTCGGAGTGGCGTTTAGGGTTCTGGTGTTGTACGGTTCACAGCGTGTAAGTGGCGCTGGCGCTACATATACTTTCCTCTCAGTAGATTCAAGTGGCGCTAGATGTTCTCTCGCAGTCCAACAATATTTATGCATATATATAAATATGGATATATATAAATATATGAGTAAGGTTCGAGGGAGAATTTGGATAACATTTATATATTGTCTCTTATTATTTCAATCAGAATATCTTCAAAAATCTACTGACCAAGGGCATTTTGAAACACAAGAAAAGTGTTATTATTTCCAAATCTTTTAAATATGGCATCTTGCATCTTTTAGTCTGCCAATCAAATAATACCATTTATAGATTATTACAGAAATCTTATATCTTTAACAAATATTCTATTTTTGGCATTTCTCACAACTCAATCTATCAATAAAAACGTAAGTTAATACACATATTATTTTAGTGTATATAAGAATAGTTGTATTCTAGAGTAGATCTTTAATATTTTTAAATTATTATAAATTAAATTTTAATATATCATATATATATGATCGACTAACGAAATACTTAATAAAATTTTAATAGAATCTTAAAGTATTTATTAAAAACTTAATCATATAATTGAAAAACTTATAATAAATTTTATGTTGTTAATAGAACCTTTATCACAATATCAATAAAATTATTAAAAAAATATCCGATACACATAAATTATATTAAAAATCTTTCATCATATAGAAATTTTAATGCATCAATTTATAGAATCTTCATTAACATGTCACTAAATGATTTTAGAATAGTAGAATCTTCATTATCATTAACACTTCTAAAATTATATTTAGAAATTAAAATCTAAAAAACATATTTAATATTAAAATAGTAGAATTATCAGTGAAAGACTTAATAGAATCTTGATATTATCAATGTGACACTTAGTAGAGTATCAATAAATTTTTTACTAGAATCTTAATTTATTAGAATCTAATACAGAATAAAAATATATCATAAATCTTGATTATCAATATAGAAAATTTAATATGAGAAAGGTTCGAGACAGAACCTCACTATTAAGAGAACCGAGGGAACTCCTTAGAACCATTGATTTTTTGGATAACATTTATATATTGCCCTTATATTATTTCAATCAGAATATCTTGAAAAATCTACTTATTCTGAAAAATCTACTAACCAAGGGCATTTTGTAACACAAGAAAAGTGTTATTACTTTTAAATCTTTTAAATATGGAATAATCTTGCATTTTTTGCCAATTAAATAATATCATTCATAGATTATTACAGAATCTGGAATCCAAATCTTGTATTTTTAACATAGCTTCTATTTTTAGTATTTCTCACAACTCAGTCTATCATTAAAAACGCAATTTAATACACATGTTATTTTCGTGTATATAAGAACTAGTGAATAAAGCCGCGCTTCGCGGCGGCGTTATAAATTTTGATGCAAATTAATATTATATTAGCATAAAAATTATTTTGAGTCATCTTCCGGTCAAACACACTAATAAAAAAATATTATAATTAGTATAAAATTATTTTTAAATGGTCATCCTGTCAAACACAATAATAATAAAATTAGTTCGAACCGCCCTCCCATCAAATACAATATTAATCCATAATTTTTATTTTTATGATAAAATTAAATATTACAGTATAATTTAGATCAAAATTAGTTTGAGCCGCTCTCTTGTCAATTAAACACAATACAAATAAAAATTATTCTAATTATGATAAAATTAAAGATTATAATTGGATAAAAATTATTTTGAACTATGGTCCCGTTTTAACAAATAATATATTATAACATAGATAAACAATTATTTTAGTCACTTTCACGTCCAACATAATACTAATAGAAAAATTATTATTATTTAGATAAAAATTAGTTTGGGCCGCCTCCCGTGTCCGTCAAACACAATACTAATCAAGAAAATTTACATTATCATAAAATCAATATATGATTCCTATTTTATATATTCTATTTTATTTTATTAATTATTTTTTTTATGATTCCTATTTATTAGTTAAAAATTATTATTTTTTATGGTTCTAAATTTTTAGCTATTAATTTTTTTAGTGATTATTATCTTTACAATCCTTTATTTTCTATTCGAAATTTAAGAAAATTATAAGACTAACTCGAAAATAAAAATTGTACTTATTACCTTACACATCTTAAATATAAATTGTATTTTATTTATGATTGTTAGTTTAAATAAATATAAAAATTATTCGAATTATGATAAAATTAAAGATTATGATTGGATGAAAATTATTTTGAACCGTGGTCCCATTTTAATAAGAAAATATAATAAGAATTTGAAAAAAATAAGAATTGTATTTTTAAATTATATTTGTTCAATAATTGTTATTTTGAATAAATAAAACACATGCCATCCTTGCTTCTTTTTTTTTTGCAAGCAATACAAATTAAGTTGGTGATAATCAGTATGTGATCGTTCAAGATGGTGACGATGAGCTAATCGAAAATAAAAATTGTATTAACTTGCATTACAAATTTTAAATATAAATTGTATTTTATCAATAATAGCTAGTAATCCTATTGCTTTTAAGATTTGTAAATAAGAAAAAAATTGTATCATCTTTAGAATTCGATAAGAAAAGAGTTGTATTATTTTTAGAATTCTTAAACCTGATTTTTTGAATTATAATTATATTTTCTATCCGAAATTTAAGAAAAATTAGAAGACTGAATCGAACAATTCTACAGACGCCTTACATACTCCTTTAAAATAAGAAAAGAATTGTATCATCAGAAAAATCAGAAGACTGAATCGAACAATTCTAGAGACGCCCGCATCCTCCTTTATATATATATATATATATAGGCCTTTGTTCTATGGAGAACCATCTTATATGGAGTCTCGTGGAGAACCCCCTCCATTAATCTGGACCGTTAGATCCAAATCAAATCTAACGGCTGTTCATAAACAATGTTCAATTAGGAAACTGACTCTTTCTCTCTCTCGCTCTGTCCGTTATTTTCGTTATTTGCCGTTATTTCATCTCTCTCTCTCTCTCTATATCTCGCGCGATTTCTGATCTCGCGCGATTGTGATCTCTGCTCTCCATCTCGCTTTCTTTCTATCTCTCAATCTATCTCTCATCATCCTCGCGCTGAATCTTTGTTTCTCCAACTTCGTCGTTGTCAGTGGATTGAAGCTATCGGATATGGAGATTTCGTCAAATCAAACTGTGTTTTGCTCGAATCAAGCTCAGTTTTCCTCAAATCAAGCTAATTTTCGCGAAGTTGCTGACATTCAATCATCATCAGGTTCGAATCAATAGATCTACTTTATGCATAAATAATACTGAAATAAGTTTTTGAAGATAAAAATTTGATTTTTATGGTGCTACTATAGAATCGAATAAGATTTTGTTATTAAATTTTGTTGCCGCTGTAGAATCATATAAGCTTTTCCGAATTATCCGTGTGTGTTGTTGCTGATAGATAATGTTGATGAGATTATATGAGATACTGATGATTATTGTAAGAAACAGCTAGGAACTTTCAAATTTATACTTTTTGTATTCATTTTTTGATGTTTAATATTGTTGTTGTTTGTAGATACTGATGAGTTGTTACCAGTTCCTGATGATTATTCTCATCAGGAACTGACATAGAATCAAATTATGTTAATGAGATGATTATGTTATAGAATCATATAATACAATCAAAATTTTGTATATGAATGCTTCTATTATAGAATCTATAAATTGAATATATATTTTTATTCTCCAATACTGATGAGTTGTTATCAGGTCCTGATGATTATTCTCATCAGGATTTGACATAGAATGAAATTATATTAATGAGATTATTATATTATAGAATCATATGATATATTCAAAATTCTGTATATGTTAGAATGTTATATGATGACATATTTTTTTATTATTTTTGCAGGCAATTCTGTTTGTATTGATGTTGTTGATAATGTTTGTGATACTACTGTTCATGATTTTGTTGAGGATTGCTTAGAAGGTTTTGATGAGTCAATTAGTAGAAGCTCTAAAGTGTGGAATCCTAAAGTTTCTGATGACAAACTTAAACCATATCCTGGTCAACTGTTTAAAGACATTGAGTCGGCTTTTAAGTTCTATACTGATTATGGCAGAGATGGTGGATTTGAGGTTCGTAAATCAACACAAAAAGTCAGGAATGGTATTATAGTTACCAAGTACATAATTTGTTCTAAAGGAGGTCATCACGATACATCCATGACAAAGGATGTTGATGTTAATTCAGAATCATCTCATGCATCAACTAGTGTTCAACTGCAAGTCAAGAGGAGGAAGACGGTGACAAAGAGATGTGACTGTCGAGCAAAAATTATTCTCAAGTACAATGGTTTCAATGCGTATGTTATTTCGTCATTTATCGAAGTTCACAACCATCGTCTAGCATCGCCATCAGGAAAAGAATTTCTACTTTGTAATCGATCTATGACTTCATTTCAGCGCCGATTTGTTCTAGATGCTGCGAAATCAAACATTGGCTCGTATAGAGCTCACAATTTGTTCAAGTCGATATCAGGATCCTACTCTGAAGTTGGGGCAACCGCTGTTGATTTTCAAAACTGGATGAGAGATATAAAATTATATATCGGCAAACATGATTCTGATATGCTGATACAGAAGTTTCAAAACAAAAGCGACGTATCAGATGGAGGATTTTTTTTCGAATATCAGACGGATTCAAACGGTCATCTTACCCGTCTTTTTTGGGCTGATATTCAAGGACGTAGGAGTTATGAAGTATTTGGTGATGTTGTATCTTTTGATGCAACATACCGTACCAATAAGTAAGTTTGATATGCAGTTTAATTTTATTTTGCAAATTATGAGTTTTTTGAATAATTTCATTGTTATCTAATTTTACAATTTTTTTGGTGTGAAAGGTATGGAATGGTATTCGTGCCTTTTATTGGAGTAGATAATCATTGGAAGAGTGTTACTTTTGCTTCTGCATTACTAAATCATGAGGATGCAACAAATTTCACGTGGGCTTGTGAGATGTTTCTTCAAGCATTTGGCCGTCCACCAAAATGTATAATAACTGATCAGTGTCTTGGGATGAAAGTTGCAATTTCTAACACATTCCCACATTCTATTCATCGTTATTGTATGTGGCATATAATGCAAAAGTTCCCTGCCAAGGTATAATCATCCTTGATTCTATTGTAGAATTTATTGATTTATCTTATTACATATTTGTATGAAAATGTTTTAGGAAAAAATTCCACTTCAGAATCATATATTGTATTATTTTAAGTTAATTTTTTGTTATTTATGATTAATTCTCTGCATGGTCCCTTATCAGTTGTTTTTGATATTGTGAATGTAGGTTGGTCCTGTGTTCTGTGCAGAAACGGGATTTATGGAAAAACTCAATAAGTTTGTTTGGTCATCACATTTGACTGTTCCTGAGTTTGAAAAAGGTTGGGATGATGTGCTTAAGGAATTTGGATTAAGTGAACATGTCTGGTTGAAAGAGATATATGCAATGAGGGAATCATGGATTCCTGCTTTCTTTGCAGACAAGCCAATGGGAGCCTTATTGAGAACAACCTCAAGGTCAGAGAGCAGTAATTTCTACTTTAATCATTTCGTCCAAAAAGGGGATACTCTTTCAGAGTTCTACTTGTGTTATGAGAGTGCTATTGACAAACAAATTCATGACCAAAACAAATTGAACACCACTGACAAGAATTGTATTCCACAATCTATTACTGAGAAGGCTATTGAAAAGCATGCAGCTTGCCTTTATACTCGAACTATGTTTTATAAGGTTCAAAAACAAATAAAAGCCAGTTGCTTTCATATCAGTCTTGGTGGGCAACCAATTGTTACTGATGGCGTGAATAAATATTTACTTTGTGATAAGAGCTTGAATGGTAAGTTGTTTGAGGTTGAATTTTGTTTGTCAACATATGATATTAGCTGTTCCTGCAAGCTGTTTACCAGAGTAGGCTATCTGTGTCGTCATTGTTTCTATTGTTTGAGTTTGTGGGGTGTTGATAAAATCCCACATCAGTTCATATCTAAGCGTTGGATGAGGAATGCAGAGAGATTTTGCAAATTGAAGTTTACTGATGAAAGCGAATGTGCTACTGATGGGCATATCACTAGAGAAATTGCAATGAGGATATGGACAGAGTATCAAGCTTGTGTTGATAATGTTTGCAATAACCTGAAAGGTTTAGAGTATTTGTTGGATGAGATGAAGTGCTTGAGGATTAGAGTTGAAGAGAAATTTGATAAACGTCCGGCAACAAAAGATGATATGCTGGAAGAGATTTTTGGTGTGAGGCCTTCAGGTTCAAGTAATGTACTTCCACCACTGCCAAGTAACAACAAAGGATGTCGTAAAAGAATTGTTGGTGGTGCAGAGTTAAGTCGTGATGGGAAGAAAAGACCAACCAGGACATGTAAATTTTGTCATACTCTTGGGTATCATGATTCACGCAACTGTCCGAAGAAACTCCTTGTTAATCAGCAGATTCCAACTATTCCTAATATACAAGTATCTGTTAGTCCTAGCTTCTACTCTCAGAATATGACTAGTTAGTATGTATAGTTAGTAGTTACTCTCAAAATGTAGATATGTTTTGTCTTGTTAGTATTTTGTGATGAAGAAATATTGTTGTTTGGCGATTCAGAATGTGAAGAATTTTAATATTTTTGATATAATCAGTATTTTTTTTATTAGATTAATTTTGTGTATTGATTTTTCAAGTATCATTGTGTTGGAGTTGATTTGTTGATTCTAATGTAGAGTCAGTTGACTTGTCATGTTGTAATACTGATGAAAAATACTGATGAGAAATACTGATGTATCTATTCCTGATGCACAAAAAACTATTCTAGAGACAGTGATTTCTAATTGACTCTATAGTTGCATCATAGTATATGAATTATAAAATACTGATGTAGTAATCAAATACTGATGAAACACATGAATAATATAGAATATTATTTTATTTTATTTTTTTGCTTCTAAAGTGGAATCAACTACATTTATTAAAAAATAATATTTGGTTATGTTATAGAATCAGACTTTATATGTCTATTTTTTATGTTTTATTTTTCAAAATATCTTTTATTATGAACATGGTTAAGTATGAACAAGTACAAATATATGATTTTATTTTATTGCTTCTATCAAGGGACCAAGATGCACAAATTAACAATGATAATTACTGATGCAAAAATTAATGATGAAAAATAATACTTACAGATGGAGACAAAGAATGATTTATAGATCTTCTGTTCTTTGTTCATTTACAACTTGAAAAACATTGCTTTCACTTAGAAATCTTGCAAGACGTTTATCCTCCCTTGATTTCAGATATTTGATCAGTTTGTCTTTCAAGATTTTCTGTTCTTCATCATCATCATCTATTTGAAATAGAGCTGCTCTGATGGTTGTGTTTGTACTGAATTGAAACTTGATTTCATCAAAACTGATATACGTAGGCATTGTCCCTCTTGGATTAAGATGCAGATATTTTGAACCTTCTGAATCCGAAACCTTTGCACTCTTCTTTTGCATAGGGACTTCTTTCAGCGAGTAATCAGTATAACTTGGAGTGTATTCACCAGTATAAGATCCATCTCCATCCACCATTCTTCTTCTTATAGTATTCAGGATCATCCTAGACCATAGGGCTGTTGTTTCATTTGTCACTCTTAGTAAATACTGTACAAACTTTAGCTCCTTATTGGACTTGATTAAGAGATCTTCAATTTGCAGCACCCTGGTTGTATTATCATGTAGAAAATATATCATTTTCTGCTTTATGTCCTTTGTATCCCAGTGATCCTCAACAATGGCTACACTTTCAATTTTCTCAAGATGTTCTGCAGTTAACTTCTCATCAGGACTATCTTTAAGGGGACATGGATCAATGTAGATTGCATTCTCATATTTAATTAAATGAGAACCAAGTCCAGCTTTTGTGGAATGACTAATCAATTTTAAGTCAGAAATTCTAATCTTTGAGGTTGCTCCTTTAATAGAAGGCATTTCAGTCATCATTCCTCCAGAGATGAAGTTTATTTGTCTCTGAGCCATGCTGTCATTATTCATTTCTCTGTTTCTACGCCTTCTATCTTTTAGTATCTTTTCTGCTCTGGGGCAGTGACTCATTGGGAGGTCAGATTTCAGCCTAGAAGGATCATCCCAGATCTTGCGATTTGATTTCAACACTTTACGCAGATAAAAATTTTCATTCGCCCGAACCTTTCTTTGAATTTCTCTTTCTCGTTTGTCAACTTTCTTCACTTCTACATCATCTTCTTCATAATAGCTTTCTAGATATACATAAGCCACTATGGTCTCAATACTTTTCATGTAGTCAGCATCCTTAATAACACCATGAATATTCCCAGAATCATTAACATTTTGTTGTACCGCGTCAGTAACTTTGTAGTGAGCAACTGAAGACACATCTTCAATTACTTTGACAGTTTTTGCCTGTATGACAAGTCCAATTACTAAAACAGTTTCAGCATCAGAAATTTTTTTGGGAATTAAATCAGTTACCAAATCATTAGCAAATAAGTTGTCATTAAACGTGCCAAGTTTTAATAATTGTATTTTACCTGAATTTCAGGATCATTGCCCAACTCAGTTT
Source organism: Daucus carota subsp. sativus (assembly GCF_001625215.2). Taxonomy (NCBI): domain Eukaryota; kingdom Viridiplantae; phylum Streptophyta; class Magnoliopsida; order Apiales; family Apiaceae; genus Daucus; species Daucus carota. Next base: position 2,724,050 of record NC_030389.2, read on the forward strand.
CAGCATGAGGAACATTTTCATGGACAATTTCTTCACCAGCATCCAAAATATCTTTAGAAATTGGCTTTTCAGGATCTGAGGTTATTTCAGGATTTTGAAGAGAAGCATTTTGCTGTACGCCAAGTGCAACGAACAACATATTATTAGTATCAGGAATACTGTCAGGATTGGAAATACTGTTGATGTCAATTTCATTCTATAAGAGAATCATGTCTTAAGAGTGAAATACTGTGAGGATTGAGTGAAGTACTGTCAGGATTGGAAATACTGATGATGTCAATTTGATTATATAAGAGAATTATGTATTAAGAGTTAAATACTATCAGGATTGAGTGAAATAATGTCAGGACTGAAAATACTGATGATGTCAATTTGATTTAATAAGAAAATTATGTCTTAAGAGTTAAATACTGATGATTTCAATCTAGTTCTATAAGAGAATCATGTCTTAAGAGTTAAATGCATATATAAAATACTGCCAAGATCAAAATACTGATGATCTTAATTTGATAGCTGTGAAACACAGTCAGTATCAAAATACTGTCAGGAAAGGAAATACTGATGATGCTAAATATGATTCTAGAAGATATTCATGTATCATTACTTAAAGGAATGGAATGTTTTCCAAATGACTCTAACACAGAATCATAATTTTTTACAAATCAGCATTGATTCATTATAGTCAATAACCATCTGCTATTTGAAAGTAAAATGAATAATTGGATTTACCTGAATTTTAGGATCATTGCCTAATTCAGTTTCAGCATGAGGAACAATTTCAGGGACAATTTCTTCACCAGCATTCAAAATATCTTTAGAAATTGTCTTCTCAGGATCTGAGTTCATATCAGGATTTTGAAGAGAAGCATTTTGCTGTACGCCAAGTGCAATGAATAACATATTATTAGCATCAGGAATATATTCTAGATTGATATGTCCATTAGTAACTGTCAACTAATCAAGAATTTAAACATTATGGTTTACCTGTTTTGAATCTTTTGATTTTCTATTTCTAATCAATTTATTCTCTTCTTCTTTATCAATTGCAACTTGTAAGGCATCATTATATTGAACAACTTTTGGAATTGGAATTGATGTTGAAGGAATTGGATTTTCTTGAGTTGCGATCTTTATTGTAGTACTTGTTTCCTCATTTGATTCATTTTCTTCGATCTGTTTCTGACCTCTTCCTCTTCCTTTTCCTCTTCCTCTTCCTCTTCCTCTTCCTCTCCCTTTACCTCTTCCTGAGTCCTCCTGACCTTCTCCAGCTTTCAATTCTTTATACCTTTCTTCTTGAAGTATCCTATATTCTTCCTCAGTCAAGTCTGCATTATCTTCAGCTATAGCAATAATTGTTGCTCTTTGTTCATTTATATTTAAAGCCTTCTCACTGTTTGCATACAGCAAGACTTCTTCTCCATCATTAGTTTTGAATTTCTGAAAATACTTGGCGGCCTCTTCAGCATTATCAATTATCTTGTAATCATCGTTAGTACCTTGAATTTATACACAAACTACGTTAAGCTCAACATCAATTTTTAATAAAGGCATGATATACATATGCATCTATCGTAGAAGCACAACTACACAAATTTTGATTGCATTACAGAACATTAATTTAAAAAAAAAAAGCATTAATTTCAGACAAAAATTATATCACAAAAGAACATTAATGCTTCTACCCTGGAACCATAATTTTAAAGAATATGATTAACACCCTAAACTTTTAAATAACACACATAAATCAAATTGATTAGATAATTTGTATATAGAATCTATATTATGAAAAAAATTTCAGTCTTAAAAACATATATGCATGTAGAATCATACCAAACCTATAAAACACATACATATGCATATATCTTATACAACTTTTCACAAAAATACAAGTCAAAATTCAAGGAATAATTAGTACCTTTGAGGAGAACCTTCTCATTTTCCCCCTCGTCTTTATCAATTTTTTGATCATCATTTTTTTGATAACTGATTAAATCCAAACAAACTGGTTCCTCATTTGAATCATTTTGTTTGATTTGTTTCTGACCTCTTCCTCTTCCTCTTCCTCTTCCTCTCCCTCTCCCTCTCCCTTTCCCTCTTCCTGAATCCTTCTGACCTTCTCCAGCTTGCAATTCATTATACCTTTCTTGTTGAAGTATCCTGTATTCTTCCTCACTCATGTCTGGATCATCTTCAGCCATAGCAACAGTTGTTGCTCTTTGTTCATTTATATTCAGAGCCTTCTCACTGTTTGCATACAGCAAGACTTCTTCTCCATCATTGGTTTTGAATTTTTGAAAATAATTGGCGGCCTCTTCAGTATTATAAATTATCTTGTCATCATCATTAGTTCCTTGAATTTATACACAAACTACGTTAACCTCAATATCAATTTTTAATAAAGGCATGATATACATATGCATCTATTGTAGAAGCACAACTACACAAATTTTGATTGCATTACTGAACATTAATTTTAAAACAAAAAAAAAACATTAATTTCATACATAAATTATTTCACAAAAGAACATTAATGCCTATACGTTGGAACCATAATTTTAAAATATATGATTCACAACCTAAACTTTTAAATAACACACATAAATCAAATTGATTAGATAATTTGTATATAGAATCTAAATTATGAAAATAATTAAATCTTAAAAACATATATGCATGTAGAACATATCAAACCTATAAAACACATACACACGCATATATCTTCTACAACTTTTCACAATAATACAAGTCAGAATTAAAGGAATGATTAGTACCTTTCTGGACATTTTCATCATTTTCCATAAGCTTCTCATGTTCCCCCTCGTCTTTATTAATTGCTTGATCAGCATTATGTTGATAAGAGAATGGGATTAAATCCCAACAAACTGGTTCAGCAGCATCAGTGTTTATTTCCTTTTCAGTTTGAACTCCTGAATCACGCTTTTCAATGCCCTCTGGAGTAACTACCTTCTTGCCTTTGAGCAATTGAAGAATTTCATCAAGTTTCCCTGTAATATCTGTGAATTTTGATTCAAGACTATCTACTCTCATAGACAAAGTGGTCATCTCACTTTTTGTTGCGAAAGTGTTTTCTGAAGATTTGATATTTTCTTGAAGCTTATCTGTTACAGTATGCAAATCTTTGAGCTCAGACCTAAGACCTTGGTGTAGTATTGTTGTTGCTTCCATTTTTTTCTTTAAGTCTGAGCTGTCAAAAGATATTTGCTCTTGCATAAATTTGCTGCTGCTTCCAGAAATACTTTTCCTTGAAATTCTAAGAACTTCAGCCAACTCTGGGTCAGACTCATCTTCAGAGGAATCAGAATTGTCATGGACATCTTCATCTTCGACAATAGGATTTTTTCCCTTGTCATTTTTGTCCGTTTTTGTTGTAGTTGTAGCTTCATCAGGAACTGACATAGAATGAAATTTATGTTAATGAGATGATTATGTTATAGAATCATATAATACAATCATAATTCTGTATATGAATGCTTCTATTACAGAATCTATAAATTGTTTTTAAATTTTTATTCTCCAATACTGATGATCTGTTAACAGTTCCTGATGATTACTCTCATCAGGAACTGACAGGGTGAAATTATCTTAATTAGATGATTATATTATAGAGTCATATGATAGAATCAAAATTCTGTATATGAATGCTTCTATTACAGAATCTATAAATTTGTTTATAGATTTGTATTCTCCAATACTGATGAGATGTTAACAGTTGCTGATGATTATTCTCATCAGGAACTGACATAAAATGGAATTATCTTAATTAGATGATTATATTATAGAATCATATGATAGAAATAAAATTCTGTATATGAATGCTTCTATTACAGAATCTATAATTTGTTTATAGATTTGTATTCTCCAATACTGATGAGATGTTAACAGTTGCTGATGATTATTCTCATCAGGAGCTGACATAGAATGAAATTATCTTAGTTAGGTGATTATATTATATGATCATATGATAGAATCAAAATTCTTTATATGAATGCTTCTATTACAGAATCTATACATTGTATATAAATTTTTATTCTCCAAAAGTGATGAACTGTTACCAGTTCCTGATGAATATCCTCATCAGGAACTGACATAGAATGAAATTATCTTAATGAGATGATTATACTATAGAATCATATGAAAAAATCTATAAATACATATAGAATTTGATACTAATAACTGTTTGGCAAAAAGAGTATTCATTGAATCATATAAAATTATCCATTCTATATAAATAAACCATTTAATGAAAATCATGCTTGATATTTAAATTCTTACTTTGAAGATTTTTCTCTACAGGAACTTCATGAATAGGGTTCACACTGATTAGAGGTTGATAAATGACCATATCCAAATTTCCAGCTGCTTCCTGTAATTGAGTTGAAACCTCTTGCGTCATAATCGGTTCTTCAGTGTCAGCAATTTCAGTTGTCTTGTTCATGTTTTGAATCATCATTTCATCAAGTTCAGGAAGGGGATTGACTTTTTCCTCAACAAGTTCATTGAATTGTAATGTAGGAACGTAGTTTGAGCACTTCACAAGTCTTTTCCTCTTATACACATTGGTCTCTGCCTTTTTCCCAGAATTTGCAGGATCAATCGTTTCTGTATTGCTGATATTCACTGAAGGAGGTGTGCTTTCATCACGATCTGAATCAACATCCAAAATTCTAAGCTTCCTTTTTCTAGGAGGTTTCTGCATTTGTGTATCTCTTGAGTCCATCTCTTTTTTTTTATTATCTGATGCCATTCCTGATGCCACAACCTTCTTTTTTTTTACTTTTGATTTCTGTTTGGAGATGTCCTTGATTTTTCTCTTTGGGCTTTGACGAATTGGTGAACTGTCTAGTGCCATATCAGTAGTTGATGATGGAACACTAGTAGTAACCAAATTATATTTTTCTGTCATGTTTGTGCTAAGAAATTGCCACACTTCTTTAGGAACGAAACATTCACCTTCTAAATTATTTTTCTTATCACCATTTATTATGGCTTTAATCCCTGTTTCTGAAATCTTACTAATAGGTACTAATTCATCATCAGGAAAATCAGCAGAGGGGCACATATGATTGAAAATCAACTGTAAAAACCTAACATAACAGATATACTTAAGCTTATCCTCTTTTCTAGTACCTATTAAGTTAAGGATGAAATTTCCATAATCAAACACAGTGTTGTAGATAAGAGAATACCCAATTTCAAGTGATCCTGATGGAATAGCATCAAAGTTTGAAACCTTGTTCAAGAAGCATCTAGTGATACAATCAAAGTACAAGTTCCATTGCTTCTTCAGGCGAGATCTCTGCAGTACTCCAATCCTGTCAGGATCACCATTATATCCCAGTAATTTCAAAAACGCAATAAGCACATCAGCTGTAATATATTCTGGAGTTTTTTCTTCTAATTTTGGAAGATGCAGTGCTTCCTCCACCACCTCCGGTGTGATGACATACTCCTTGCCATTGTAATTGAACGTCAATTTTGATTTCTCTGTTTGGCCTCCATTTATAAACTTTAAAGTGCTCCAAATTTGCATTACACTTTTGAAAGTAACCTTAGTAGGTTGAGTCAATGCGTAATAAATTGGACTACAAGTCAAAAAGTCTATAATGATATGAAAATCATCAGGAAACACAGATTTCTCTAAAGGAGCACAGAAATTGTTTGGGGCAAACTCGTACCCTTTTATCGAACACTTGGTGTTCATGAAAGGAGAGGTCTGCATTTTGATGAAGTTAGTGAAATGTGATTTAGATTTTACTAGAATTTGAAGATTGAAGATGTTAATCTGAAAGAGATGAGAAAGCTTAGTTGGAGAATTGAATTTGAAAACCGTCGATTGTGTAGTGGAGTGGAAGTTATGAAAGAGTGTGTTAAGTTGGTTCTGTACTTTCTGATAAATGCTGATTGGTTTTCCCGCTTCTTTGTTTTTTTTAAAATTAGCGCACTTTTGTTTGTTTTGAATTATTTGTTTAGGGGAAAGAAATTCTTAATTTATTACTTAAATTTAAATTTTAAATAAATATTATTTAATGAATTTTTTGTAATAATTATTTTTAGCATTTGGTAAATAAATTTAGTCTTACAGGCAAGAAACCAGTCTAATAAAATTAATTTAAAATCGTTAACATTTGGGGTTTATGGTTTGGGTTTTAGAATAATTAATTTCTACTGTATATTAAATTGCCCGACGGTTAGGGTTTAGGATTGAGGGTGTAGGGCCGGTAGGCCCTACTCCCTCGAGCCTAAACCCTAATTAAGGCGAGGCTGAAGGGCCGAAGGCCCTGAAGCCGAGACGTAGGCGGAATAAATAAATTTAAAATCGTTAACATTTGGGGTTTATGGTTTGGGTTTTAGAATAATTGATTCCTACTGTATATTAAATTGCCCGACGGTTAGGGTTTAGGATTGAGGGTGTAGGGCCGGTAGGCCCTACTCCCTCGAGCCTAAACCCTAATTAAGGCGAGGCTGAAGGGCCGAAGGCCCTGAAGCCGAGACGTAGGCGGAATAAATAAATTTGAAATCGTTAACATTTGGGGTTTATGGTTTGGGTTTTAGAATAATTAATTCCTACTGTATATTAAATTGCCCGACGGTTAGGGTTTAGGATTGAGGGTGTAGGGCCGGTAGGCCCTACTCCCTCGAGCCTTAACCCTAATTAAGGCGAGGCTGAAGGGCCGAAGGCCCTGAAGCCGAGACGTAGGCGGAATAAATAAATTTAAAATCGTTAACATTTGGGGTTTATGGTTTGGCTTTTAGAATAATTAATTCCTACTGTATATTAAATTGCCCGACGGTTAGGGTTTAGGATTGAGGGTGTAGGGCCGGTAGGCCCTACTCCCTCGAGCCTAAACCCTAATTAAGGCGAGGCTGAAGGGCCGAAGGCCCTGAAGCCGAGACGTAGGCGGAATAAATAAATTTAAAATCGTTAACATTTGGGGTTTATGGTTTGGCTTTTAGAATAATTAATTCCTACTGTATATTAAATTGCCCGACGGTTAGGGTTTAGGATTGAGGGTGTAGGGCCGGTAGGCCCTACTCCCTCGAGCCTTAACCCTAATTAAGGCGAGGCTGAAGGGCCGAAGGCCCTGAAGCCGAGACGTAGGCGGAATAAATAAATTTGAAATCGTTAACATTTGGGGTTTATGGTTTGGGTTTTAGAATAATTAATTCCTACTGTATATTTTATTATTTAAATAAAAACATTATTACAATTGTTAATAATTTTTTGTGTTTTTTTTGGTTTTAAGAAAGATAAGTTTTAAAACTAAATAAAATCATACATGGTTTTTATTAAATTATTTGTTTTATTCATAATTACTAATTTAAATCATAGATAATATAAACGGTCGTTTGGATGAAAATGAAAATCATAAATTTGCTTCTGTTACGGAATCATAATTACTTGCACCAGTATTCATGCTTCTTCCCAACCCGTATTGATTAAATGTTCCTCCTCCTTTTAAATAAATGTCTCTTCAGTTCTTTAATACACTATTCTATAAAAAGGCATGCATGTAAGCCTACTGTAACACTCATATCAGAAACCCTTTCTTATCTAAAACCTTTCATCTTCTTCTCCAACCCTTTTGTTTTTTGAAAATGTCTCTCTCTGACGGTTCCGTCCGCATCTGCCAGCGCTGCTTCAGCGTCACTGTTTGGGGTGTTCGCTACCATGTTCTCAGCCTCCCTGATGAGGTTGTTGAAGAAATGGACTTCGAGACACATCTCGAGGTCCAGTTTCTGACAATGAACTGCTACCTTCATGAGGAGCGCCTCCGTGAAGAAGCCGAGGCAAGGAGGCTTGCTGCCATCAGACGCCGCGAATGGATCATTCGATTCGCGGGGATGATGTCCAGTATCCTCCACAAGCAGGAGGAGGAGGAGAAGATGGCAGAGGAAGAGTCTTCTAGTTGATAGGGCTAGATAGGTCTTCCTTTATGTACTGTCTTCTTTTTTAAATATATTATTATTAATGAAAAATGAATGTTTGATTGCATCTAATCTTTTTTGGTATGTTGTGTTTTTGAATAATTTATTTTAATCTATTGTGGTTGATTAAGTATAAAAGCCAATGGTATAATCATCGATTGCTATGAAAATAAAATTCGAAGACGAAAGAAGTAAAAGTTACACAATGGAAATATTTTCATTAATAGAAGCCCGTGATGGGGCGAGGAGTTACAAGCAAAAGTTACAAGCAAACGACTTAGTAGTCGTTATCAGTTTTATCCCTTAAGAAGGAGTTCTCCATCTTCAACTCCTTCACTTCTTCCTGCAGCTCATCTATTTTGTCTTCAAGGCGGTCGTTTCGCCTTTCAAGCATCCTTATCCTCGCCTGAAGCTCGGTGATGAGGACCTGAAGTTCGCCTAAGGTTGGGCGAGGAGGAGGCGGACGAACCGCGTTCGGATCTGGCATAAGTGGCGGAGGATCAGACTCCACTGCCCTATTAAACTCGGCGAGAAGATCTTTAGCAGACATGGTGAGATGGTGATGAAGAAGTGAGAAAAAGTAAACTGAGATGAAACTCTATTTAAAGAAAACAAGAGACTCTCTGAATTCTGACTTCGTTTTCAGTGAAATACAAAAGAATCATGTTTTGATGAGTAAAGTTAATGTGTTTAAATTCAATTTACTTATGATGCTAAAATTGAATTACTGACAGCTGTGAAAAACTACCAGGATCCAAAATACTGATGATGTCAAATATGATTCTATAAGAGAATCATGTCTTTAAGGATTAAATACTGATGACGTTTATTTGATTCTACGATAGAATCATGTGTTAAGATTTTAAATACTGTCAGGATCCAAAAATACTGATGATTTAAATTTGATTCTACAAGAGAATCATGTTTTTTGAACATACAGAATATGTTAAAAATCAATTACTGATGATGTTAGTTTGATTCTATAAGAGAATCATGTCTTAAGGATTAAATACTGTCAGGATTGGAAATACTGATGACATGAATTTCATTCTACAAGGGAATCATGTCTTAAAAGTAAAATACTGATGATGACAATTTGGTTCTACAAGAGAACCATGTGTTAAGAGTTAAAATACATAAATGAAATACTGTTAGGATCAAAATACTGATGATTTATAATTTGACAGATGTGAAACACAGTCAGTATTCAAATACATCAGGAACAGAAATACTGATGCAACACAATTATCCAAGATTAATCAATATATTTTTACAAGTTCAGTCTAGTCTAGTTCTGATTAACAAACTTTATCTCTGTTTTCATGTGGTCTTTCAAGATGTTTATTTCTGAGTAGACAATCTTTGCAGCATATATTTTTCTTGCCTTCTCCAATTGCCTTTTCTGTTCAATACCCTGTAAATATGATTGTCACAAATGGTCATAAAAGAGAAAAAAACACATATCTAATCCAAACTTGAAATTATTTTAGAAACAAAATTAAGTTAGTTTTGCATCCAACCTCCGCAGCAAATTTGCAATCCCAGTTGCGCAGAGTATATCCCATATATGTTTCCATATGATGCATCACAAACACTCCAGAGTCTACATTCTTATTTGAAGTTCTCCATTTCATTTCTAGACGTTGCACTGGAGCATTATTTAACAACTTGATTTTTCTTGGGCTTTTCTGTGCCATGTATAACCCAAAGTTCTCTTGCTGAAACGTATAGTTAAAAATATAATAGTTGGTTAATATAATCAAATAAAACATAAATTACTATATTTATTTAAAACTGGAAAAAGTTGCATACCAGGGCTTCAGGTATTCCATCATACATGATATCTACACGGTCTCCACTTCGGTTGTCAATTATGTCAACACAAATCTTCCTTAAATTGAAGCATATCAGGTAGAAGTGGTTTCCAGAGGAGATTGGGAAGAAGATCTTTGGTTGAAAAAAAAACAAATATATTTACTCACAATCTAAATATGAAAATAGGAAATAATCTCACATTGTTATAAATGATAAATATGGATAGAGTATATACCAGATCAACATGATTAATATCAACTTTGTGCTTGAACAAAATTGCATCCATGTTGGATTTGAACTTCATGTATGTTATATTTGGATCAGTACTGTTTGCTACCAATTGGCTTCCTTTAACCACATTTCCCATCTACCATTAAAGACACATATAACAGTTATTAATAAATATTCTAAACATATAATATGAGTTCTGCAGATATAATATATAACATGGAATATGAAATAACAGACTGTAGATTATTTGTGATTAACTTACTGTCACCATTGTACTGCAGAAAAACCTATAAGGAGACTCTGCTGCTCTGAATTTTTCATCTTCGTTTAGTATGCTTGTATAAGCATCAACAACATGGAACAACACTTCTTTTCCAATTTGTAGGCTTTGAATGTGATGCTTCAAGCAAGTAACGTTGTTCCAGAGGAATATCTCAATCCTGCATGTTTAAAACAGAGTCAATTATTAGCTTTTGCTTTTGCAAAGTATAGTGTCAACCATATTAAATACTGTCAGGATTATATATATATGAAATACTGTCAGGATCAAAATACTGATGATTTTTTATTTGACAGCTGTGAAATACAGTCAGTATCCAAATACTTGTCATGTATCATTACTTAAAGGAATGGAATGGTTTCCAAATGACTCTAACACTGAATCATAATATTTTATAAATCACGATTGAGTCATTATAGTCAATAACCATCTGCTATTTGAAACTAAAATGTATACTAAATATATACTCACATTGCTCGGTTCTTTCTTCCATTAATCCAGCTCCATACTTCTTCTTCATCTTTGCTGAACCTTTGTGTGTTGAGATCAATCCCTCGGATTTTGAATGGAGACTTCTGATGATCAGTTGGTTTGAGTACCCTTTTCAGATGATTGTTGAGTCCATATGCAGCATAGCTTGGTTCATTCCTAGTAATATGTTTTGTGTAAATATTACTATCAACCACCTGACCCCCTAATTTTAAATCATCTAAAAAGTCATCTATGTCGTGCATCTTATTAAAAGCCCTTTCATTTTCCGGGAGCATTAAAATGTCAAATGTTTTCCAGTCTTTGTATGTGAAAAAATCCCAGCCTTTATCAATACTGTTTTGCCAAAGAGCAAAAAATAATTCTAAGAATCTATCTAAACAAGTTATGTTCAGAAAGTTATGTAGTAAAAGTATTATTTAAATCTTTCACCTTCCTGTTGTCATCTCTTCAAACCTCTGTTCATATTCTTTCATTTTATCACTTTCTGGGAACAGCTGTTTCCCCTTGTCAAGTGTTTCACCAAATTCTTTCTTCAGCTTTTCCATTTGTGATAAATGATGCTGTAATCTTGACAATATCTCCTAGTTTCATTAATGTATGTTAGTACTTGCACATAGTTATGAATCTATAGTAAATTACTTGATTCTAATAAATTTTCTTACATCCTCTGTGAGCACCTCAGTGCTATTGTGATTCTGTTCAACATCTCTTGCAATTGACAATATTGATGCATCAACATTGTCTTGTGGAGAAAACAGCCGACTGGGTCCTACGCCCTTCAATGTTTCTTTAGGTGTGGTGAAGTTGCTGTTCCCACCCTGTATTATAAAATAAAAACATCATTTATATTCATTTATTTATGGAAATAAACAAAAACTCAAGTTAAAAAGGATACATAATCAAAAACAGTTATATTTAATATGGTGGTTCTACTATAGAATCATCTTCATTTTTTATTATTTTTATACCTTGTACTGTTCAGAGTTCACATCATTTTGTTTGCTTTCATCAGGAGTTTCAAATTCTGGAACCTGCATAATTATATAAATAATTGGCATTTTTTATATTCATGACTATATGTAGAAAGAATATAGACTATCTACTTACAATATCTCCATAACCAAAATTATTATCAAGACCCTCCCTCTTTGCTCTGTCATCAATGCATGAATTCTTCCAGCCAACAAAGGCAGGCCATGTTTTCTTCACTCTAACATCAGGATGGCTTGTCCTAGCTAGATAAAAGTACTACAGACAAAATAGAAAGTCATAAGAGACGATGGCAGAAGTTATACATATAGTAAAAAAGAGTATCAAATGTTTCAAGGTGTCTTACAAGAAGAAAAACAAAACAACCAGTGTAGTATTGTGTTTTTGGATCATTCCACCATTGTTCATGAGCCTCTTTCAAATTTTGTATCACAAGTTTGCACCAATTGTAGTCTCTTGCATTGTCAAAATTACCACTGAACCTCAGGATTTTGGGGCAAACAAAGGACGTTTTATCTGTTCTGATGAAAAGGTTAGCCATCAGAATCATGAAGTTCTGCTTGAAATGTTCATCGGCATCACGAGACTCTGCAATCTTTTCACGCAACATCTTTTCAGTGATCCTGCTTGGCTGCCTTTCTTTAAATTGTTTGCCCCAGCTTTGGATTTTATCTTTAGAATCTTCAAGTTTAACATCCAATTTCCCTTGTGGTAGACCAATTATGTCAAAAACATCATCCTCTGTTATTTTAAGATTCCGATTTGGCAATAGACCAAACTCACATTTATTGTGCTCGAACCACCATAAGCAATTAACTATTGTCTTGTGTGGCAGTTCCTCACCAAGAGTAAAATGAAGGAGTGCACCAAACCCAGCAGATTTCACCCACTGCCTTTGAGCTTCAGACAGCCTTGAGATTGTTTTTGAAAATGTTGATGGATAAGCACGGATTAAAATCTTTTTTGGTTTCTCATCATCATCTTTTTCTTCTTCTTCTTCCACTTCTTCATCTTCATTCTCTGCTTCCACCTTTTTCTTCAATTTCTTTTCCTTATTATGTTGTACCTGTATCAAATATTAAACATAGCTCATTAAATATTAAATATTATGTTGTAAAAATTAAAGTTCATGTTAGAACATAGCTCAACAGTTCTACTGTGGAATGTAAACCTGAGATGATTACTATCAGTAATCCTGATGCACTCATCAGTAATCCTGATGCACTCATCAGCAATACTGATGTACTCATTAGTAATCATTATGATCCGTATGAATCAAATATTTTTAAAGCTCATCTTAGAATAATAGCTTAACAGTGCTACTACCTGAGATGATGACTATCAGTAATCCTGATGCAGTCATCAGTAATCCTGATGCACTCATCAGTAATCCTGATGTATTCATCAGTAATCATTAATTTTGCTTCTAAAGTGGAAGCAACTATAATTATTAAAAAATTGGCACTATTTTACTTATGTTACAGAATCAGACCATTTAAATGTTTTTACAAATGTGTAACTGTACTATACAATAGAAACCATGTATATTTTATATCTCTACTGTTGTAAAATGGGATGAACAATGAACAAGTACTGTTATAGTGTAACTATTTACCTCTTCTACGGCTTTCCTTTTATTGACACCTTCATTCTTTGTCGCCCTTACTTTTCTTTGTGCTTTTTCTGCTGGTCCCTTGTCTGCATTTTCTCCTCCCTCAGGGTCGACAATATGAATAGAGAAATCTTCTTCATCTTCTTTTATAGGTTGTAGCCTTGGAGATTTTCTCACAGAAGGTGCAGCAGCAGCCAGCTTTTCCTTGCCATCTTTTTCATGAGTGGCAATTGTTTCAGCTGTTTACAAAAACAAACAGTGTTAGACATAAGAAATCTGGATAGCACTATTTATTATACAATATAAAAAATATTATTCTAATTGAAGTTTACATGCAGGTGGTGTTGGTTGGTTGGGTTCTTGCTGCTCCTGCGAGCTCTCTGGAGTGTACACAACTAGTGAACGAATAGGTTCACATTGTACCACCATCTCAGCCTCTTCTTCATCTTTAGAAAGCTTTTCAATTTCTTCAGCAGCAATTTCATTATCGACATTTTGGCCATCAACTTCCATATTACTTGAAAGATCTATGCATCAACAAAGACCACAATTGTAATCCAACAAAGTGATTATATTATTCTAAATTAATGAGATTGAATTTTGCATACTCTTTTCCTTGACCACAATTATGTCTTCTGAAGCTTGCATTTGGTCAGTATGCAATTTCTCTGATGATAGATTGTTGAAAAAGTTGTTCATCTCTTCCTCTGTGAACCAACTGCTATTCATCTGTTAAACATTTTTAATTTGGTTGTTATTTGTTAACAAAAATATATTATAAATAGTAGAATTAAATAATAATATATACTTACAAAGCCACCATGTTCATTAATGTTGAAGTTTTCTGGACAAGACATCAAAAACTTGAACATATAGTAAAGAACATAGTATCCACATTTTTCACCGTCATCCTGTTGAGGAACCATTGGAATACTCAAATCGAACTGGAAAACATCATCAGTTCCTTGTACTGACTCATTCTTATACATTTGGTACACAAATCTGCATGAAAAAGTTCCTATTAAAACAACACAGTCGTCATAAATAAATCATTAAATTCTAAAATACTAATCAAATAGAGATTGTACTGTTTGATGCACGGTTCTAGGTTCTTTGGTTCTGCTTCATGAAGTGAGTCCAATAACAGCATACATGGACTTTTTTCATTCATCTCCAAATCTTCTCCCAAGTTGCAGAGTATGAGAAGATTCCAATGATTACTGTCAAATGATTAAACCCCATTAGGAGCAGTAAAATAATTTATAGGTTTTACGTTTTTGTTATATACCTTTGGCAGATGGGAACAAAAACATATCTGCAAGCAAATATCTTTTGCTTCTTTATCCACTTCCACACATTGCTTTTCTCAATTGCAGTACAATCTTTTTTCTTTGCCTTTTTAACTGCATCCATATATGATATGAAGAACATAGGGTCGAAAAACGAACATCCTGTCTTCCTTTCTTCTGGTATAATCTTCAAAATCAACCTATAACAAACATGTTATAGGTTACCAAAATTACCAAACTGCCTAATAGTTATAATGTGCCAAATAATTTACCTCATATACTCATCAAAATTTTTTGTGTCCAATTGTCCTTCATGACGCGTTCTACAGATTATTCGTAGTCGTTTTCCTTTATTTTTATTATGTCCTGATGCTTTGCTTCCACTCTTCTTTCCGGATTTTATTTTAAGTCCTGCGATGTATTATACAGTCAGTGTGTTGAAAATATTTAATAGAAACAACTACAGATACATTATAATCCTGATGCATTACAATCCTGATGAATTACAGTGATATGCAATTTACACTATCAAAAAATCATTGTTTTCCATATAAAACATAGCTATAATCATTACTAATATAATGACTCCACTGTAGAACCATATCTACAATTCTATTTCATTATAAAAGCATATTACAGCAATTCTAATTGACTCTGTTACTGAATCATTGTCTTTCACAAAAAACATAGCTCTGAGGATTACTAATACAATTACTCTATTGTAGAACCAGTTAAACATTTCTGATAATCTTACAAAACAAAAAAACAACAAATCAAATTGACTCTACCACAGAATCCTTTTTTTTCACATAACACATAGCTGTCAGGATTACTGATGAAATGACTCCACTGTACAACCAGATCTAAAGTCCTGATGCTTTCAAAAAAACAAATTACAACATATTACATTGACTCTATCACAGAATCATTTGTTTTTCACATAATACCTAGCTCTGAGGATTTCCAATCTAATGACTCTACTTTAGAACCAGTTCTACATTCCTGATGCTTTCAAATAACCAAATTACAACAAATCAAATTGACTCTACCACAGAATCCTTTTTTTTCACATAACACATAGCTGTCAGGATTACTGATGAAATGACTCCACTGTAGAACCAGATCTAAAGTCCTGATGCTTTCACAAAAACAAATTACAATATATTACATTGACTCTATCACAGAATCATTTGTTTTCACATAATACCTAGCTCTGAGGATTTCTGATCTAATGACTCTACTGTAGAACCAGTTCTACATTCCTGATGCTTTTGACAAAAGTGAAGCATATTCAAATTGACTCTATAGCTTAATAAATTATAGAATCATTATGTTAATTAGGTATTAATGATTAAACACTTAATATATCTGTGTTTCTATAATAGAATCATAGCTTCTTAAACCTAAACTTATAAATTCCTTAATCGACTCGATTTTAGAAGCATAAACACACATGCAACCTCAAATCAAAGTCAAATCAAGCTCAAATTATAACAAAACATTCGCAAAATTAACAGAATCAGTAAAAACAATACAATCGAGTGTAAAAACAAGCTGAAATCGTCAATTTCGGTTACCTTTTCCCAGCATTCTGTATCGTGTTTGTGTTTCGTAATCTTTGATTGAAATCCGCCTTCTCTTGCTCGCCAGAAATCACACGCTCGGTCGAATCTCCTTTGCGCTTTTTCTCTTGCTCTCTCTCTCTCTCTCTTCAGTCGTGTGTATAGGTGTGTGTATAACGGTCACGCCGTGTTTGTTTTTGAGTAGTTGAGTTCTGTTTTTATATGTTATATCAAAATTAATATCAGCCGTTGGATTAATATTAAAATTTTAAGGGCTGGATAAGGGGTCTCCATGGTTCTCCACATAAACTGATTCTCCATAGAGTGGGACTCTATATATATATATATATATATATATATATATATATATATATATATATATATATATATATATATATATATATATATATATATATATATATATATATATATATATATATATATATATATATATATATAGTTGTATTCTAGAGTAGATCTTTAAGATTTTGAAATTATTTTAAATTAAATTTCACATTATTTAAAAATATATATAAAACAATCTTATATTATATATGATCGACTAACGAAACACTTAGTAAATTTTTTATTAGAATCTTAAATTATTTATTGAAAATATTATCATATAATTAAAAAAAGCTATATTAAATTTTATATTGTTAACAGAACCCTTATTACAATATTAATAAAATTAATAAAATTATTAAAAATATCTAATACACATAAATTATATTAAAAATCATTCATTATATAGTAATTTTAATACATCAATTTGTAGAATCGTCATTAACATATCACTAAATGATTTTAGAATATTAGAATCTTCATTATCATTACCATTTCTAAAAATATATTTAGAAATTAAAATCTAAAAAATATATTTAATATAAAAATAGTCGAATTATCAATGAAACACTTACTAGAATCTTAATACTATTAATGTGACACTTAGTAGAGTATAAATAAAATTTTTACTAAAACCTTAACTAAATACTTAACTAAACACTTTAGAGAATTTTGATAATATATACATTAATAAGATTTTATTAAATATTCACTTATAATTTCAAGCGTCATTAACTTTATTCCTTAGAATTTGATTATATTGTGCTGAGATTATATTGAATATTCAATTAAGAATTCAACTAAGTATTTTGTATTTCAATTAGTGATTTATATTTTCTTTTAGTTATATAACTATCAATTTAGTACAAAAATTTATCATTTTTCAATATTGAATATTATAGTACTATTAACTAGAATATTGAATAGTAGTTCACAATACAGATGTTCTTTGTATGAAGGATACAAAAAAATCATAAAAAAACTGATGCTAATTACTTTCGACCTAATCATCAAAAGCCATGCCCACATCTTCACTCTGCATCGTGTATAAAGTTTGTTGTGAAAAAGAAGATGGAGTGGTGATTTTACGCTGACTAGTTTGGATACTATAATACACAACTGCAGAATTTTAAAACAATTACAACAAGAAATCTCATTAAAAATGTAACGCCGGTAATATTTGACTTATATATATTACAGTATTCCATTTTGGTTATATATAAATTTTCGTGACTTAATTACTAAATTATGTGAATTCGACTTACTTTTCGTTATGTGACTCCGATTACAGTTAGAATGCACTTGTTTATTTCTTTACGAATAAATCTCGCTACGCGATTAAATGATATTACTAGTTGCGACGGTTTTGACTTAATAATAATAAATGTGATTGTTGTCGCTATCCGATTTAATAATAATAGAGATTTAAATGAATTAGTGATAATTGATAAGTTGCGAGTAGCCGATAGATTTTAACTTGTAAAATAGCGATTCAGTATATATTTTTCTCGTGATTTTACGTTTATTATATCCCTGCTTTTATATTTTTGTGTGAAGCGAATATTAGAGCTTTACTTGTATATATTCTTTTTAAATTCATTCTTTGTCCAAAATTTTTGAAAACTATTTTATTAAACTTCTAAAATCTCACATTATTTGTGGTATTAATCTCATGATTTATAGATTAGTACTTTATTTATTAAAACTCTTTCTTTTAATAAAATCTTTAAATATTTATCAAATTACTAGAGTGTCCTCACATGCATTTTTGACTCGAATAATAACCAAGGGTAAGACCATAAAATCATTCTACTTGACCACACTAATTACAACTACACCCTACCATGCATTTTTCCTACAACTAGCTATAAGGACCTATGTGTAATTTCTACATTCCACTACCCAAATACTAGTCAAGTCAAGCATCAAATACTCCACCACAATCACTCTCTCACACAAAAACTCACACCAAACCCTCTCATCTCTCTTCTCTCTCCCTCTCCTCTCATCTCGGCCGAACCATATACACCCCCATTCTCCACCATTTTTCTTCATTCCTTCATCATTTCCGAGCTTGTCAAGGCGAATACACCACCATCCAAGCTTGTATCTTCATTTCGAGGTTAGATTTCTTGTTGCATGTTGATATTTGGAGCCGAAGTAGGCCCTTGGTTCTTGTGAGCTTAGGGTCTCTACTTTGGTGGCTCCTATAGATGATCAAGATGTGATTTTGGAGAGGTTACTCACCTCTTTTTGACCAAAGCACACTTGATTCATCAAATTTGGCAATGACTTTCTAAAGGAGCCGAATGTCTATGGATTGGTTTTTTGAGATTTCATGATGTTTGAGTTAGTTTCTTGAATATTCGAAAGGTATGATGATTTGCTGAGTTTTTGGTGTAATTCAGCCCTTGCATGTCTTGTATTTTGATGATATATCATGATTTAGGGCTATATATAAGAGGTTCTAGTGATGCATGTTGTTTTATGTGAAAACCGAATGAAATTCCATGAATTTAAGTTTTGTATGAGATTTTTGAGTGATGCATGCCATGATTCAAGTGATAAAATGTTGGTTTAAAGTTTGTATGATGATATCTAGTAATGATTAGTAGCCATTGTATGAATGCCATGCTTGTACATTCGAAATTTTGCTAAAAAGGGGATAAGTGAAATTCTGGTCTGTTTTTGCCTTGTGTGTTTGCGTCGGTTTATGCATGTATACTGTTGATTATTGGTGTAAACTTTCTTGTATTAATGGTCAGTAGGTATATGTATAGTGTAGACTAGGATTTGAGGCTTGGTTGTTGGTTTATGGTGTTATGAAGGGAGTTAAGGTGGAAGGAGTCACACACTACACAATAACAGAATTTTTGACATTAGAAATTAGAGGTTTTGAGCTTGTCATTGGTGAGGCCTTGAGCTCTGGTAAGATGGGACTTGGTTTGTACAAGTCTCCAGTAGCTTTCAAAGTCATAAAAACATCCATATTAATTGGTGTACACACACATTTTAGAGAATACCTCAGAACAGGGTACCTTGTAGCATATTGGACTTTTGAGTGTTAAAAACAATGTCATTAGTGAGGCCTTCATGGGGCCTTGATTTAGATAAGTTTAATGAAGTCTTAGGAAGCATAACAAGTCATTAGAATGGTTAATTGAGTTAGTTAAGCGAGTTGCAAGTTAGAAAAAACAGGGCAGTGCACTTAGCTAGCTAGGCTGTTCTGTGCCAACTTGGCATGGAGGCCTAGAGAGGCCTGAGCTAGGCCTTAGTGTAAAACCAATTGCACAACTTAGATTAAGGTCTTAGGTATCTAGAGGAGTCAAAATTTCACTAAGGCACAAGGTGGAAACATTGGTTTTTTCCAAGGCCCTCCAAGAGGTGCCAAACTGCCTAAACAGAGTAGTCACTAGAGTGCATAGTTTTTAAAGGTTCTTGTAGGCAAGGCCTTTGAGTCACACCACCTCATAATGATAGTTTAGGATCATATCAACCTTTAGAAATTAAATTAGAGTGAATGCCTTAAGTGGAGATGCCTCATTTCCACTAAAATACACAAGTGTCACACATAGAGTCACATTTTAGAACCAACTTAGAATGCATTGCATTTGAGTGTGTCATCAGTGAGGCCTTGACCTCATATTTAGTCCATGAGTTAGTTTTAAGTCATATAAGATACTGCAAGTCAGTTTAGGTCAATGCACTTAGTGTAGATGCATCATTTTTGCCAAGGCACACAAGTGTTGCCAAGGTAAGCATACTAGTAAGCCACTTAGGATGCATTTCATTTGTGAGTCTTGCGGGGTGGGGCACAAGTGTGCCTTACTCTTATTTAGTTAAGTTGAGGTCAGTAGAGTATAATTAAGAAGTGTTGGTCTTAGACCTTATATGTTACTTGACTAATTGCCTAAGTGACTTAGGTATAATTAGAGACTATTAAGTGATAATAGTTAAGTAATAAAATGCCATGCTTTACTTGTTATGTGCATTACTTGATGAATATGTTACTTGTTATTAATTGAGTTTAAGTGTGTATATTTATATATGTGTGTGTGTGTGTGTATATATATATTTATACACGAAAGGGTAGTTAGCATTGTAGTGACGAGGATACTATTAATTATAGGTGCAAGTAGGAGGCCAGGCAAGGAACCCCTAGAAGCATCTATACAAGAGTTCAGTAAGCTTAGTCCAGGCAAGTGAAACTCTCCTTTATACTTGTTTGATAATTGTATACCTTGTGAATGCTGAATTACTGCTTACTTAGAATTGAATCACATTATCATCCCTTATGATCAAACTTTGGATTCCAATAATACCCTTAATACTTGAATTACCCTTTTCATATAATATCACCTTACACCCACATGAATACACTCTAATAGTCCTTTGATGAATAATGAGAATTTGATACCCCACATTAAACTGAATTATCTCTTTTGGAACCCTGATCTTAATAACATTTCCTATTTTAGAAAGATCATTTATGTTTTGAAAACACCCCTCAATGCTGGTAGCGCTGTGTGTTTCCAATTCCAATAAATTTGCTATCTCACTTTGCACCTTTACTTGTGATTATACCTTGTGATATCAATTGTTGCTATTACACTTGCTATACTGCATATTGTTAATTGTTATATACTACTTTCACTTGCTGAGCTCTTTGCTCATATATTGTGTTGTTTATTATAACCCTTCAGTGAAACCCGAGAATGGCTCGTTTCAAGCAGACCGCCCGTAAGACCACCTCAAGATCGGGTATTGCCTACCGCCGTATGATGGAGCAGGTTGGGAACTCGTAGTTCCCTAATTTTATCTTTTGAAACTTTTGGGATTTAAAGCTTGTAGTAATGACTTGGATTTTAATTTGGGTTTGTAATACCTTAGATGTTCTTCATACTCATTCCTGGTGATTCCGGGATTGTGGATTTAGACTCGTAGTTCTAATATTTTATAATTCTGTAGTTTAATTATTTATCGTATTATGCATGATTTAGTCGGTTATTATTGTGGGTTCGTCACAAAAAAAGGTAAAAAAATTATCATTGATTTTTTTTATTTTAATTTTATAGTAGAGAAATACCCCCAACCTCATTAGATTGATTAATTTTGTAAAGATATTATTTCAGAATACAATTATATTAAGATTCTTAATCAATGGCAGGAGTTCATGATAGTATGAGTTCTTTAGGATCTTAAACCTATATATATATATATATATATATATATATATATATAGGCCAACATTCAACAGAGGGACTCCTTATATGGAGTTACATAGTGCGCCACTATAAATCATCAATTTTATTATAAATTCTGTTATAGAATACATATAAAACGTGATTCTAATATAGAATACTATAAAATAAATCTATTTTAAGTAATTTAACACTTAAAATTTGATTAAAAAAAGTATATTTTCGAAACTGATTCTACAACAGAATAATTCTGTATGATTATTATTCTGTTATAGAATCATATTGAGATATTGCATAATTTTAGATGATCTTTGGAATAAAAAAAATTGTATAACTTCGTTTTCGGTTTAATAATCAAAATTTGCAATTATATTTCATAAAAGATATAATAGAATATATATTATGTGTATATTTATAATGGTGTGTTATGTAACTCCATATAAGAGGGTATGCTATGGAGTGCTACCCTATATATATATATATATATATATATATATATATATATATGGTCCTAGGGTTTTGCGACAGGGGATGGACCCTAAGATGGGCCTAGACGGGTCTTAGTGGGACTAGTAGGGGCGGGGCGGAGCCTAGTGAGATCATGGTGGGGTCAAGTTTTGTTTCTTAATACTGTCTGGAGTCTGTCCAGGGCCTGTGTGGAGCCTTGACGAGGCCCTAGCGGGCCCGGATATAGAGGGTGTGTGATGTCATTTAGGTAGTAATAATGTCTACAATAATCATTATATTAACTTATATTGAAAAATAATTGTGAGAAACCTGAGGATTCATCGATAATAACTAGGTCGAGTTATTTTTAGTTAATATAAATAACCATACTAATGGTGGTGCAACACGATGAAGGTTGTTGACTTCCAGATAGAGAAGAAGAATGTTGATTGATAATGAACGAAGAGGAAAAAAATAGATACATAGATGTGCAGAACATTTTCAGAATAGAGAGAGATATACTTAAAACACAAAACATAACAGATGATTTTGATTATATTTTCAGAAAATAGAGAGATATACTTGAAACACAAAACATAACAGATGATTTTGATCATCATTGTTGCTTGTAACTACTCCAAGAAAAAGGTAACCACAGTATGTTTTACGGTATACATAATATGCAGCCTCTAAACATATTTTAAAAATGAGTGATTGATACTTTGCACCCCTTATGTTTAGGCGCTTTTTCAATTTGGTCTTGAACAATTTTTTCGGCAGTATGCATCCTAAAATTTAAAAAGCGCTTCGCTTTGCACTCCTTTGACCACTCTCCGTTTAATTGACCGTTAAAGTTAACAGATGGGGAGTTTACACTTTGCACCCCACATCTGTAAAAAAAATTTATAAGTATTTTTTTCATGAGTATTTTGTATCGGCTATTAGGGAAAGAGTGACAATTAATGCAACAAAATTAAACCCATTCCACTAGTTTGGGGCAAGATTATGCACATAGCTTATGACTCTATCTCAAACAAATCCCAGACTATCACGAACAATATCGGTTGTTACAGCTACAGTAAAACCTTCCACATTTTTGTAACTAAACAGGCCGTCAATAATGTTGAAAGTGCTCGCATGTTATTGATTATCGGTATGTAAAGTACAATAACCTACAATATACAAGCACTTGAGTGCACCTCACCTTATGAAAAAATTGCACTATGCCGCTGCATATTTGATGATATTTGTTTTCCTACCAAGGCACATAATTCACTGTCACATTTCCTGCAACATAACAGTCTCTTTAAGTTGTAACATCTACTACTCCCTAGTACTTCATTAAAAAAGTATTTTCAGTTCTTTCTAATCAGATCTAAAAGATCTATAATTCACAATCAGATTACAGGATAAAACTTTTGTAATGACAAGATGTATAAAAACAATACTCCTCTTAATTCATTAACAATATTGACTTGTGCTGTTGTGCATAATTCACAGAGAATATTAAAATCAAGATTTTAGATAATGAAAAGAATAAAATCCAGTAGGAACCAACTTTGGAACGAAAAGCAGAATAACAACTAAAACTAATCTATTAACCACTAATAAACAAAAATACTTAGGCATATGTAGATATAAAGAGATAAAGAGTGATAAAAAAGGTATATCAAGTCATATCTACACACAGGACTTTCTTTTTTCTTTTCCCAATTATACTATCAGCTCAAAAATTGTGTGAGAGATAGATGATGGAGAAGTGTATTCATGACCATAAAAGGTTAAGAGAAATTTAAAAGAAGGCCTCTAGAGCACTACCCGTTCATTCTATTAAACATTTCTGCTAAGATCATGTATACAAATTTAACAAGTACCCAATAACAACCTTATAGAAATATTACAAGATCGGTTCGCATTGCTGGTGCTAAGAGTAATATAGTGAACCTTTCCTTACCACAACGGGTGAAGAGTGACAGTCTACCTACTAGTTTCTGCTAATCTAAAACCACCTCAATCATGCCAATGCACTTTCTCCTTGCTTAGGTATACTACGTCGTTCCTAGGAATATGATTAGCAGTTCTTTTAGTATGTGTCTTGTTCATGCCTTTATTTGGATTCATTAACATACAAAATGCTCTATTTTAACTTAGGGTAACTAAGAAAAAATACTCATGAGAAAAAATTTACAGATGTGGGGTGCAAAATGCAAAGTGTGTGGTGCAAAGTGTAAAACCCGCATCGATCTGTTAACGTTAACGGTCAATTAAACGGAAAATGGTCAAAGGGGTGCAAAGCGAAGCGCTTTTCAAACTTTAGGGTGCATATTGCCAAAAAAAATTGTTTGAGACCAAATCGAAAAAGCACCTAAACATAAGGGGTGCAAAGTGTCAATCACTCTTTGAAAATTCATAAAATAAGAATAATAATAACTAATGGATTTAAAATAATGAATGGCCAAGATGTTGGTCAATAATACTATAGTTAAATTTTCACTAAGACTGAGATCTGTCATTATGATCTCTATTAGACTTTTAGGATTCCTTTATATTCTGATTCTTCATATATGCCTAATATTCTAAACTTTACGATTCGACTCCACTAGCTATGTTTTCATAAATGAATACGCACTCATATATCTTGCTTCAAGGAGTGCACTAAAACCTTCTGAGTACTTAGACAATATCTTTATTACTTCCACAATCTTGAATACTTAAATCTTTGTTCTTCGCTAAGGCCTAAACATATTAATGAACTTCTCTTAGTAAACTTATTCCTTCAAGACTTTAGACGACTTCTTTATCGTTTGTCTTCGTATCTTTTTGATTCTTGTAAGGGCGTAATATTATTTACTTATCGTGTTCTATTATTGAGCTATCAGGTCTGTGTAAAAGATAGGATTGTCTTTACGTTTAGACTTACACTGGATTTTGCTAACATTAACTTCAAATAATGGAAGTTTTGCTCCAGTCCTTTTATTATAAGAATTTCTTATTTTTAACAAGACACATATGAAAATAAATTAAATAAACTCCAATTCCATGCAAAAGTAATTAAAAATATGAGCAGAAATAGATTCATAAAGATCACACATCAATATGATTGGCCTTTTTCTTTTTCCCTTTATTTGTGCATGTGAGGTATGGTTGGTATTTAAACTAGTAATTGTGCGGTGCTAATAAGATTGGATTGAGAAATACAAGCATGTATGTACGTACGTTCATGCCTTTCCATAGTTGAAAGCCTATATATATATATATATGCAACTCATTATAGATGGATCTACCTTGAGAAGTACAGTTCATAAATAATTCATATATTAAATTATTGTTCGCTATGGGTCTGCGAGAGGATGATCATAGTTATAAGAGGAGTGTGCTGTTACTCCTTATTTTGATTGGTTCAGTTGTTAACCAAGTGAAAGCAGCAGAAGATTATGGAGATCCTGAAGGGCCATTTGATATAGGGCCTTGGAAACCCAAAGAAAATAAAAAATTAACAGATTGCACAAATGCATGTAAGAAGAAGTATAATGCCTGTGTGAAGGGGAATTGTCCAAAAACAGAAATGAACAATTTAGAAGTTTGTGTGAAGGCCTGTGCGTTCAAAACAATTGAGGGATGATTTAAATCCATCTTCTTTCTAGAAACAAGCGAATGAGGAATAAAATTGTTTACTTAATATAATTGTCTGATGCAATTTTCTAGGCTACAGTTTTAAAAATATTGTTAGTTTCATGCTTTAGACAATACATTTTGTAGTATGAAAATAAACTCTTGTATATCATTTTTGGACAACAATTTTCATCCTCGCTGTTGTCTGATGAATGTTGTTTGATTATGTTTTCCTTATAATACAAGGAGGTAATTTAGTGTATATTAAAGTCAATCCCATGTAATAATTTTTTTATGAAAATAAATAACCATTTTTGGATTGGATGCCATGAGAAAGTGGTCAATTTGTATGTATCAAATCTAATTAATGATGTCAGTTATGATAGAAATGTCAATAATATAATTTATAAACTATAAATATTAATTGAAAACAAAATCATAGTATTAATAGATCAATAACATAAATCTCAACATAAAACTTAGGGGAAAAACTTAGGAATAAACTTAGAGGAAATATATTGGAGATGCATACTAAATTTTATATTAATATATATGTTTCTCCAACTTCATTATTCCACCACTCATTTATAAGTTATCTAACACGTAATTTTTTTTACTATCAAGTCAATGTTCAAGAAAACTGGTGAAGAAGTCATAGGATTTGTGAAGTGGACCGAAGAGAGTATTTAATAATATAATACTCGTTTAATTTCAATTGAGAAATTTTCCTCTTATAAGTTTCTTAAAAAATCATATATTATCCCGACAAAAAAAAAGTGAAATATGGATTAATTTGAAGAAACAAATGAAAAATCAAAAAGAATTATTAAAATACAAATAAGAATTATGAGCATTATAAATAGAAGTTATGGGCTCGAGCTAGTGAAATTTTAACCAAGATTTTATTGTATGATTTATTATTAAGTTTGAAATACTCTTTTGAGTACTTTCTATAAGGCAAGTATTGTATCCATGCAAGATGTACTACAAGTTGGTAAATAAAGAGAAGAAAATTTGTTTTTTATACATTTTCTTAGTTTTCAACAAAGTGGCATCTAGAGCCAAGTTCAAGAAATGGCCTCCAAAATATCTTTGTCTTTTCAATATCTACATCTCAATAAATATAATAATGATAGCCAGTCCATGCGAAGGAAAATTGAATTGATCTTAGTACTTAAGGTGTTTGAGATATTGTGGAAAAATCCTATGACAAGCCGGAGGATGAAGGGGGGTTGAATGCTTTAAGGGTCGTTTGGTTCGAGAGTCGATATGGGATTGGAATCAGGAATCAGTTTAGTGTGGTAGGGGGCTGAGGTATCATTTTTGATATCATGTGTTCGTTTTAAAGATGGAATGAATATATTGATTTAAAATCTTTTTGATAATTTAATTTTATTTAATTTGAAATATTATTTTAATTAATTCTCTTATTTATCTTTGACTTGTTGATTTAGTTTTGTATATGATATGTATGTATATATATATTATATATATCATATGGGGCGCGCCATAAAGGGTGGCTTCCATAGGGGTTGATATGTTGTAACAAGGTGAGTAAATAATGTGTGAGTTGTAAGGGAATGAATGATATTGTATAAAAAACCCTTCCGGGGATATGAAGACTAGTTACCGGGCTCATACGGCAGTCACCAGGCTCATCTGACAGTTCCCGGGCTCATCCAGCAGTTACCGGGCTCATCCGGCAGTTACCGGCTCATCCGGTGTGATCTACAGTCGTCAATCGTATTATTTGTCGAGTTAACCCTCGTGTGGGGGCTTGAGGAGATCACGATTCTTATTGAAAGCCCTACGGGGTGGTATGAAGAGCGGTCATATGTCTGGATCCTGTATTCTGGTGATTTGCCCTCATGGGGAGATTGAAAGGATCGTGTGTCCTGGCTACTTCGCTTACCCAGTATTCTGGTGAGTATCCTCACTAGGGGGTAAGGGCGCGTCCTTACACCTCAAGGATGGTCACGGTGTTGGGCCGCGCAACACCCGTTAACTCCGCATTAGTATGATATTGACCGCTCTGGGCCGTGGCCAAGCCCGCACGGATTTGCTTTCATGCTCCTCCCAAAAGGCCTCACACTAATGGAGTTCTTTGGCTGCTTATATTCAAGATAAATCTTCTTTATCTTTCCGATGTGGGACTTGGGTTGAACCCACTCAACAATCTCCCCTCAATCCAAGAACCACCAATCTTGTGACTCTTATACCGCCGCTGCTCGTCGGTTCCTCATCTTGCGGGACACGCCGTACGACCACCTTTGTCGGAAAGACTTTCAACACAAGCCGTCCAAGACCTCCAATCATAGTTCTGGAGAGCCTCCCCACATCACACAACTGCCGCCCGCAACCCCGGGATCAACTTCTTAACCTCACTCTGATACCACTTGTTGGGCCGTGCAACACCCGTTAACTCGTATGATATTGTCCGCCCTGGGCCGTGGTCAAGCCCGCACGGATTTTCTTTCGGGCTCCTCCCCAAAGGCCTCATATTAATGGAGTTCTTTGGCTGCTTATATTCAAGATAAATCTTCTTTATCTTTTCGATGTGGGACTTGGGTTGAACCCACTCAACAATGCCTTGTAGTGTAATTTCTAGCTTCAGTAAAGCATGATAATGGGTTGACCAGCATTATTCATAAAAGTTTTATTGAGGATGGAAAGAACCTTGAGCAGATCAAACAAGTGGTTGTGATGGCAGCTAGGTGCCTAAAAGTGACGAGAAACCAAAGGCCAGGTATGAGGGAACTAGCGATGGAGCTAGAGCGTTTAAAAACAACGATTGCGCCTCCATGGCCAGATCAGACTCCGGCCAGGAACTCGCCCAACCAGATCAGTATGCTTTTTAGTTCAATAACTGAGTTTGCGGACTTGAGTTTCTAAATGACGAGGAAAGTTGGACCGGAATGAATCGAATGATCGATCATTCGTCTCATAAGTGAAGTTGG
Organism: Daucus carota subsp. sativus; assembly: GCF_001625215.2. Taxonomy (NCBI): domain Eukaryota; kingdom Viridiplantae; phylum Streptophyta; class Magnoliopsida; order Apiales; family Apiaceae; genus Daucus; species Daucus carota. The sequence goes on from NC_030389.2 coordinate 2,752,830, forward strand.
ATTAGTCAATATTCAGCTTCCGATTTGTGTTTGTGTCTACTCTCGAAATAATATGTTGTTCTTCTTGTTGTGAGAGATAATGAGTCTTGTATGTTATCCAGAATTCATAATATGCTACATCTTTAGAGTTTGTTCAACTTTAGGATATGTTACTTGTTTTTCTCTCTAAAAAATGAAAAAGGCCAGATACAGGAGCGGTTTGGGTTAACTTAAAACGAGTCATTTTTGTTTAAAGTAAAGAAATAGAGTAGAAGTGAGAAGTAAATTCTCCCTCCGTCCCACAACACAAGTCTCTTTGGAAGAATTTTTTTTTCTGAATATACTTGTCCACTTTTAGTTTCCAATACAAATATATTGACATAATTCCAAAATTATCGTTCTTGAAAATTGTATAACAATTAATGAGTGTTAATATGAGTCTACATTCATGCATTTACTAGAGGTAAAAGTGAGAAAATATTATCTCATTAATGTTATCGTAATATGTGTAATTTGTTCAAAAAAAAACTTGTATTATAGGATGGAGATAGTAATAATTATAATTTATTAAAATATTTGAAATTCTCAAGCTCAAACTCAAACTCGATCACTTTGAAATTTAGCCTTTTGCCAATTTCATGCAACCACCTTAGAGCATCTCCAACGACGTTGGCTAAAATCGTTGGCTAAATGGGACCTGTAAGACATTATGTAAAATTTGCTGAACCTGTAAGACATTTTGCTTCAATGGTATTGGCTATATTGGTTGGCTATATTGGTTGGCTATAATTTAAAAATAATATGTTATTAATATTTTAGATTGTTAAAATAGAATATATGAGTTCAATATGGTAATAAATGATGTGGAATCTTCCTACAGATTTCTTACAGACCTGTAGAGGTTCGACAAATTTAGTCATCCATGGGAGGTTGGCTAAATTTATAGACAACAGCTAGGTATGGTTGGAGTTGAGTTTTTCGAGCTGTTGGCTAAATTATTTTATTTTTAGTAATCCAACTCACCTTTTAGCTAAAAGCTTTCGACGGTTGGAGATGCTCTTACTTGTGAACAATTCTCAAGCTTTTAATCGAGTTAATAGTGAAAGTTAGATAGATTTGGTCAGTGTTATGCGTCACCGTCTAGTTTCCACGCCCTTACAAATATGCGGATTTATCAAATATGTAATAAATATGTTTAGATTAATATCCAACAACATGCACGGTAGCAAACCACAACAGTACTCGGAGTGGCGTTTAGGGTTCTGGTGTTGTACGGTTCACAGCGTGTAAGTGGCGCTGGCGCTACATATACTTTCCTCTCAGTAGATTCAAGTGGCGCTAGATGTTCTCTCGCAGTCCAACAATATTTATGCATATATATAAATATGGATATATATAAATATATGAGTAAGGTTCGAGGGAGAATTTGGATAACATTTATATATTGCCTCTTATTATTTCAATCAGAATATCTTCAAAAATCTACTGACCAAGGGCATTTTGAAACACAAGAAAAGTGTTATTATTTCCAAATCTTTTAAATATGGCATCTTGCATCTTTTAGTCTGCCAATCAAATAATACCATTTATAGATTATTACAGAAATCTTATATCTTTAACAAATATTCTATTTTTGGCATTTCTCACAACTCAATCTATCAATAAAAACGTAAGTTAATACACATATTATTTTAGTGTATATAAGAATAGTTGTATTCTAGAGTAGATCTTTAATATTTTTAAATTATTATAAATTAAATTTTAATATATCATATATATATGATCGACTAACGAAATACTTAATAAAATTTTAATAGAATCTTAAAGTATTTATTAAAAACTTAATCATATAATTGAAAAACTTATAATAAATTTTATGTTGTTAATAGAACCTTTATCACAATATCAATAAAATTATTAAAAAAAATATCCGATACACATAAATTATATTAAAAATCTTTCATCATATAGAAATTTTAATGCATCAATTTATAGAATCTTCATTAACATGTCACTAAATGATTTTAGAATAGTAGAATCTTCATTATCATTAACATTTCTAAAATTATATTTAGAAATTAAAATCTAAAAAACATATTTAATATTAAAATAGTAGAATTATCAGTGAAAGACTTAATAGAATCTTGATATTATCAATGTGACACTTAGTAGAGTATCAATAAATTTTTTACTAGAATCTTAATTTATTAGAATCTAATACAGAATAAAAATATATCATAAATCTTGATTATCAATATAGAAAATTTAATCTGAGTAAGGTTCGAGACAGAACCTCACTATTAAGAGAACCGAGGGAACTCCTTAGAACCACTGATTTTTTGGATAACATTTATATATTGCCCTTATATTATTTCAATCAGAATATCTTGAAAAATCTACTTATTCTGAAAAATCTACTAACCAAGGGCATTTTGTAACACAAGAAAAGTGTTATTACTTTTAAATCTTTTAAATATGGAATAATCTTGCATTTTTTGCCAATTAAATAATATCATTCATAGATTATTACAGAACCTGGAATCCAAATCTTGTATTTTTAACATAGCTTCTATTTTTGGTATTTCTCACAACTCAATCTATCATTAAAAACGCAATTTAATACACATGTTATTTTCGTGTATATAAGAACTAGTGAATAAAGCCGCGCTTCGCGGCGGCGTTATAAATTTTGATGCAAATTAATATTATAATAGCATAAAAATTATTTTGAGTCATCTTCCGGTCAAACACACTAATAAAAAAAATATTATAATTAGTATAAAATTATTTTTAAATGGTCATCCTGTCAAACACAATAATAATAAAATTAGTTCGAACCGCCCTCCCGTCAAATACAATATTAATCCATAATTTTTATTTTTATGATAAAATTAAATATTACAGTATAATTTAGATCAAAATTAGTTTGAGCCGCTCTCTTGTCAATTAAACACAATACAAATAAAAATTATTCTAATTATGATAAAATTAAAGATTATAATTGGATAAAAATTATTTTGAACTGTGGTCCCGTTTTAACAAATAATATATTATAACATAGATAAAAAATTATTTTAGTCACTTTCACGTCCAACATAATACTAATAGAAAAATTATTATTATTTAGATAAAAATTAGTTTGGGCCACCTCCCGTGTCCGTCAAACACAATACTAATCAAGAAAATTTACATTATCATAAAATCAATATATGATTCCTATTTTATATATTCTATTTTATTTTATTAATTATTTTTTTATGATTCCTATTTATTAGTTAAAAATTATTATTTTTTATGGTTCTAAATTTTTAGCTATTAATTTTTTTAGTGATTATTATCTTTACAATCCTTTATTTTCTATTCGAAATTTAAGAAAATTATAAGACTAACTCGAAAATAAAAATTGTACTTATTACCTTACACATCTTAAATATAAATCGTATTTTATTTATGATTGTTAGTTTAAATAAATATAAAAATTATTCGAATTATGATAAAATTAAAGATTATGATTGGATGAAAATTATTTTGAACCGTGGTCCCATTTTAATAAGAAAATATAATAAGAATTTGAAAAAAATAAGAATTGTATTTTTAAATTATATTTGTTCAATAATTGTTATTTTGAATAAATAAAACACATGCCATCCTTGCTTATTTTTTTTTTGCAAGCAATACAAATTAAGTTGGTGATAATCAGTATGTGATCGTTCAAGATGGTGACGATGAGCTAATCGAAAATAAAAATTGTATTAACTTGCATTACAAATTTTAAATATAAATTGTATTTTATCAATAATAGCTAGTAATCCTATTGCTTTTAAGATTTGTAAATAAGAAAAAAATTGTATCATCTTTAGAATTCGATAAGAAAAGAGTTGTATTATTTTTAGAATTCTTAAACCTGATTTTTTGAATTATAATTATATTTTCTATCCGAAATTTAAGAAAAATTAGAAGACTGAATCGAACAATTCTACCGACGCCTTACATACTCCTTTAAAATAAGAAAAGAATTGTATCATCTTTATAATTCGATAAGAAAAGAATTGTATCATCTTTATAATTCGATAAGAAAGAGTTGTATTACTTTTAGAATTCTTGAACCTGATTTTTTGAATTATATTTATTTTTTTTATCCGAAATTTAAGAAAAATCAGAAGACTGAATCGAACAATTCTAGAGACGCCCGCTGATACTCTCAAGGTTTTGATGATCACACTGCCACCAAACTAATAGCATAAAACTGGTGCTTGTTAGCGAGCTATCAAAGTGATATATGCATGTGCTAACAGCTTGATAAGTTTCAGTGTTATGTTCAACTGTCAGCAAGCTTACAGGTTCTATCAGCAAGCTCACAGCGTGAACAGAATAACAAATGGATAAGGATCAAAGTCGAAAAGCAAGGAGATTTATTAGGAATCGATTTGTAAGGACTTTAATATTTATATATGACTTATATAAATATTAGAGCTCAGTTTTAAATCAGTATTTCAAACAAAAACGATTTCCTAACTTATAGGAGTTTTTATCTCATACTCGATCTTATCTAAAACTACTCCTATCCTATTTCAAATTATGGTTGTTATATAAACGTTTTACTGAGATATCTTCACAACGTTTCTACGCTTTTTACTCAGTAAACTTCACAAGTTTAAACGTTCAAATTGAGAACAAATTATACGTGAGTTCAGTTGGAACAAGAACGTTGGAGTTTGTTAGCAAATTGACCGTTGGAACTTTGTGTATATAAACTTGAGTGTGGTTTCCGTTTTGAGAGAGAAAACAAGAATACACTTCAAGTTTCTGAAATACAACATACTTACATTGCAAAATCTTTACTTGAGCTCTAGTACTTATATTTGATTATATATCTATATTGAGTTCATAGTTTCGGTTGTATTACACTCATACATTGTATTGTTCAAAGTGTAAAGGTTTGTTGCTGTGTATCGAGCTTGTGAAACAAGGGAACAAGGGGACTAGTTGGCTAGAAGAGTATACTTGGGAAGTATAGGTCTTGGAGAGCTTTTGGTTCGTGGTTCAGGGGTTTCAGCAAGCTGATAACAGGAACAAGGGTTAAAGGGAGTTATATTATTGAATCATTGTAATCGTTAACATTATTGATTAATAATATAATCTCTTACCAGTTGGTAGGGGACCAGGACGTAGACCATTAGGGTTAGGGGTCGAACCTGGCTAAAATTCTCTGTGTTGCTAGCTTACTGATTATATTTGTTTTGCATTGCATCTGCATTGTTAGCTAGCTGACTGTTTACTCTGAAATTAACAGCAAGCTGTCTGTGACAGTATAATTATTTGGTAACATTAAAATCGGTCATATTAGCCATAACACCTATTCACCCCCCCTCTAGGTGTGTAATTTCAATTGGTATCAGAGCGAGGTTTGTACTAATACTTCTGTAACAGGAATAGTATCGATCGATATGGCTGATAACTTTCAGGGAAAGTCCGATTTTAGAGCTCCTCTCCTCACGGGTTCTGACAACTACAATTGGTGGAAAGGCCAAATGGAAGCTCATCTATCCAGAGATCCCCTAATGCAAAGAGTGTTGCAAAGAGGTCCTTATGAATATCTTGATAAAGATGACAAAGTCAAGGACGTTGATGTTCTCACAGCGGACGAGCTATCAAAGGTTGCTGCCAATGGAAAAGCAAGGAGTACATTAATCAATGGGCTGAATCAAGCTGAATACGACAAGGTCTCTTCTCTCAAAACAGCAAAGGAAATTTGGGATGCATTGGAGACATATCACGAAGGCTCAAAGGCATTGAAGAAAGTCAAGCTCGGAAAGCTTATGAAAGAATTTGGAAGCTTCGCTATCAAGAAGGGAGAATCCATTCGGGAAAGCCAAGCTAGATTCCAAGTCACTCTTAACAGCCTTGAAAGACTTGGCAAAAAGATTCCTCAATCGGAAATCAACATGAATATTCTAAATGCAGTTCCGTTCGAATATGGTGCCAAGGTCACAGCATTGGAGTCAGCTCTCAACATTGATACTATGGATCACCTAGCTATATTTGCTGAGTTGGAACAATTTGAAGCTAAGATTGAGGCTAACAGCTCAGAAAGCAGCAAGCTGCCAACAAAGAAAATGAAGAATCTTGCACTGCACTCCTCTATCAGCAAGCTGGAAACAGATGAGGAGACAGAATCAGATGATGAACTAGCTCTTATGTCCAGAAAAATCAAGAGAATGATTGAAAAGAAAAACAAAATGAAGCGAGAAAAGGGCAAAGCTTTTGGTGTCAAGAAAGATCCAATGGATGATGCATGTTTTGAATGTGGCAAGAAAGGGCATTTCAAAAGGGATTGCTACAAACTGAAAAACAAGTCAAAGCCGCCTAGACAGCAAGCTGATTACAAGAATAAAAAGAAATCCAAGGCACTTCTAACTTGGAGTGATGATGAAGATGAGTCAGCTTCTGATGATTCTAGTGATGAGTTGGTGAACTTGGCTCTTGTTGGTCTCGATGGCTCAATTGATACAACGGATTCAGATACGGACACTAATAGTGAGGTAAACTCTATTAATTCTGAATTAAATACTATTGATACAACTACTTGTGAACTAACCATGCAGGATAAGAGTTGTTTATCAATAATGGAACTCATTGATCTGAAGAATGAGAATTATGAGCTCGAGAAAGAAAATGTTCATTTGAAGAAAGTCATAGGTGATTTCTTGAATGAAAAGAGTGTCAAGGCAAGCAGTGGAATCATTGCTACTCTCTCAAGGAACAAATCTCACAACTTGAAGGGAACAACATGCAAATTCAAAGAAGGAATGATACACTCATGAAGGAACTCAGCTCGCTGAGAGCAGATCTTAAAGCTAAGGATACAAGCTTGGAAGCATTCGAGTTAAGCAAAACCCAAAGCTTAGCCGAAATCTCTATTCAAGCTGAAAAGATCAAATCATTGGAGCAAGAAGTCAAAGATCTTCAGAAAGCCATGGGAAAGTTTGTTCAAGGAGAAGAAAGTCTCAAATCTATGATGAAACAAGCTAAAGGTTCTCATGATAAAGGAGGCATTGGTGCAGCTTCTACATCCACATCTTCAATGAAATATGAAGGGAAAAATGGCATTCCATACAATTATGCCATGCCTTGGGTGACTTGTCACAAGTGTGGAAAGAAGGGCCATCTTGCTAATAATTGTCCAATGAAGAATACTCAATCAGCAAGCTGGAAAAAGAAGTCAGCTCACAGACAGTATGCTGACAACAGAAACAGACAGAAGACAGCTCCGGGACAGTATGCTGATAAGACCAGCAGAACATGGAAGAAGAGTTCTAAAGTGGTCCAAATGTGGATCAAGAAATCTGATCTAAATGTTCTATATGTTTTATCAACTAACATTGCTGGACCCAACAAAATTTGGGTACCAAAACGTTGAGTTGTTTGTGTTTGTTTTGTAGGTTTGTCTCGTGTCTAAAGTAAAGCCAAATCAATGGATATTGGATAGTGGATGCACTAGGCACATGAGTGGAGACAAATCTCAGTTTCTAAGCTTGAAGATGAAGAAGGGTGGACGTGTCACAATTGGTGATAGCAAAACTCTTCCTATTCTTGGCAAGGGAACTATAGGTAATAGTATCATTTCTATTAACAAGGTACAATATGTTAAAGGTCTTACTTATAACTTGCTTAGTATAAGTCAGTTATTTGATGATGGTCATATTGTTAACTTTGGTAAAAATGAATGTACTATACTTGTTGGTGCTAACAAATCTCCTCTAGTTGCAAAACGAGAAGGAAATATATATATTTTGAACTTTGAAGAACAGGAAGCAGGTGTTTGTTTAGCAGCTGTGGATAATAATCCCGAAATTTGGCATAGAAGGCTTGGGCATGCTCATATGGATCATCTCAGCAAGCTGTCAGCAAAGAAGCTTGTTCGAGGACTGCCAAAGCTTAAGTATGTCAAGATGGAGACATGTTCGGCTTGTCAATTGGGAAAGCAAACAAGGACTCCACATAAGGCAAAGAAAATGGTATCTACTTCTAAACCTTTAGAGCTTCTTCACTTGGATCTCTTTGGTCCCGAAGCTTATAAGAGTATTGGAGGTAAACAATATGCTTTTGTTATTGTTGATGATTATTCTAGATTCACCTGGGTATTATTCTTGCGTACTAAAGATTGTGCTTTTAGTGAATTTGAGAAACTAATCAAGTTGCTTGAGAACAAACTAGATACAAGACTTGTAGGTATTCGAAGTGATCATGGTGGGGAATTCCAAAAAGACTTCATTACTTATTGTGAAGAAAGAGGAATCTCACATGAGTTCTCAGCACCTCGTACACCTCAGCAAAATGGAGTTGTAGAGCGTAAGAACAGGTCCTTACAAGAAACAGCTAGGACATTGCTGCAGGAGAGCAAGCTGCCAAGAAGTTTTTGGGCAGAAGCTGTCAACACAGCAAGCTATGTTCTTAACAGAGTGCTTATCAGGCCAATTCTCAACAAGACTCCTTATGAATTGCTAAGGAAAAAGAAGCCTAACATCAGCTACTTCAAGGTTTTTGGATCTAAGTGCTTCGTACTCAAAACCATTGATAGGGATGGTAAATTCGACTCTAAATCTTATGAAGCTATATTTTTGGGTTATTCTTTAACAAGTCGTGCTTATAGAGTGTATAATCCTGCTAAACATACTGTTGAAGAGTCTATTGATGTTTCATTTCAAGAGTCTACTGATGATCTAGCAAGGGATGAGGAAGAATGTGCAGGTACAGGTACTAGCAGCAAGCTGACAGTGCAGGAAACTGGAAATCAGCAAGCTGACAAGTCAACTGCCACAACTTCAGAAGGAAATAAAGCTACTGAATCCACTCCATCTCTTGAAGAAACTTTGGATAAAATGTCAAAGCTCACATTGGATGAATCCAGAGGTCAAACTTCATCAGCAAGCCAAAATGTTGTTGATCAAACTCCTCCAAGGCAGACCACAAGGAATGAAGAGGTCATAGCTCAACATAATCTACCAAAATCAACTAGAACGGTGAAGAATCATCCTCCTCAGTTGATCATTGGAGATAAATCAGCTGGAATCAAGACAAGGAAAGCTCAAGCCAACATTTGTGCTTATGCTGCCTTCATAGCTCAAGAGGAACCAAAGAATGTTCAAGAAGCTTTACAAGATGAAAATTGGATCATGGCAATGCAAGAGGAACTCAACCAATTTGAAAGATGTGATGTTTGGGAACTTGTAGATCCACCAAAGGATGCTTCAATTGTTGGAACCAAATGGGTGTTCAAAAATAAAGTTGATGAATTTAGTACAATCACTCGGAACAAAGCTAGACTTGTTGCACAAGGATACAATCAACAAGAAGGAATTGATTTTGATCAAACATATGCTCCGGTTGCAAGATTGGAATCTATTAGGATGCTATTGTCATTTGCATGCTATAAGAAGTTTAAGCTACATCAAATGGACGTCAAAAGTGCATTCTTAAATGGATATCTAAAGGAAGAAGTCTATGTCAAGCAACCACCAGGATTCGAGGATGAAAAATATCCCAACCGTGTCTACAAGCTCAAAAAGGCACTTTATGGATTAAGGCAAGCACCTCGGTCATGGTATGAAAGGTTAAGTGAATTTTTGATCAAAAATGGTTTCATTAGAGGTAAAATTGATCCTACTTTGTTTACCATTATTAAAGGTCAAGATATATTAGTTGTTCAAATATATGTGGATGATATTATATTTGGATCTACTAATGACTCTTTGTGTAAGTGGTTTTCAAAGTGCATGCATAGTGAGTTTGACATGAGCATGATGGGAGAGCTCAACTATTTCTTGGGGCTCCAAATTAAGCAAACTCCAGAAGGGATTTATGTGCATCAATCCAAGTATATCAAGAATCTCCTCAAAAGATTTGGATATGAGAATATCAAGGCGAAATCAACACCTATGAGCGTTGTTAGCAAGCTGACAGCAGATGAGCAAGGTAAAGATGTTGATATTCGAATGTATAGAGGTATGATTGGTAGTTTACTTTATCTTACAGCCTCTAGACCTGATATTATGTATAGTGTTTGTATTTGTGCTAGATTTCAAGCAAAACCAAAGGATTCTCACTTACAAGCTGTTAAAAGAATATTTAAATATTTAAGTGGAACAATTACTTTGGGCTTATTCTATCCTATCACAAATGCTTTTGATCTTGTTGGGTATAGTGATGCAGATTATGCAGGTAGTCAAACTGATAGAAAAAGTACAAGTGGTGTTTTTGCATTTTTGGGTCAAAGCTTAGTTTCTTGGTTAAGCAAGAAGCAAACTTCAGTTGCTCTATCTACGGCTGAGGGGGAGTATTTAGCAGCTGGTAGCTGTTGCTCTCAAATGCTATGGATGAGACAACAATTGAAGGACTTTAGAATCAAATGCAAGCAAACTCCTATCTTTTGTGACAACACAAGTACAATCAACATTTCAGAAAATCCAGTCAATCATTCAAGGACAAAGCATATTGATGTTAGACATCATTTTCTGAGAGACAATGTTGCAAAGGGTGCTGTCAAGCTGATTTTTGTGGCTACAGCAGATCAGCTAGCTGACATCTTCACAAAACCTCTTCCTGAAGAACGATATGTCGTGCTAAGAAGGGAATTGGGTATGTGTGATGTCCAGTCAGCAAGCTAATAAGCTTGGTCCGGGTACTATCAGCTTACTCTTAGAAATTTACATATTTTAAATTATTTTTGCATGCGGGTCAGTTCAAGGGTTTATTTGCAGTTTAGTTTAATTAATAAACTATCCGTTATGTGCTAAGTTACATGAATTTATGTGCTGAATTTTGTTACGTGATTATGTGATAATCTATGTGATTTATGGTAAGTTTTAAAATTCAAATCTTAAGATTTGCTATTTAAGTGGAAATCGGATAAGAATTGTTACTAGATTTTGTTAGGAAAATATAGCGGATATATCATGTCGTTTTTCACCAAAATTAGTTTAACAAATATTATCCCTAAATCCTCTCCCGGGATCATTATCAAAAGAATTTTAAAATCTATCATTTCTCCGAGTCTATACAGCTTCCTCTTTAAAAGCTCTCAACAACCATCTAGGGTTTTATCTCTCCTACACAATCGCCTTTTTCAATTAACGATTGCGACGATCGGTGCTCGTGTTGCGATGAAGAAGAAAACTAGGGCATCGATGAAGACTCCAACCTCTGTTTCAACTGTCACTAAGCGGAGACTCATTGACGAGGATGACACCGAGTTGGATGCTGAGTTGGTTGATGTTGAAAGCAGTGATGAACAGTCGGGTGTTCGCAAAGTAGAGAAATCTGGAAAGAAAGCTCGCATGTCGGTAGAAGAGAAGACCGAAGGTCAGGGTCTTGAGGATCGGAAAATTATTTTGGGAAAGCCATTGTCTGGTAAGGCTTTCTTCAACTGTGGTGTGGTTAAGTTGTTTAGTAATTTAGGCTTTGAATCGTTTTTGGTTGACATGCCTAAACTCTGTTACCCATCGCTTGTTCGTGAGTTTTATTCACAATTAACTGAAAATGCCTCTGGTCAGTATGTGTCTTTTGTTGCTGACACTAAAATCACTCTATCTCCACTATTTTTGAATGCTATTCTGAAAACCCCTCCTTCACCAGTTTCAATTTACACTAAAAGAGGTTTTAAGCAGTTGGATAATTTTAGTGTTAAGGATCAGTTTCATGTGTTGTTTGGGGCTGATGGACCTACTGAAACCTTTCCCTCTACTACTCAAATCCTACCTCTGGCTCATGCTCTGTTTAGGGTATCCATTGATAATGTGTGTCCTAGATTGGGAACTAGGTCAAATTTATCTGCTCAGGATGTAATTGTGGTGTCTATGTTATTATCTGGAAAGTCTTTTGACATTGGGGAGTTAATTCTGAAAAATATGATTGGGGCTATAGAGGGTAAGTCAAACACTGGACTGCCCTATGGATTGTTGTTGACTCGAATTTTCGAATGGTTTGGTGTTGGTCTGGATGGGATTGAGAGTGTTCAGGCCAAAGAGTTTCTAGATGTTAAGTGTCTCACTCAGTCCAATCTGAAGCTTGATAAAGATGGGACTTTATCAGTTGTCGAAGTTCCCCCTCCACCTCCAGTTCAATCTGTCTCTGCTGGTTCTATTGATCTTGGTATTCCTGCCAAGGATATTCTTGATTTTATGAATGAGCTTCGTGAAAATCACAAGCAGTTAGTTGATGGACAAAAGCAGCTGTCAGAACAGATGGATGATATTGCTAATCAATTTCAATTTTGGAAAGACTTTGTGTTTGCTGGCAAGACAGGAAATTCTCCTGAAAAGTGTAGCTCAGGGAGCTTTGTTTATGAGCTTCGGAGGAGAATGTTTGGCTCTGCAAATTCTTCTGATGTCAAATTTGCCTTCACTTCTGAGGATGATGCCACTGAAAGTCCACGACCACGTACTGCAATGGATGCTCTTAAGGAGGCTGCAGGCACTGATTCTGAGTATGCTGCTGCTGGAAATTTGATGATGGAACAGAATCGTATTGCTGTGGAACTTGCCAAGAAGCTGGATTCTGAGAAAGAGAAGTCTGTGGACGATGACGAGGCTTAAATTTTTTCTCTTTTTAATGATTAAGGGGGAGAAAATTTAGGAAAATAAAACTTTGTTGCTTAAGTGTTTTATCTGCTATGCTTAAGTACTTATTGGCCCTATTATGACTAAGTTGTTAAGTTGGTTTTGAATTTGGTTCTCAGGTGGTTTATCCTGAGTTGAATTGTTTAAGTTGTTTGTTTTGGATGCTTATCTGTATCCAGGTGGTTTATCCTGGTCAGATTATTAGTTTAATTATCTATGCAAGTATTTGGTTTAGTAATTCTGTTTGCATAACTTGTTTGATATATCTACTGCTCTGCATGTCATATTTGTTTCATGTGCTCAATTGATATATTTGTTAAGTTTCATGATATTAGATTGCTGTATTCAGGGGGAGTATTATTACTTTTCCTAAATATGGTGTAATCATCAAAAAGGGGGAGATTGATACTCTCAAGGTTTTGATGATCACACTGCCAGCAAGCTAATAGCATAAAACTGGTGCTTGTTAGCGAGCTATCAAAGTGATATATGCATGTGCTAACAGCTTGATAAGTTTCAGTGTTATGTTCAACTGTCAGCAAGCTTACAGGTTCTATCAGCAAGCTCACAGCGTGAACAGAATAACAAATGGATAAGGATCAAAGTCGAAAAGCAAGGAGATTTATTAGGAATCGATTTGTAAGGACTTTAATATTTATATATGACTTATATAAATATTAGAGCTCAGTTTTAAATCAGTATTTCAAACAAAAACGATTTCCTAACTTATAGGAGTTTTTATCTCATACTCGATCTTATCTAAAACTACTCCTATCCTATTTCAAATTATGGTTGTTATATAAACGTTTTACTGAGATATCTTCACAACGTTTCTACGCTTTTTACTCAGTAAACTTCACAAGTTTAAACGTTCAAATTGAGAACAAATTATACGTGAGTTCAGTTGGAACAAGAACGTTGGAGTTTGTTAGCAAATTGACCGTTGGAACTTTGTGTATATAAACTTGAGTGTGGTTTCCGTTTTGAGAGAGAAAACAAGAATACACTTCAAGTTTCTGAAATACAACATACTTACATTGCAAAATCTTTACTTGAGCTCTAGTACTTATATTTGATTATATATCTATATTGAGTTCATAGTTTCGGTTGTATTACACTCATACATTGTATTGTTCAAAGTGTAAAGGTTTGTTGCTGTGTATCGAGCTTGTGAAACAAGGGAACAAGGGGACTAGTTGGCTAGAAGAGTATACTTGGGAAGTATAGGTCTTGGAGAGCTTTTGGTTCGTGGTTCAGGGGTTTCAGCAAGCTGATAACAGGAACAAGGGTTAAAGGGAGTTATATTATTGAATCATTGTAATCGTTAACATTATTGATTAATAATATAATCTCTTACCAGTTGGTAGGGGACCAGGACGTAGACCATTAGGGTTAGGGGTCGAACCTGGCTAAAATTCTCTGTGTTGCTAGCTTACTGATTATATTTGTTTTGCATTGCATCTGCATTGTTAGCTAGCTGACTGTTTACTCTGAAATTAACAGCAAGCTGTCTGTGACAGTATAATTATTTGGTAACATTAAAATCGGTCATATTAGCCATAACACCTATTCACCCCCCCTCTAGGTGTGTAATTTGACCCGCATCCTCCTTTATATATATATATATATATATATATATATATATATATATATATATATATATATATATATATATATATATATATACATATAGTTGTATTCTAGAGTAGATCTTTAAGATTTTTAAATTATTTTAAATTAAATTTCACATTATTTAAAAATATATATAAAACAATCTTATATTATATATGATCGACTAACGAAACACTTAGTAAATTTTTTATTAGAATCTTAAATTATTTATTGAAAATATAATCATATAATTAAAAAAGCTATATTAAATTTTATATTGTTAACAGAACCCTTATTACAATATTAATAAAATTAATAAAATTATTAAAAATATCTAATACACATAAATTATATTAAAAATCATTCATTATATAGTAATATTAATACATCAATTTGTAGAATCGTCATTAACATATCACTAAATGATTTTAGAATATTAGAATCTTCATTATCATTACCATTTCTAAAAATATATTTAGAAATTAAAATCTAAAAAATATATTTAATATAAAAATAGTCGAATTATCAATGAAACACTTACTAGAATCTTAATACTATTAATGTGACACTTAGTAGAGTATAAATAAATTTTTTACTAAAACCTTAACTAAATACTTAACTAAACACTTTAGAGAATTTTGATAATATATACATTAATAAGATTTTATTAAATATTCACTTACAATTTCAAGCGTCATTAACTTTATTCCTTAGAATTTGATTATATTGTGCTGAGATTATATTGAATATTCAATTAAGAATTCAACTAAGTATTTTGTATTTCAATTAGTGATTTATATTTTCTTTTAGTTATATAACTATCAATTTAGTACAAAAATTTATCATTTTTCAATATTGAATATTATAGTACTATTAACTAGAATATTGAATAGTAGTTCACAATACAGATGTTCTTTGTATGAAGGATACAAAAAAATCATAAAAAAACTGATGCTAATTACTTTCGATGTAATCATCAAAAGCCATGCCCACATCTTCACTCTGCATCGTGTATAAAGTTTGTTGTGAAAAAGAAGATGGAGTGGTGATTTTACGCTGACTAGTTTGGATACTATAATACACAACTGCAGAATTTTAAAACAATTACAACAAGAAATCTCATTAAAAATGTAACGCCTGTAATATTTGACTTATATATATTACAGTATTCCATTTTGGTTATATATAAATTTTCGTGACTTAATTACTAAATTATGTGAATTCGACTTACTTTTCGTTATGTGACTCCGATTACAGTTAGAATGCACTTGTTTATTTCTTTACGAATAAATCTCGCTACGCGATTAAATGATATTACTAGTTGCGACGGTTTTGACTTAATAATAATAAATGTGATTGTTGTCGCTATCCGATTTAATAATAATAGAGATTTAAATGAATTAGTGATAATTGATAAGTTGCGAGTAGCCGATAGATTTTAACTTGTAAAATAGCGATTCAGTATATATTTTTCTCGTGATTTTACGTTTATTATATCCGTGCTTTTATATTTTTGTGTGAAGCGAATATTAGAGCTTTACTTGTATATATTCTTTTTAAATTCATTCTTTGTCCAAAATTTTTGAAAACTATTTTATTAAACTTCTAAAATCTCACATTATTTGTGATATTAATCTCATGATTTATAGATTAGTACTTTATTTATTAAAACTCTTTCTTTTAATAAAATCTTTTAATATTTATCAAATTACTAGAGTGTCCTCACATGCATTTTTGACTGGAATAACAACCAAGGGTAAGACCATAAAATCATTCTACTTGACCACACTAATTACAACTACACCCTACCATGCATTTTTCCTACAACTAGCTATAAGGACCTATGTGTAATTTCTACATTCCACTACCCAAATACTAGTCAAGTCAAGTATCAAATACTCCACCACAATCACTCTCTCACACAAAAACTCACACCAAACCCTCTCATCTCTCTTCTCTCTCCCTCTCCTCTCATCTCTCTTCTCTCTCCCTCCCTCTTCATCATTTCCGAGCTTGTCAAGGCGAATACACCACCATCCAAGCTTGTATCTTCATTTCGAGGTTAGATTTCTTGTTGCATGTTGATATTTGGAGCCGAAGTAGGGCCTTGGTTCTTGTGAGCTTAGGGTCTCTACTTTGGTGGCTCCTATAGATGATCAAGATGTGATTTTGGAGAGGTTACTCACCTCTTTTTGACCAAAGAACACTTGATTCATCAAATTTGGCAATGACTTTCTAAAGGAGCCGAATGTCTATGGATTGGTTTTTTGAGATTTCATGATGTTTGAGTTAGTTTCTTGAATATTCGAAAGGTATGATGATTTGCTGAGTTTTTGGTGTAATTCAGCCCTTGCATGTCTTGTATTTTGATGATATATCATGATTTAGGGCTATATATAAGAGGTTCTAGTGATGCATGTTGTTTTATGTGAAAACCGAATGAAAGTCCATGAATTTAAGTTTTGTATGAGATTTTTGAGTGATGCATGCCATGATTCAAGTGATAAAATGTTAGTTTAAAGTTTGTATGATGATATCTAGTAATGATTAGTAGCCATTGTATGAATGCCATGCTTGTACATTCGAAATTTTGCTAAAAAGGGGATAAGTGAAATTCTGGTCTGTTTTTGCCTTGTGTGTTTGCGTCGGTTTATGCATGTATAGTGTTGATTATTGGTGTAAACTTTCTTGTATTAATGGTCAGTAGGTATATGTATAGTGTAGACTAGAATTTGAGGCTTGGTTGTTGGTTTATGGTGTTATGAAGGGAGTTAAGGTGGAAGGAGTCACACACTACACAATAACAGAATTTTTGACATTAGAAATTAGAGGTTTTGAGCTTGTCATTGGTGAGGCCTTGAGCTCTGGTAAGATGGGACTTGGTTTGTACAAGTCTCCAGTAGCTTTCAAAGTCATAAAAACATCCATATTAATAGGTGTACACACACATTTTAGAGAATACCTCAGAACAGGGTACCTTGTAGCATATTGGACTTTTGAGTGTTAAAAACAATGTCATTAGTGAGGCCTTCATGGGGCCTTGATTTAGATAAGTTTAATGAAGTCTTAGGAAGCATAACAAGTCATTAGAATGGTTAATTGAGTTAGTTAAGCGAGTTGCAAGTTAGAAAAAACAGGGCAGTGCACTTAGCTAGCTAGGCTGTTCTGTGCCAACTTGGCATGGAGGCCTAGAGAGGCCTGAGCTAGGCCTTAGTGTAAAACCAATTGCACAACTTAGATTAAGGTCTTAGGTATCTAGAGGAGTCAAAATTTCACTAAGGCACAAGGTGGAAACATTGGTTTTTTCCAAGGCCCTCCAAGAGGTGCCAAACTGCCTAAACAGAGTAGTCACTAGAGTGCATAGTTTTTAAAGGTTCTTGTAGGCAAGGCCTTTGAGTCACACCACCTCATAATGATAGTTTAGGATCATATCAACCTTTAGAAATTAAATTAGAGTGAATGCCTTAAGTGGAGATGCCTCATTTCCACTAAAATACACAAGTGTCACACATAGAGTCACATTTTAGAACCAACTTAGAATGCATTGCATTTGAGTGTGTCATCAGTGAGGCCTTGACCTCATATTTAGTCCATGAGTTAGTTTTAAGTCATATAAGATACTGCAAGTCAGTTTAGGTCAATGCACTTAGTGTAGATGCATCATTTTTGCCAAGGCACACAAGTGTTGCCAAGGTAAGCATACTAGTAAGCCACTTAGGATGCATTTCATTTGTGAGTCTTGCGGGGTGGGGCACAAGTGTGCCTTACTCTTATTTAGTTAAGTTGAGGTCAGTAGAGTATAATTAAGAAGTGTTGGTCTTAGACCTTATATGTTACTTGACTAATTGCCTAAGTGACTTAGGTATAATTAGAGACTATTAAGTGATAATAGTTAAGTAATAAAATGCCATGCTTTACTTGTTATGTGCATTACTTGATGAATATGTTACTTGTTATTAATTGAGTTTAAGTGTGTATATTTATATGTGTGTGTGTGTGTGTGTGTATATATATATATATATTTATACACGAAAGGGTAGTTAGCATTGTAGTGACGAGGATACTATTAATTATAGGTGCAAGTAGGAGGCCAGGCAAGGAACCCCTAGAAGCATCTATACAAGAGTTCAGTAAGCTTAGTCCAGGCAAGTGAAACTCTCCTTTATACTTGTTTGATAATTGTATACCTTGTGAATGCTGAATTACTGCTTACTTAGAATTGAATCACATTATCATCCCCTTAAGATCAAACTTTGGATTCCAATAATACCCTTAATACTTGAATTACCCTTTTCATATAATATCACCTTACACCCACATGAATACACTCTAATAGTCCTTTGATGAATAATGAGAATTTGATACCCCACATTAAACTGAATTATCTCTTTTGGAACCCTGATCTTAATAACATTTCCTATTTTAGAAAGATCATTTATGTTTTGAAAACACCCCTCAATGCTGGTAGCGCTGTGTGTTTCCAATTCCAATAAATTTGCTATCTCACTTTGCACCTTTACTTGTGATTATACCTTGTGATATCAATTGTTGCTATTACACTTGTTATACTGCATATTGTTAATTGTTATATACTACTTTCACTTGCTGAGCTCTTTGCTCATATATTGTGTTGTTTATTATAACCCTTCAGTGAAACCCGAGAATGGCTCGTTTCAAGCAGACCGCCCGTAAGACCACCTCAAGATCGGGTATTGCCTACCGCCGTATGATGGAGCAGGTTGGGAACTCGTAGTTCCCTAATTTTATCTTTTGAAACTTTTGGGATTTAAAGCTTGTAGTAATGACTTGGATTTTAATTTGGGTTTGTAATACCTTAGATGTTCTTCATACTCATTCCTGGTGATTCCGGGATTGTGGATTTAGACTCGTAGTTCTAATATTTTATAATTCTGTAGTTTAATTATTATTGTGGGTTCGTCACAAAAAAAGGTAAAAAAATTATCATTGATTTTTTGTATTTTAATTTTATAGTAGAGAAATACCCCCAACCTCATTAGATTGATTAATTTTGTAAAGATATTATTTCAGAATACAATTATATTAAGATTCTTAATCAATGGCAGGAGTTCTCATGATAGTATGAGTTCTTTAGGATGTTAAACCTATATATATATATATATATATGTGGTCCTAGGGTTTTGCGACAGGGGATGGACCCTAAGATGGGCCTAGACGGGTCTAAGTGGGACTAGTAGGGGCGGGGCGGAGCCTAGTGAGATCATGGTGGGGTCAAGTTTTGTTTCTTAATACTGTATGGAGTCTGTCCAGGGCCTGTGTGGAGCCTTAGCGAGGCCCTAGCGGGCCCGGATATAGAGGGTGTGTGATGTCATTTAGGTAGTTTCTCTAGGTTTATATTTTAGTTTTTATTTTTGTGGTTTATATTTGAGCAATTGCCGATATATATATATATATATATATATATATATATATATATATATATATATATATATATATATATATATATATATATATATATATATATATATATATATATATATATATATATATATATATATATATATAGGGGCTTGTTCCACAACCAAAGGTGGATAACTATTAAAATATATCCAACTTATTTATAATCGTCCATTTAGCAATGGACGGCTAGGATTAAAACAAGCTACGCGATTTAAAAAAGCGTATACGCTATATCATATAGCGTAAGAGGAGAGCCGGTTTTTTCCCTTCTGGGTTTACGCTCTATCATATAGCGGAGCCGGTTTTTTTAACGGAACCGGGTTTCGTTTCATTGTATAGCGTATCGTGGATAGTAAGTAAAAATCAACGAAAATAACAACTGAAAACCCTAACCACCACCGATAACCACGATTCTAAAGGCGATTCAAGGCGATTCAAGGCACGTTCTTGCGATTCAAGGCAATTCAAAGCTAATTCGAGGTATGTATATGTCCGATTTGTATGTATATGTGCGTATTTATGTATATGTGCGTATTTGTATGTATATGTCCGATTTCTATTTGGATTGGGTGCGTTGGAGGCCATATGCACGTTTCTATCGGAGGCCTGATGCGCATTTCGAGAGAGCTCTAATTGCCGGCATTGCCCGTGTACCACTCCATTACTTTGAGGATGTAGAGTACCAGCTCCCAGAAAGGGTCCCAAGGCAATTCGATATGCCGTTGTGTATACCTCCAGATCCCCCTGCAGACATGAGAGGTTTGAGGTATACCAATGACAATCCTTTCATGCAAGTGCATCCATTCTACCGGCAGCAGTATGTAGACATGTGGAATAACTTCGTCCAAAATGGAGTTGGTATTGGGTTTGTATGCTCTAAAAATGGTGTATAGGAAGAAGAGGTCGTGTTTTTAGTTTTTGAAGCTGTGTGGATCTAGACGCCATATAATGTAGCGTATGCGGATCTACTGAAAAGCGTAACCTGTTCTTACGCTGGATTATACAGCGTATACGCTTTTTAGAGCAGGTTACGCTTATCCAGCGTAAGAACAGGTTACGCTTTTCAGTAGATCCGCATACGCTACATTATATGGCGTCTAGATCCACACAGCTTCAAAAACTAAAAACACGACCTCTTCTTCCTATACACCATTTTTAGAGCATACAAACCCAATACACACAAAATACACAAAATACACCTATATTGGAGCTTATATTCGAGTTTAAAAGCTAGCTTGGATCTTTATTGGAGTTTAAAGCTTGAAATTTGAAGCTTATAGCTTGAAGCTCGGAGCTTGGAGCTTTATTGGACTTCTTTATTAAGGTTAGATTTCATATTTTCATGGCATCTTTCATCTTTTCTAAATTAACATCCCCTAGTAAGCCCATTACACCTACTAAACCTAGAATTGAGATTGAAGAAGAAAATGATAGTGACGCTAAAAAGACCCCAATAGTGAATGTTGATGATGTTGATGATAGTGATGATGATGTTGAGGAGGTTGTGGAGGAGGTTGGGGATGATGATGTTGAGGAGGTTGGGGGTGAATGTTTTGATGATTTTTGTGAGATGATGATGATGTTGAAGAGCTCGTGGCGATTTTCGAAAATTATATCAAAGAGTTGCAGGAGTTGGACGAGGAAGAGGACGAGGAGGAGAAGAAGAAAATGTAATAATGAAGGAGAAGATGTAAAATAATTTTAATGAAATTTATTAATAAAATTTCCATGTTTATTAAATTTTGTCTTGTTCTTGTTGGTTTTAGATTTTATCTTGTTGTTAGTTAGATTTTGTTTTTTTGTTAGATTTTGTCTTTTTGTTGTCTTTTGGATTTTTGTTAGATTTTGTCTTTTTGTTGTCTTTTGGATTTTAGTAAAAAGGAGTTGGGTTTTGATTTGGAGTGATTTTGGTTTTAAAAATCAGAGGTTGATCTGGGGATGAAACGTGAAGTGAAGGTGTGTGCTGGTACGCTATATTATGTAGCGTAAACCCAGAGCGCATAATTGCTCTGTTTTGTCCGCTACATTATACAGCGTAAGGCCAGAGCGCCTCAGAAGCTCTGTTCTTATCTGTGTTTACGCTATATAATATAGCGTAAACCCAGAGCGCCTCAAAGGGGCTCTGTTTTTTGTTTCTTACACCTAAAAACAGAGCCAAACCTCAAAGGTGCTCTGTTTTACAAAACCTGTAACAAAATCCATCAACAAAATCATACAATCCCATCAACAACAAAATCCATCAACAAAATCTAAAACAAAATCTAACGATCAATCCATAAACGAAATCTAACAATCCATCAACAAAAAAATCTAAACAATCCATAAACGAAATCTAACAATCCATCAATACCAAAATCCTAACAATCCATCAATAAATTGGCTCTCCAACCACTGGTAGACCCATCAACATATATACATCTTCAAGGGTCACAGTCATCTCCCCGAAAGTGAAGTGAAAAGTGTTGGTCTCGGGTCTCCAACGCTCCACTAAAGCTGTGATCAAGCTAACATCATTCTGCATAACCGACTTTGGGTTTACAAACATCCCAAATCCCCATTGCCGCAATAAGTGGACTTGATAATCATGTAAATGCCATTCGCCGAGATTAGATGTACTCTGACGGATTGTTAGCTTTTCTCTTAACCCCCCGTTCCAGATTGTGGTGCTTATGTGATTAGCTTGGTCATAGAGCACAGAATTATCGACTGGGCCACAATAATCATTCGCCATATCTACAAATAAAATGAGATCATGTTATTATTCTCAACATCAACAAACCAAACTCCAAATTAAATTCCAAATCAAACTAAAATATCAAACTATTCCAAATCTATACTATCAAACTCAAAATCCAAATAAAATCCAACAAAATATTTCAAATTCACCAAATTCTACAATATCAAAGTCCAAATCAAAATCAAATTCCAACTTTTCCAAAATCTACACTATCATACTCAATATCCAACCAAAAATCCAACAAAAAAAAATTCAACTTTACCAATTCTACAATATTAAACTCCAAATCACCACTATCATACTCAAAAATCCAACTAAAAAACCAACAAAAAAAATTAGCATCACCAAATTCTACAATATTAAACTCCAAATCAAAATCCAACTTTTCCAAAATCTACACTATCATACTCAATATCCAACCAAAAATCCAACAAAAAATCCAAGAAAAAAAATTCAAGTTCACCAAATTCTACAATATGGCCTCTCCAAATCAAAATTAAATTCCAACTTTTCCAAAATCTACACTATAATACTCAAAATTCAACAAAAATAATTCAACATCACCAAATTCTACAATATTAAACTCCAAATCAAAATCAAATTCCAACTTTTCCAAAATCTACACTATCATATTCAATATCCAACCAAAAATCTAACAAAAAAAATTCAACTTCACCAAATTCTACGATATTAAACTCAAAATTAAACTAAAAATCTAAATTTTCCAAAATATACACAATCAAACCCAAAATCAAACTCAAAATTAAACTAAAAAATTCAACTTCACCAATTTCTACATACTTCGACCAAAAAACCCAACATCGAACAGAAAATCAAGCTAAAAAACTTAAACTTCACATACATTATTGTATATAAACATTCATAAAGCGAAATCAAATCTTACATACAAGAAAATACAAACCTATACATACACAAATACGCACATATACATACAAATCGGACATATACATACCTCGAATTAGCTTTGAATTGCCTTGAATCGCAAGAACGTGCCTTGAATCGCCTTTAGAATCGTGGTTATCGGTGGTGGTTAGGGTTTTCAGTTGTTATTTTCGTTGATTTTTACTTACTATCCACGATACGCTATACAATGAAACGAAACCCGGTTCCGTTAAAAAAACCGGCTCCGCTATATGATAGAGCGTAAACCCAGAAGGGAAAAAACCGGCTCTCCTCTTACGCTATATGATATAGCGTATACGCTTTTTTAAATCGCGTAGCTTGTTTTAATCCTAGCCGTCCATTGCTAAATGGACGATTATAAATAAGTTGGATATATTTTAATAGTTATCCACCTTTGGTTGTGGAACAAGCCCCTGTATATATATATAGGGTTTGTAACATAAATATAACCAAATCAATCAGACATTAATACCATGTTTAAATAGATTCTCCAATCAATCATTTAATCATTTAATGTATATTCAATTTGAATTTCAAATTTCAAATTTAAAAGATCCATATGAAAAAGATTTAAAAACTACCATTTAACATTTTACATTTAACATTTAACATATAATATTTATAATTAAATATCTTAGAGAATCTTGTATATATATTCTAGAGAATCTTCTTTATATGTTAATAAAATATTTTAGAGAAACTCCTATATATATTAATAATATTAAGATTCTATTAAGTTGTTCACCTATAACTTTTAACATTTGAAGGATTCTTGGAGTGTTCTTTTAAATAATTTTATAATTTTTAAATTAGGATTATTTAATATTAATTATTTTGAAATTCTTCAAAAAAATATTAATTTAAAAATATTTGAAGAGTCAAAAGAATATTACAGGGTGTATAATTTATATAAGGAAAATTAAATATTCTAAAAGAATCTTGCACGATACAAATATTTATTACTAGAAATAATAAAATATTTTGGAATAACTTATATATATTAACGATATTAAGATTCTATTAAGTGTTTCCCCTATTTAACATTTGTGTTTCTTGAAGTGTTCTTTTAAATATTATTATTATTTTAGAGAATCTTTTATATATATTAATAATATTAAGATTCTATTAAGTGATTCACCTATAACTTAATATAAATTTTAGCTAATATTATCAGTTTTATGATTAATTTAATTTTATTATTAAACTTATTTAACAAATAAACTAAGATTCTGCTAAAAGTTTTATTATGGATTTTGATAGTTTCATTATATATAATATAAGGTTTTAACTTTTAACATTTAAAGGATTCTTGAAGTGTTCTTAAGTGTTCTTGAAGGATTCTTGAAGTGTTCTTTTAAAAATTATTATAATTTTGAAATTAGGATTCTTTAATATTAATTAGTTTGAAATTCTTCAAAATAATATTAATTTGAAAATATTTGTAAAGTCAAAAGAATATAATAGGATGAATAATTTATACAAGAGAAATTAAATATTCCAAAAGAATCTTTCACATTATTACTAGAAATAATTAAAATATTTTAGAGAATTTTCTATATATATTAATAATATTAAGATTATATTAAGTGTTTCGCCTATAATTTAATATAAATTTTAGCTAATTTTATTAGTTTTATGATTAAATTTAATTTTATTATTAAACTTATTTAATAAATAAACTAAGATTCTGCTAGAAGTTTATTATGTATTTAAATAAATATATCAAATATTAAAATAGTAGAAATCTAATGTCATTAGTGAATTACTTAGTAGAATCTTAATAATATTGATATTAAACTTTGTAGAATATTAATAAAATTTTTAATAGAATCTTAATGTATTTTATTAGTATGACGTTTAGTAAAATTTATTTTTGTTAAATTTATTATTTAGTTGATTTCACTAAGTGTTTTATTAGAAGTTAATATATTTAATAAGATGTGTGCAAAATCAATTTAATTGATTGAATTTTGAAATGTAATTCACATTAATTGATACAGATTTGAATTTTGGGAACACCGTAAATAGAAGATATTTAATTATTCACAAGATTCTGTCCAAGATTACTCTTATATTTATGATTGCAATTAAAAAAGGAATATTGTATAATGTACGTAATTAATACGGGTTTTCTCGGTTTTCTTGATACTTGGGT
Source organism: Daucus carota subsp. sativus (assembly GCF_001625215.2). NCBI lineage: Eukaryota > Viridiplantae > Streptophyta > Magnoliopsida > Apiales > Apiaceae > Daucus > Daucus carota. Next base: position 2,778,292 of record NC_030389.2, read on the forward strand.
TTTCTCTGGAACCTCACTATATATATATATATATATATATATATATAATATAGGAGTAAGATCCTAAGAGAACTCATATTATCAAGAGAACCGAGATAACTCCAACATCTGCCGTTGATTAAGAATCTTAATATAATTGTATTCTGAAATAATATCTTTACAAAATCAATCAAATCTAATGGGGTTGGGGGTATTTTCTGTACTATCAAAAATAAAAGAAATCAATGATTATTTATTATCTTTTTTAATGAGATTTCTTGCTGTCTTTGATTGTTTTAAAATTCTGCAGTTGTGTATTACAGTAAGCAAACTAAATCAATGTAAAATCACCACTCCTTCATCTTATTTTTCACATCAGACTTTATACACGATGTAGAGTGAAGATGTGGACAACGCTTTTGATGATCACGTCAAGGTAATTTGCATCAAGTTTTTTATGATTTTGTTGTATCCTTCATACCAAGAACATATGTATTCTGAACTACTATTCTATCTTTTCTTTTTTGGTTGTGTTTAATATAGTACTGGCGGACAACGATGAAGCTCCGGACGATCAATTAAAAATAATAGCTGATTTTATTTCACGGTGTTATCCTTCGAAGAAACGATTTCTAAATCAGAGTTTCAACGATTTGGATTCTGTGTATGAGTTCTATAAAGAATATTGAAGAGTTTGTGGTTTCGATATCAGAAAATCAGATGGAAAAAACGACCGATCAGGGAAGAAAGTGGTGGGTGGTGGTGTGGATGATAAGTATAGTCTGTGGAAGAGTGTTGTTCATGTTTTTTGCTGGTTTGCTAATCACAATCTCCTATAGTCTTTTCTTGCTTGCCGGCGAGGTCCTCTGCTTGAGGAAGAAAATAAAAAGAATCGTGGATTAGAACACCAATATTCTGGTTGTTTTCACCAATGTTCTAATACAAAGGATTAGAACACCATATCTCAGTTTAAAAATTTTATGTTATTCTGGAGATTCTAGATCAAGATATATACAAATGTAACTGGTTTTCAGTTAAAGGTGTCTTTTGTTAAATTTAAAGGAGAAAAGAAAGTGGTGGTGATATGAATGATAAGCATAGTTGCTTGGAAGAGTCTTGTTCATGCTCTTTATGGCTCGTTTGCTAACCAACATCTCCTCTGGCCTTCTTTTTCTTGCCGGTGAGGAATGAAAAGAATCTTGGACAAAACACCGATGTTCTACTTCAGACCACTGTGTCATGATGGATTTCAAGAACATATGACTGAATTGATTTATAAATTTTGGTGACATCTAAACTGAGAACTGATTATTTCAAATCGCAAAGGATATGATAGGAGTGAAATAAATTAGTTGAGCAAGACGGAGTAAATAATTGTCACATGTGTAGCTCGGTGTTGTAAAATCTATCTGAAACATCTAACAGAACTTTCAATTGAATCTTAATATAATTATTTAATATAAATTCTCTGTGTAGCGAAAAATTATTAAAAAATATTAAGATTCTATTAATATTAACATCAACTTTCTACGAATTTAATATTAATAATATATTTATCTTATATTAATTTCTATAATATGATTCCTTATTGTATCAATATTTTATAATAAAAAATTATCAAGTGTTTCGTTAGTCGATCATCTGTATAAACCAAAATTATTTTATTTTTTTAGGTATATAAACCAGAATTTAAGTGAATTTTAAGAAAATAAAATTCTTTGTAATAAAATAATTAATTTATATTAATGAAACACAATTAAACACTTTGAAGCATAAAAGACACATTAAGATTCTATTAAAAGTTCTATTGAGATTCATGTATTAAACTTTGTATTGAATGACGACCAAGATTTTTAATATATTTTTATAATGTATTAGAGATTTTTAATAATTTATTAAAATTGTTATAAGGATTTTACTAACAATATAAAATTTATTATAAGTTTTTTAATGTGTTTATGTTTATTTAACAAATAAATTAAGATTCTATTTAAAAATTAATTGATATACTACTAAATTATATTAAGTATATTTAAAAATTAATTGATATACTAATAATATAAGATTTCTACCATTATAATATTAGATATATTTATTCCATTTTAATTTCTATTAAGATTCTATTGAGTTTTTCACAAATAGTATTAGTATTCTATTATTTTAATATTAAATATATTTCTTTTATATTAATTTTTATTTATATGATTCCCTACTTACATTAAGATTTTATTAAAAAAAACTTATAAAGTTCTTCATAAGTCGTTTTTTTTTTTTGAAAAGCAGAATTCATTGATTCTTCATAAGTCGTTCATATATATAAGGGTTCTGTTTAAATAAACTATAATTGAATTTCATAAAACTTATAAACTTATGTTCTGTTTAAATAAAATATAATTGAATTTCATAAAATTGATTTAGTAAAACCTTAGTTAAGATTCTCCTAAATGATGTATTGAATTTGAGATACAATGATAATAAAAAAAATATTTAATTTATAATAATAAAAGACTTAAGGAAATTTTAATAAAATATGTTTATTAGAGAAGAATTAATTAATATTAGTAAAACACATTTAAACACATGGATCGTATTTTATTTATATATTTTATTTATCTGATGAAACACATTCGAATCTAGAGCTTTAGTATATTATTCTTGTGAATTAAATATTTTTAATAATAATATTAAAATTATAATAAGGGTTCAATTAACAATATAGGAATTACTATAATTTTTTAAATTATGTGATTAAGTGTATTATAATAAGTACATTAAGATTCTACTAAAACTTTTATTAGGCGTTTCGTTATTCGGTTATATATATTATATACTTTTGTTACGTGATCTTTTCAAATAAAATTTAATTTAATTTAAAATCATTTAGTGATACATTAATGAAGATTCTACTTATTGATGTATTAAACTTTCTATATTAATAATCAAAATTTATGATATTTTTTGTATTGTGTATTAGATTCTTGTAAATTAAGATTCTAGTAAATTTTTATTGATACACTACTAAGTGTCACATTGATAGTATTAAGATTCTATTAAGTGTTTCAGTAATAATTCTAATATTCTAATATAAAATATATTTCTTAGATTTTAATTTCTAAATATATTTCTGAAATGTAAATGATAATGAAGATTCTACTATTCTAAAATGATTTAGTGGTATGATAATGAAGATTCTACGAATTGATGCATTAAAATTTCTATATAATGAAAGATTTTTAATATAATTTATGTGTATTACAGATTTTTTACTAATTTTTATTAATATAATTTTTTTAATTATATGATTAAATTTTTAATAAATACTTTAAGATTCTACTGAAATTTTTATTAAGTGTTTCGTTAGTCGATCACATATATTATACGCATGTCTTGTATATATTTTTAAATAATGTGAAATTTAATTTAAAATAATTTAAAAATCTTAAAGATCTACTCTAGAATACAACTATTCTCATATGTTTCAAAAAAAAAAAACTATTCTCATATAAAGAAAAATCATATGTGTATTAATTTACGTTTTTATGGATAGATTGAGGTGCGAGATATACCAAAAATAAAATATATGTTAAATATACAAGATTTGGATTCCAGATTCTATAATAATCTATGAATGGTATTATTTGATTGAGAGATAAAAGGATGCAAGATTCCATATTTAAAAGATTTGGAAATAATAACAATTTTCTTGTGTTCCAAAATGCCCTTGATCAATAGACTTTTCAAGATATTCTATTGAATTAATAAAAGGCAATGTCTAAATATCATCCAAAAAATCAACGGCTCTAAGAAGATCCCTCGGTTCTCTTGATATCGAGGTTCTCCCTCGAACCTTACTCATATATATATATATATATATATATATATATATATATATATATATATAGAAACGGGTCCACAACCATCGGTAGATAAGGACCGGTTTCCAGCCACCAAATCATAACCACCCGTTGCTGTGATCCTACGATTGAAAAAGAGCATCCCCGCAATGAAACATTGCAACCCCGCAATGAAACATTGCAACCCCGCAATGAAACATTGCGGGTATGAAAGACCCTGCAATGAATCATTGCGGGTATATAAGTCCCCGCCATGTTTCATTGCGGGGAGTCTCTTTTTATTCCCTGGACCCTTTTACCCCCCTTCACATATCATATGCCTTGTACAGTTTATTACATTAAATTGTTATCATTTAACATTGTTAAATGAAATTGAAAATATTGTCTAGGTTAGAAATACTGAGAAAATTTTGATTTTTCTTAGTATAATATAGAAATAATTTTCTATATAATTTCTTAATATTTTTATCTTATTGACTTTTTTATGTCGTTTTGTTATACGGATAATTTTACTTATTTAAATATTATTGCTTGTTCCCTAAATATATCGAACACGTGTTTGAACTATGTTGTTCACGTGTTTTTTTAATGTTAATTAATTTTTTTTTTTAGCTAAAGTTGAATTATTTTATTACAAATTATTGATGTTTTTCAATTCTCTTATGTATTAGTAGTATTTTCAAGTATACTCGAACATATTCAAATCAAAGATAAATATTGAAATTATGAATAAACATCACTTAAATTGGTTGAATATTAGTAAGAACACATATAATTAGTATTTTTTGCTAGTATTTAATAATTATTGATAAATTATTAACTTTTTCCAATTCTCATATGTACAAGTAGTGTTTTCAAATATACAGAAACAAATGCAAATCAATGATAAATATCTAAATTATTAATAAATGTTACTTAAATTAGTTAAATATTAGTAAGAACACATATAATTAGTATTTGTTGCTAGAATTTGATATTTTTGACAAATTATTAAGTTTTTCCAATTCTCATATATACAAGTGGTGTTTTCAAATATACTCAAACAAATTCAAATCAAAGAAAAATATCTAAATTTTTTAATAAATGTTACTTAAATTAGTTAAATATTAGTAAGAACACATATATTAATATTTTCTAGCTAAAGTCGAATAAATTTTTACAGTTTATTGAACTTTTTCAAATATTTTGAATAAAATAATTATTATTATCCTCTCCGCATTGAAGCATAGTGGGGATAATTTACATAATTTTCATTCCTGCAATGAAACATTGTGGGGATTATGTACCCCGCAATGATTCATTGCGGGGTGTTAAATCTTCATTTAAAAGGTGGTTGTATGAGATGGATAGTTTTTGGTGCAAAAGACACCCGCCATGAATCATTGCGGGGAGGTTTTTTTTAAAAGATACCCCGCAATAATTCATTGCGGGGTGTATTTTTTTTATAAGATACTCCAAAACATCTTCATTTAAAAGGTGGTTGTATGAGATGGATAGTTTTTGGTGCAAAAGACACCCGCCATGAATCATTGCGGGGAGGTTTTTTTTAAAAGATACCCCGCAATAATTCATTGCGGGGTGTATTTTTTTTATAAGATACTCCAAAACACCCAGGATTCGAACACAGTACCTTACAGTTTTAAGACATATAATAATGCCAGTTTGACAATGGAAATTTCCCTGCTAGCAATCCATTAGGAAGATATATATAACCTTTGAAATAAAATTCAATAATAAATAAATTTTACTGTATATTGAAATTGATAATGTAACTTAATTTTATTTCTTATTAATTTGACTTTAAATTACTAATAAAATAATTTAATTTAATTAAAAAAATATTATAAAAATAAATTAAAATAATATAATATAATTAATAATATACTTTAATTTTAATAAGAATTCATATGATTTCAAATAATAATAAAACAATACCAAAAAATTGAAAACAAAATTTATATATTTGTCTTGAATCATGATTCAAGAAATTGTCCCACTAAGCCGACTTAGTCTAATTTATATATTTGTCTTGTATCAGTGACTCAAGCTGTATCGTTTATGAATTATTAATATAATTTTAAAATTTATAACTCATTCTACTTTATTATTAAATATTTTTTACCGTGTCTATTTTATTATTATTTAAAAGTAGATGTTGTTATGAAATTAGTAGAAATTTGAAATTAGTGAATAGTTTGGAAATATTTGTTTACTTTATTATTAAATAATTTTTTTATTGTACCCGCAATGACCCGCAATGAAACATCGCGGGGATGAATAGTGCCCGTAATGATTCATTGTGGGGAAAAATAGTACCCGCAATGATTCATTGCGGGGTATTTTGGCTGGGCAGAAGAATTACCAATATTTTAGGGTACCTACAATGATTCATTGTGGGGAAAAGTAGTACCCGCAATGATTCATTGCGGGGTACTTTTGCTGGGCAGAAGATTGGTAAACAATGGAACGGTTCAATTGAAAGTGAAAAAGAAGACTAGTCTAAATCTAAAACTAGTTTCAAATCCCCGCAATATCTCATTGCGGGATGTTTTAAAAAAAATTTACTTTATTTAAATAGTTTATATTATTAAAGTTCAAATGAAATTATCTATTTTAATTCAAATAATGTAATAAATAAATAGTTTATATTATTTAAAATTTAAACAAAATTTTTTTAATATAAATTATATAATAAATAAGTAGTTTATATTATTTAATATTTAAAAGAAAATATACATATTAATATAATATTAATATAAACAATATAATAAATAAATTCATCTCAATTACAAAGCAAAAGTTTTAATTAAAATGGAGAAGGAACCAGTAGAAGGGCATTTACGGCAGGAGGAAAAAAGAGGTTTTTACAAAGATCCCCGCAATGTATCATTGCGGGGAACAAAGACCCCGCAATGAAACATTGCGGGTACTGGAGTCCCCGCAATGTTTCATTGCAGGGAGGTTTTATCATCCAACGGCTCTGATTTGGTGGCTCCCTATCCAACGGTGGCGGTATAACAGCCCCCTATATATAGAGAGAGAGAGAGAGAGTGAGAGAGAGAGTTTTACTTTAATAGAAACATCCTTATTCTAGAAACTAAAAACCCACCTCAAATATCACTAGATGCTAAAGCACATATCACTAAACCCTACATCTTCTTCTCCATCTTCTCCTCCACCTCCACCTCCACCTCCATCTCCACCACTTCCACCTTCGCCGCCTCCGCTGCTGCCTCCCCCCCCCCCACCGCCTCCTTCACCTCCACCGCTGCCGCCTACTATCCTCCGCCTCTCTCACCTCCACTGCCGCCTTTTAATTGCAACCCCAGTTGTCTTCCACAGCTCCGGCGAAGCTATGCCGTCTGAAACCACAGCTTCATCCCGTTGTCTACGTCCTCCGCTATCTCAACTGCCTTATATGCCGCCATGCCTCCTCTGCCGCCTTGTTTTTGCCTCGCCCCATCCCCTCCATGCTCCCGCCCTTCCACCTCCACCTCATCCGCTATCTCCACCGTCGTTATTACTCCCAGAATCGATAACAAGCACAGATCTAAGCACAGATCTGGAGTTTTTGCTGACTCTGGAGATTTTCACTTATTTTTACAATACATATCACTAAATTCTAAAGAGAATATCACTAAATTGTATTGGTTTCTAGTTTTTATTTTAAGAGTGGTTTCTATTTGATCATGACCCTATATATATATATATATATATATATATATATATATATATATATATATATATATATATATATATATATATATATATATATATATATATATATATATATATATAGTAAGGTTCGAGGGAGAACCTTACTATCAAGAGAACCGAGGGAACTCTTATATGCCGTTCATTTTTTAGTAAGAATATATTTATTACCTTCTTTAAATTAGATCACAATATATCAAATTCTAGTATCAACAAGGGGAATCTCGAACAGAATCTACTTGAAAATATTTACAGATCTTCTATATTTGGTAATTTCCACATCTCAAGCTGTAATCAAATAACGTAATTTATTACAGAATCTGCAATCCAAATCTTGTATATTTAAGATATCTTTTATATTTGGTATTGCCGACAACTCAATTTATCAATTATAGTAAGATAATTAATATAATTATAGTAAACAATGTGCTAAATACTTAACTAAACACTTTAAAGAATTTTAAAATAATATATACATTAAGAAGATTTTATTAAATATTCACTTATAATTTCAAGCGTCATTAACTTTATTCCTTAGAATTTGATATTTATATTTTGCTGAGATTCTATTAAATATTTACTTATGAATTCAACTAAGTATTTGATATTTCAATTGGTGATTTATATTTTCTTTTAGTTATAAAGCCGTTATTTTTTAATATTGAATATTATAGTACTACTAACTAGAATATTATATTTTCTTTTAGTTATAAAACCGTCATTTTATATTTTACTAATTATTTTATATTGCATGTTTTATCTATTTTAGAAACGTATTTACTTGTATATTTTATCAACTTCTTCATGTTATAAATAAATTTAAAAATGCCCTCATCTTAATTAGAAATCTTTAAATTTGAAAGAATCTTAATGATACTCTTTTGAAGAATCTTAAGGGAACATTTTATAGAATCTCATTTTTTACAATTGTTCGCAAAAATCTACACGCAAGCGCACGTGATCACAAGTAATATATTAAGTTCGATCCCACAGAGACTGATGAATTAAGAATACGCACCTATGCAACAATGTATGATCAATTTTCACTGCTAAGACAATTAACAAGGATGGGTTCTTTTATACTAATAACTAAATTTACTAATCAAATTCAGAATAGGGAAACACATGGGATTCTAACTTCATTATCGAATTCATCTAGAATTGAATTTACTTATTGACATGCGACTGTTGATCCTAATCAGACAACACGAAAGTAATACATGCCAACTCTCGTTGCACACATATCATACCAATCAAAATCCACAGTTAAGATAGAAATCTCATGGACACCAACAAAGCTCAGACCCTATATCTCTATAGCGGTAGTGTAAGCAGAGAGGTTTAATAACAAGTCGTCTATCTTGATTACACAGGGTGATAAAAATAGTTCAAGTCTACCACAAATTATGTTTCATGCACATAATCCTATGTTTACATGGCATAGTTCTAAATTCAATCATCCACTCTCGCTTCAAAAAGAATTAACAAACAACTTAGAAGTTAGCTACGCTCCTAAGAAGAATAAGCACGGCTCATGCAAAGACATCAACGTACGTCACATAATCAATCAATTAATATTCGTTACTAGACTACATCGATAAATCCATTAGAATCCCATGAAGGCGGTTAGTTCATAATCGAACTAATCGACATCATGGGTTCTAATGAAAACATGATAAAGAAAAGACAAGAATTGAATGGAATAAAATTGCTTGAATTAATAATAATAAGGATCACACGTTACAGATTTGATGTTCACGATCTCGCTCGAAACTGTCACTTCCTCGCAAAGAACGATCCAATACAACTGATAATGTGCTTCGATAAAAACTAAACTATGTTACTGTTTCGATATTCTAACTACTTCCAGGCTAGGGTTTTTACACATGAGAATTTAAAATGCATTGACCAAGTCAACCGGGCCTCGACCGCTGCGAAAATCCCTCAGAAAAGCTGTAAAAATCGGCCCGGAACACTTCAGGAGGGCGCGGCCGCGCTAAACTAGCGCAGGCGCGCTAGTGGCAGCAGTAAGTAGCGCGGGCGCGCTAACAAGTAGCGCGGGCGCGCTACTGTCTGTCATGGCAGCCCTGATTCTTCGTTTTCAGCTCGTTCTCGCGTGCATGTCCTTCCTCGCTCCTAGTACCACTTCCGTAGGTGATCACGGTTGCATTTAGCACATGCAACAAGCCCTTTAAACCCCTAGATAGCTCTAGTGGACGAGTGTGTTCTCGTGAGGGTTTGTAGAAGATGTACCCACAAAATCCCAAGTCGTGATGAATCCACAATTCTCTATTCTTGCAAATAATGCACCAAAAACAACCTAAAATGATAGAAAATCACTTCATCACCTCAACTCGTGACCTGCACAGAAAAACACTAAAAACACATTAAAAGACACTAAACACTTAAGTACAACCAACCAATTTAAGTGGAAATGAAGGCCTATAAGTGTGTATAAATACCACTTATCACACCCCCAAACTTAAACTGATGCTTGTCCTCAAGCGTCAACGACACTATACAATAATACAATGCAATGCATGAATGCAACTACGTGATGAATGAGTGAACTATGAAGTAATTGCCTTGCCAATTTTTATACCTCAGATTGTGCTAATGTTCTCGAATTTCACTTCTCTCGCTACCAAGTCAATTACTCTTCTATTTACAAGTGTGGAGTGCCAGTGTGTGCAAGCATGCTCTTTTATTGAGACAAGACCAAAACTACTACTCCCACAGAATCCCAATCAAGAATCGTAAAAGTTTACAACTAACACCCCGTCACTCAAATCCAACTAAAAGCCAAGGTCCCAAAGAATGTCCACACCCTTCTATTTTATTCACTATTTTTTTTTTGTTTCATTGGTGATTAATTGCTCGGTCTAAGGTCAGAGCGCTTCGCAGTGTAAATGCGTTACGAACACCATAAGACTTCACTCACCAATTATTCACTTTATTCTAGTGGTTTATTTAACCGTGCAATGGTTGAGATCCCTAAAGATTTATGCACTAGTACCCATGTAGCGAGCGTTGGGTCAACAATCCCAAACCACGAAGGGCTTTAGGTTGTTAGGCACAAAGTCCCCTCAGACTTAATTACTCGAGTACTAATGAGCTCAACCTAGTTAATTCTACCACTTATTTTTTTAGTGAATTTATTTACTACTATTTTTTTTTCTTTTTTTCTTTTTTTTTTTTCTTTTTTTTTTAGAAAGGCATATCTACCCCTCAGTTCCCCCAAACTTAAGATTTACAGACCTAAGCTGAAGGGTGCTCAATTCAATCCTAGAATTCATGGAATTTCGTCTAAATCCTATCTCAAGAACATATGTGAATTACAATTTCCAACACAAGCAATTTCCAAGTACTAACCTAGCATTGCAATTGAAATTACTAATCAAGAACTACGCACATAACTCATCATAGGCAATTAACTTGGCTTAACTTCATAATTCATGCAAATGCTCGTGATACTAACTACGACAATCACCACTAAACATGCAAAATAAAAAATAGTAAAAAAAACGTGAGTAAAATAAAAAAAACGTGAGAAATAATCAAATCAAAATAAAATAAACGTGAACTACATGAACTAACTAACACATGCAATAATAAACATAATAAAATACTATGCTCTTCCTTAGATTACCACCCCCAAACTTAAAATTTTCAATGTCCCCATTGAAAGTGATAAAAAGGCTAGAGCACCCACATACCTACTCGGAGTCCGAGTCCTCCCCCTCCTCTGCTGGAGGTGAATCAGGTGGAGGAAACTGCATCCCTGCTCCGAATACTGGCCACTGAACTGTGACCCCCTGTGCCTGGAAAGCACTACCTAGAGCCTGTGTCAAATCAAATGCAAACCTCTGGTGGATGTCATGCATGGAGTCCATCCGTCTCGCTAATCTGCGATAATGAACATCTCCCATCGGTTCGGAGCTTCTCTCCGTCTGAGAAGTACCAGCTCCAGAAGCTCTAGTCTGCTCCCTCCTAACAAACGCTGGACGTCCCCCTGGCATCTCATCATATAAGTACCCGAGGCCTCGAGGGTGGGGAACTCCTCCATCCCATTCTGTCATCCGACTGATCGCCGAATGATCAATAGGTGCTGCTGGCAACTGTAATTGCTCGTTGGCTGGCCAACGAACACCACTCGATCGACAGAGCTTCGTAACAATTGTGCCGTATGGAATGGCACCAGTGGTTCCTCCCTGCAAGAACCTCAGAATCCCCTGATGAATAACATGTCCCAGGTCAATATACTTGCCCGAGACAATCCCATAGAGCAGAATAGCTCTATCCACTATCACCTCATGCCCATGTGACGATGGCATGATGTTAGCACAGATGAAGGCGTTCCACGCCTTCGCATACCGGTTCAACGCGGCTGCTGGAAAAGAAACATGTGCCGGCAAAGGAGGTGCAGTCATCTTCCAACGCGTATCCGGCACACACATATCATATACCAACCGCTCCAGATCAACCGGATCATCATCAAACCGGCGTTTTGCACGCCCAATCCTCTCAACCACCCAATCTTCTTCATTACGGCGCTTGGCACGCCCCCCAATGACTACGGATCGCATCCGCACTATAATCCACCCGGATTCCTCGCACCACCGTGAATCCATCACGATTCTCCTTGGCATTAGCATAAAATTCCCGAATAATAGCCAAGGGAACCACCTCCGGAGCCTCGCAAAAAGACTCCCATCCCCTCTCTTGAATCATGTTCAAGAGCTCACCATCCTCAGCAGTGGGTAAGAATCCCCTCTCCTTGACTATCGACTTATTCATAAGCCGTTGAAACTCGTCTCGTGCACCATCGGATGTGAACTCAACCTCTCCCATCGAGGAAGAATCGCTAGATGTAGGGGCTTGGGTGCTTGGTCCTTGTGATCTTCGGGCTCTTTTGGGTGCCATTGATAGAGATTTAGATTTGCAAGAGGTTTATGTTTAGTGGGTTTGAGAGATTGGATGAAGGTTGTGTGTATGGATGTGTATATATAATTAGGGTTTAGAGAATTATAATGGAATTTGGAGATGGGTTTTGTGTTTATATAAGGATTGGAGAGCTGAGTTAGGGTTTTATAGGATGTATTTCGGGCTAGGCATGCAAAATTAGGATTGTGGGCTTTTAAAAACGAAAAGAAAATATTTTTTGGGAGAAAATTCGCCAATCCCGGCAGTCAGTAGCGCGGCCGCGCTAAGTGTAGCGCGGGCGCGCTGTGCAACTTAGCGCGGGCGCGCTGGACACTAGCGCGGGCGCGCTAGTGTCTGACACCGGGGGCTGATTTTTCTCGATTTTTGTGTTTTTGAGGTTTACAGTGGTACAATGTGGTTCCAACGCGTGGGTTGCCTCCCACGAAGCGCTTGTTTAACGTCGTTAGCTCGACGTGAAGTCCAGAATTAATCCGATTCCGATGAAGTATCCTGTGGAAGATACCTCGTTCCACAACCAAACGAATCCCAAGTAATATTAACATCTAGTGCTAAGAATGCTTCGGCAAGGGAGTCCGTTAGTATATCGGCAAAGCGACCAATTCGTTCTTCCACCGCGTCAATACGCCTGATTATCCTTCGGTACTGTGCTTCATTCAATGTTGAATCAGCAGGTGATTGAATTACAGATTGGTTACTCGCACTAGTAGAGAGTAGAGGACAAGTGTCTCCACATGCACTAGAAATTGAGTTTGAGTGAGCTCTAATTCTATGCCAATTAGTCATCTGATTTTCTTGAGTGACTTCGACCGCTTCATCATCCTCTGATTCTTCCTCTTTTGGAATTTTCCACTTTAGGTCTCTGTGCTCAGCAGCGGCCAGGTTCTCTATCAGTTCGTAAGCATCATCGAAGTTTTTGCTCCACAAATTTCCTCCAGCTGCCACGTCTAACTCTGCTCTACATTGACCATTAAGACCCCTGTAGAAATAATGAATTGCCATTCCAGGAGGCATGCCATCTTCATTGAGATTTTCGAGAATCTTCTTGAACCGGTCCCAAGCTAAACAAAGATATTCTCCCGAGATTTGAGAGAATTTACTTTCGGTGTTTCGGATAGCTGATACTTTAATTAGAGGATAAAACCTGGTACAGAATATTTTCTCCAACTTGTTCCAGCTATTAGTAGTGCTTGCCGAGAGAGAGATAAACCACGATCGTGCTACATCACGTAGCGTGAATGGAAAGAGTCTCAGCTTCACTAGATCCTTAGGTCCGATATTGAAATCCAATGCAGTAATGAATTTCTCGAAATTCCTTAGATGCAGGTTAGGGTCCTCAAGAACAGATCCCCCAAATTGAATAGTATCCTGCAGCTTGAGAATGATTGATGGCTTGATTCGAATACCACTGGCTGATATTGCTGGCTCAATTGTGTCAGCCCGATTATCATTGATTTTCATCCGAGAAAATCCACGTGTCGCCTCACCAACTGCTGTCCTCGCATAATCGCTTGTTCCAGAATCAGAAGAAGAAGATGAATCCATTGCTTCCTTATGAGCTTTAGAATGTGTTAGCATAAACGCGATCCAAGTACCTGAGATAAAGAAAAGAAGAAAAGTGAGAAGAGAATAGAATCCTAGTCAGAGAATTTTAATGCACACTGATGACAAGTACATAAACTAATTAATTAACACCGAGTCCCCGGCAGCGGCGCCAAAAACTTGTTCGCAAAAATCTACACGCAAGCGCACGTGATCACAAGTAATATATTAAGTTCGATCCCACAGAGACTGGTGAATTAAGAATACGCACCTATGCAACAATGTATGATCAATTTTCACTGCTAAGACAATTAACAAGGATGGGTTCTTTTATACTAATAACTAAATTTACTAATCAAATTCAGAATAGGGAAACACATGGGATTCTAACTTCATTATCGAATTCATCTAGAATTGAATTTACTTATTGACATGCGACTGTTGATCCTAATCAGATAACACGAAAGTAATACATGCCAACTCTCGTTGCACACATATATATCATACCAATCAAAATCCACAGTTAAGATAGAAATCTCATGGACACCAACAAAGCTCAGACCCTATATCTCTATAGCGGTAGTGTAAGCAGAGAGGTTTAATAACAAGTCGTCTATCTTGATTACACAGGGTGATAAAAATAGTTCAAGTCTACCACAAATTATGTTTCATGCACATAATCCTATGTTTACATGGCATAGTTCTAAATTCAATCATCCACTCTCGCTTCAAAAAGAATTAACAAACAACTTAGAAGTTAGCTACGCTCCTAAGAAGAATAAGCACGGCTCATGCAAAGACATCAACGTACGTCACATAATCAATCAATTAATATTCGTTACTAGACTACATCGATAAATCCATTAGAATCCCATGAAGGCGGTTAGTTCATAATCGAACTAATCGACATCATGGGTTCTAATGAAAACATGATAAAGAAAAGACAAGAATTGAATGGAATAAAATTGCTTGAATTAATAATAATAAGGATCACACGTTACAGATTTGATGTTCACGATCTCGCTCGAAACTGTCACTTCCTCGCAAAGAACGATCCAATACAACTGATAATGTGCTTCGATAAAAACTAAACTATGTTATTGTTTCGATATTCTAACTACTTCCAGGCTAGGGTTTTTACACATGAGAATTTAAAATGCATTGACCAAGTCAACCGGGCCTCGACCGCTGCGAAAATCCCTCAGAAAAGCTGTAAAAATCGGCCCGGAACACTTCAGGAGGGCGCGGCCGCGCTAAACTAGCGCAGGCGCGCTAGTGGCAGCAGTAAGTAGCGCGGGCGCGCTACTGTCTGTCATGGCAGCCCTGATTCTTCGTTTTCAGCTCGTTCTCGCGTGCATGTCCTTCCTCGCTCCTAGTACCACTTCCGTAGGTGATCACGGTTGCATTTAGCACATGCAACAAGCCCTTTAAACCCCTAGATAGCTCTAGTGGACGAGTGTGTTCTCGTGAGGGTTTGTAGAAGATGTACCCACAAAATCCCAAGTCGTGATGAATCCACAATTCTCTATTCTTGCAAATAATGCACCAAAAACAACCTAAAATGATAGAAAATCACTTCATCACCTCAACTCGTGACCTGCACAGAAAAACACTAAAAACACATTAAAAGACACTAAACACTTAAGTACAACCAACCAATTTAAGTGGAAATGAAGGCCTATAAGTGTGTATAAATACCACTTATCAACAATACAAAATAATAAATTTCTCAATATTTTGATCAAAAATTCAAAGAAATTCTAAAAGAATCTTTTGAAATATATATATACACATATATTATTCTATAATAGAATATTCTAAATAACTATTTCAAGATTGATAACTGATGAAATACTTAGTCAAACGCTTAACACAAGATTAAAATTATTTTGAAAAAAAGTTGAATAATTATATTCATAAAAGATTCTCAAAGGTGTTTTATAGTATTCTTTAAAATTAAAAACACACGTTAATATCTCCTTTTATATCTATGTGAATATCAGTAAAAAAAAAAAAGAATCTCAATAAAAACAAATAATTTCCAAAAATTCTGGATATAATAGGTAACAAAATTGATTGTTAAAAATAAAAAAGGTTCTACTAGATGTTCTACGACATGTATATAAATCGTTAAATTTGAAAGAATCTTAAAGATACTCTGTTGAAGAATCTTAAGGGAATATTTTATAGAGTCTCATTTTTTACAATACAAAATAATAAATTTCTCAATATTTTGATCAGAAATTCAAAGAAATTCTAAAAGAATCTTTTGAAATATATATATACACATAGATTATTTTATAATAGAATATTTTAAATAACTATTTCAAGATTGATAACTGATGAAATACTTAGTCAAACGCTTAACACAAAACTAAAATTTATCAAATAAAAAGTAGAATAATTATATTCATAAAAGATTCTGTAAGGTGTTTTATAGTATTCCTTAAAATTAAAAACACACGTTAATATTTCCTTTTATATCTATGTGAATATCAGTAAAAAAAATAGAATCTCAGTAAAACAATAATTTCCAAAGATTCTGGATATAATAGGTAACAAAATTGGTTTCAAAAAGGTTCTACTAGATGTTCTATGACGTGTGTATATTTAATTGTTTATTAATGTAAATGAACATATTCATATTAAAAAATATTTAATGAAAGATTCTCTCAACTGTTTCAATATAGAAATGCAGCAATGAAGATTTTCCTATTTAATTTATGGATAAATTATTATTAAATGAAATTCTGATTATTTATTATCAGAATTTTATTTATTATATATTACACCAAGTAACAGTGAATAGAACCGTTAAGAAAATCTGAGAATTTTTTTTCAAAGATTCTAGATATAATAGGTAATAAAATCATATTACATTGATTGCTTAGATTACTGTAATATACAACTGTTAGGTCCGGAAGCGATTGTAGAAGGGGGGGTTGAATACAATCATCACAAAATAATCGCGGAATAATCTGATTGGAATATAATTTTTTAATCAGATTTTAATTAATTAATATAACAATGTTTGAAGTCGTTATATAATTAAATTGGTTCAGTTTTAATGTCCACTAATGTTCGTAGAATAAATTCGACATGGTATATTCTAGATAAGTGATTAAAACAACCGGTAACAAAGCACAGTAAAACTGTGGATGTAACAATAGCAAGTTTTAGCAAAACTTGAAAGCTTTTACAAGTGCTTGTGTTTGTCAAAGTGAATGAACACTTACAAATGAAGAATGGTGGCCATATTTATAGGCAAAACCATTTGAACTACTAAGACAACTAAAGCTTAGACAACTAAAGGCAAGACATGACAAAGCATAAACAAGGTATGACAAATTAGTAGCTTTGCCATGACAAAACAAGTGAGGGTAAGACAAGAGTAAAGAAGGTAAAGACAACAAAAAGCAAGACAAGGCTAGTTGTCACCAATCATGACATCACATAATCAATCAAAAGGACAAGGAATCTTTCTTGATTGGTACCACTCGATTATGGCATGTGAAAGCATGTGGAAAGACATGGTTGTCTTGTACTTGGTGTGCGCTAGCTTGTCTTTGCAAAGAAAAGAGTTGTCTTGATCATGTGCTTTAATAACAAGGTAGGACAAAGCTTTTCAATGTCTTGGAGTGTCTTTAAAGGAGCTAGACAAAGCATTTCTTTGTCTAACTAGATGTAGAAAGCTTTAAAGTGATTTGTTTAGTAAATAATAAATAGAATATAATCCACTTAATTAAATTAGTTGAGTATATTCATTAGATAAATTAATTCAAGAGTGAATCAATTTACTAGATAAAATATACTACTAATATAATTATATTAGAAGTGAATATATATAATCTATTTAATATTTAATCACTTTCCTTCTTTAGCAGAGCTTCTGTCTTCTTTGAAACTCTAATATCTTCGTCTTGAATTGTCAATCAATTGAACTACCACATTTGTTTGACGTAGAATATTTAATCCATGTAGCTGACACACAAATGTACTGTCTGGTTCATTTGTATCTAGCTGAATAAAATATTCTTCGTCATTAAAACAATTAAGCTGTGGCTTGTTCGTCGAGTCTTCGTCTTGTAAGTTCTTCTTCATAAATTGGAATCATCTGAATAAATAAAGTATAGAAACTTCATACCTTCTGAACTCCTGGACGTGCCACAAAAGATTATTTGTGCACTGAGGCTTGAACATATTAATGAACTTCTCTCAGTGGACTGCAGCAGCATCCTGGAATTTTTCTGACATAAAATTCCGATAAATCATTTGACGTTCTTCGTACGGATTCCGGTGACTTGCTATTTACTGAGCTTTCTTATCTGAGTTGAGTTGTACCTCTTTAAATACAAATAGGCTAAACATATGCCTTTCAACAACTGTAGAATTTTAAGACACTTAAAAACAGCAAGAAAAGTCATTAAAAAGGGTAATAAATTGCTATTTAATTCTATGTATTTTGTTGTACAGAAATACCCCCAACATCACTAGATTTGATTGATTTTGTAAAGATATAATTTCAGAATACAATTATATTAAGATTCTTAATCAACGGCAGATGCAGGAGTTCTCTCGGTTCTCTTGATAGTATGAGTTCTCCCAGGATCTTACTATATATATATATATATGAGTAAGGTTGGAGGGAAAACCTTATTATCAAGAGAACTGAGAGATCTAATAGTAACCGTTGATATATTGTAATTGTATTCAAAATTAAAACGGATATATCTAATGGCATTGATGTAATAATCTTCTATACATTGGGCATATTGCTTAGTAATTTAAATGCGATCTATCAAAGAATCTACTAAACATGGAAATTTTTGATTACATCTGATTTCATACAAATCAATCAGAATAAACTTTAAAATGGAGAGATTAATCAAATTTCTAATTATCAATATATATACAAACACATACAAGAAATACTCTTCTTTTTCATAATCACAGAAGCAAAATAAGGGAGATACAGAAGTTAACAATGGAGAACAGGGAGAAAATTACAAGGTTTGAAGTCTTTCCTATCATTGTTCAAGAATGTTTTAAACGATTCTTCTAACTAATCCTTTAGCTAACAACGCCTATAATACTAAATCCGATTTTTTGTTTTATTCTGCAGAGTATATGTTAACTTTTTTTAAGGAGTTCTTCAAGTATTCTTCAATAATATATAAAAATGGAATACAATAGAATAATGTATAATAAAATACATCTCAATATTTAGAATTACTACATATCATAATATACTGAGATTCTAATATATGTACATTTAAAGATTCTTATAAAGGTTTTATATTTTATTATTTAAACTTTTCTTTTAATTATAGAAATACAATTAATAATAGATTCTAGTATATATTATAAAATACTAAGGAATTTTGTCCGTGCTTCGCGTGCGGAGACTCTCGTAAAAATTTATCACTTTTATTAACTTCCTTTATTTCAAAAAATGGTAGAGAATTATATATGTGTATATATTCAGTAAATCCTAGGAAATTTCGGTTGCCCTACAGGTGCTTAAACCCTCATAAAAAAATTATTAATTTTATTAACTTCATTAAATTCAAAAAATGGTATATAATTAGACATGTGTGTATACTGCATCAATAAACACTGTTAAACAACTATACAAAAGGGAATTATATCGGCGCTATGCGTGCTAGACCCTCTATATTATCGATAAATAAGATTATTTTTTAAAATTTTGAATATTAAATATTGAAAAATGAAAAGATGGAATTTAATAAAATACAACCAAATAATTATATTGATATTATGATTTTCATATGAGAGTATAATTTCGAAAAAGATTCGTTATATAACGAAAATTACACATTTAAATTTATTAAGCAAAGACGGTGATAAAAAAACATCTTTTAAATAAATACTCCCTCCGTCCCATTTTAGTTGTCACATTTGGTTTTGTGCCGGTCAAATTGACCAAAGTTTGACTGAAATTTATTAATATTTTATCAATTCAAAAGATAGAAAAAATATGTCATTGGAAAAAACTCTTAATCTACTTTAAGATGTAAATTTCAGTTTTTAAAATTATTGAAAGAGTGATTTATAATCTTTTGTCAAAACTTGATCAATTTGACCAACAAAAATAGAAATGTGACAACTAAAATGGGACGGAGGGAGTAATTGATAACTAATGTTTTATTGTGATATTAATAATATTTTTATCAAATTTATTTAAAATATATCATTTTAATAACACAAATAAGAATAACAGAACGAATCATATACATTATTGAAATTAACTGAAGAATTACAAACTTTTAATTCGTTAAATCATAAACCCATTTTGTGTTTTTTTTTCATGATAACTTTTAAACATCGGTCTGAATAACTCTTTAACTTCTCATTTGTTATTTTTTATTCTTAATTTAAATGTTATCATGAAAATACTATCTATATCACATAAATTAAAAATTTTAATATAAATATAAGAAAAACTCAAATAAAATGAGAGTTGAAGGATTTTAACATGTATTTGTCTTCTGAGTTGCATGACGCTGATGGCCAAACCATGATGGAGCAGTGCCATTAGATGCCGTTTGGATGAGTTTAAAATAAGTGCTTATTGCTTAAAATAAATAAGTAGAGTAGAAGTTAGAAGCATATTAAGACTTATAAATTATTAAAATGTTTGATAAATAAGTAAAAACCCTGAAACAAAAGCTAGCATTCCTAGCTTTTTATAAGTACTTCTTGACTTTTTACACAAACGGTACGAAATAAGTGCTTCTAACTTATAAATCCAGAAGTCGGCTTTTAAGCCGTTGCCAAATAGACCCGTAGTATCTCAAATCAAAGAAAATCTATATAAATGAAGCATGAAGCTAGTTTAAAGATAAGTAAAATACTAAACAATACCACTACAACAAAAACAACATCAGACAACGGTTTTTGCCCGTTGTCTGATATCCAAGAAAACCGTGGTCTATTGAGATGCCGTCTGATACGCACCTCAGACAACGGTACGTACCGTTGTGTGAGATCAAGAAACACACCGGTTTATGTTTTTCTACGTGTTGTGTTACATCCAGAAACAACAACGGAATCACTTAACAAGGTGTTGTTATAAGCAATTCACAACAACAGTCATATTTTCGATTAGTGTTGTTATTAGGAGTATCCACAACAGTTTTTGGTTTTACTCACTTGTTAGTAAGAGTATGAGACAAGAATATTTGTGTCATAACAGCTTGTGTTTTACTACATTGTACAACGGTCTTGTAGAAGGGGCCACTTGTGTAAGGCCCCATATAACAATAGTTTGTATATTAGAACAATTGTCTTGAAAGCTTTTCTACAATGGTTTTTATTTTCAGATGCTCGAGTAATATTGCTTTAGACAATGGTTTGTGACTACTATTTACTTGTTTGTATATGTCTTAGACAATGGTTTTATTCTTAATATTGTGTTGTTTGTAAGGCTCGGGACAACTGTTTTCTTTTTTTTTCCTTTTGTATTTAGTTATGTCAGACAATGGTTTTACATAACCTAATTAAATTATGCTCAAGAATATAATTAAGAAGCCATAAATTAGTAACAAAAGTTTCCATTACCAACTACAGTAACAATACACAAACACAAATAAGTTTAGACCGCTCACAGTAGTTCTACCTATAGAAAACAACATATTTAAAGAAACAATATCTTAAACCAGCCACATTGCCACCCAATTTGCTTGCAAGCACCAGATTCTACTAACAAAAGCTCAACTACCAAGGTACATGATACCCAAGGAGAAAGAGGTTCAGTCTGTTGTTTTCTGCTTGTTGAACGAGCCTTTTTATTCTTCTTCTCTAAACCACACTACAAGAAAAAAGCTAATAGACATCAGTTTCTGGCCGATGTCTTTAGTTTTTTAGACCGATGTTGATGTCGGTGATGTCTATTCTAGACATCAGTCGACAGCCGATGTGAAAACCTTACTCACACATCATTTTTTTACTGATATTCAGATGTCTATGCCACCATTTCTTACAAAATATATTACTTTTACTTAAGTTTATACTAAAAGTACTTCCAATTTAAGACATATAACATGTAATTACACTAACTAATTAAAGGCTTAAACATCAGGTTTTACACAAGAAAGTGATTTCTATTTTGTTTTAAACATCACCTTGTACTGATGTCATTGTCTCTATAGACATCGATTCCTTTAGAAAATAACTAATGTACTTAACAATTTTTCACATCGTCTTTAGATGATGTCTATTTTTGTAGAGACATCAGTCTTTACACAAAAATTGTGATGTGCATTCTTCCAATAGACATCTCTTTGAGGTGATGACTTTATTATTTTTAGACATCTCTTTTAAAGCAAAAAAACTGATTTGTATCTTAGTTTAAGACATCAAAATTTGTTGAAAAATCTGATATGCTTCTTACAAATAGATATTACTTTCTACGGTTATATTAAAAAAACTAATGTCCATCCATGCACAAACAGAAATTAAAAAACTGGCATCCATAATATACCATCCCGAATATATATTGCACCATCCACAATACACATCCAAATCTACTTCAATCCAACCAAACAAATTCAATTTGCAAAACCAACAACAATTCTGCCATCAACCAACAAACCAACTACTACACAAAGCCAACTAAGTTCAATACGCAAAACAAACTACTAAATACTTAAGCATATGCAAACCACTTATCATTGTACCAATTCAATCCACAAAAGCTACCAAAAAACTACTAATTACTGCATATCAAATTGTTAACAGTAGAAACCTCCACTTGTCCGCAACCAAATTGTTTAGACAGTTGAAACCTCGACTGCTAAGAAAGTACTGGTCATATGTGGTCCTGGCAGAACTGGAGAGCCTCAATACGCACTTCATCAAGCTGCTCCTCGGTGTAAGAAACTCGACTCTTGGCCAGCCACTAACAAATTCATGAAAATTGATAAGTGCATGTATATAACTAAAAGGTATCTGATATATATACACTACAAGGATTTTGCTATCAGACAACAGTTTTTCACCGTTGTCTGACCTCAGAATTTCCCGTTGACTATCCAGTACTCGTCTGATAGTATATCAGAGAACGCGTTTTTTAACCATTGTTAGAATAAGTTAGCACACAACAGATATGAATACTTGTTAGAATGTTAAATAGACAACACTACAATGTGAGAACCATTGTTGAAAGAAATATTACACAACCGTTTCCAGAGGTATAGACAACGGGGAATTTGTGTTGAGTTAATGTATCAAATATTTTCCAAACTGTGTTGTATGTCTGTTTCAGACAATGGTAATTGTAACTACCTATTGTCTGAAAACTTAACAACAACTGTTTTAAAATAAAAACTTTTTTCTAGTTTGTTTAGACAATGGTTTTAATATCTAATTTTTGTTCACTGTTATCTTAAAGCTCTTCACACAATTGTGTGTGTTGGAGTCAAATTGTGATTTCGGTTTTCACATGTAAAGCATAATGTAACGTAAATGTAATTACGATAACTCAACACAACAAAAGACAGGAAACAATACGTAAGTATGATACAGGAATCTACAGGTTGGAGATTCGATACGAACAGACAAAGACAATCAAGATATCTGAGACGAGCATCCATCCACTGAAAGAAGTTCATTAATATGTTCAAGCCTCAGTGAAGAATAAAGTTCTATGTGTTTCTGCTATCAAGATTGCCTGAAGATCACGTATCAAAGACCAGAAGATTCCAGTATATTTAATTTGATTATTTATAATCAAATTTATCGAAGCAACATCTAACCAGGAATGAATGATCAAGTAAATTATCAAGCAAAGGATTCAAGGAATTATTTCAGTTCGAGTCGTTCGTGAACCAGACCAGTGCACAGGACGTCAGGACATACGAAAGTATTCAGTGGATTCGATCATCGAATTAATTGATCAAGTTAATCGAGCTGCTCCAGAATATTGCCAAGGAACTCATTATACATATATATATAGATAAATATATATATATATTAATTGTGAATTACTTGAATAAAATTAATTCAAGTAATTAATTAACACAATTAATTATGTATATATTTATATATATATAAGTGAGACATGTTTGGAAATCCAAGGGAAATTGTCTAAGTACAATACTGGGAGGAGCCAGTGTTTGTTGAAGCGCAAACTTTGACTAAAGTCAAAGTCTGCGCCTCAATAACCCTTCACTACTTAGATTTTCTAAGTGTTCAAACACAGTGTACAGTGGGAGGGATTGATCAAGCGCCAAGTTTGACTGAAAGTCAAAACTTGCGCTTGATGTCTTCGTTGAAGAATAATGGCCAAGTAAAGATAACTGTATTCACTCAGGAGCGCAACATTTGACCAGAAAGTCAAATGTTGCGCCTCCTATCCATACACTCAGGAGCGCAACTTCCCCTCACACTTGGATTATTTCTAAGTGAAAGCAACACTGTGAAAGAAGGTTCAAAGCGCAACTGTTGACCATCCTTGGGCGCCAACTTTGACCACAGTGGAGAAGAACATACATTTGGGCGCAACTTTCATATATATATATGTACTTATATATATGTATATGAAAGTGGCGCCACTCCTTATATATTCTGAGTTAGTTTTATTTTTAGAAAACGAATCCGTCCAGGACGAACTCAAGTCGTTCAGGACGAACTCGTTAACCATGGTTAGTTGTTGGAAAGTCTATAAATAGGGCTCTGTGTTTTCATTTGAAAACAACTACACACTTTGTAAGTGCACACACTATACACGTTCTCGAGAGTTAAATTAGAAGATCGTATTTATCGAGAGTTTGTATTAGAGTGATTGTAGTCTCTGCAGCCGACACTTGTGTTGGAATTTGTAGCACCCGAGGATTATTTCTAATACAAGAATATTCCCCGACTTGCTGGAGTTATTTATTTACGATTGATTTAACATGGACTGAAACAAAGATTATCCGCAATTAAATTAAATCGAAGGAATTGGTACGACGTATTCAACCCCCCCCCCTTCTACGTCTGATTGGACCTAACAATTGGTATCAGAGCTTAGCTGATCGATATACAGATCTGAGATCCGTAACCAATCTGAAAAGCTAGCTGCCCGTACAATCGTAATTTTATCTGATAACAATGTCGACACACAAGTTAGGAATCAAAGTACCTCCATTTGACAAGGATGACTACAACAACTGGAAGATGAAGATGTTGCTGTACATCAGAGTTGCTAATCCCATGTTCATTGGGATTCTGGAAAATGGTCCATTTGTGCCTATGAAGATTATTCCTGAATCTGTTGAAAATGGTGTTCGTATTCCACAGAAGTCTGTTCCCAAAGAGAAAAGTGAATACACTGACACTAATAAGGAATATGTTGCACAAGATCATAATCTGCAACTCATAATTGTTGAATCAATGACCAAGACAATGACACATCTGATACTAAGTCTGAAAACTTCAAAGCAGATGTGGGACACTATTGAGGCATTGATGGAGGGATCTGAAGAAGTCAGGGAAAACAGATACGATATGCTAATTGCCAGATATGAAGCATTTCAGGCAATACCTGGAGAGAACATTTCTCAAATCTACGAGAGGTTCATGTTGTTACTGAATGAACTCACCCTGCATGGAAAGACTTATCCACAGAAAGAGATTAACAGAAAGTTCTCATTTGTGATGCCACCACATCTAGTTGTAAAGACAGAGACCATCCGGGAAAGAAGCGACTTCAGGACTATGACTTTGGAAAAGCTGTTTGGAAAACTGAAGACGTTTGAGATGGAACTTGAACAGAGAAAGATTATATATGGTGGTGGATCAACAGAATCCAAGAGTATGGCCTTACAGAAGACCACTGCACTGATTGCTGATCAACCATACTTTGGTTATCAACAATTAGTTGAATATGGTATCAATGATCACACTGTTGCTCAGAGTGATTGTTCATCCATCAAAGCTGACTATCCTTCTACCATTACTGAGATTGTAGAAGCTGAAGTTGATGAAGTTTCTGAAGAACCGGAGGATGAGTTCTACACTCAAGAAGAACTGGAGCAGCTGGAAGATAAGTCAATGGCTTATATGGCTGCAAGGTTCAAGCATATCAAGTTCAGGAAGAACCCCCGGTACAAGAAAACTTCAGGGAACAAGTTTCAAGGTAAAGGAGGATACTCAGGCTCAGGGTCAAAGACTACTGGCAGTTTCAAACCAAACATGTATGACAAGAGCAAGGTCAGATGCTACAACTGCAATGACTTAGGGCACTTTGCAACAGAGTGCAGGAAACCCAAAGCTGCTCCTGTCAGAAGCAACTCATATGATAAGAAGAATTCTTATGAGGATCTGAAGAAAGAGAATGAGAAGCTGAAAGCTAAGTTGGAAGCAATGGTGGCCAAGCACAAAGGAAGGGCTTACATTGCTGAGGGAAAAAGCTGGGATGACACAGATTCTGATGATGAACCTGTCCAGAGCAATTATGCATTTGCATTAATGGCTGACACTGTCGAGGAATCTCCATCTCAGGTATCTCCTGAAATTTCTGTTGATGACATGACTACTGCTGATTATAAAAAGACTATAAATGAACTAGGTCAAGAGATGTACAACTTGCACACTAGTTTATTAGCTTCAGAATCAGATAACAGTAGTCTTTCTCTAAAGATAGCTAAACTTGAAGAAAGAGTAGATGAATTAGCTTTAGAGAAACTCATAAACACTAACCTTAAAGATAGAATTGAATATCTAGAGAATAAGGAGAAGTGTAGTGCAGAAATTGAGGAGTCCCTTAGGTCTCAGATTGCTGACCTAGAAACTAAGCTTAGGGCCTATCAGAATTCTGCCTTTCTACAGAAAGAGATCTTGGATAGTCAAAGGGTTGATAAGAAGGTTGCTATTGGCCTTGACTATAGTTCTTTGGAAAGAGCTAAAAGAAAGAAAAGAAAAGAGAATGAAGGCATATTTGTTTCAGCAGGAACTGAGAATGCTCCTGAAGGAACAAATATACCTAAAATTCTGAAGAACACCAAGACCCCTATCTTTAGAATGGCACAAACAGAACCTCTGATAGAAGAAGATCTTGTAATCAAAGAAGAGTTGAAAAATGAGGAAGTTGTTAAGCCTCAAGTAAAACAGGAATCACAAGATGTACCTTCTAGTTCCCAAGTCAGAGATGACTCAGATAAAACTGGATTAGGAAGTACTAGTTCCAACAAAAAGAAGAACAACAGGAATGGCAAGTTAGATCCTAAGAACTCCAACTCTAGGAACTCTAATGCTAGAAAGGTTTGTAATAATTGCAATTCTACTAATCATCTTACTCATGCATGTAAAGTGATTAAAGTAGATAACTCTGTTTCTAGCATGCCTAATACTGTTAACATGAATGCTGTTCATTTGCCATGTGGTAGAGTAGGTTGCATGCTATGTGCTATGAATATGATGTCTGCATGCTTTACCATGTTGAATGCATCTTTTTCTGCACCATCTACCATGAATATGAATATGCCTGCACCTTCTGTTGCCCCTGTGGCAAAGACTGCTAGTCCTTCTAAGAAGAAGGAAACTCCCAACTCCAAGTCTAAAAGCACTTCTGCTAAGACTAAAAAGGAGAAGAGTCCAGTCACCCCTGAACAAGCACATGTTAAACCAGTTTCTGTTGATAATCCTGTTTCTACTAAATCACCTGGACCCAAGAACGTCTGGGTACCAAAGAAAGTTTAATCCATTTGTGAATGCAGGGCACAGGAAGGAAAAGAAAAGTTGTGTGGGTTCTTGATAGTGGTTGTTCAAGACACATGACTGGTGAAAAGTCCCTGCTCACAGATGTGGTGATGAGAACCGGCCCAATTGTAATCTTTGGAGATGACAGCAAAGGTTTTACAACGGGATATGGTAAGCTGAAAGTTGGAAATGTCATAATTGAAGATATCTCTCTGGTGGAAGGACTCAAGCATAATTTACTAAGTATCAGTCAGTTCTGTGACAAAGGATACGACGTAATCTTTCAGAAAGAAGTTTGCTTAATCCAGAACCGGAAGAACAAGGATCTTACACTCCGTGGTGTAAGAAAATCAAGTTTGTTTATAGCCGACATAGACTCAGCAAGTAAGGGGGAGGTCAAGTGTTTCTACACCAAGGCCTCTGCTGATGATAGTTGGTTATGGCATCGGAAGCTCTCACACTTGAACTTTAAGACTATGAACTCTTTAGTCAAAAGGGAACTTGTGAGAGGATTGCCACAGAAAGAA
Source organism: Daucus carota subsp. sativus (assembly GCF_001625215.2). Taxonomy (NCBI): domain Eukaryota; kingdom Viridiplantae; phylum Streptophyta; class Magnoliopsida; order Apiales; family Apiaceae; genus Daucus; species Daucus carota. The sequence continues at coordinate 2,806,550 of NC_030389.2, forward strand.
TTCTGTCAAGAAGGACTCTGTGATGCATGTGAAAAAGGGAAGTCAAAGAAAGCATCACACAGGAGCAAAGGCATGACTGACATTGGTTCACCCCTTCAACTGATTCATATGGATCTGTTTGGACCTGTCAACATCCCTTCTATATCAAGGAAAAGATATGCTCTTGTGATTGTCGATGACTACTCAAAATACACATGGGTATTATTCTTACATTCAAAGGATGAAGCAGCACTCGTCATCATTGATCATATCAAGAAGATTGAAAAGGAAGCAGATCTGCCAGTAAGGGCAATCAGATCAGATAATGGAACAGAATTTCGTAATGCTGTTCTTAATGACTTCTGTACCGATAAGGGCATCTCTCGTCAGTATTCAGCTCCAAGGACTCCACAACAAAATGGTGTCGTAGAAAGGAAGAACAGAACCTTGATTGAAGCAGCAAGGACAATGATTAGTCAATCAAGACTTCCAATCTATTTCTGGGCTGAAGCTGTGAGTACTGCTTGCTACACTCAAAATCGTACCCTGATTAACAAGGATTTGGATAAGACTCCTTATGAAGTAATGGCCAACAGAAAACCATCACTGAGTTACTTTCATGTGTTTGGTGCAAAATGCTTTGTGTTAAAAGAAGAGCATTTGGGAAAGTTTGATGCCAAAGCTGAAGAAGGCATTTTTCTGGGTTATTCTTTGGAGTCTAAGGCCTATAGGGTTTATCTGATCAATGACGACAAGCTGATTGAAAGCATCAATGTAAGATTTGATGATACCAGACTCCCAAGTCTTCAAAAGGAAAATGAATCTGATTCTCTGGAGTTTGAGAATTTAGAAGACATCTACTTAGGAGAAGATGAACCTGAAGCTGATATAAGAGATCCTAATGCAAATGAAGGAAATGCTGATCCTGAACCATCTGGAGGAAGTATTGGCAACAATACAAATGATCATCATGATCACAGTGGTCAAAGTGGAGGATCATCAAATAGAATTAGCATCAGCTCAGGGGGAGTAAGTCAAAGTGGATCTACTAGTCATCACACTCAACACAATTATGATTTTGGTGAATCATCAAGATTGAATCTGCCAAGACAAAGGGTATGGAGTAGAGCCCATCCTGTTGAACAAATCATTGGTGATCCAGACACAGGAGTGCAGACTAGAAGAGCAACTCAGAATGAATGCAACTTTGCTGGATTTTTGTCTCAGACAGAACCAAAGAAAGTTGAAGAGGCTCTAAATGATCCAGATTGGGTATCTGCAATGCAGGAAGAACTCAATCAATTCGAAAGGCAGAAAGTATGGAAGCTGGTGCCAAGACCTAAAGGAAAATCTGTAGTTGACACCAGATGGGTTTTTAGAAACAAACTGGATGAAGATGGTATTGTTACGAGGAATAAGGCAAGACTGGTTGCAAAGGGTTATTCACAAGAAGAAGGAATTGATTATGATGAAACCTATGCTCCAGTTGCTAGGCTTGAAGCAATCAGGATGTTCTTAGCATTTGCTGCACACTCCAACTTCAAAGTATATCAGATGGATGTGAAAAGTGCATTCCTGAATGGTGATCTAGAAGAGGAAGTCTATGTTGAACAACCCCCTGGGTTTGAAGACAAAGAATTTGAAGACTTCGTATACTTTCTCTTCAAAGCTCTCTATGGCCTGAAGCAGGCCCCTCGAACCTGGTATGACACTCTTTCCAAGTTCCTACTTGAAAATGGTTTCACCAGAGGTATCATCGATAAAACTCTTTTCCATAAAAAGCATAAGGATGATATAATTCTCATACAAGTATATGTCGATGACATTATATTTGGTTCTACTAATGATCTTTTGTGCGAGAGATTTGCTAAGTTAATGCAGAGCAAGTATGAGATGAGCATGATGGGAGAATTGTCCTTCTTCCTAGGACTTCAAGTCAGTCAGAAGCCTGACGGTATTTTTATCTGCCAATCTAAATACATCAAGGATCTTCTGAAGAAATATGGAATGGAAGAAGCATCTCCTGCCAAAACCCCTATGCCAACTGCTGTCAAACTTGATCAGGACAAATCTGGTAAGTCAGTTGACATCACGAAGTATCGAGGTATGATTGGCTCTCTCTTATACTTAACTGCTAGTAGACCAGATATCATGTTCGCAACTTGTTTATGTGCTAGATTCCAGGCTGATCCTAAAGAGTCACATCTTATAGCTGTTAAGCGTATTTTTAGGTATCTTAAGGGAACCCCCAATCTAGGGATTTGGTACCCTAAAGATACAGGTTTTAATCTGGTTGGCTATACAGATTCTGACTTTGCAGGATGTAAGATTGATAGGAAAAGTACTTCAGGAAGCTGTCAGTTTCTTGGACGAAGGTTGGTGTCATGGTATAGCAAGAAGCAACACTCCGTATCTACGTCTACAGCGGAAGCTGAATACATAGCTGCTGGAAGTTGCTGTGCTCAAATCTTGTGGATGAGGACTCAACTACAAGATTATGGACTCATGTTGAATAAAATTCCGATTCTGTGTGATAACACGAGTGCCATTGCCATTGCCAACAATCCTGTTCAACACTCCAGGACAAAGCATATTGATATCAGGTATCATTTCCTTCGCGAGCATGTCATGAATGGAACAGTAGAGTTACACTTCGTACCTACTGATCAACAAATTGCAGACATCTTCACTAAACCACTAGACGAATCCACTTTCTCTAGACTGGTTGGTGAACTTGGGATGTTAAATATGTCTAATTAATTAGACAAGAAATAACTGCAATTTGTTCGTAAGTTCACAAGTTTTAAAATGTACATATTTTCAGGACTTGTGAATTTACAAAGAGCATCCAGTATTTTACATAATTATCTGATAATTAGTTTTAATTATTTGCCATGATTTATATGATTTACATGATTTTATGTGATTATGTGATTAATTGCTAAGTGGTAGATATTTAGAATTAATTTTCTTAAATTATTTAAGTGCTTATATTCAATTAATGAATATTAGTGTTTATTTAATTCAATTTTTAATTATATTTGATTAATGGATTTGAAGCAATTCAAATTATCTTAAGTTGACCATTAATTAAATCTTAATTAAAATACTTGCAGCATAATTAACTAAATAGTGGTTGACTAATTTTAATTTAGTTCAACTTTATTTAGTTTAATTGTGATTAATTCAAGTTATTTATTAAATTATTTTGTTTCGATCAAAATAATTCAATAAACAAACTTGATTTGTGTGTTTGTACTGAACCCAGGCGCAAGGTTTGACCAAGTCAAAACTTGCGCCCAGGATCAGTCAGTGGCTTGGGTGGAATGTTATGACTTAGAAATTAAACCAAGTACTCTTCTACACTGTATGATTGAAGCGCAAACTTTGACCGAGTCAAAGTTTGCGCCTCAAGCATATATACCTGTAGGTTTAGTATCTCTGTTAATTTCTAAGTACAAACTTGCGCCTCTATACAGTCACATGTATAGAGGGCAGTTTAGTCATTTCCTTTGTTGCGCCTTTGCCATGCCCTGTGTACACAATGAGGGGCAAGTTGGTCTTTAACCAACTTGCGCCTCCCGTTATCTGTGGATATATATACACGCACTTGTTGTTTTTCTTCCGTTTATTCACAAATACACACGCATATACACACGCAGCCAAACCCTCTTCTTTATTCACAAACAGCCGAGTTCTTGAAACTTCAATCAAACAAAACACCGACGAACTCTTGCCCATTTTTGATTATAAGACCAGTTTTGGATTCCCCGTGTCAAGAGCTTTCCATACATACCTGTTTCAACACGATCCGTAGCAGTTTTTCGAAAGGGTTTTTCGAAACCTTTAGACTTCTTGGACTGTTTTGTACGTGATTTTTGCTTCGATAATTTTCGAAACCGATACCATTATTCTTAGAATTTCAAGGAAAACAACATACTTTAATTTCATCAAAATCTGAAATTCTTGGAATTAGGGTTTTTCGGAGCGTTATTAATTAATTATTTTCGTGACATAAGTTGAAATTTGTTCGTTATTATTCGTGAAACGAAATTTATAATCATTTTTAATTTTAATTAAAAATGGCTGCAAATTTTGAGATTCCGAAAACAAATTTCACTATTGTTGAAAATAATAATTTAATTACGCAAGCGAATTATCGACGCTGGGTTCGTTACTTGTCAGAATTTTCATTTGCTAGATTTGCTATGACAGAATCAGTTTATCTTAACAAATCTCTTCTTCGAGATTTTCTGTCTTCTATTTCTGTTGTAAATGAAGGACAGGTATTTGGACTCAAGTGTGTCATTCAGGGACGAACACTGATGATTACTGAACAAACCCTGAACACTGCACTCCAATTGCCAACTGACAACTTTGAGGCTGTTCCAGACAAGGCTGAACGAACGAATTTCTTCTTTGCTATTCACTGCCAGAGGGAAAATGGTGATCTTCCAAGCAAAATGTACGTGAAGCATTTACCTCGAGAATGGAATTTCTTCTTTAATTCCATTTCTCATGTATTTGCACCAAAGACTGGAGGGTTCCATGGCATCACAACCTTCAACCAGGAGATTGGAATTGCAATAGCTCAGAATTCAAGGATAAATCTGGGACACTTGATCATGGGAGCTTTTCAGGACTCCCTAAGGAAAAACAGGAACATACTACTCTATCCTAGGTTCTTCCAGATTGTACTAAATCAACTGTTGACTCCTGCTGAGAGAGCTGTCTATCCCAATATAGACAATGTTATCTGCTCTTTCATGACTACCAGGGTCATCTCTATGCTGGAAAACCATCAGAACTACACCAACAATGAAGATGTGGTTCTTCCGGAGGCAATGCAAGAATTCCTGAACAATCCAAATGTGCCTCCACCCCACATTCAAAATGTTGCTAATCCAGTGGTTCAAGAAGAGGAGGCCCCTGAAACTCAAAGTACTGAAGTCCCTGAGTCATCTCATCAAGCTGATATCCCTGAGACTCAAACTTCACAACTAGAAGAAGAGGTGATAGTGGAAGATGCACAGACATCCTCAGATGACAATGCTCAATCTGAAGGAGAGGATTCACTGCAAGACAACTCTACTGATTCTGAAGATGAAGTGGATACTCCTGTTCAAACCAATACAGCTGCACCTTCTAATGATGTGATGGTGGATGTTGATGAGCTTTTCTCCAACACTTACAATCCACTGCTGCAGTCAGGTATCCCTTCTGACTCTGACAACTTGTCTTTTAGTGCACCTGATTGGATTCAGAATCTTTTGGATTCCAATCAGCTTTCACCTCCTATCACAAGTGCCAATGAATTTGAAAACCCACAAATTCATAACCAAGGCACCACTTCACAAACACTTGAAGCAGAAACTACTCTACCCCTCAGCCAACCAAGTCTTATTTCTGAGAGAGAGGGAGAAAGTGCCTTAAGTGCACCACACAAGGAGATCGTTTCTGAAACTGCAGCTCTGTCTCCTAGTCAAGAAAGGAGAATAGAACCTGAGACAACTGCAGATATGTCTATTTCTTCACCACCTCAGCCAAATATTACTTCAATGCACAGTGAGGTTGCACACACAATAGAAGAATTGACGGTTGCTAACACTTTGTCGTCCATGTCAGGGATAGACACTGTTGTTACTGATCCTATTCAGGGTCAAATGCCTTCACAGGCTTCTGGGGGAAACTTGGATGAAATGCCACATTCTACATCCTTGTCTACCCCCCTGGGAGGAACATTCCCAGATCCTTCAAAGGACTCTTCACCTCTCGAAGGTGAACGGCAATCTGTTTCTGAGCCCTTCGTATCAGGAAGTGTGCCAGTTACAGAGGACTTGTCACAAAGTCTTTCGCCGTCAAAGGCAGTTGTGGGAAACCAGGGTGCTTCGCCAATTCAAGGATCACATCCTTCGAGCCCTGTGTCTACCCACCCTGAGATTCCAACTCAGGATCCATCAAAGGACTCACTACATTCAAGTAGTTGGCAACTTGTTTCTAATGACTCAGATTCATCTGACGAGGAAACTGAGGACGAAGGCTCACGAACCTTCATTGCACCTTCTGTGACCTCTCTAGAAGAGGCTCAGAAGATTTCTTCTGCAGGTACATCTAAGGATGCTGGAATGACTTTGAGTGAGAGGGAAACACCAACAGAACTTGCTATACAGAAACCCTTTGACCCACTGAGTGTTCTAGCTTTGAGTGAAATGAGAGAAACACCTACAGAACGCACAAGTGAGAACCCTACAGCTCAACCTACACCACTTCCAACTGTATCTGTGACAGAATTTGAAGCTCTGAAATTCAAAGTTCAACACTTAGAAGCTGAGAATCTTGTTCTACGGGAGGAGTTGGTAGAAATCAAATCAACAATGGAACAAAGGTTTGCTGCCCTGGAGGCTAAGTTGCTGGCATCTCAACCTTCCAGAGAGGATTACTCAACTGAGGGGGAGAGAGCAGCAGAAAAAGCAAAAGGAAAGAGGGTGATAACAGGGGTGTCTGAAGAACTGATTGATTCTGCTCTTAGGCATCAATTCAGTTACACTCATGATGAATACATCCCTGAGTTTGTTGATGATAGAATAATAAGGATGGTTGGTGCTGAGAATGATGATCTGGAAGAAGGAGAAATCCCAGATGCTGAAGTCTTTGCTGATGAACTTGCATATCACAATGACATCTTTCCTGCTGAAGAGTTTGAAATTGCAAATCCACAAGACATTGCTGATGTTGCTAGGGATTATGCTGAGCAAAGGAAAGCAAGGGAAAAGTTAGAAAACCAAAGACGGATTCGTAGGGAAAGGAGACTTGCCAACTTACATAAAGATGGAGCTGAATGGGATGCTGCTAGATCTGTGTTTGACTTTCCAGAGGTCACTCAAGATAATGATGATGACGAAGTAAAAGATATCTTTGACTCCTTCAGGAACAACTACAAGGATTTACATGATTATCACGAGGTGTTGAATGATATCATTTCTACTGTGTCTGTTGCTGTTCTTCCCAGGAGAGGATGGATGGTGAACATATCATTTGAGCTACAGAGAGAAGGCCATGGACTCAAGCATGTGTCAAGTCAGTTTCTCAGAGATCTTTCTTTAACTGAGCTGTTTGTGGTAAGAAACAAGATCATCTCAACCGGCAGAAAACATAATGAAATATTCAGAGATATGGTGGAAGAATGGATCACTGATATTGGAGTTGAAATTCATGACAAGCCCTCAGTTATTAAGTACTTCAAGGATGGTATGATTCAGAGTATAGGACTCACTGATGAAGCACTATCAACATACAATCCTCGTATACTGAAATATCTGGAAGCTCAAGTCAGGGAGAAGTGCTCAAGGACTAGCAAGGGAAGACTAACTGCTGAACTGCTATATGCCTATCGTCTGAACTTTGCTGCTCTGAGAGAATTAGACTTATCAGCCATCAATCGTCAACCACCATATCCACTGTCTCCACTAGACCCTGAAGTTCCTGAAAATCCAAATGCACCTGTTGTTACTTACAATCCTACATCTGTAATATTCAAGAAGAAGAAAGACTCTGAAGTCACTGCTATACCACTCACAGAGATTGGGAAACTCAATTCCAAAAGAATCACTCGTGCAGTTGCAGCTGTTAAGTGGTCAGTGGTAAAGGAAGACAAGAGTGTGCTCAAAGATTTGGTTGATCTTCTGGAGATAAGAAAAGCTGTAGAGACTGTCCACAACACTTCTAGAGTTCGTGCTCATCCATCAAGGATCATTATGAAAATTGAAGGAATGGAGATGAATGTCACTTTTAAGAAGTTGAAGAAGATGGTTCACCTGCAAACTTTAGAGAAGATGAAGAAAAATCTAGAGCAACCTCCACCTGAGAATACACTGGAGCAAGTGGCACTGAGTACCATTACAGCAAGGATTGAAGAGATTGAAAACAAGCTCACTCAGAAGAAAGTAGAGGAAGCTGCAAAGAGAAAAGCTGAGCAGAAGCTGATTAATGCAAGAGCCAAGAAACCAAGGAAAGATTAGTTCAGGCTAGAGGAACAATGGCTGCTTGTATTTACTTTTGATTTCTGGAAAATGTAAGATATAATCCAGACTGTACTTAGTATTATTTCCTGTTTAAAATAGTATGCTTTTTCATTGTGTCAGTTGAGTTATCCTCTTAAAGGATTTGCTTGTCGAACTCTAACAATCAAATAGGGGGAGATTGTAAAGCATAATGTAACGTAAATGTAATTACGATAACTCAACACAACAAAAGACAGGAAACAATACGTAAGTATGATACAGGAATCTACAGGTTGGAGATTCGATACGAACAGACAAAGACAATCAAGATATCTGAGACGAGCATCCATCCACTGAAAGAAGTTCATTAATATGTTCAAGCCTCAGTGAAGAATAAAGTTCTATGTGTTTCTGCTATCAAGATTGCCTGAAGATCACGTATCAAAGACCAGAAGATTCCAGTATATTTAATTTGATTATTTATAATCAAATTTATCGAAGCAACATCTAACCAGGAATGAATGATCAAGTAAATTATCAAGCAAAGGATTCAAGGAATTATTTCAGTTCGAGTCGTTCGTGAACCAGACCAGTGCACAGGACGTCAGGACATACGAAAGTATTCAGTGGATTCGATCATCGAATTAATTGATCAAGTTAATCGAGCTGCTCCAGAATATTGCCAAGGAACTCATTATACATATATATATAGATAAATATATATATATATTAATTGTGAATTACTTGAATAAAATTAATTCAAGTAATTAATTAACACAATTAATTATGTATATATTTATATATATATAAGTGAGACATGTTTGGAAATCCAAGGGAAATTGTCTAAGTACAATACTGGGAGGAGCCAGTGTTTGTTGAAGCGCAAACTTTGACTAAAGTCAAAGTCTGCGCCTCAATAACCCTTCACTACTTAGATTTTCTAAGTGTTCAAACACAGTGTACAGTGGGAGGGATTGATCAAGCGCCAAGTTTGACTGAAAGTCAAAACTTGCGCTTGATGTCTTCGTTGAAGAATAATGGCCAAGTAAAGATAACTGTATTCACTCAGGAGCGCAACATTTGACCAGAAAGTCAAATGTTGCGCCTCCTATCCATACACTCAGGAGCGCAACTTCCCCTCACACTTGGATTATTTCTAAGTGAAAGCAACACTGTGAAAGAAGGTTCAAAGCGCAACTGTTGACCATCCTTGGGCGCCAACTTTGACCACAGTGGAGAAGAACATACATTTGGGCGCAACTTTCATATATATATATGTACTTATATATATGTATATGAAAGTGGCGCCACTCCTTATATATTCTGAGTTAGTTTTATTTTTAGAAAACGAATCCGTCCAGGACGAACTCAAGTCGTTCAGGACGAACTCGTTAACCATGGTTAGTTGTTGGAAAGTCTATAAATAGGGCTCTGTGTTTTCATTTGAAAACAACTACACACTTTGTAAGTGCACACACTATACACGTTCTCGAGAGTTAAATTAGAAGATCGTATTTATCGAGAGTTTGTATTAGAGTGATTGTAGTCTCTGCAGCCGACACTTGTGTTGGAATTTGTAGCACCCGAGGATTATTTCTAATACAAGAATATTCCCCGACTTGCTGGAGTTATTTATTTACGATTGATTTAACATGGACTGAAACAAAGATTATCCGCAATTAAATTAAATCGAAGGAATTGGTACGACGTATTCAACCCCCCCCCTTCTACGTCTGATTGGACCTAACATCACACAACACTATTTCAGTTCCATCAGTTATTGAAATGTTATTGACACAATGGTTTCAATTAGGTACCCATTTGATTATATAACATCACGCAATGGTTATTTTTGCGATATTTTAGGTAACTTGTTGTTTGAATGAGTATGGTACAATGGCTCTTTTTTCTCTTAAAGACCATTATCTGTGAATCTGTAATTTTTTTACAAATTGAATTAATATCTCATACATACCACCTGCACAAACCTAAAACTAAATTCAATCCATTCACAAATCCACCTGACTGGAAATAAAACAAATCTATAAACAAGTCAAACCACAAATTAGCAATTTTTTTATCCATCAATTACGCAACCAAACCAACTAAAATAAAAACAACGACCATAAACTATATGGCGTTCAAGATTCATCATACTTAAACTACAAGTTCAACAAACCAAATATTCAGGCATTCAAACCAACATCAAGTAGCCACATCCAAATTTACATAACAATTCACCAACTACATAAACTTAAAGTTGCACTTCCCTGAATAGTTCAAAAGCGAATAGTTCAAAAGCAAAGAAACTGATCTAAAACCTAAGTGGCATGGCGTTTCATAAAGTACTTTGCAAAATCAATCCGGATCTCGTTGATTTCATCAGCGGTATAAACTAACTTTGACCGACGCATCCACTGAAAAAGCATGAATTTTTTTTGTTAAGTCACATAATTTATGATACAAGAGTAAATACATATTTGGTCAGAAAATTCAAAGAAATTAAAGTACTCACCTTAGTAACAAACTCAAGCTCCTTATCATGAACAATTTCTTTCATGTATCGCATAACAAACAGCCCACAATCCTTGGTCCCGGTCTGCACGGGAACTCCCTGAAAATTGTAACAAAATTTTAGTTACAATTTCATATACGGCATAAATGAAACATGATGAGAATGAAACTGATGAGAATGAAACTGTACCGCCATGTTCTCCCATAATATTTTCTTCTTGAAAACCTTATTCAGATCCTCCTTGTACAACTTAATGGCACTGTAATGAAAATAATATATATATATATATATATATATATATATATATATATATATATATATATATATATATATCATTAAATACACATAACACGATAAAGTTTGGTGTGACAAGCTTTACAAGTGAAGACTGAATACTATAAGGGGACTTACTTGTCGACAACATCAACCCATTCACCATTTGCAATTCGACGTTTAAGAGGGTCCATGTAGTAGACTATCTCTGCATCCGGATTTACCACAGACAACGTCCAGTGGTTCCTATCAAAACATATCATTATTACTAAAATAAAAACAAAGCAGTAAATTTCTTAAAATCAACAAATCAGTAAATTGTCACAAATTATGACACTCATTGCAACAACTTGCAATTAACAATTGTATTAAAATATAAAAGTTAAAATTTTCGTAAAAATTCAACTCAGAAATTGCAAGAGATATTAATGGTTTTTAAATGATATAATAAATATTCTCTCGTCTTTAAATTTGTATATCAAACTTTCATGTTCAATTAATATACTACATGTGCGATTAAGTTGAATATCTAAAATTCAACTTTAGTAAGGCATGTTATCATTAAGCTAGAATCTTAAATTCAAATATTTTATTTAAGTTAAATCTTAAATTATCGTAACCAATCAACTTAAAAAATGAAACCTGCAGTTATTATTAAAAATTCTAGCAAATTGTCTGAAAACGTGATGAAACCATATTCACCCTTCTATTAAAATTTAGAACCTAAATTACGGTAAAAAATTCAACTTACATTTTAAAAGAAATATTATCAGGTTTAAACTCAAAAATTAACTCTTGCATTTAAATTCTAACTTAAATTCTCGTAAAAAATTAACTTAAAATGGTAAGACATATGATCATCTTTAATACTAAAATAATAGTAAAGCAGTAGTGTAATACTCACACATCATTGTAAGGCATGAGAAAGTGTTCCCCTTTTCTCGCACCCTTAAAACGTGCAGCTAGTGCATTCGACCTCTGCGTTGCAGTACCGCATCCAGTGGCACCAATCGTACACAGATCAACGAAGCTTATCATGCTCGACATCTTATTCTTTTTCACGTAGTCATTTAAAAAGCTACATACATTATTAAGCAATAGTGAGTAAAGATTCACATTTTAATTGTAGGACAATCCACGAAAAATTAAAAAAAAATTGTTTACAAGGAAACTTACTGAATGTAAAGGCAGATTACAGACCCTGCCATTTCACCTCCAGAGCAGACTGCATGTATGTCTGATAAGAATATGCTCTGCTTTCTTGTCAAGCCAAATGCTTCTTTGCTCAACTGAAAAGAAATAGTCCGGCCATCACTCAACGAATCTTTTGCCCATGTCCACAAGCGATTCAATGCAGATGGATAATTTGGACCCATGTCCACAACAAGCTCTGGTTCAACATATTCATCAATTAACTTGCTTGACTTCTTTATTTTCTTGGCAAGACCTTTCTTGGCTCTCTGAAAAATGCATGTCAAAAGACTAAGAAATAAAGATACAAATAAACACATACTTCTACTAAACATAATGCAAAAACCTTTCTGACCTTTGGAGCAGAAAAAACCTGGTTAAGGCTATTGTTTCCCACAGTTATGAGGTCTTTTGGCCACGCAATAAAAGTTCCCATGGCTTCTTGTACAGAAACAATTTCATCACCAATGGGGAAGGGAATCTTTGCGTTGCCTTGAATGACTTGAGTGATTGACACTCTTGCATTTGCTTCTCCAAGTTTGACTCCATGGATAGTCTGTTCACGTCCATCAAGAACAGGGACTTCATGCATCTTTGCAAAAGCAACAATGTTGCTCAATGATCCTATGGCCAATTTGCAGTCAGAACTACCTGAACCATCCACTTTCATTTAGGACACTAGCTCATTTGGCTTCTTTCTCGGCTTAATTGCGTGTCTGGCATCTGAAAGACCCTGTCAACATAAGACAAGACCTTATCTGCATTAACATCAACACTAAAATAATAATCATAACCCACCACCGATCTCTTAACTCACATTTTCACTATTGGCAAGTAATAACCTACCTGGACATCCTGCATTTCCTAACATTTTCACTGCTGATGTTCTACTGTCATTCTAATTTTCTTATACTTGTTCATTAATTTGGTTTCTTATTAATATCAGATGGATAGGTCATGGTTACGAGCTGATAGAAGAACGAAAGAGTTTCAAAGAGGCGTTAATGATTTATTGTTGTTTGCATATGGAAATGGGTATACCGAAGAAAAGATTAGTTGTCCCTGCACAAGGTGCGCACATAGTAAATCATGGAAAGCTCAAACAGTTAAACATCATCTTTTTCAATACGGTATCGATCAAACTTATACACGTTGGATATGGCACGGGGAGTCAAATTTAGTAGAAAGTCCTGTACCGACTGAAACAGGAAGTACTTCAGAATCTATTAATCAATTTTCCACAGGAATGGATATACCTGAGGACCATGAAGATGATATTTCTTCAGATTATTCAGATTTTGTCAACCATGTTAAAGGTGAACATCAGCCACTTTATCCCGGATGTGAGAGTTACACTAAGTTAAAAGCTTTAGTTAAGTTGTACAATTTGAAAGCGAAGCATGGTATGTCTGATGCATGCTTCTCTGATGTTCTACTACTAATTGGGTCTATGCTCCCGGAAGGAAACAATATTCCTTCTTCCTTCACTGAAGCGAAAAAAACCTTATGTTCATTAGGAATGGGGTATGAAAAGATACACGCATGTCCGAATGATTGTTTATTATACCGTGGTGAGAGAGATGAGGATGAGACTACATGTCGTATATGTAAGGCCTCTAGATGGAAAGTGAATCGGAAAGGAGAGGAACTGGAAGGGGTACCTGCTAAGGTTTTATGGTATTTTCCGTTGATACCGAGATTAAGAAATTTATTCAGTACACTGCACATTGCAAAAGAAATGACTTGGCATGACACTGGGCGACAAAAGGATGGTAAAATGAGGCATCCAGCTGACTCAAAAACATGGAAGGATGTCGACCAAAACTGGCCCGATTTTGCATCAGAGACCAGGAACCTTCGACTAGCTTTATCTGCTGATGGTTTCAATCCCTTTCATGGAAACCGTACTGATCACTCAACCTGGCCTGTTTTGCTATCAATTTACAACCTTCCTCCCTGGCTTTGTATGAAGAGAAGATATATTATGCTCTGTTTATTGATATCAGGACCAATTGAATCAGGAAATGATATCGACGTGTACCTTCAACCACTTATAGAAGATTTACAAGAGTTGTGGCGAGGGAAACAAGTGTACGACGCATATAAGGAAGAATCTTTCATACTTAGGGGCATTTTATTATGGACAATAAGTGATTATCCAGCCTTAGGGAACTTGTCGGGAAACGTCGTTAAAGGTTATAATGCTTGTACTGTATGCATTGATCAAACAAAAGCTACCAGGCTTGTTAATTACCGCAAGACGGTGGTCATGAGGCATCGGAGGTGGTTGCCCCGTCATCATCCATATAGAAAGCAAAAATCAGCTTTTGATAACACTATAGAGAAGGAGGGGTGCTCCTATTCCATTAACTGGAGAGCAAGTTTTTCAAAGAGTACAACATCTGAGGAGTCATGTCTTTGGTAAGACACAACGCCCACTTCGATGGAAGAAAGGTGAAGCTCGACCCATATGGAAGAAGGTTTCTATATTCTTCCAACTCGAGTATTGGAAGTTTTTTCCAGTCAGGCATGTCCTCGATGTGATGCACATCGAGAAAAATATATGTGAAGCTTTGATTGGAACTTTGCTAAATATTCCGGGAAAGACAAAAGATCGGGAGTCCGTCCGTCTTGACATGGCTGAAATGGGAATAAGAACAGAGTTGAGGCCAAAAACTCCCGGAAAGAAAGAGAAGGTGCCGTTGGCGTCATGGAACTTATCACATGCTGAAAAAAAAACTGTTTGCTCATCCTTTCTTAAAATGAAGTTACCGGATGGATTTTGTTCAAATATCAAGAATCTGGTAAATATGGAAAAATTACGACTTGTTGGAATGAAATCACATGATTGTCACACGATATTGCATCATTTGCTTCCAATTTCCATTCGATCAGTACTGCAAAAAGAAGTCAGGTGCACAATTATTAAGTTTTGTCTCTTCTTCAAGGCAATTTGTAGTAAAGTCATCGATATAGATAAATTGGAAAAAATCCAATCTCAGTTGGTGGAAACATTATGCCAGCTTGAAAAACACTTCCCTCCCTCCTTCTTTGATGTGATGATCCATCTCTCAATTCATCTCGTGAGAGAGGTTAAGCTTTGCGGGCCAATATTCCTACGTTGGATGTATCCTTTCGAAAGATACATGAAGACGTTTAAGGGATATGTACGGAATCCAGCTCATCCTGAAGGATGTATTGCCGAGGCATATGTTGCCGAAGAGGCCGTCGAGTGTTTGGTAAATTTTGAAGAAGCTACCATTGGATTGCCGCGAAATCCTAGGCAAGAGCAGAATGATGGCAGGCCCTTATCTGGTGCAACTATGATAAAGCCAATCAATCACGACTTGCACCTAGCACACTTGTGTTTTTTGCAAAACAGTAATGACATAAGGCCATATTTTGAGTAAGCAGTTATTGAAATATGTGTGTGCGCTATTTCCTTATTTTGTGCATTTTGATTAATATATAATATCCGTGGATTTTACTGGCAGGGAGCATATGGCATCTTTGATGACGAGATTCAAACACCATGAAAATGATGAAGTCTGGCTAAAAAATAAGCAAAATGATACATTCCCCACATGGTTCAGGAAAAAGGTATGATTTTTATTTTGTTTTAACATTATATGTAGGCCTAATTAATATGCTCACAATAATTAGTCATACTCAAAGATGCTAATTTAACAAATCTAGAACTCTATCAGTTTCTACATATTTCAAATTAGTAATTAGTAATTTTCCTTGGATGCAGATTACATTTTTGATACATTAAAAAGAGAATGATTATCACACAAGAGAAGAATGCAGAAAAATACCTCTCTCAATCTTTATTTTCTAGTTTTACCCTAATAAAAGACTTGTTATTTTACATGTTGTCTCTGTACTTTCATTTCTGTTTCCTGTGTGTTATTTTTACATTTTTCAAACTTTCCCTTATACCTGTGTGTTATTTTTACATTTTTCAAACTTTCCTTTATACCTGTGTGTTATTTTTACATTTCTGTTTCCTATGTGGTAAACAAATTTAATTCAAAAACATTTACAATGTAAACTGTGAAAGCTAAGGCTATATCAGCAAGCCTGTTGTGGCTATATCAGGGGCAAGGCCAATTAAATAGAGTATAGTAGGATTATTTTAAAAGTCCACACACAAATTGATGCTTAATTCAATAGAGTAATACAACAGTCCTATAGTTTAGTCAAAACATGAAAAGCAGCAGTGGCATAATATGCATTTGAAGCTATGAATAAAAGTTTCACTGACAAGTAGTATGGTATAAGCTTATATTGCATTAATCTCTTTAAAGTTAAATTTGTACTTTATCAAAAGAATTTATATAATTACATTTTGAAACACCATATAAAATTGAAACCATAGTATTTCACTCCCTAGTAATATGAAATAATTAGTTTTAAACAATTTTTTTTTGGACAGATTGAATCAGAATTGTTGGACGAACACAATACTATAACTGACGAGATAAGGTGGATGGCAGAAGGCCCGAACAAGATTGTGCCTACATTTAGCGTATATAAAATCAATGGTGTTACTTATAGCACGAAGGAGCGTGATGATAAACGGCAAGTTCAGTGCAGTGGTGTTTGTGTGGTTGCAGATACAATGCTTGTGCAGGGTAAGGATAAGAATATTGAACATACTTCGTACACCTACTACGGAGTTATAACAGGTATCTGGGAGTTAGACTATAACAACTTTCGAGTTCCTGTATTTCTTTGTAATTGGGTAGATATGAACAAAGGGGTTAAGGTAGATAACATGGGATTTACACTAGTGAATTTAAATAAATTAGGCTTTATAAATGATCCTTTTGTTCTAGGTAAACATGTTAAGCAAGTATGTTACATTGAGGATCCTCTTGAAAAAAATTGGTCTGTTGTGTTGAAATTACCGGAAAAGAACTACTATGACCACTGTGATGACGAAAATGATGGATCGGTAGAAATAGAACTTGAGAATGAGTTACATGTGCCAACGTTCCCGAATGATGACGAACATGACGAGGAAAAAGCTAGTTATATGAGGGACGAAGAAGAATGGATCCAACTTTCATGATGGTAATAAATTACATTTGTTTTGAATTTGAAGAAGAGTATACATGTTTGCCTTTTATTACTATTTATCCACAATAATTTCTTCTTAATTTCTTAAATGATTCTATTTGTTGAATTATAAATTTTTCAGTTAATATGTGTCATTACGATTACTCTGCCCTGTATTAATTGGTTTCAAGTAATTATACTACGTATACATTAATGGTGTCATGAACCGTGTTCCTTTAATATTTGTTAATGTTTAAATTTTTATTTTTATTTCAGTGAATGATCCAATTTTTTAGCCTCATTTGAAACTACTTATTAAGAGCAAGAAAATTTAGGTCATTTAATGATGATGGAACCTGCAGGGTTTACTGATGATGTTGATCAAGGTGAGATGATGTTGATCAAGAAATTTTAACAGTTGAGCCAATTTGAGTGGACACATACCACTGTTTGATCGCATTCTTGTTTTCCTAGTTGGTGCTTTGTATTCCATTGTAATACGCTACTCTGCCAACATACATGTTATGTTTTGTGTAGGCAGTAGGTTTAGTTTGTTTATTTCTCGATTCATGGATTAACTTGTAAATTTGACAGCATAATTTAGTTTGTTGGATGAATGCAATGTCCATTATTTACTCTCTTTAAAATAATGCAACAGCAGTATTTAGTTTGTTGGATGATTTATTGTTTGTAAATTTCATGGTTGGATGGTTTTGGATTGGTTTTTTGGGGCATTGATATGTACAGGTAAAATTTTTTTTATTGCCATTACTCAATAGACAACGGTTACTCTCAAAATCTGTAAAACAGTCTTCTAAATACTGTGTTCAGACAACGGTTCTATAGACTGGTTGTTTGAACCAAATTTACAGAACAGTACTAATAACCATTGTCTATATGAGCTTTCCATTTAATACTATTTAACAATGGTATGCAAAAACCATTGTTTGATGAATAACCAGACAACTATTATAATAAACACTTGTTTGAATTACACAACATAAAGGCCAAAACTGTTGTCTCATACTACAAAAACTTAGTTTATTAACAACGGGTTTTAAGTGTTGTGGTTAAAGAGATTTTACAAAAGTGCATTTTTAAACGGTTGTCTAACTTGGTAATAGAACATCCAACAAACAACACTTTCAAAAAACAGCTATAACTGTTGTTATAGAACCTATCAGACAACAGTTTTTCATGTCAAAGAAATCCACCATTGTCTGTCAATTTCGGACAACGGTTTTTTTTTTCACCGTTGTTTAAGAGGTGTTGTCTGATAGCAAAATCCTTGTAGTGATATAGAAAAACAACTATGCATACCTTTGAAGTAAAACTTAATCTTGTGTCAGCGATAATTTCTTTCATGTAACGCATGACTACGTAACCGCATTCATGGCCACCAGGTTGTTTGGGAGATCCCTATTTGAAAAATTAAAATTACACCTCAATTAAACTACTTATTAACTATAACTATGTACTCAAATGATGAAGTGTAAAAGTACTTACACTTAAAAACTTTGCCTTAGCTGGCTTGTTGCTCCTACCAGTTTCAGAATTAAACGTCTTAATCGCGCTGCATATACAATGTACACGGTTTCAGAATTGACGTTTTATTTCCATCAAAATGTTAATTAAGAAAAATAAAAAATTACCTTGATAACACTTTTTCAAGCTCTGGAAATTGTGTTGGGTGAGGGAGCGGATTGAGAATATATATTTCGCCTTCCCAAATAATAGTCAGAATCCAATGCATACTGTTTTCATCAAAAATTATAAACATTTTATAGCAGATGTTTCTTATACAGGTTTTTAATATAAGTAAAATTTAATAAACAACTTACTTCTGATTGTGTGGCCAAAAGAACAGCCGATCCGGGTTACCCTCTTTCAACCGTTCAACAATGTATTTTTCAAAATTGGCATTTAAGTGATAAGTGGATCCCGGGTCAATAAATGCAAATGTCTCCGCCAGTGTTTGTTGTTCAGAGATCTCATTATGCAGGTGCCTACGAAAAAGAGTGCAAACATTAGAACTACGAACAACTAGCAAATTAACAGAAAAAGAAAAAGAAAAATAGAAAATTAACAGAAAAAGAAAACTTACGCCATGTAAGCTGCAAGTACAGCTTGTCCTAGCATTTTAAACTCCAACAATGACAAAATATTCTCATCTATCAAGTAAACTGTCTTTTCATGTCCAAACACATCCGGATCGCATACAATCTTTATCGAAACGCCTGTATTTTTCATCCAGATTGTTGCGTGTTTGTACAATAAATTAAAGCCTTTCGGCACCTTTGGACTTGGCTTCACACTAATGAACTGCGACTTAATTTTCTGCAACTGATCATTCTGATTTTTTTGTGCACTTGGCCGCAACCTTTCTTTCTTCTTAACCTGTAGATAATCAAACCATAAAAAATGTCAAGTATACACATCACATATATATTCCTACTACGAATCAAAATTCAACATCTCAAACAAAGAATTCACATACCACTGCAGTTGTGTAGCTGATTAATTCCTCGGGCCATGCTACAAAAGAGCCAAGTGCATCGCGGACTGTCACCATTTCACCACGTATCGGCACCGGAAGCAAGGCATCTGGTTTGATGAGGCCGTCGACAGAAACACACTTATGGTCATCTGGAATATCAATTCCATGAAATTTTTCTCTATCCACGCTAGGATACACCATACCAAATGCAACTTTATTTTCTTTCTTGTCCACAGATAATTCACAAGATCTTTGCCCCTACAATACGTAAATGACCAAATTAAAATATTAAGGCAAAACGAATTTATAAATTCAGGAAATTATTTAATTAAATACAAAAAATTCAGGAAATTATACCGAAACTGCAGGAGGTGTAGGCTTAGGTTGATCATACATGACACACTCCTCATCATCATCCACATTTGCCTTTTCAAGCTGTGGACTTTCCTTTTCAGGCTGGGAACTTGCCTTTTCAGGCTGCTTTGGGGACTGAGGACCAACACTTGAAGCAAACATTGCCTTTAACTAAGCAATCTCTGCCTCAAGAGCCTGCATCTTTTTCTCCGTCTTTTCATCCCTTTGCCGATCACGGGCCATCAACTCTCCTTTTGTGATTCGAATTTTTTTCTCTCTCGGCAGCTTAAAGTATTGTTTTGGGGTTATGTACCCTCCAACAGCCCGGACCCTTCCGGAATGCTCTTGACTCTCCAAAGCTGTGGTAAGAACATCTTCAGCTCCATAGAACTCTAATTCACCGGCCTTTTTCTTTTCCAACAAATCATCCTATTGACATAAAAGAAACAGAATTGGTCAAGAAATCAAGAAATTTATATTTTAATTATAATTGATGGCCCTACTAGCTAGTATGCAAATATAATTTAGAAAGCTTACAATTTTTTTGCATACAACAGCAAATTCATCATCGACCTCTGAAACCTCATCGACCTCTTTAACCTCTTCAACCTCATCGACCTCTTTAACCTCTTCGACCTCTTCGTCAATTTTTCGCTTACGAGCCATTTTCCATAAAATGGCTCTACCAGGTTCGACACCTGGCTCTAACTTGCCTTTTTTGATCTGTTAAATTGCATTTTCCATAAAAAATTGTTGTTAAAATCCATGATAATTGTGCAGAGATAAAAGTGTTCTTACTTCATCTTCTTTTAAACCTATATAACCCTTCCTGGACAAGCGGTGATGATACTTTCTTTGAGAAACCCTGTTGCTTTGTGCTTCATGGATTTTCTAAGAACAACATTAGCAAATTACATGTCATATATGTGCAAAATAGTAAAGTGAACAGAAAATTGAGTAGCAAAATTAAGAGTGCAACAAATTATACCGTCCAGGCAGAATTTGTCCTCTGTTTCACAAATCGCTTCCAGGTGGACTTGCTAACATAAGCATATCTCCTTGGTGGCTTACTCAACTTTTTCTTGTCTCCAACAAATGGCAGCACAAACTTCCTCGTCAAATCAGTTTTAAATTGTCGCCATTTCGAGCCAGCAGACTTTAAGACAATGTCCTCACAATGTGGACCTATTTTAAATGTCGACTGGAAAATACACAAATAAGATATGAATTTTAATATTACGTTAAAAATATGAATACAGAAATGCATTATTACAAACGAAAGCATTATTACAAAGTACCTTAATATCCATCCAAATCTTCGCTTTTAATTCAGGATCAACCTTGGGCCAACTCTCAATATCGATTGGAACTGTAGTCCTGGCCAACATACCGATGTAGGACTGCAATCGGGCCCTTGTTTCCCCGTTAGGCATTCCATACTCATCACAAGTGACTTTAGACTTTTTCCCATGAGACTTCTTCACAATTACTTTGTACATTGCGCATACCCCGCGCTTACCTCCAGATTTTTTTACAACTGTCCCAGTCGTGTTAACAGTTGGTTTCTCTGATCCAGCTTGTTGAGGTTCCGATGCCTGCACTTCTTGGTTTTCTTGAATTTGTGATCCTGTGATCTCATTCTCCAGCAGTTTAGTGTCTCCACTTGCATTACCAGCCTTCTATGTTTTCTTTTGCTTTTTAGGTGCCATGTTTCAATCTGCACAAATAACACACACATTATAAGTCCACAGTAACTCAATAAAATGCCAAATTCAAACAATATGCATATTTTAAACAATATGCAAAATTCAATCACAACTATAATGTAAAATGCAGAGAAAATTCAAACAATTACAATGCAAACAATTCAAACAAGTACATATTGTTAAATTTAACAGCTACAATTCAAATAAGTACATATTGCTAAATTTAACAAGTACAATTCAAACAAGTACATATTGCTATATTGCAGATGACTATATTGCTAAATATATAGACACCTATCACTGCTTAACCCAAATCCCCTCTACATTTTCTCTTTTATTACTAACAGTTGCATCAACACTAATAGTAGGGTCACATATCGGGATATGGCAACAGAACGGGGGAGGATTCCACGATATCTCCTCTCGAACATCTTCGTCATACAGGGCATGATAATCTCTAGTTGTCGATGATAACACAACTGACCAATGAGCATCACATGGATCCTCAACATAAAATACTTGGTTGACTTGGTCAACAGAGACATATTTGTCCTTCTTGTGGCCTGGTCGATTGAAGTTCACGAGTGTAAAGCCAAGATCATCGGACTTGATACCTCTGTCATTTGATGCCCATGTACACAAAAATAAAGGGGCCTTGAATGCGTGGTAGTCTAACTCCCATATTTCTTCTATAATGCCATAAAATGTTAAATCACCCTCTATAGGATTTATATCCTTGGCACTGGACACTTGGACTGTCCTAACAACTAATGACACGCCGCTGTTTTGAACTACCCTAGCATTATCTCGCTCCTTTGTGTGGTATCGGACCCCGTCAACCACATAGCCTTCATAAGTCAACACTGAATAAGATGGTTTTCCTGCCAACCATCTTATTGTTTCTGAAATGGCTTTCCCATCACTGATTTCTGTACTCACCTGCACATAAAGTCATAAGGACTATAAGTTGATATCAAGTAAAGCACAAATTGAAGAAAATTGAAATATAATAGGAGAAGAATGTCACCCAACTGTCTGTTGAAACCAGTCTGCAAATTGTCGATTGTGCTCTCCCAATAGCCATTGTGCACCCTTCTTTTTTCCTTCGTAAATTCTTTCCAAATATTCCTTATGCAACCTGATCATAATTACATTAAATAAGAATAAACCATTATAAAAAGGGACTACTACAGGACTTATAAGAAATACTACGTATAAATAATTTATTTACTTAATATATGCTTCCACTTCAATATTATTAAGGAGGACTGTGAGATGTGCCTCATCTTGTTCCTTTTCTGCCACCGACTTCATTGTCACGCCACCAACTGGACCAGAAAAATTTTCATCTTTGTCAAGACCAGCAGTTCTGCTACTCTCGGTAAAGAACCCCGTGCAAAATTCAATTGATTCTTCTTTAATATAACCTTCAGCTATACAACTTTCCGGATAAAATCGGTTCCGTACATAACTCTTCAATATTTTATTAAATCGTTCAAATGGAAACATCCACCTATAAAAAACCGGGCCACATAAACGCAATTCCCTCACTAAGTGGACTGTTAGATGTATCATAACATCAAAAAATGATGGAGGGAATATTTTTTCCAACTCGCACAAGGTCAGAATCACATCTGATTGGAGTTTACTCAATCTGGACACATCTACGACTTTGTTGCACAAAGAGTTGAAGAAAAAGCATAATCTGATTATACTTACCCTTACATTTTTCGGAAGCACGGAACGAATACAAACCGGTAGTAACTGTTGGAGGAGGACATGACAATCATGGGACTTCAGCCCATACAACTTCAAATCATATTGGACAATGATCCCAACATTATTTTTTTTTCTTTTCTAGACAAAGTAAAAGGGGCAGGAGGTAAGTATGTCCTCTTTTCTCCTATTTCAGGAGCTAAATCAGGCCTTACACCCATCTCAACCATATCAAGACGAGAGGCAACGCTGTCCTTAGTCTTGAATTTCAGGTTAAGTAGTGTCCCAATTATGTTATCACACACGTTCTTCTCGATGTGCATAACATCTAAACAATGACGAACGTGGTGAAACTTCCAATATTCTAACTCAAAAAAAAATTGATTTTTTCTTCCATGCATACTCCACCTTTTTCGACTTTCCCCCTTTCCCAAAACTGAATTCAAGTTTTTGTTGTTGCGCCAACACTTCTTCTCCGCTGAGTGGCTCAGGTGCATCATCAAGTTCTTGTTCTCCATCAAAAGCCATTCGCTGCCTCCTATAAGGATGATGACTGTCTAAATATCGACGATGACCTAGGTAACACATTTTCCTACTATGATTTAAATATTTAGCCACAGTTTGATCACCACAGATTGGACAAGCCATATAACCCTTATTTATGCAGCCTGACAGATTTGCGTATCCCGGGAAATCATTCACTGTCCACATTAGAACTGCCTTAAGAGTGAAGTAGGATTTACTATGTGCATCATAAACATTTGGTTCACCCTCCTCCCATAATTTTTTTAAATCATCGATTAATGGCTGTAGATATATGTCAATATTATTTCCAGGCTCGTGCGGGCCGGAAATCAATGTTGTTAACATCATAAACTTCCTCTTCATGCATAACCATGGAGGAAGATTATATGTTACTAACATAACTGGCCAACAGCTATACCGATTGTTTAATCCATTATTATATGGATTTATACCATCTGCCGCTAATCCTAAGCGTATATTTATGTCCTCACTTCCAAATTCAGGCCACCTACTATCAACATTTCTCCAAGAAGGGGAATCAGATGGATGACGCATCTTTCCATCTTTAGATCGATTATTCGCATGCCAACTCATTAATTTGGCAGTATCAGCAGATTTAAAAAGCCGTTTGAATCTGGGGATTATCGGAAAATACCACATAACTCTCGCTGGAACGTTAATCCTAACTTTACCGTCTTTTCCAATTTTCCAGCGAGAAATTTGGCACTTTGGACACTCATCTAAAGACTCGAGAACTGGACCCCTGTATAATACACAGTCATTTGGACAAGCATGGAATTTAACATACTCAAGTCCTAAATCAGTCAAGGTTTTCTTCGCTTCATACATATTTGGCGGAAGAACATTACCTTTAGGAAGAAACGAGCCAACAGATTCAAGAAGATCAGTGAAGGCCTTATCACTAACTCCAAACCTAGCCTTCCAATTATGTAATTTCAAGACCGACTCTAGTTTGGTGCACTCACTTCCCTCAAAAAGAGGTTGTTCCGCATCGGAAACAAACCTCATAAAGTCATCTGATTCATTATCGCATTCTCCATCATTATAGGCTGCTTCACATACTTTAACCGTTTCGCTAACGTGTGTTGGAATTTTAGCAGGGCAAGAACTACCCGCATGTGAGTTAATAAAGTTACCAACCTCTTCCCCATGCCAAATCCAATCCAAATACCCTAAACTAAACCCAGATTCATATAGATGACCCCTGATTGCATTGACAGATGTTTTTTTGAAGTTAGCACAACGTGAACAGGGGCAACGTATCTTCTTTGGGTTTTTAGCATTTTCCTCCGCAAAAATCAAGAAATTTTCTACACCAATTTCATACTGTAAGGAATCTCTATCTGCCTTTATCCAAGACTTGTCCATTTGAAACCACCTGGTATGTCACTAAAATTCAGACCTAATTTTATGATTAAATATTATTATGTATATCTTATGACCTATATTTCATTTAGCCTACATCAACCAAACTTACAACATATAAACAACAGGAACAACATACATTCATTTAATCAAATGCACATATGATTTAACCCCACACTATACAAACTGCAACAACTATAAACAACATATAAACACAGGAACAACAACCACAATCCTGTAATACATGGTAACTATCCACAAACTTATCCTAAAAACATATAAACAAGTAACAAATAACAACCAGAACTAGGGTTTTTGACAAAATAAATAAATACAAAAAATAAATACCAATTAGCTTAAATAAAGCCACAACCAGAACCCAGTATCAATTAACAAAACAAATAACAAAATCAGGGTTTCAATTTCATAAAACCCTCAATTTTAAGAACTCTGATTTTGATTTACAAAACTATAGGGCCTCAAGTTATAAGCAGAAGAGAAGAGACAAACCTTGAAACAGAGAGAGAGAGCTGAGCAGAGAGAGCTGAGAGAGCGGCGGAGAGAGAGCTGAGCGGAGCTCGGCGGAGAGAGAGCTGCGAGCGGAGGTGGAGAGTGGCGAGAGAGAGCTGAGAGCGGAGGAGGTGGTGAGCGGAGCTGAGAGCGGAGGTGGAGAGAGGAGGAGCGGCGCAGAGATCGTCGAGAGAGAGTCGAGAGAGAGAGGTGTGAGCTGAGAGAGAGTCGAGAGAGAGAGGTGTTTTTCTATTTTTAGTTTTTAGTTTTTAGGTTTTAGTTTGTCTGAATGTATGTGTTAGAGGGAAAGAAAAAACATTAAGGAGGGAATTTTCAGCTAAGGGGGGAAAAAATTGGGAGGCCGCACGCTTAATTTTAATATTTGAACTTAAGACATCAGTTTCGAAATCTGCGATGTTTTAAAACTATATGGACATCAAATAAAATATGGACGATGTCTATGATACTTTAGACATCAGTGGCCGAAGTGACCGATGTCTCATGTGTGATGTTTATTAACAGTTTTCTTGTAGTGCCATTAAGTAAACCACTAAGATCGTGAACTGCAGATTTTAGATCTTTTACGGAGATTCCCGTTTTTAAGATATGCTTCTCCCCGTTCGAAGTCCAACCAACCAAAGCAGGAAGTGAGTCAACACCTAACTTCTTCACCATTGGATCTGATGTATCATGAACCTATAACATATTTGAATATCAATTAAGCACCAGAAAGAGGAGTAAAAAGAAAACAGCCTGTAATAACCACAACCACTATAAACAAACTAACAAGTAACTAGTCTTTACTTCTTTCAAGCTTAAAATACATGATTCTCAATATCTACATAAAGTATTAATAAAAACTATAATCTTTATTGTAGGCAAAAAGGGTGCCATTATGCGGACTTTGTAGGCTTTAAAAATTACGAGTCATGGTAGGTTCCAATCAGGACCTGTCATAGACTATTGGAAACTATACATTACATCAGTGCCTTGATAGGCTCCTCAAAACAAGGATTAAAATCATACATATCTTGACTAATACAGGAAATCTATATTTTAGGTAACTGCCTTTGAATCAATTATACAATATGGTACGACTAATAATTATTTGCCCACACTGCTTTCCAACACCCTTGTACCTAATCTGATAGAGAGTGTTGCAGCACCAGTAATTCACTTGTGATCTATGAGGAGTAGGAATAATATTCACGTACATACATTTAATACAAAATGAATAGGTTCACAAGGAATAGAGCTTACTAGATATCAAGACCAAAAATTTGTATGAGGTTTGAAATACATTTGGTTGACACTGATATCAACATGTTTAAATGAACTAAGAGTACACCATACTTACCTATAACTTGAACTTGGAAAATAATATAATGACAAGTATAAATTAATTATAATATCACTTACCAGTTAACTGTGTGGACTGATATATTAAAATGTCACACACTCAATGGTACTGAGTAAAATTTCAGCAGGGGCTCCTTCCCAATTTGTGTCACTTACACATGTATGCTATTAGCAATCCTTCAGGCCATTTGGGAAGGGAAGGTAGTGCTAGCTACGCTTCCCAGAAGTTTGAAACACAAGGTAAGCAAAATAATCAATCTAGCAGCCATATAATCAGAATTTACAAAGAGCACTTTAAAATGATATAGTCAAAGTGAAAACTTAACTTAATTTTGTTTATATAATACCTGGTATTCTTCTCAATTCATCACTAGTGCTTCTACTTCAATATCATTCCTGTAAACAACAAAGTGAAATATTTATCAATAATAATAAGTAAAAGATGAGCTCATGACAAAGAGGAAAACAAGGGATCTAAATTTAGCAGAGAAAACAAGAGTGAATAGTTAGCACTGCCTACTTTTGGCTTATATGTTGTCTCCTTTGCTTCACATAGACTTTCATATTTACATATAGTATTTACAGAAGCAGTAACATTTGGCAAGCATAATATAAAACACACACATTCGTGGTGTGGGAACAATTATCGCCCATTCATACTCAATATGCAATTGATTAAAAAAATATAAATTGAGAATCTAGGGTTTGGACCTGCAAAAGCAGAATGAAGATGCGAATCAAATTCTTATTCTCCTTTAGCTGCTTCAGAGAATCAACACACTCCACTTACAAAGCAAGCCGAAAACAACTGTTAGTATGTAAAACAAATCCTAATCACAAACAAAAAGAGGATAAAGAGAAGAGAGACATCGAGAGAGAAGAGAAGAAAGACCCGGGCAGAGAAGAGAGACAGCGAGAGAGATTATTGGAGAGAGAGAGAAGAGAATAGAGCTTCTCTGGTGTACTGTGTTCACCTTCGACATACTAATCGGAGATGTAGAAGAAGAAAGATACAAAGAGAGGAAAGGGGAAACCAAAATTTGAGTTTAACGCCAGAGGGGGAAACGAAAATTTGGGATTGCTGGGGGACCAAAAATTATGTGGGGAAAATAAAATGGCTTGTCTCCAAAGCTGAGATACCAAATTGAATTATAAATAATAAAAATATTACTCCCTCTGTCCCTCTCATTTCTTTTCTGTTACTATTTTGAGATGTCCCTCTCATTTCTTTACGTTACTATAAATAGTAAGTTTTTCTCATCATTACACCCACTATCTTCCCCGACTATCTCATATTTAACAATAAAAACTACTATTACACCCACTACTTTCCTCCACTATCTCAAATCTATTATTAAATATTGATAGGTCCCACCACTTTATCCACTTTTCATCTAACTTTACTCATTTTCCATACATTGTCTTGGTCTCCGTGTCCCCCTCCAATGTAAACAATTGAGGGGGACGGAGGGAGTATATTTTAATATATTGTGAAGTTGAATTATTGAAAAAATGAATTCTTTTCAAGTATTTATTTATAGTTGATTATCAAAATATCATAAAAATAGATTTTTAAATATATAAAAAGTTAGTGGTATAAAAAATAAATATTTTATACTTATCTTATATGATCTTTTACAAAAATATAGTACGATTATTGTGTCTAGTAAACAATATAATTGATCCTAGTAATTGTTGATGTAGAAATATAAGAAAATTTGAACTAACAATATTAGTCATGCATTAAAAAAATTAATTTTTTTATGATTATTTTGTATGTTTTTTTAACAACACTAGTCAATCGTAAAAATTTTCTTATTATAAAAAGGTAATTTTTATGAGTTAAAAATTCGCATTTCCTTGATTAATTCTTGTTTTTGCACTCTTTGTATTAAAAAATATATTTATGTTATGTATATATGCAAATATGCATGTTCATGTGTAAAACCAAGACAATTTTGTACTTCGGACGCATGTATTAGTATGTGTTTTATGTTTACAATTTAAAAAGTAGTAGATATAATCTTTGTTATGTATTCAATTAGTTCTGTATTAATTTATAAATATTTATTTCAATGATCTAACCGTACGGATGTCAAGAACTAACAGTATTAGTCATGTATAAAAAAATATAAAAATTTTATTTTTATTTTGTATGTTTTTTTAACAATACTAGTCACTTGTAAATTTTGTCTTATTTGTGAAAAGGTATTTTTTGTCCTGTAGTGTCTAACAGACAACGGTTTTTATAAGCACCTTTGTTGTATAAAAATAGTGTAGACAACGGTTTATAGAAAGGAAACCGTTGTACAATAAATTATCATTTTTAAGAGTAAAAATTTCGCATTTCCCAGATCAATTCTTGTTTTCACACTCCATGGCTTAACAAATATAGTTATATTAGGCATATATGCAAATATCTATTGTTTATTTGTACTATAAAGATAATTTTGTAATTCGGACGTGAGTATTAGTATGTGTTTTATGCTTACAATTTAGAAAGTACTGGATAGTTATGTATACGATT
This sequence comes from Daucus carota subsp. sativus, assembly GCF_001625215.2. Lineage (NCBI taxonomy): Eukaryota > Viridiplantae > Streptophyta > Magnoliopsida > Apiales > Apiaceae > Daucus > Daucus carota. The sequence goes on from NC_030389.2 coordinate 2,836,152, forward strand.
AACTCTGTATTAATTTATAAAAATTTATTTTGATGATCTAACCGTACGGATGTCAAGAACTAATAAAAGTAGTCATGTATATAAAAAATCAAATTTTTTTTATGTTTATTTTGTATGTTTTTTAACAATACTAGTCAATTGTAAATTTTGTCTTATTGTAAAAAGTTATTTTTTATCATGTAGTGTCTAACCGACAATGGTTTTTCTACGCACCTATGTTGTATAATTAAAATTGACACAACTGTTACCGAAGTTATACCGTTGTAACAGAATCCATTGTCTAAATTATGCTCAAACAACGCTTCATGGAAAATCCGTTGTATAAAAGTAGTGTAGACAACGGTTTATGGGAAGGAAACCGTTGTATAATAAATTTACATTTTTATGAGTTAAAAATTCGCATTTCCTTGATCAATTCTTGTTTTTGTACTCTTTGTATTAAAATATATATTTATATTATGCATATATGCAAATATGTATTCTTCATTTGTAATACAAAGACAATTTTATACCTCGGACGTAAGTATTAGTATATGTTTTATGTTTACAATTTATAAAGTACCGGATAGAATCTTTGTTATGTATAAGATGAGCATAATATTAATTTTTAAATATTTTTTTCGATAATCTAACCGTACGGATGTCGAGAACTAACAATATTAGTCATGTATAAAAAAATCTAAATTTTTTATATTTATTTTATATGTTTTTTTAACATTACTTGTTAATTGTAAATTTTGTCTTATTATAAAAAGGTATTTTTTGTCCTGTAGTGTCTAACACACAACGGTTTTTATAAGCATCTAAGTTGTCTCATTGAAAATGACACAACGATTTATGGGAAGAAAACCATTGTATAATAAACTTTTATTTTTATGAGTTAAAAATTCGCATTTCCTTGATCAATACTTGATCTAATGCTAGAAAAGCCTATGACTACTAAGAATATGAATATATTTTTGTAACTTTGGTTAGGACTTTTGAATGTTTGCACTCTTTTATGTACATTTATTTTCTTACAAGTCATTCAGTCAGACAACGTTTTACTAGCTAAAGGCTTGTCTATAAGGCCATGATACGATGCTAACAAAAACACTTGCATGTTAGCTTCCCTGTCACACAACACTCTATGGAACCCTTGTCTGACCTTTTCGTAAACAACACAACAAATAAAACACTTGTCTCATTACAACAACGGTTTCTCAGAATATTGTATGTAGTTTTTTCACACATCGGCTCTAAAAACAGTTGTCTAACGTGCATCATTACACAATACCACAGTTAAGAGACCGTTGTCTGATTAAATTTATTAGACAACAGTTTTTCGAGGACGAAAATAAAGTGTTGTGTCTTTGTTTCGGCCAACACTTATCCAGCGTCAGTTGTCTGACTAGTGTTGTCTGATGCCAGTTTTGTTGTAGTGATACTAAATCCTAAATCCTAAAGGTTAAATGCAATATATTTAATGTCTTTCTGCCCTGAGGCACATGGTAGAGCTAGCTAGAGTATGCATGCCAGAAAAGCCAAAACAAACATCATTATGAAATAAGAACACTAACTTAAAAAATGAAAAAATGCATCTAACATATAGACCATCTTAGAGAGAATTGTAAAAGATTTGATCCTTCTATTCGAGATCAATTGCAATTCAATGAACCGCATGTGCTGGGAAGATGTATTTCTTAGAGATTCGGTATCTCTGATGCTTCTTGCAATTGCGACTTTTTGATCCTATACATAATTACTGACATTGTATAGAATTGTAGCCAAGTGGAAATGGTGGAGAGTTTGTGGCCTAAGTTGATGACAATGGAGGGCATATCTGGAACATTCATCGGTTCATTATCTTTAAAGAACTTAAATATTAGTACCGGTCTATTTTTCTTTGTTATATATATTATTATTATAAATGATTCTCGAGAAAGTAAATAATAAAATTTGATTATAAATAACAATTAAAATGTGACAAAGTACTAAATAATTAAATGAAACTACACACCATACAATAAAAATTAATTTTTGTAAAACTTAAAAAATTATAGAATTAATATTCAAAGTAATATTATTTTGAAGAGATTAGGTCAAACAAATTACAATCTAAGGAAAAAAACAGAAATTGGATCTCAAAACTTCTAGTGCCAAATGAAATAAAAATTAAGTCTCCCAATATTATTTCTTCTTTTGAATATTTTGCATATGTAGCATACTTATGGAATCCAGAGCCTATGAGCCATACAAATCCTCATTCTTCGGATCAACAACTTAATAGGAAGTCCATTTGATGACCTACGAACACAACAGAAATGAAAATGGTTTCTATAACATATATAAAAACTATCCCGATGGCACCAGTCAAGTGCGGATGCTAATTTTCCATCAGGCTATGCGAAATTCAACACTTGCACCAAACTTGCTAATGACAGCATATAAACTGCAATGTCAAACCAATTTAACCACATCAGAATATGTAGAAAAATACAACCTATATTAACAGGATACATGTTCCATACCTGCTTTGTTGTGTTCATTAGGGAACGCGTTATCATAAATCATTAGAATAACTTAACTCAAATGAGAACACCCAAATTCAGGGAAAGATCATTTAAGCATAATATTATAAGTAAAAGTTAATGATTACCAAAATTAAGAAGCGTACAAAATATCTTATTCTGTATGAGCAAACATATTACACTCCAGCCGTCACTATTATCAATGCACTGTATTCTTAGACTTATAAATGAAGGGAGGAAACTTAAATACTAATCAATATAATACAACAGTGAACAATGAAATGAAAATATTGGTTAAATATGCGATGTAAAAGAGCAATACTCAAAACTGATAAATCTACATAGCAAGTAACTTGGCAGCTGGGAAAAAAAACTCACCATTGGTTAAACATGACCTTGGATTAAGTTATGGAGTTGCTAATCCCTCACCATCTCTCGTAGCTTTAAATAGATTAATGGTGAGTTTCTCTTGATTAACCCTCCTCAACCCATCAGCCTCCGAATCTCCACTCATTGACGCCTTGAAACATCCCCACTTTGGGAGTAAATTTGCTACAGACCCCAAGATAGCATTGTGCAGAACATCCTTTGCATAAACACAAGCACTCACCACTGAATCCAGGCCAATCTCAGAGCTGTTAAAAATCTCTGAGTAGCAGCGTAACTTTCCATCATCCAACATACGTATTGCTTCCTGAGATAATAGGCCATTATTGTTAAAGCAGTATTCTTGCAGCACTTTAGCCTTTCTCTTATCCTTCACCTCCCTTGCAGAGTTGCAACCCCAGCTAGAGGCGATGTTTGAAGTAGACCTCTCAATACTGCACTAAAAACTAAACAATATTGTTAAAACAGAGGATTAAAGATCCACAAACATACTTTATCCAAAAGCTAATCAATTTATCTGTAAAAACCTTTAACTTGAATGCACCTGCAAAAGCCTGCAACTTGAATGAACAGCAAACGTTTCCAGCTCCGCGAATGTGTTGACAATTATCCCTTTAGTCTCTCTGAACTTGCGTCGACACAATAACATCACTTGAGATCCTTTTTCATCCAAACATATAGCTGGCAAGACCTTAGCAGGCACCTGCTTCTTGAAATAAAGGAACAGATAATTTAGCATCCGAATCCTTGTACTACAGAGCACTTGTGATTTTGTCCAGAGCAGACATTGTCTGAAGCATGTAGGATAAGGTTTAAGTTAAAACTCTATATCAAAATGGTCCTTTGCACCGTAAAAAAACATGAAACTAATGAGTTGGGAGTATCAGACCATACCTAGTTGTGCATCTGCCTGCTCTATTATTCAGAATATAGACCCCTGTGCTTAATCAGAATGAACAAAACTATGATTTTTATTTAAATAGATATTGTGTAAGAAGCCATACCATTCAGAGTTCAAAATACAGCATTAGAGTTGGGGGATCTATTTTGCGACTCAAAATTAGGATTAACATTTTCTCAGTTGGCTACTGGTGTCAATGGATCACGATAAATCTGTGTTTTGAAGATGACGGCAAGGCTGAACCCAGCACAGTTTTCCTATCTGTACATTATAAAAATAAAATATATCATAAAATCGAGAATTTTCATGCATTACGAAGATATGACAGTAGATATTAATCTACTTGAGCTACAGATAAATTTCTATACACACTATGACGACTCATGAATCTCACAAATTTGGAGAATTTAACCCAAAGGTTTGAATGATCTGATAAGTCTTGAAAAGTAGAATGAAATAATCATGTTAAGATGTAGAGTCAAGGATGGAGGAAATAAGAAACTATGCCTGAGTATAATTGCAAATAAAATTACTAATCTAATGAATATCAAACCTCTAACTTGCTTGCTGCAGCTTATATTTCGTTATACAGCTACTCTAGAAATCTTAAACAGGTTCCTCAGAAGTTATATAGTTCAATAATTTAATCCTCTAATTTCAAGAGTACCCCATTATAGATGATATGCTAGCACCACTTTGTTATAAGCAAATAGTCAGATACACAAACATTATATCCATCCAAAACCGAAGCCAATTTTAATAAATTCAAGACAAAGAATCAAGAACCAATTGTACCGGTGCTTTACTATTAAGAAAGTTGTATCTTTTCATTCGATCATCAGAACCAATTGTATTTTCTGAAATATCAGAGCTCAAAGAGAGATCTGCTCCACCATGTACAGTAGTTGTCTCGTGTGTGGCATTGCTAGCTTGCTCTGCATTCAAGTAGTATTGTCGCATGACTTCTGATCATATGCATCCGCATTCTGTTGATATCAAGATGTAGAATAGTAGGGCTGATTCTCATCAACACATATATATGAGGTAGCTAGGTAACTGTTATAGGTAGGCAGATAGTAGAGATGAGAATCACATCTGACCGTGAGCAAAAAACATTAGAATTAGATTGTTCTCCACCATCATCGAATTAGCAAATTTGCAAAATGAATGTGTGAGGATAAATTAAACAATAAAAAAGATAACTCGGATCAAAATAAAAGGACAAATGAAGAAAATACTTTACAGAAAGAACTGCCAGCATACAGAGAACCCATGTCATCCAAATGATTATAACTTACAGTTATCATTTCGAAAGACCTATTAAATCAACAGTTAAATGTCTAGATGGGTAGCCATGAGGGTAACAGCTAGTAGGTGGATAGTAAAAACCTTGCTCTGTAGCTGAGTGTTCACCAGTCCCACCTTCCATGGACCGACTGATTTGCTCGATGAGATGCCGGAAGATGTATGAGATGGTATTACATTTTTAAGTGCATCCTGAGAATAAATCAACAGAAATAACGTTATTAACTCATTACAAATTAAATGGAAAAATTTAACACTAAAGGCAACCGTCAATTAAGATCATACACTTAAAAGAATTATTATTGCACTGTACCAGACAACGTACATATAATTAAATTTAGAAAGAAATTAAACAAATATGATGTTGTCAAGACAGAAGAGAAAGCTTATGCGCAATACAAAACAAATTCTATAATGACGCACCTTATCCCTTTCAACCAATGGAACACGAACGTAAGACTTCAGACGTTCAGCAAGTGAATATACCACTCAAATCATCGTAAATTAACATGGATGACTGTGAATTTCAGGTAGTTAAATATAACATGGATGGCTTTGCTATAAATATATATACTTGTTAGTAGTCTACGAAGACGAAAGGATATCCTTTCTTAGGAAGATATATAAAATATCTTAAAAACATTTGTTGGTGAATATAATTAAACACCCTGGAGCTTATTCCTACTTCAAGAAATAAACCCGACTTCGACTTACGCCTCTTCATACCTGTCAAAGCCATGTACCATTAATTGACTAAGAATTCCTTAGCATCATTAATCAAAAATTGAAAATATTCTCACGACAAAAGGGATCCCGTCATCCCGTTAATATAGCGTAGAATATTGCTGCTATCCCTGTCAATTCAAAATTTAAAAGTGATGAGTAAACATAAGTCGATACTCCCTCCGTCCCAAAATACTTGTCACATTTGGTTTTGTGCCGGTCAAATTGACTAATGTTTGACTGAAATTTATTAATATTTTATAAATTATCAAAATAAAAAAAATATGTCACCGGAAATAACTTTTAATCTACTTCAAGATGTAATTTTCAGTTTTTTAAAATAATGAGTAATTGACTTATAATCTTTGGTCAAAACTTAGTCAATTTGACCAACAAAAATAGAAATGTGACAAGTATTTTGGGACGGAGGGAGTAACATCTAAAGAAGTTAACAGTATCGAAACAGTTTCCCAAAATATATATACCTACCGGAAGACCTGTTTTTGATGACTCAGATACACGTTTCCGAGCTGCGGAAAAGGAACTCTAGAAGGATTAATTACAATGATACAATATGAATAGCAGGGCACTATATATTCAGAGGATTCATCAAAACTGACAAAAAAGGAATTTACGTACCACCAGCAATATCCTTCCCAGAGCTGCAGCAATTCTCCATCCTTTTCAAGGGAGTGATTCTTGACTGAGATTATCACAGCTCGTAACTGTTCATCTGCTATGACCTGGGATTAGACACTGTGCGCCCGAAAATTGATTAAAAACACCGACCATCTCCATTTGCGTATTTCATGTTTGAGAGTGAATCTTTGGATAGGATTTCAAGATTGAATTCAGAAAACCCTTCGATCTTTAAATTCAAAACTAATTGATTTTCCTTGATTAATGCTGCTTGTTAACCGAAAGAATACATAGTTGCTAAATACAGTTCAGAATTACTTTGTGCAATTCACTGAGATTACAAATTTATCCTTCCTAAACTTCTGTGTGATACTAGTATACAAACAAAGTCAGCCCTAGTTTTTTGTGCACGTCAACAGGATTAATCTATACAATCACTACATTCATACACTAACTAATATTAGATTTAAATCTTTTCTCAACAATTAACTCGTGAATATTATTTAATGCATACATTCTTTTTATTTATTCTAATCTTAATATATTCATGTCATTGTGTATACTAATTTTTTACTTATTAATTAATAGATCTGATAATACATATTCTATCTTCTGTATATAAAAAGAACTTATAAATTTCATTGTTTTGTTAAGATAACATCTTATCTTATTAATAAATAGATTGATTTGTTATCAATTTTGTTGATTTTATTCTTATTAGTTTTTGTTAAAAAAAAATCATTCACGACTTTAATTTAAACAATTTAAAATTTTACGGCTATATTAGGCTATATTTGATTTTTTTTTTATAATATAATCTTTAGTTGGCGTATAACCTTTAATATGTATTAAGAATTTAGAAAGATGATTCGTAAAATAATCTTTATTCATATAATTTTATTTGACTTTATATATGATTTTATAATTAAATACTTGACTTTATATATAATTTTATCGACGTCTTTAATTTTTTTTTATCGATTTATTTAATTTTTTTATTTTGCTCATTCTCATTTAACCAAAACAACTTAAAATTTTGAAATTTTAACCATTAGGCTTGGATGGCTAAAATCCCAATACCCTAGAATATTAAAAATTTAATGTGTTTGATATAATATTTCAATCACAATAAAAAATACTTGTATTAAGAATTTAGAAAGATAATTTGGATATATAATCTTTATTCATATATTTTTTATTTGACTTTATATATAATTTTATAAATAGAATTATAGAATCCCAATAATATTTCATCATTAATCCACTATACACTTATATGTTATTAGTTGCAAGTGCATGCATATCTAATTTTTTTTATTAACGTATCATTAAAATTAATTAAATTAAATTAAAATTTACTTTAGAAAACACATAAGAAAATCATATTATATATCAATATACATAATATATTATATATAACGAGCTAAATGAAACACCTAATAAAATATATTTTATTATGGATAAAATACTTAAAAGAATCTTAGTAAAATAATATCTCCAAGATTTTACAAAATATCTCTGAATAGTTTTTACAAAGTCTTCTCATATTTTAAATCTTGTACAAAATTCGAAAATAGTAAGTAATGAAAATATTTTACTAATATTCCGTTAATTGTTTTTCCATATTTCAATTAAAAATAATATTTAAAATATGAAGTATTATATATAACATTTATATTTTTAATTGATAAAAAATACAGAAGTTATAGAAGCATTAAATTAAAGATACGAAAAATATGAAAGCATTAAATATGAATCTCAATAAATACGGATAAAATATTTAAAAGAATCTTAGTAAAATAATAAATAATGAAAATATTTTACAAAATATCTCCGAATATTTTTTACAAAGTCTTCTAATATTTTAAATCTTTTACGGAATCTAAAAATAGTAAGTTATGAAAATATTTTACCAATGGATATTTTACTAAGATTTTGTTAAGTGTTTTCCCATATTTCATTTAATAGAGGAATATGAAAAATATAGAGGATTATATATAACTTGGGATAAGATCTTAAGAGAACCCAAATAATCCAGAAAACCAGAGAACCCAAATATAGAGGTTATGTCGTATGCTTATCTGCATCCCTGTTTGTTCTGGAGTTCATTTTTTCCTTGTGTTGGATGTTGGTGTGTAAGGGGTGTAATCTTTAGAAGGGTTGTTGTTCAATGTTCTGTATTATGGGGCCGGGAGATTAAGTATGGTTGGATGGTGGTGTTTGTTTGAGATGTGTTGGATTTATGTGTTAGACCTGTGATAGGTATTGTTTTTCTGGCCGGGATCGGCAGTTTTGGATGATTTTCTGGTGCTGCAATGTTTTTATTTGGATGCGCCCAAGCTTATAATGGTGGCTCACAAACTTACACACCCTAACTGATCTTGCAAAGAAACAACAATAAACATTGTGATCTATAAACATACATCATATATTTGAAGGGAAACAGGAAGGGGATCTCGGTTATTGCTTTTCTCCGGTGGAAATTTCGTATTTTTATTTACTAATAGGTTAATTGTTGTTCCTTTTTGAGTGTGTTTTTGGATAGATTGTTTGGAGAGAGGTTTTCTCTTTGTATATTTCGCTTTTTCTCATATAATATTCTTACTAGGTGCATAGTTTATATCTTTAAAAAAACACCTACTCGAATCTAATCACAAATATAATTACATAGTATTTCTATTCCTATAATAAAACTCTATAAGAATTTAAATAGTATCATATTTCTTAATTTTGTTACTAAGTAAAAATTTAATAAGTGTAGAAGATTAAGTGGTCTAGAATTCTAACGAGGACTAGTAATATTAAGATTTTGTTATGTGTTTTACAAATAATAATAACAATTTTTTAGCTGAATTTGAATATTACCACAAATATTTTTTAATTGAATAATAATAATAATAATAATAAATACAAGAGATTTTGTGGATATTACAAGTATAACTTTATTAATATTATTTTAATTTAATATGTTTTATTTTAATATTAAAATATAATCACTTTCACGAACACATTATGGAATCTCTATATATATAGGGGTTTGTTCAAATACAAACCAACTTTATCATAAAAACCTAAAAATCAATTTCAAAACTAAACAAATATCCCCCCAAACTCTTAAAACTAACAATATCACCCCCCTAGCTTTGCCATCAACTTCCCCAAACTTACACTTTCCACCCCGCCACGTCACCACGCCACGTCACCAAAAGGGGTCCCCTACTGCTGACGTGGCAGTGCCACGTCATCTGACATGTCAGCACCTGCTGACGTGGCATTGCCACGTCATCTGCCACGTCAGCAGTGGGGTGACCCAGTGCTGACGTGGCAGTACCACGTCATCAGGCGCTGATGTGGCAGATGATGTCAGCAGTGGGGCCCCCTGAAAATTAAAAAAAAATAAAAAAATAAAAAAATTGGAGTGCTCATAGCAAAAATGGGAGTGGAAATAGTGGTTTTTAGGTTTGTATGGGAGTGTGGTTTTTAGTGGAATAAGCCTCTATATATATATATATATATATATATATATGGGTTTACTCCACTAGAAACTAAATTAGCCTAGAAACTAGAAACTAGTCCCTGGTCAGTTTTTCATCACTGTTTTTAACTACAAAAATCACTCATTTGTATATCAGAATCACTAATTTATATAAGCAAAATCTGACAAATATAGATATATAAACACATATATACATCGTATATCTTTATCATCTTCAATCATACTACATTGATAAACCTCCCGGCATCATTATCAACCCCTTCCATTACTGCCGCCTTCACTTACGACCATGATTTGCCTATAACCGTTTGTCATCATAACTTGCCACTATAATGACTATCTGCCATCACCACACACCTCATCCCGTCATTTGCTACCATCATAGACCTTCTACAACAATAATTGAGCATCAATAATCGACCACCAATGTCAATCATAAGTAAATTTTCTCAATTATTAAAAATAAAAACTGATGAATATACTGTATAAAATAGTGATTAACAGCATGGAAACTAGTGATGTTTGTGGATATAAACAGTGATTTAAGGAATGGTTTCTAGTTTCTAGAATAACATTGGTTTCTATTTGATCACTTGCCTATATATATATATATATATATATATATATATATATATATATATATATATATATATATATATAGGGGCCTTCTCCTTGAGGATCCATAAAACTAGTAACCTGGTAACTCTCAGACAGTCAGAAAAAAGACACGGCGTGAATATAGGAAGACACATGCTCTTTTCAAACCTAATGAAGTTCTGTAAATATTTACAAGTTCTGTAAAAACCTACTAGACAAAAATATTATGATCTTATAGAAAATAAGGAATTCAATAATAAAAAATATAGAATACCACAAATACTATGTTCTGTATTTTTTTATATATTTGTTCTTTTTCATTTTTAGCATGTCATGTATTTTTATTATACTACAGTTCCTCACATGTTCTGTATTTTAATTTATATATAAATTTCTTTTTCTTTTTGATTGTTTTTCATTTTTAGCATGTCCTGTATTTTAATTATACTACAGTATCTCACATGTTCTGTATTTTAATTTATATATAAATTTTTTTTTCTTTTTGATTGTTTTTCATTTTTAGCATGTCCTGTATTTTTATTTGTGTAAATATTATATTTTATATTTTTTCCCGCATGTTCTGTATTTTATTAGTTATATATTTAATTTTTTTAAGTTTTGTTATTATAAATATGTTGTAAGTTTTTAAATACAGAACATATTCATTTTTATCTTACAAATATTCTTTTTTTAAATACAGAACATATTCTTTTTTTAAATACAGAACATATTCTTTTTTAAACAGATATAAATAATAACTTTTAAATATGTTCAGTATAATTTTTGAAGTATTTGAATATAGGTAGTGTAATTTAAGAACACACCCAAAAATTAAAAATATGGATTATAAAAAAAATGATATCAAAATAAAAATAAAACACATTATTAATATGAAATATAAACTCAAAATAGAAAAGTATAAGTGGCTACGTGTTTCTGCACAAAATGGGTGCGTGTATACAGTTACATTAGGGTAGCAGTGTTTACAGTTATACTAAAACATGTGTTGGACGGCTGTGATGAAAAGTTCCTAAGTTACCCGGATACTTGAGTTCCTCGCTGATCCCTCCCATATATATATATATATATATATATGAGTGAGGTTCTAGAGAACACCCTCTTGTCAAGAAAACTGAGAACCCTCCCGTTGATTAATTAGATTGAAAATACATATTACCTTTTTAAATTGCAATTAAAATATAGTCTAAATCTAATATCAAAGGGGCAAACTCGGAAAGAATCTACTTGTGAATGTTTAAATATCCTCTATTTTTGGTATCTTCCAGATCTCAACCTGTCAATTAAATAACATGCATGATTTCATTCAAATCAATCAAAATACACTTATATATGGAAAGATTCTTCAATATTCTGATTGTTATTTTTGATTGTTAATAGAATAATAATACTAAATTCTAGCTAAACGCTTAATAAAATCCCCCATAATATATATGTTAGTACGATTCTTTTCAGTATTATTAACTAGTAATGTGACTTTGAAAAAAAACATTTCTTACAATTCTATGTTGTTATTATGATGAGATTCTATAAAATATTTAACTTATATATTCTTCTAATTGTAAACGACATATTCCTTCGATAGTAAAAATTCTTGTCTGAATAACTACAAAAATAAAAATTGAAGTTGTATCTTTGTTGCTAAAAGGTATTTTACATTCCAATGAATATTCAATTATACAATATATTGACTATTTTGTATTACATATTTTTACCTATTTAGAATCCTTATTGGTGAATGTAAAATAGCATAAAATTAAATAACACTTTATGGAATCTTACTTAAAACCTTAATCCGGAATGTAAAATATTATAAAATTAAACAACATTTTATAGAAATCTTCATAGAATCTTACTATTAAAAATAAGATACAACATGTAAGAACACTAACAAAAACACTTTAATGTTTAAGGTTAACAAATGACTTCGAAGAAAATAACCAAAAGAAAAACTTTCTTTAGATCTTAAATAATCAATATTATAAAAAAATTTAATAAAATCACAAATTATAATCAGAAATTAATATGTTTTGTTAACAAATTCATAGAACAGAGTAAAATTAAAAACACCAAATAGAATTTCATTATATTTTTTAAATGTATAAAATCACTCAATGGAATCCGATTTCTTAAATGTATAAGATCTAATTGGATTCCTTTAGATGTTTATATTCATAGCAAAAAAATATAACTAGATTCAATTAAGTGTTTTTATGCCGATTCTTTTCAGTGTTATTAATTAGTCATGTGATTTTAAAAAAAAAAATTCTTACAATTCTATGTTTTTAAATATTTAACTTATGTATTCTTCTAATTATAAACAACATATTCCTTCGGTAGTAAAAATTCTAGTAAATAACTAAAAAAATAAAAATTGAAGTTGTAACTTTGCTGCTTAAAGGTATTTTACATTCTAGTGAATATTCAATTATACAATATATTGACTATTTTGTATTACATATTTTTACCTATTTAGAATCCTTATTGGTGAATGTAAAATAACATAAAATTAAATAACACTTTATAGAATCTTAGTTAAAACCTTAATCGGAATGTAAAATATTATTAAATTAAACAACATTTTATAGAAATCTTCATAGAATCTTACTATTAAAAATAAGATACGGTAAGAACACTAACAAAAACACTTAATGTTTAAGGTTAACAAATGACTTCGAAGAAAATAACCAAAAGAAAAACTTTCTTTAGATCTTAAATAATCAATATTATAAAAAAATTAATAAAATCACAAATTATATTCAGAAATTAATATGTTTTGTTAACAAATTCATAGAAAGAGTAAAATTAAAAACACCAAATAGAATTTCATTATATTTGTTAAATGTATAAAATCACTCAATGGAATCTGATTTCTTAAATATATAAGATCTAATTGGATTCTTTTAGATGTTTATATTCATAGTAAAAAAATATTACTAGATTCAATTAAGTGTTTTTATGCCGATTCTTTTCAGTGTTATTAATTAGTCATGTGATTTTGAAAAAAAAAAATTCTTACAATTCTATGTTGTTAAATATTTAACTTATGTATTCTTCTAATTGTAAACAACATATTCCTTCGGTAGTAAAAATTCTAGTAAATAACTAAATAAATAAAAATTGAAGTTGTATCTTTGCTGCTTAAAGGTATTTTACATTCTAGTGAATATTCAATTATACAATATATTGACTATTTTGTATTACATATTTTTACCTATTTAGAATCCTTATTGGTGAATGTAAAATAACATAAAATTAAATAACACTTTATAGAATCTTACTTAAAACCTTAATCCGGAATGTAAAATATTATTATATTAAACCACATTTTATAGAAATCTTCATAGAATCTTACTATTAAAAATAAGATACTATAAGAACACTAACAAAAACACTTAATGTTTAAGGTTAACAAATGACTTCGAAGAAAATAACCAAAAGAAAAACTTTCTTTAGATCTTAATTAATCAATATTATAAAAAATTTAAGAAAATCACAAATTATATTCGGAAATTAATATGTTTTGTTAACAAATTCATAGAACTGAGTAAAATTAAAAACACCAAATAGAATTTCACTATATTTTTTAAATGTATAAAATCACTCAATGGAATCCGATTTCTTAAATGTATAAGATCTAATTGGATTCCTTTAGATGTTTATATTCATAGTAAGTAAATATAACTAGATTCCATTAAGTGTTTTTATGCCTATTCTTTTCAGTGTTATTAACTAGTCATGTGACTTTGAAAAAAAAACATTTCTTACAATTCTATGTTGTTATTATGATGAGATTCTTTAAAATATTTCACTTATATATTCTTCTAATTGTAAACAATATATTCTTTCCGTAGTAAACATTCTAGTCTGAAAAACTATTTTTTTTTTTTAAGTTGTATCTTTGTTGCTAAAGGGTATTTTACATTTTAATGAATATTCAATTATACAATATATTGACTATTATGTATTACATATTTTTACCTTTTTAGAATCCTTATTTGTGAATGTAAAATAGCATAAAATTAAATAACACTTTATAAAATCTTACTTGAAACCTTAATCCAGAATGTAAAATATTATAAAATTAAACAACATTTTATAGAAATCTTCATAGAATCTTACTATTAGAAATAACATACCACATGTAAGAACACTAACAAAAACACTTTAATGTTTAAGGTAACAAATGACTTCGAAGAAAATAACCTAAAGAAAAACTTTCTTTAGATCTTAAATAATCAATATTATAAAAAATTTAATAAAATCACAAATTATATAAATAAATTAACCTGTTTTGTTAACAAATTTATAGAACGAGTAAAATAAAAAACACCAAATAGAATTCCATTATATTTTTTAAATGTATAAAATCACTCAATGGAATCCGATTTTTTAAATGTATAAGATATAATTGGATTCCTTTAGATATTTATATTCATAGTAAGAAAATATAACTAGGTTCTATGATTTATTTTTTTTGAAAGTTATAGATTTTTCTGAAGATTCTCTTTAAGACTAGTAACAAGTACCCAATTCTAGAAAGAATTCTTGAGAATTTTATTGTTATATCGCTAAATATAATTATCACTAGTAAAAAAAGGGCCTATAGCGTCGGTCAAAACACACTTTTAGCGTCGGTCAAGTGGCGTAGTATATGCACGCGACACTAAAGGTATAGTCCTATTGCGTCGGTTATTTAGGCGACGCTTAAAACTGTCATAAGCGTCGGCTATCTGAATGCCGACGCTATAGGTGTAGGCTTAAGCGTCGGCTACCTGAAATGCCGACGCTATAGGTATAGGCTTAAGCGCCGGTTACCTGAAATGCCGACGCTATAGGTATATACATAAGCGTCGGTTACCAGAAATGCCGACGCTATAGGTATAGGCATAAGCACCGGTTACCAGAAATGCCGACGCTATAGGTGTGCGAATAAGCATCAGTTAACAAAAATGCCGACGCTTATAAGCTTTTTAAAATTTTTTTTTTTTAATTTATTGATAACCTTAATTTGTTGTCTTACACAAAAAGATTTTGATCAAATACTATGTATAACAAACCACAACCACAAATAAACCATAATAAATAATAAATATATTAAAAGCTCTCAATATTCGATTTAAAAGAAAAAAGTATCGACCAATGTTTCATACATAATTAAAGCTAAATATCCTTCTAAATCCAAGGTGTCTATATACATAAGTATGAACTTCTAACATTTTCCTTGCATAGGATACTCTGTCTGAAGCTAAGCGATTGCTACTGTCTGTCGCCCTTCGTATGGATCATGTTAAAAGGTCTCAGCTGTCACCAGTGGAATAGAAAGAGATCCAGCAGCAAGTGATATTTTCAATGTGGCTTTTCCCTAACAATAAAAAAATAATATTATACAACTGCAAATTCTACCCCTTTGCAGGTTCCAGCAGGACCAGCACATAACATTAAAAATGAAAACCCCCTTTCTTTATTCAACATTACCTACTGCCTATTAATGTTTGAAGTCTCCTGACTATATAAATTCAAGTGATACCTCAGATTTGAGTGATGCCTTCCCAAAAACTCTCAAGGCATCCTCGTGCAGTGTTTTATTTCCATATTTCTCTCCCTGCTTTTGGTTCTCTACTGATTTAGCTGCGGCAGATAAACTTTATGTTCTTTCCAATTTTCTATCAGCAGATTTTATTCTTCCACCAGAAGGTTCATTTGTGTGAGGAGCTACATTACCAGTTAAAGACTTTGGAGGGTCAATACATTTTTAAAAAATATAATAGTTAAATAAACATGAAAAGAATTTAAGGAAATTCAGAGCTATCGTTTTAAGATAATATTGTAGATTTATAAATCATACCTTTCTTGCAACCAAAGCTGCAGCAAGACCTGTAGCCTACACCTTCAGATCTTCTCTTTCATCACATTTTATTTTCACAACCTATGTGAGACCATTAACCAAAAAATCAACAAGGCCCAGTAAAACTCAAACAACAAAATTAAATTCATACTCCAGCAATCTTCACTATATCTAGCTTCAATATATAAAGATATTAAACCAATACACATATAGAAGGATATTAGTGGCAATAATTTATGGGTCCTATACATATATACCGAGTATTCTCATCCGCATAATGTATAAGTTCCATAACTGTGTGAAGCGATTTTCTCTTAACTTGGACTCTGGCCAATGCATTAAAAGAGGTTCCACGACCTTATCTAGAGTTCCCCAAAGTATATCCTGTATGAGAAGGCTCCTAGTTCGTCTCCTGTTTGTTATGCTTAACTACCATAAATTATCTCTCTAGTTCACTATTTTTTTAGTAACCACATTACACGTAACTATACAACTGCTGTAGTCATTGGAGAAAATATAATACAAGAAACAAAAGCAGAAAGACCTTAGTTGCGCAGCACTTACAGAAAGATCTCTGCCACCAGTATAAACATGACTGAAAGTGGGTGTACTAGAAAGTGCCCAAACTGAATCTGTATGCACAACATATGAATGCACGCAATGCTGCTGGACATGGTCCGAAAGTCTAGAAATAGAAACAAAAGAGCTGGTCAATTACATGACTATAAACATCTAAAAAGGACATAATTGTTAATGCAGCAAAACAACTAAAAAGAAGGATCTACATTACAAAGCAGTAATAAATAGGCTTGGGTGATGTGAATGCAGAACCACTGCCCAAGTATATCCTTAACAGGATGACAGAGAGAAGTGTGTTTGGATCAAAACCTGTAACAAGCTATAACAAGATAAGAATCTTAATTTCAATGATCAGTCGAAGTCTCCAACAATATAAGAGTACACCTCCTTGTACAGATATAGAAACCTATAAGTATTCCTGAATAATAACATAAACACAAATACAAACTAATCTTTTAATTTCAGAAAGAACTAGAGTACGATTAACATCCCAAGAAATCATATTTCATATAATATTTATCAACTATCAGCCTTATTATGAACCACAAGTCCACAATGAACAAAGATCAAACAAAAACTACCAAATTGAATAATCACTCACAAGATATGAAACTAATAATGATTACACATTTACCTAACTAGATAGAGTTGACTATTTTTACAATATTGGCAGACCACAAATGAAATTAATTTTTGTGCCACAAACAAAATTTTAGGTGTGATATTCAATGAGAAAAAGATAAGTGTCAAATTTTCAATCAAGTCTTGCTAATGAAATATTTTTATTATTTAACGCATTGTTATTGTAACCCATACAAGCACTAAGATGACGAAGCAAATTTAAAACTCATTAATTACTAATAATAAGCTAAGATAATCTTTTGTGTGGCAAATATCAGTAAAAGCAATCTTTATAGTTTTAACATATTGAGATGCTAATCAGAGTGATATTATTTAAAGAACAAAGTTTCAGTAAATATATAGTTACTTTTTGCCCTCATTCACTTCAACTAGATACATATTCATGTGAAAATTCAGATAATAGAGGAAGATAGCCATGCCAAACCTATTATGGGGTATAATAAATCAGCAGATGACCGATGACCCAGTGGTCCGAAACTTGTAACCAACAAGATATGCATGTGAATAAAAAAAAGAGCAGCCTGGGAGTAATACCTGTTAATGCAACATCAGAAGTTTTCTTTTGTTCATTTCAGAGGTTCATAGCTCTGATCCAGATTAACCTCTGGCAACTCTCCATCTCTCCTTCCCCACCGCCAATTGACAATTCATCGCCGCCCAATTCGCCGCAACCAACAGCAATAACCGACCAAGATACAAACATAAACAAGTAGGGAAGAAAGCAAGAACTCGGTTTGATTACCTGATCGTTCAATCCTCTTTCACCTCTGCTTGAAACCCTAATTGGAGTCGCCACACCCAATTTCCCCGACCCAATCGACTCCAGTTCTGTTTGCAAGAGCATCTCCGGCAGAGTCTTAACATGTTCCCTAAATATATAATAAAATATTCATCTTTTAAGGGATTACTACATTTTATTGAATGGGAACTCCAACAACATTCCCTATTTCTATTCCCTATTATTATTATAATATTATATTCAACTTGTAAGTAGGAGAGAGAAAGGAAAGAAAGAGGGAGAAAGAGGAGTAAAGTGAATATTTTATTCTTGAAAATAGAATGAGGAATGGTTCCACAATCCTTAAAAATGAGGAATGAAGTGGGCATCCTAACTTTTTAAGGGATGGCTAGGACTCTGCTGGAGTTGTGTTTTATGTCATATTCTTTATATTAATAGCTTAGGACATCATATAGGGAAGCTGCCGGAGATGCTCTAACTGACTTTTTAACATGTACGCATACCCTCCCTAATATGTTTATATTATGTTTATGTCTATATATACACATACCATCCCTACTATAATATTTATTGAAATATAAAAACAAAGAATTTACATTATTAAAATTTTATTATATAGTTAAATTTCAACTCACCTAAAAATTATTGAAAATTTGATTTTAAAAATGAGATTATTGTCGAATCAGAGTATTTATAAATAAAATTTTATTTAATCATAATAATGAAATATTCAAAAAGATTAACCGATCAATCGATAATCGGACGGGTTTGACAAAATTTGACTAAATCGATGATTAAATCAAGTAGAATATTAAAATTTACTAAATCAAGTAGAATATTAAAATTTACAAAAATTTTGGAAAAAATGTAAAATTCTAAAAATGATTATATATATATATATTATTTATATATTATATTCAATTAATTTCATATAATAATCATACTAATCTTTTTTATTAATCATCAATTTTCTGATTACCGCTTTCTATAATACTGGTTATTTATTATATATTATATCATAATTAAAAATATAATATACATATATGTATTACAATTTTAATTATAAAATAATTAATATATATTAATGAATGTCTAATAAATAGGTTAGTATCAAAAGTCAATCATAACCTCTTTATATATAAATATATATATAGTCGGTAAGGGTAGATTAGTATTTTCGAATTGAAAAACTTATTCTTGTTGTATTATATATATATATATTTTATTCTCCATTTGTAAATTAAATTTCTTTTTTATGAACCTGAAAAATATTTTCAAAAATTATCATAAAAATTTTCTAAAATATTTAAACATTCTAAATAATATTTTTAAAACAATCACCTGATTTAAAAAAATAATTGTATGAATACTCCTTTCATTATATAAATAGTTATGAATATTATTTATATTATTTTAAATATTTCTTAATTGTTTAAATTACCTGCTCAGACAAAAAATAAATAAAGAAAATGCACATAATACGGCAGATCATATTATTATTATACACATAATAATATAATTATTTACAAATTCAATTTTTTCTGGATATTTTAATTACTCAAAATATAATTTAAAATTTTATTCCAAATAAATATCAATTGAATTTGAATTTTAAAAATAATTTGAATTATCTAAAAGTAATAAAATACAGGCAAATCTCACGCTCATCAAGTTTAGCCATCACATTCACGCTCCATGTGAAGTATAATTCTCCACCATATATGGAGTCAGAGACACACACAAGAAGGTAATGCCAGATAATTTTTGCTTTTAAAAAAAAAATTAATACTTTTAGTGTCAGTCAAATGTAAGACGACGCTAAAGGGTGAGTTTAGGCGTCGGTCGAGTAAACAGCGACACTAAAAGATCGGTTTTAGGCGTCGGTTGTATACGACCGACACTGTAGGATTGACTTTAAGCGTCGGTTAAGTATACACCGACGCTGGAGGGCCTATTTTAAGCGTCGTCTGACTAAAGCCCGATGCTGTAGGGGCTATTTTAGGCGTCGGTTGCTTATGACCGACGCTAGAGGTCAGTTTTAAGTGTCGGTTGGGTAAAGACCGACGCTAAAGAGTCAGTTTTAGGCGTCGGTTGTTTCATGACCGACGCAAAAAGTCCTACACAAATGACATTAAGTGTCGGTCAAGCTAACAACCGACACATAAAGTATGTATAAGCCACGACACTCTATATAACCGACGCTAAAAGGGCGATGCTAAAAGACAATTTTGTACTAGTGTATAATCAAATTTATAAATTTGAAATAATACTTACCAAACTGAAAAACGCTGCTCTTGCTTGAGTGGCCGGTCTGTAATCAATTTTCCAATTAATAAAATTAAATATGTTGCTTGAAAGTAAGTATCAATCTGATTGGGTTGGTAATTAAAAAGTTACGAGATTGGTAAAAATTATATGAGAAGTATTTACAAAAGAATCTGCATAAAAATATAAACACATAACGAAATTTGCATAAAGATATGCATCAAAACACATAATGAAAAGAATTTACATCAAAATATAATTTTCAAAACACATAAAAATACAAACATATATATGAAATCTGCATAAAAATACAAAGATATGCATCAAAACACATAACGAAATCTGGTTAAATCTTATTAGTATGAATATAAACACTTCAAGGAATCCAATTACACTTAACATGAAATACCTCTCCTGTAGTTAAATGAGAAAATATTTTTTCGGATTCCGTTGAGAGATCTCCTACCTACGACAAAAAAATCTTATCTAAAGATTCTTTAAAATACTATCTTAAATAATAGATATCAAAAGATTCTTTAAGATTTTTTTTATGAGTAATAATAAATTATTTGTGTCATGTAAGATTCTTTTAAAATTTGAGATTTTTCTTGTATAAATTATTTACTTTATGATATTCTTTTGCTTGTTCTAATAATTTCAATGAGTGATATTCTTTTGACCGAATATCATTGAGTGATTTCTACATGTGAAAAATATAATTCATATCAATAAGTATTAAGACCTTCTTAAGTTTAAAATTTTTAAATATTTATTTTCAGAAAAACATTTAATAGAACAATACGAGTGAAAGATATTAAATTTTATATATAATTTTCATCAAAAGAATCTGCATAAAAATATGCATCAAAACACTTAATGAAATCTTGTTAAATCTTATTCTTATGAATATAAAAACTTAACGGAATCCAATTACACTTAACGAAATACCTCTCCCTTAGTTAAATTAGAAAATATTTTATTGGATTTTGTTGAGAGATCTCCTACCTACGACAAATTTAAAATTTGAAATCTGAAATTTGAAATTCAAATTTAATACTGATTGATTGATTGATTGAGATATGGATAATATAGAAAAGAAAATCAATTAATTGCATATCTTATTAAATATACTGATTAAATGCAATAAATATGTGTACCGATTGAATGCATTAGATATATGTTGAAGATTACTATAATATCCCTTATGAATCAGATTTGATTGATTTTTTGATAAATCATAATTTATATCATGATTATAAAATCAACAGGGATAAAGTGTGTTTCTCGGTTTTCTTGATAAGCTGAGTTTTCTTAGGATCTTCCTCCTATAAGTATGTGTGTGTCTATATATATATATATATATATATATATATATATATATATATATAGGCTTATTCCACTACAAACCAAGTTAGCATACAAACCTAAAAACCACTAATTCCACACTAATTTTTGCTATGAGCACTCCATTTTATTTTTATTTTTTTAATTTTCTAGGTGGACCCCGCTGACGTGGCAGCAGACCTGCTGCTGACGTGGCAGTCGGGGGGTGGCCCCAAGTGCTGACGTGGCAGGGTGAGGTGGACCCAGTGCTGACGTGGCAGCGGGGTAGAAAGTGTAAGTTTTGGAACGTTGATGGCAAAACTAGGGGATGGATATTGTTAGTTTTTAAAAGTTTGAGGAGATATTTGTTAATTTTGAAACTAGTGTTTAGGTTTTTATGCTAAGTGTGGTTTGTATTTGATCATCCCCTTTATATATATATATTTGTGTGTGTGTGTGTATGTATATATATATGTGTGTGTGTATGTAAGTATATATATATATATATATATATGTATATATCTATATGTATATATATGTATATATGTATATATATATATATATATATATATATATATATATATATATATATTGAGTTAAGCTCTATGGAGTACATAAAAACATTGGAGTATTGGAGTACAAATCATAATTTTTTAGTTTGATCCTATATAATATCTTTGATTATCCAAATTTTGATATAATCTATCATTTATAAGTTGTCTTGCACATAATTGGCAATTAATCATTAATATCTTTCAACTTTAACAAGTATTAAGATTATTGTTCTGCTTATTAGTTATATTGCAGAACATAGAGTCCTATGATTTATAAAAGTAATTATTCTACCATTTGATCACGATGTTTATGTTGCATAACATAATGTGCAGGTTGTCAAATATTTACAAATATTATTGGACAAAAAAAATTGAAATTTAGATGACTAGATTACATTTTATCAAACTTTGTACTCCAATACTCCATTTTTTTTGTACTCCATAGATATATGTATATATGTATATATATATATCCGGTCTCTTTTGAACCTCCCCCTATATATATATATATATAGGGAATAGGATCAAATAAATTTTTTTTAAGTTACAAACTTACAAACTTTTTTTTGAATTTTTTTTATTCTCCCATCATGTTAATCCTTAGTTATAGAAAGTATACATGTTGAAAATTCTTGAAAAAACATCATAATTTTTAAAAATAACGCATAAATAAATCGTGCATTCAACACATTTGTAACTGGGGTTCAACATCGAGTGTAGCACAGTAATTATCACTGTGTTGAACATATCTATAAAAATGCTTAAACTATACCTCTGGGGTTGGGTAGGGTCTACAAATATAAATATTAGTTATATAATACGTTTAACTTAGTTATTACATTGAAAAATTAGTTTATGTACTTCTTCAACACAATTTTAATCGATATTCAACAAAATATGTTAAAAAAATATTGAACTCAAATTATATATGTGTTGAACACATAAAGTTTGTAAGTTTGTAGGAGAACCCACCCCTATATATACACATACATACATACATATATATATATAAGGTAATTTGATATATTAATTTTTAATTATGCCATTACGTTAAATCATTAATAAATAAATAAAGTTGAAAAAAATTTAATAAAAATAAACTAAAATATAAAAATTTATCATATACACACGCTTCATTTATTTTGTCCCCGCGCACAAAGTCAAAAACACTGCATTTTCCATACAGAAGCACTGATAGGCAAGACACGATTGACAGACAAAACACATGAGATTTAATTTTTGTTGGCAACAATTGAAAATTTGTGGCAGGTAAGTTGGACTCTTTAATGTGAAAGATATGAAAAAAGTTTGGCCAATGACTGATGTTCCTATAAAACCTTAACCAATCCGAAACAAGTGATAGATAAGTTGAAGTATTCAAATATGGCCTCTCCTCTTGTTTATTTGTTCCTTACCTTTCTCACCTTTTTCCTACCAACACCACCACAAGTAGAAGCTTCAGCACCATCAGGTCATTTATTCTCAAAACCTAACTGCAGTTCCACATGCGGTAACCTTAACATTCCTTATCCCTTTGGCACACGAAAAGGCTGCTATCTTGACAGCCTGGACAATTCTTTCCTTATAACTTGTAAAGGTAAGGTGCCTTACCTTGGAAAAAGTGGAATTAAGGTGCTTAATATTTTGCTTATTGATCAAAATATTCGTATATTAAGACATACAACTCCCACATGCCACAATAAGTCGAGAAATAGTACAGATACTATTGCTTCACCTCTTCGACTATCAAATTTTCCTGTGAATAATACACGAAACAAATTTATTGTCACGGGATGTTCCACTTTTGGGTTGATTAGTGGTTCTACGGCTCAAAACTACGCTACTGGATGTTTATCAACATGCGGGGGTGTTGATAATGTAATGAATGGCTCATGCTCAGGCACTGGGTGTTGCCAAACTTCACTTCCAAAAGGTGTGAGGGACTTTGCTGAGCTGGGCTTAATATTTATAAATGAGACGGCTTCCGCTTGTAGCTCGGCTTTTGTGGTTGAAGAAGGGGCATATAGCTTTTCCTCCTTGGACTTGAGCACAACTCGGAGAAGGTCATACCCAATTATGCTTGATTGGACTGTTGGAAATGAAACTTGCGCTTCAGCAAAGAAAAACAAAACAAACTATTTATGTGTTGCACCGGGCAGCATTTGTATCGACTCAGTGTACAAGCCAACTATAGGGTATACATGCAGATGCCCAAATGGATTCGAGGGCAACCCTTACTTGATCAATGGTTGCATAGGTTTGTATGCTACTTAATCATTACTTGTTTTGCGCATTTTAATATTTAATATTGCGTCACATCCGAAACCCTTGTAAGTTTCATTTAGCAATTCTTTACAGATATTGATGAATGTAAGAGATCCAATCCGTGTGATGCTCCTGCAAAATGTCAAAACCAACATGGAGGCGTCTCATGTGTTTGTCCACCTAGTTACAAATCAGATGGGAAAGGGGGTTGTGTTAAAGTAAGTCATGGCGGCCCAATTGCACATAGGATCGCAATAGGTAAATTATATAGAAAAGAAAAACAAACAGTTTGTGTGTATTCAAATTCCCAAATATTAGAATATGATCAATTTATCATCATGATCTTGATTGCATC
The DNA here is from genome assembly GCF_001625215.2 of Daucus carota subsp. sativus. NCBI lineage: Eukaryota > Viridiplantae > Streptophyta > Magnoliopsida > Apiales > Apiaceae > Daucus > Daucus carota. The sequence goes on from NC_030389.2 coordinate 2,861,298, forward strand.
GCAGGTATAAGCGTGAGTTTGTTTGTTTTAGTAGTGGGGAGTTCCTGGATATACCGGCAGCTGGCCAATATAAAGCATACGAAACAGAAGCAAAAGTTGTTTATGCAAAATGGCGGCTTAACACTAAGAGAAGAACTCTCCAAAGACGATAGTTTAGCCAACACGGTCAAACTCTTCACTGAAGAAGATATCAGAAAGGCCACCAATAACTTTGATGAACATGGAATTATTGGCCGCGGTGGTTGTGGAACAGTTCATAAAGGAGTCATTTCACCTAATAACATAGCAGTTGCTGTGAAGAAATCCAAAGTCAGCGAACAAAGTCAGATTTCCCAATTCATCAACGAGATGATAATTCTTTCAAGGATCAACCACATTAATGTAGTAAGATTAATAGGTTGTTGCCTGGAAACCCAAGTGCCCTTACTTGTTTATGAATTCATGAGCAATGGCACTCTCTCGGACCATATTCATAAAAAGGTGACTGGCTCATATCTTTCATGGGAATGTTGCCTTCGAATAGCTGCAGAAATTGCAGAAGCAATTGCCTATTTGCATTCGGCTGCTTCTCCACCAATTATTCATCGAGATATAAAAAGCACTAACATACTGCTCGATGAAAATTTTGTTGCAAAAGTGGCTGATTTTGGAGCATCTAAAATTGTTCCTCGAGATCACAAAGAAATTGCGACTTTAGTGCAAGGGACATTCGGGTATATAGACCCCGAGTACTTTCACTCTGGTGAGTTGACGGAGAAGAGTGATGTTTATAGTTTTGGCGTGCTTCTGGCAGAACTACTAACAGGAGAGCATGCCGTGTCATTTAATAGGCCAGATGAAGAGAGGTGCCTTGCAGTGTACTTTCTAGCTTCAGTGAAGCATGATAATGGGTTGCCCAGCATTATTCACAAAAGTTTTATTGAGGATGGAAAGAACCTTGAGCAGATCAAACAAGTGGTTGTGATGGCAGCTAGGTGCCTAAAAGTGACGGGAAACCAAAGGCCAGGTATGAGGGAACTAGCGATGGAGCTAGAGCGTTTAAAAACAACGGTTGCGCCTCCATGGCCAGATCAGACTCCGGCCAGGAACTCGAACAACCAGATCAGTATGCTTTCAAAAGCTGATTCTGATTCTAGTTCAATAACTGAGTTTGCGGACTTGAGTTTCGAAATGACGAGGAAAGTTGGACAGGAATGAATCGAATGATCGATCATTCGTCTCATAAGTGAAGTTGGATTACTCAATATATCAGCTTCTGACTTGTGTTTGTGTCTACTCTCGAAATAATATGTTGTTCTTCCTGTTGTGAGAGATAATGAGTCTTGCATGTTATCCAGAATTCATAATATGCTACATCTTTAGAGTTTGTTCAACTTTAGGATATGTTATACTCGTTTTTCTGTCCAAAAAACGACAAAGGCAATATAAATGAGCTGTTTGGGTTAACTTAAAACAAGTGATTTTTGTTTTAAGAATGGTGCAGAGATGAGAAGTAAATTTCTCCTTTCGTTCCCACAACACAAGTCTCTTTCGAAGATATTTTTTTTTTCTAAATATACTTGTCCATTTTTAGTTTCCAATACAAATATATTGACATTATTTCAAAATTATCCTTTTCGAAAATTATATAACAATTAATGAGAGTTGAATAAGAGTCTACATTCATGTATTTATTAATAGAGGTACAAGTGAGAAAATATTATCTCATTAATGTTTTCACAATAAGCGCAATTTTATCAAAAAAAACTTGTATTTTAAAATAGAAAGAGTAATAATTATAAGTTATTAATTAAAGTATTTGATATTCTCAAACTCAAACTCAAACTCAAACTCGATCACTTTGAAATTTAGCCTTTTGGCATTTCCATGCAACCACCTTTACTTGTGAACAATTCTCAAGCTTTCAATCGAGTTAATAGTGAAAGTTAGGTGATTTGGTCACTGTTATGCGTGGACGTCTTAGTCTCCACGCCCTTACAAATACGCAGATTTATCAAATATATATTACATGTTCCTTTTTAATTGTCATATTTCTATTTTTATGAATCAAATAGATTATTTTTTTATCCAAAATTATAAGTTACTCTTTTATTATTTTAAAAACTAAAAATTACATCTTAAAGTAGATTAAAAATTATTTCCGGTGACTTAATTTTTTTATGTTTTCAATGGATAAAATATTAATAAATTTCAGTCAAACTTAGATCAATTTGATCGGCACAAAACCAAATATGACAACTAAACAGGGAGGACGCAGGGAATACCAAATTTCAGAAGTAGTAGAATAATTAAATTTAGTTTAAACAGGTAAAGAAATGAATAACAGTAATTACAACAACTTCCAATATATCAAATGAGTTACTGTGAAATTATTTTTGTTCTCAATCATTATGAGGATCAACAACACAAATAAATGCATCTAAAACTATAAATTGTATGAAAGAGAATTAAGCAAATTAGGAGAACATTACAAGTGAACCTTGATTCCTTGACTCAATACCTAGCTAGAAGAACACAAGTTGCTTCCTTTTGAAGGCATGGGTGATGAAACGGGAGAAGCGGAAGACAACAATAATTGATTGAAGTTCTGTTCACCGATTGCTGATTAGTGCTGAAATAGATGGACATGTTCATTTGAGTCTGATGGGTACAGAAGTGTTAATATTATAAGGAGGAACAAATAACAAAAATACTGTACCACTTTTTTTTAGACTTTGCTACAAGAAAAAAAAAAGAAAAAAGTATAGTTTTTTAAATTTTTGAATAAGAGTCGAATGCATATTTTGAACCTAGATATTAGAAATATGTATTTTATGAATGGGTATTTTATTAAAAGAAGTTTTTTTTTAAAAAAATTTTATTGTGATACGCGTAAAAGGAATGCATATGATCTGTTGAGTAGGTGTGATACGCATTTTTGATATTCATGAATAATTTTTTTATATTTTTATGATACCCATTTTTTAAATTGTGTATTAGGAATATATAGGATTCAAATAATTATACTGATATTGTTTATTAAAATTTTCACCATAATATGAAAAAAAAGTATTTTTGACCATTACCATTAAAGAGGCATGTTAAAGGGTTAGGGGAATAGCATCAAAACAGAATATCATTTATATATATCAAAAAGTACCGGCGTTACAAATTAACAATGTTAATATTAATAATAATAATATTAATAAAATTGATAATTACTTTTGAATGATTATATTGAGATGTCAAGTTGTACTACTATAGTTGGAATGTGTACTAATTACAGGGATCAATCTCAAATCTTAATTATTTAGATGTTGCGACAATTGGAATAATATTATTCCAATTCAATTATACCCTGGTCGAGAATATTTAGTAATTTAAATTCCGGACATGTTCACATATATAAATTATTAATTGCTAGTACTACACCAGTTCATTTTATTAAATAATATGCTTAGTCATAAAGCTGACATTTTATCGACGATATTGGGGGGAGGGGGGGTTGTTGTTGATTATTGGATTGGCCTATGTTCAAGGGATGTGGTGTCCAAATCTCTATGATTTAATTAATTGATTCTAATTAAATTTATAGTTAGAGTAGATATCTAATTTGATTGATATATATAAATGACACTTGACACGTGATAACATAAATCGCATATTATATGAAATACTCGATTATGTGATATACGTGACTTATCTGCTATTTGTTTAACGGTATCAATACAATGATTAGTATAAACGATTGGGTAGTATATATTATTGCGAGACGTATGATTAATTCAATTGAGTTGGCCAAAGTGGTTAAATCAATATCTTTGATTTATAGATTCAAGAGTCTTGTACTAGCAGCAAGTGCTAATTCGAGTATCGCTTTAGAGTACACAAAGGCAAGTAATTCTATCTCGCATGTCATAATTATTTAAATTTCAATTATTGTCGTATTCTATACTTCAAGTCATAGCATGCCACGCACTTGAACTATAACTGTGTTCTATATATATACCATTGTTGGACAAATTCATTCTATTCTACTAATTGTTCTACTAGAATTCGAAATTATTTTAAGATAGATAGTGAAAACTATACTATCCAGATATACTATATATAGCACCATTTGAAATTTGATTAGCAAATAACTAATTATTCTAGTTATGGTGCTATCAATTGATGTGATTACTCTCTGGAACATGTGAAATGGGGAGTTGACTGAATAGAAGAGTTGATTAATGTAATTAACTCCTTTGAAAAAGTATATTTATATATATACTTAGGAGGCCTATATGGCGGTCCAGTGGAAGGGTATCTACGTATTAATTACATGAAATATTACAAAACTTTTCTCCCAAAAGCCAATGTGTTGCACCAACCTGTCATGTACAATTTAAATTATTTTCCTCGGTGCCTTCTTCGACATCTGTCTCTGAATCTGTACTTTCATTATTAGAGTCAATGATGGTTTCATCTGAATTGGAACTTTCCACTTGAGGGTGTTCATCTACACAGAACAATTTGCTAACTAAACAGAATAAAAATACATGTGCAAAGTGATAGACATATACACTTAACATGGTTGTGCAATAATGTTGCTTGTAACATGAACAAATAATATATATTAATTAAAATTGAACCTTCAGTGCATGGTGGAAGTGAAAGTGACACACAACATGAGACAAACAGAAACTAAAAAAAAACTGAAACGAGATCGTACAATCAATCAAACAATAAGAGAACATAAAAACAAAGGTGTGAGAACAAACTATCACCAAAAAATTCAATTGAAAATATATAATTTATATTGAGTAGGCAACACAAGTATACGTAATAATGTCTACAAATATCATTCTATTAACTTATATTAATAAATGATCATGAGAAACGTGAGGATTCATCGACAATAACGAGGTCGAGTTATTTTTATAAATAACCAGACTAATGGTGGTGCAACACGATGAAGGTTGTTGACTTCCAGATAGAGAATAAGAATGTTGATTGGTAATGAACGAAGAGGAAAAAAATAGATATATGGATGTGCAGAACATTTTCAGAATACAGATAGATATACTTGAAACACAAAACATAACAGATTATTTTGGATATATTTTCAAAATAGAGAGAGATATACTTGAAACACAATAATAACAGATGATTTTGATTATCATTGTTTCTTGTAACTACTCCAAGAAAAAGGTAACTATAGTATGTTTTATAGTATACATAACATGCAGCCTCTAAACATATTTTAAAAAGTCATAAAATAAGAATAATAATAACTGATAGATTTAAAATAATGAATGGCTAAGATGTTGGTCAATAATACTACTGTTAAATTTTCACTAAGACTCAGATCTGTCATTGTGATCTCTATTAGACTTTTAGGATTCCTTTATATTCTGATTCTTCATATATGCCTGATATTCTAAACTTTATGATTCGATTCCACTAGCTATGCGTTCATAAATGAATATGCACTCATATATCTTGCTTCAAGGAGTGCACTAAAACCTTCTGAGTACTATAAAGGAGATCAAGGGCTTGAGAAAGTTTTACAGGCTTTTCAGAGCAATGAGACTGTAAAACATTTCTTTTTTCTGGATGGTCTATTGAGAAAGGATAATAAGATTGTTGTTGGTACTACAGGAGACATTCAGAAACAACTTATTAATTGGCATCATTCATCTGCTGAAGGAGGACATTCAGGAAGGGATTTGACTTTGAAAAGACTCAAGCATTTGTTCTACTGGAAGGGTATGAATGCTCATGTAACAGAATTCATTCAAAATTGCCAGATCTGTCAAAGAAATAAGGCTGATTTAGCTGCTTACCCTGGGTTACTTCAGCCTTTACCAATTCCAGATGAAGTCTGGACATATATTTCTATGGATTTCATAACTGGACTACCTAAATCACAAGGTAAATCTGTTATATTTGTGGTGGTGGATAGATTGAGCAAGTATGCTCATTTTATGGCCTTGGCTCACCCTTATACTGCAGTTGGAGTGGCTCAAGTTTATCTGGATAATGTTTTTAAACTTCATTGGTGGCCTAGGTCTATAGTAAGTGACAGAGATAGCATTTTCCTCGGCACTTTCTGGCAAAGTCTATTCTCTATTCATGGTACTGACTTCTTACTCTCTTCTGCTTATCACCCTGCTACTGATGGCCAAACAGAAGTAGTTAACAGATGCCTTGAAAATTACTTAAGGTGCATGTGTAGCAATAATGAAAAAGATTGGAGTTCTTGGTTATCAATATCTGAATGGTGGTACAATACTCACTTCCACACTGCTATTAAAATGACACCTTATGAAGTAGTCTATGGTCAACCTCCTCCACTGCATTTGCCTTACTTACCTGGAGAAGACATGAATGATGAGGTTGATAGAAGTTTGCAAAGAAGAGAGCAGATTTTGAGTGATCTTAAGGGTCATTTAACTAAGGCTCAGCAAAGAATGAAAAGTCAAGCTGATAAGCATAGGTCAGACAGGAATTTTGCTGTGAATGATTGGGTTTGGCTAAAGCTTCAGCCGTATAGACAACAGTCTGTGCACTACAGGGCTAATCATAAGCTTTCTGCAAAGTTTTATGGTCCATTTCAGATCATTGCTAAGATTGGTAAAGTGGCTTACAAATTAAAATTGCCTTCTTCTGTTGGGATCCATGATGTCTTTCATGTTTCACAACTCAAACCTTTCCATAGTGCTTTTCCTTTAACAGTCACATTGCCTACAATGAGGAAGTCTGCAACTGAACTAAGGGTGCCTCAAGCTATCTTGGAAAGGAGAGTTCAGAAAGTCCATAATTCTGTTGAAGTCTAGTTCTTGGTCCAATGGGAAGGGTTGCCAGTAACTGAAGCTACTTGGGAAGTGGCAACTGTTTTTGTTGAGAAATTCCCAGATTTTCCTTACTGCTAAGCCTTGAGGACAAGTCTCAAAGGAGTGGGGAGATATGTTATAGCAGGGCTGTGTACCTGAGGGTACTTTGGTAAAATCATATCATTCAAATTCTGTTAGAGTTTGTTAGTGGTTATCCACGAGCTTGTATAAAACTGAGATTGTGATGTCAAACTCATTATGAATAAAAATGTTGAAAATCAATCTCTCTTCTCATCTCTCTCTGCTCTCTCTCTGTTAATTCTTCATTTCTCTTAGAGTTCGTTTCAGTCAGCTCTATTAAAGCTTGATCCTAGTCGAATAGTTAGATCATAGCTTTACAATATCTTCATTGCTTCCACAATCTTGAATACTTAAATCTTTGTTCTTCGCTAAGGCCTAAACATATTAATGAACTTCTTTTAGTGAACTTATTCCTTCAAGACTTTAGATGATTTCTATATAATTTATCTTCGTATCTTTTTTATTCTTGTGCGGGCGTAATATTATTTACTTGTCGTGTTCTATTATTGAGCTATTAGGTCTATGTAAAAGATAGGATTGTCTTTACGTTTAGATTTTCACTGGATTTTGCTAACATTAACTTCAAATAATGGAAGTTTTGCTCCAGTCCTTTTATTATAAGAATTTTTTATTTCTAACAAGACACATATGAAAATAAATTAAATAAACTCCAATTTCATGCAAAAGTAACTAAAAATATGAGCATAAATATATTCATAAAGATCACACATCAATATGATTGGCCTTTTTCTTTTTCCCTTTATTTGTGCATGTGAGGTATGGTTGGTATTTAAACTAGTAATTGTGCGGTGCTAATAAGATTTGATAGAGAAATACAAGCTTGTATGTACGTACGTTCATGCATTTCCATAGTTAAAAGCCTATATATATATATATATATATATATATATATATATATATATATATGCAACTCATTATAGATGGACCTACCTTGAGAAGTACAGTTCATAATTAATTCATATATTAAATTATTGTTCGCTATGGGCCTGAGAGAGGATGATCATAGTTATAAGTGGAGTGTGTTGTTACTCCTTATTTTGATTGGTTGAGTTGTTAACCAAGTTAAAGCAGCAGAAGATTATGGAAATGGAGGGCAAGTTAATAAACCCAATCCAAAATTTACAGATTGCGTACATGCATGTAAGAAGAAGTATAGTGCCTGTGTGAAGGGGAATTGCCCACAAACAGAAATGAACAATTTAATAGTTTGTCCGCGTGTCTGTTTTCAAGATTCCAAGAGATGATTTAATCCATCTTCTTTCTACCAGCAAGCGAATGAGGAATAAAATTGAGATATCGGTATTGTATATCAAATATTTATGTGTAGTAATTATATAATATATTATATTATACTATTATTCTTTTAAATATATATATATATATATATATATATATATATATATTCATAAATGTTGTGGTTAAGTGCCACTTCTTGGATTTGAATGTTGTAATTTGGGATGTGATTTTCTCTGATGGCCTTTTTGTTGGTGCTGATTTCACCTCTCATTGTCAAGACGAAATAGTTCTTTTGCTCATCTTCAAATTTTGTTGAAGAATTAATCATATCATTGTTTTTACCCTGTTAGACAGTGGTAATGTATGCAACCGTACAAGAAAACTACTTCAGACGACAATGGTTTTTACCTATTGTCCAACACTTTCTTTCTAGAAATATAATTGTCTGATGCAATTTTCTAGGCTACAGTTTTGAAAATATTGTTAGTTTCATGCTTTAGACAATACATTTTGTAGTATGAAAATAAACTCTTGTATATCATTTTTGGACAACAATTTTCTTCCTCGTTGTTGTGATGAATGTTGTTTGATTATGTTTTCCTTATAATACAAGGAGATAATTTAGTGTATATTAAAGTCAATCCTATGTAATAATTTTTTTATGAAAACAAATTATAACCATTTTGGATTGTAGCCATGAGAAAATGGTCAATTTGTATGTAACAAATCTAATTAATGATGTCAGTTATGATAGAAATGTCAATAATATTATTCATAAACTATAAATATTAATTGAAAACAAAATCATAGTATTATTGGATCAATAACATAAATCTCAACATAAAACTTAGGGGAAAAACTTAGGAATAAACTTAGAGGAAATATATTGGAGATGCCCTCATCTTACCCTGTATTTTGGTGAGTATCTAGGAGTGAGGGAGCGTCCTTACACCTATATATGTAAACCTATTTAAATTTTATATAAATATATAATTTAATTAATGTAATTTTATAAGTTAATATTTTTCATTTAGTATGTAAACATTGCATGTAGTTATAAAATAAAATAAATTAATCACCTAAGAATTGAATTACTAAAAAAATGATAAAATGTAGAAGTTGTCTACAAAACCCTAGTGTTCCCGGTTGTAAAATATATTTTAATGAAATAAGTAAGACTAGTAGTCTATATTAAATTATTATGATTAATTTTAATCTTTAAGATCAATATAACATGTTTTAAATTTACTTATAATTATAATTGGTAATTAGTTGGCATGTATTATTTTTTAAACTTTATTCTATCTGCACTTTTCTTTTTTAAAATGAAATTATAATTATTTTTTTTCCAACCGTATATATTATATGTATAAGGCACTTAAAAAAGGCCCCTCAAATTTTTGGGCCCTGTTCGGTTGAACACTTGGAACACCCTCAGGCACGGCTCTGCTTCCATGATACTATTTGAACCACCTTTTTGATAAAAGTTGACATGTTTACCTGCAATTCTATTTCTTAGTGAAACAACTAACATATATCATTATACGAACAGAACAATAAGCAAATGAACCTGGTGACAGAGGATGTTTAACTGGCATCTTCAGGGTCATCATACTCCAGTCATAATCACAACAAAAGTGATTTACTGATTTATGAAGATGAGTATTATTTTTAATAGATAAAACTCACAAACTGTAGACAGGAAATCAGTCTTTTTGACATGGTTGGGATGACACCTATTACCAACATCTGCGTGATAAATATGTCAAACCATTTCAATTAATATACATGTGAGCACTGACATATTCCTACTTATAATAAATGAAGTTACAAAAAATCACCTCCTAGGCTATGTGGCATAATCGAATCTTCAGACAAACACACATCCTCCCCAACTGTAACTTTAACCAATAAATGTGTGGAATTAATTAATACACAACCAACAACATTTCAGTGACAGAGCTTAAATATTCTGTTTATAAATGAGGTAAAATCAGAGAACAAAAGCTGGAGTGTGTACCACGCTCGTCCTCCTCACGTATCAAGTCTTCAAAAGAATATGCAAGCCTGGGTTATCTATTCTCCTTCATCATGGATAAATCGTATTTAACTGCGAATGGATTGCAATTTGTATGAAGCGAAAGATGAAACTGCGAATGGATTAAAACGAAGAAGATATGCTTGAGAAAAATCGAGCAACTTACAAACATTGAGGCTTTTTGTTGATTCAGTACAAAAATCACCATAGTCTTGTGGAATCCTCGTTCCTCCATCCATTCGCTCGCAAGTTTGTAAGAGGCGCCAATTTGAATTTCTAAACAAAATGTTTCAGCTTTGAATTGAGAAGATATTAGGTTTAGTGTGGTACTCTCTTAATCCATCGACACGTCACTGGATTCAATGGTGGATTAGCTGAGTTTTTGGGAAAGTAGCTGGCATCAAACTATGTTTATATTATTTAATTCAAAGCTCATACACGTTTCTGTGTCTGGAAGCTGCATTCCGTATATACTCAGTGGCAAGGGATGTAGATACGTATCCTTTGGGGAGGGCTTTTAGGTATTACACCCTCAAAGAGCCTTCAGGCTTTATAATAGAAATAGATGTATTGATGTTTCTGTGTCTGGAAGCTGCATTCCGTATATACTCAGTGGCAAGGGATGTAGATACGTATCTTTTGGGGAGGGCTTTTAGGTATTACACCCTCAAAGAGCCTTCAGGCTTTATAATAGAAATAGATGTATTGATGTTTACAAACCTTTACAAACAGACTCCTGTTGGAACTCTCTCTCCCATCTCTCCCAACAGAGATTGACAACCAAATACTACATAGCCCGCTAATTACAGCACCATAGCCCGCTGTCTACCTCTTCATCTCGGCGCGAGCACTTGTGCTGCTTTTCATTCCATCTCTCAAAAGCTCTTGTTCTACTTTTCATTCCATCTCTCAAGAACACTACGTAGTTCATCCCCCTGGAGGTATGTTGTGCATACATATATATGAATATGGGTTCTCTATGTTCTAAGAGCATCTCCAACGGTGCTCCTAAATCACTCATTAAACAATAATATAAAATGTGGCTCCTAGTAAGTTAATACACTAGAAAACGTGAGAACTCCAATGCTACTCTTTATATTTGGCTCCTTATTCACATTTTATATTTATTTTATATAAATGAGAGGAAAAAGTCAACTAAAAGAGAGAGAAGATTGAAAGGAAATTAATATAATATTGACTTAAGAGCTACTAGATGCTCCTTAAAAGAAAGGAGAGAGAGAAAGCTCCTAAATTTTTAAAGAGCATCTAAGAGCTCATTGGAGCACTAAATTTTAATTTGCTCCTAAAATTTAGACTTATGAGCTTGTTTAGAGAGCCCATTTGAGTTGCTCGAAATAACTAGCTTTCTTTGTTATCCATTGTTTATTTATTTTAAGTTCAGTAATTTAGTTGCTTATAAGGTTTGATAATTTAATCTTTGTTGTGGTGATGTGCGAACTGGAGACATGTGTCAAATAGCAGAAAGATTATATTCAAACATTCTGTGCTGATTGCCAGTAATTTAATTGTGGCTTAATCATATCATACCATATGGATAACATTATCTTCGTATTAAGGATCCAATTCTAATATAAGTTAAAATCCCAATCTGAGTTGATTTTATATTTGTGATAATTAAAGTGTCTTGTTTTGTGCATAAGTGTGTATCAGTAACACTTTGACAACATAATGTAAAAAACACACAGGAGATAGAGTTTCTGCAACAAGGTAATATAATGTAATCAAGAGTCAGGTCAAATTAAGTTTATACTATACTGCATCCATAGTAGTGGATTTCTTGTTTTATTTTTCCTCTTCATGTTAATATATTCTGTAATTTACCAGCGAAGATTATAATTTGTGGGTGCAATGTTAACAGAAAGTTTATGGAACGGACAACAGTAATCTCAAATTTGTTTAGCAGCCCCTCTTCCTTAATTTACCAGTTTCATTTTTTTAGATTATTAAACACCAAAATTCATCCTATGGCTTTTGTTTGAACAAATTCTGTAATCCCCAACACCCATGTTTTTGTTTAGTTTTGGAGTATAAAACCCCAGAAATCATCTGCTCTGTTTTTCCGACATCAAGTGTCTACAAAAGTTGAAACAATAGTCAGTTAGTTTACTATGTAACCTAGGAGTTTAAAGAATTCTTAATCAAACAACTCCAAGCACCAGATTAACTGCAAAAAATATCTAGAACATTTTAATTACGCTACTGTTAGAGCAAGCAAGATGGCAGTTCGCATTTGAGACCAACAGGTATTGTGAATGGTTTCTAACTATCAGTTTCTACATCTGACCAATAGACAGGGAAATGATACTTTACGTATTAATGTAGGGCTGTGGGAGATATTCTTCATCTCTGACAATACTGAAAATCTTGAAAGATGCAGTGTTGCAGGGATTCTCTGCCTAATAAATCATCCTGACTGTTTTTTGTGACTTTTTTCCTGATTGCCCAAATTGTGTGACATATATTCTTTATACTCTGTTTGACCAAACTTATGTGAAACTATAAATAATGCAGGAGCTCAGAAATATACTAAAGTACTTTAATCTTCTCTGTTTGGGCGATTAGTTATGCATCAGTGCAGAATTTACTTAACTTGTACTGCATTCACCTTCACGTGAAGTGAAACTAAAAGGTGTTGCTCTCCTTTCGTTAGTTACAAGAAAACATCTGAATATATTCATCTTTTTAACGAGATAAGTTTTACAGGAGAAGAACCATATTTGTGGTATGACTAGAGATTGTGTCAATGATCCCCCTTGCATAATAGGAATTTGGGCAAAAACAATCTCACTGGACTGAGACCCGTGGAGTTCAATAATCTAAGAAGTGTTATGGAGATGTAAGAGATTTTTATATGGCATGGTTGTGCATATCATATATCCTGCTGATTAAAATTATTCGATTTAACTTGCTGTGTTCTGTATTGTACAGGTCTTTCTCTAGGAATCCCTTGCAATTAGTGTAACTCCAGCTGAGCATGAGGCCATTGAATGCTTGTGTGTTAACTAAAATCTTTTTCCACCACTTTTTATCATATGTCGAAGTATTATAAGCCTACCATACATCTGTGCCGTAATGTATTGCATATTAATAAACTTCCTCCAAATAACTGGAAGCTTAGCCTTGTTGCATTTTATAAAAAGTATGAGTTGCCCTTAGACACATATTGTCTGTACTAAATTTGTGTTATTCTGTAGTAATATTAGCACTAAATATATTTTCTCCAAGGCAGCTAACTTATTCTGTAGAAAGTCATAACGTTTGTCTATCGTAAACTTTGTCAAAACAGCATATCACGTACTGAAGGGCATCATCAAGGCGAAATACGGACAAGATGACTGCAATGTTGGAGATGAAGGAGGTTAATTTTTCCCCCAATGTTCAGGATAATAGGGAAGGATTTCCGAAAGTCAAAGAAAAGAAAGGCTATGGAGATGGTGCGAGTCTATAATTCAAATGTTCATGAAAGGCCTAAACCATCTTCTGATGAACTTTGAAGCGGCTTCATTTAGGAGTACACAGTTTTGCAAGAGAACCACAACATCTGGCTTTTTATATGTCCTGTATATCCTCTGCTGCCCTACCTTGTGTACTTGCTTCATAGTCTGAGTTTCGGAATAGAGCTTGCAGTAATTTATCATGATGAAATCAAGCCTGCAAGTGTAGTTGTAAATTGATTTGGATGTGAGCAGACGGAAGATATCTTCTTGGATTGCTGTAATAGTGTAATGAGCCCTTTCCACCCATGATTATATGCATATTTTGCCTTTCTCGGTCATACAGAAACAGTGTGTATCACATGCTTTTGTCTTGTCGGATGTTTTCTCTTCTGTGTGTGCAATTTTATTTCTTTTGTAATATGTTTCATTAATCTTGTGGTTTTGTTGATTTATGATATATATCAGGTTAGGGGATTTTTCACGGTTTCTGGTTTACTTGGAACCATGTTGTCATCATAAACTAAATTTTCATTTCCTTCCCTCTAGATTCTATATACTTCCCTTTAATCTTGTGGCTTGATATGTTTGTTGGTGTCCTAAGATAGGTGTTTCTTTGATTCTGAGTTTATTTCATATGTATACAAGCTCTGTTTGAAATTTTGGTTCCTACCTTTGCCTAATATATAATGTACCCATCCTAAGCACGACTAATTTATAGCTCAAAATTTACTATTTGTAATTTAAATTCTAACAAATTGAAATTTGATTAAATTATATTAACTTACTGATATATTTTTTCTTAAAATTTTAGTTGTTATAATATTATATATTTAATACCATTATATTAATATTAATTTTTGAAATTCTATAATTTTTAAATTAGGATTCTTTAATATTAATTATTTTGAAATTCTTCAAAAAAATATTAATTTAGAAATATTTTTTTAAAAAAATAACTAAAATTAAGATTCGTCGTGCTTTGAATCGTTAATTACACGTAGAAAATTATTTTCATTTTTTAACTCATGAATTAGTCCAATTTCATAATTTTAAATACGGATTTTCTAGTCCGTGTAATGGACACACACTAAAAACAACTTTCTAGGTAAGTGTTGCATTCCTATTCCCCCCGCACAAAAATTCACGCTAATGGGCACACGATTGAAAGATTCTTTTAAATATCATCATTGCTAAATGTAGTGAACTTCTTCTTTTTTTGTCATAATCACTTTCACGTGGATGAATTGTACCGAAATACAATACCCGGTAAAACAGAGTTCTTTCATTCAAGAAGTTTATCATCTAACCGAAAGACATGCAAAGATATCCTCGGACATTTAGATAATAAAACATTCAAGTATGAATATAGAACCAATGGAATCTGAAAAAAACAACAAAACTAATGTCAGAACAATAATTATATTAAACTAAAAATGATAATTATAAAAATAACTAAAGATTTACTACTATTAAAATCTTTAAGAAAATAAAATAAATAATTTAATTAAAAAATTATATATCTAATAAATCTAACCAAAGGGATTCTCTTTGGTTAGATACGGACGACGAATTTGATAATTAATAAAAAATTATAAAATGAAAATATATTAATGATATTTAAAGTACTCTAAATTGCAAAAACCTGGCATTAACAATAAATATACTAAAATATATATTCCATAAATAATAACTATAAGCTCACTAGTAATATTAATGATATACACATATATATTTATATAAAAGTATAAATAATTTAAATTAGAGCCAAAAAAGCGGTAAGTGCAATATAATACAATGAATAATACTATAAATAATTATCAATAAAATATACTAATTTTATTAGTCATAAAAAATGACATTAAATTACCTTTTAAAAGCACAATTATGCCATCAATTATGGCCCCCAGAAAATGGTACGCAGGCTATTAAAAACCACTAAACAAGCCATAAGGCTTGACCGCCAAGAAATGGTACTCAATTATCTAACAATCTCCACTAAATAAATCACCCACATTCACACATTATATTCAAAGTCATTCATGAATATTAAAAGAAAATTATATGTTATTTTTTTTTTTGAAACAAAGGTGTTAATCTAATAATAAAAGGTCATACGGCATCTATACCAATGATCGAGTCGAACAAACAGTAAATTGCAATCGCATGTTCTCACAAAGAGATAGTTAAACGATATTTTGAAGAAAATGTATGTACAAATACAAGTACCCACTTCATGCATTCTCGTTGAATTACTGGTACCATCTTCATCATGCCCCGATAGAGCTATCGACCAGAACTGCGATTCCATATAAACTTTCACCACCAAATCAAACCCCGCTTACAATTAAGAAGTGAAAAACAAAGCTCTCACCAGGAAGAGAAAACAACCTTAGATGGAACCACAGAAACAAGAGGAATACGACTGAAATCCACCCACTTGAAGTAGAGAAGAAAGACAGCGAAATCTCCGATGATTTTAAATATAGGAATCCCCCGAGAATAGATCTGGAGCAGAACCACAAAAACAAGAAATCAAAATGCAACTCACCCGCTTGAAAGAGAGACAGCGAAATCTCCGATGGCTCTGGATCTAAGTTTCCCAAGAAGAAGTATTATGTAAAGCATAATGTAACGTAAATGTAATTACGATAACTCAACACAACAAAAGACAGGAAACAATACGTAAGTATAATACAGGAATCTACAGGTTGGAGATTCGATACGAACAGACAAAGACAATCAAGATATCTGAGACAAGCATCCGTCCACTGGAAGAAGTTCATTAACATGTTCAAGCCTCAGTGAAGAATAAAGTTCAATATGTTTCTGCTATCAAGATTGCCTGAAGATCAAGTATCAAAGACCAGAAGATTCCAGTATATTTGATTTGATTATTTATAATCAAATTTATCGAAGCAACATCTAACCCGGAATGACTGATCAAGTACATTATCAAGCAAGGGATTCAAGGAATCATTTCAGTTCGAGTCGTTCGTGAACCAGACCAGTGCACAGAACGTCAGGACATACGAAAGTATTCAGTGGATTCGATCAACGAATTTATTGATCAAGACAATGGACTTGTTAGAAATATTTATATATATATATATATATATATATATTATTAATTGTGAATTACTTGAATACAATTAAATTCAAGTAATTAACTTAATCACAATTAATTATATATATATACATATATGTGTACAAATTATGGGAGCCTTGTAAAAATGTCTAAGTACATATCAAAGGGAACTCTGTTGTACTTGGCGCAAACTTTGACCATGAAAAGTCAAAGCTTGCGCTACGTACAAATACACAAGAACAAGTGATGTAAATTATTCTAAGTTGATACAAGGGACACAGGGGAACCGCTCTTGAGCGCAACCTTTGACCAAGTCAAAGGTTGCGACTACAAAAGCTCATCTAGCGCAAGTATTGTTATTTGTCCAAGGCAGAATACAGTGGTGCACAGTAGGCGCATAGTTTGACCCAACTGGCGCCATCTTTGACTTTTCAAAGGTTCTGTATTACTCTAAGTAATACCTTGACATACAGTGAAGAAGTAAAGCGCAAGGTTTGACTTCCCTGGCGCCATGTTTGACCTCACTCTCACCAAGCGCAACCCTGTGATACATATACATATATTTATATATGTATTATGAATTGGCGCCACTTGTAGTAAGGATATGAGTTAGATTTATTTTTCTAAAACGAATCCGTCCAGGACGAACTCAAGTCGTCCAGGACGAACTCGTTAACCATGGTTAGATTTTGGAAAGCCTATAAATAGAGCTTAGTGTTTTCATTTGAAAACAACTACACACTTTGTAAGTGCACACACTATACACGTTCTCGAGAGTTCAATTAGAAGATCATATTTATCGAGAGTTTGTAATAGAGTGATTGTAGTCTCTGCAGCCGACACTTGTGTTGGAATTTGTAGCACCCGAGGATTATTTCTAATACAAGAATATTCCCCGACTTGCTGGAGTTATTTATTTACGATTGATTTAACATGGACTGAAACAAAGATTATCCGCAATTAAATTAAATCGAAGAAATTGGTAAGACGTATTCAACCCCCCCCCCTTCTACGTCTGATTGGACCTAACAATTGGTATCAGAGCTTAGCTGATCGATATACAGATCTGAGATCCGTAACCAATCTGAAAAGCTAGCTGTCCGTACAATCGTAATTTTATCTAATAACAATGTCGACACACAAGTTAGGAATCAAGGTACCTCCATTTGACAAGGATGACTACAACAACTGGAAGATGAAGATGTTGCTGTACATCAGAGTTGCTAATCCTATGTTCATTGGGATTCTGGAAAATGGTCCATTTGTGCCTATGAAGATTATTCCTGAATCTGTTGAAAATGGTGTTCGTATTCCACAGAAGTCTGTTCCCAAAGAGAAAAGTGAATACACTGACACTGACAAGGAGTACATTGCACATGACCATAATCTGCAACTTATAATTGTTGAATCAATGACCAAGACTATGACACATCTGATACTAAGTCTGAAAACTTCAAAACAGATGTGGGACACTATAGAGGCATTGATGGAGGGATCTGAAGAAGTCAGGGAAAACAGATACGATATGCTGATTGCCAGATATGAAGCATTTCAGGCAATACCTGGAGAGAACATTTCTCAAATCTATGAGAGGTTCATGCTGTTGTTGAATGAACTCACCCTGCATGGAAAGACTTATCCACAGAAAGAGATTAACAGAAAGTTCTCATTTGTTATGCCACCCCATCTTGTTGTAAAGACAGAGACCATCCGGGAAAGAAGCGACTTCAGGACTATGACTTTGGAAAAGCTGTTTGGTAAACTGAAGACGTTTGAGATGGAACTTGAACAAAGAAAGATTATATATGGTGGTGGATCAACAGAATCCAAGAGTATAGCCTTACAGAAGACCACTGCACTTATTGCTGATCAACCATACTTTGGTTATCAACAATTAGTTGAATATGGTATCAATGATCACACTGTTGCTCAGAGTGATTGTTCATCCATCAAGACTGACTATCCTTCTACCAATACTGAGATTGTAGAAGCTGAAATTGATGAAGTTTCTGGAGAACCGGAGGATGAGTTCTACTCTCAGGAAGAGCTGGAGCAGCTGGAAGATAAGTCAATGGCTTATATGGCTGCAAGGTTCAAGCATATCAAGTTCAGGAAGAACCCCCGGTACAAGAAAGCTTCAGGGAACAAGTTTCAGGGTAAAGGAGGATATTCAGGGTCAGGGTCAAAGAGTTCTGGCAGTTTCAAACCAAACATGTATGACAAGAGCAAGGTCAGATGCTACAACTGCAATGACTTAGGGCACTTTGCAACTGAGTGCAGGAAACCCAAAGCAGCTCCTGTCAGAAGCAACTCATATGATAAGAAGAATTCTTATGAGGATCTGAAGAAAGAAAATGAGAAGCTGAAAGCTAAGTTGGAAGCAATGGTGGCCAAGCACAAAGGAAGGGCTTACATTGCTGAGGGAAAAAGCTGGGATGACACAGATTCTGATGATGAACCTGTCCAGAGCAATTATGCATTTGCATTAATGGCTGACACTGTCGAGGAATCTCCATCTCAGGTATCTCCTGAAATTTCTGTTGATGACATGACTACTGCTGATTATAAAAAGACTATAAATGAACTAGGTCAAGAGATGTATAACTTGCACACTAGTTTATTAGCTTCAGAATCAGATAACTGTAGTCTTTCTCTAAAGATAGCTAAACTTGAAGAAAGAATAGATGAATTAGCTTTAGAGAAACTCATGAACACTAACCTTAAAGATAGAATTGAATATCTAGAGAATAAGGAGAAGTGTAATGCAGAAATTGAGGAGTCCCTTAGGTCTCAGATTGCTGACCTAGAAACTAAGCTTAGGGCCTATCAGAATTCTGCTTTTCTACAGAAAGAGATCTTGGATAGTCAAAGGGTTGATAAGAAGGTTGCTATTGGCCTTGACTATAGTTCTTTGGAAAAAGCTAAAAGAAAGAAGAGAAAAGAGAATGAAGGCATATTTGTTTCAGCAGGAACTGAGAATGCTCCTGAAGGAACAAATATACCTAAAATTCTAAAGAACACCAAGACCCCTATCTTTAGAATGGCACAAACAGAACCTCTGATAGAAGAAGACCTTGTCATCAAGGAAGAGTTGAAAAATGAGGAAGTTGTTAAGCCTCAAGTAAAACAGGAATCACAAGATGTACCTTCTAATTCCCAAGTCAGAGATGACTCAGATAAAGCTGGATTAGGAAGTACTAGTTCCAACAAAAAGAAGAACAACAGGAATGGCAAGATAGATCATAAGAACACCAACTCTAGGAATTCTAATGCTAGAAAGGTTTGTAATAATTGCAATTCTACTAATCATCTTACTCATGCATGTAAAGTGATTAAAGTAGATAATTCTGTTTCTAGCATGCCTAATACTGTTAACATGAATGCTGTTCATTTGCCATGTGGTAGAGTAGGATGCATGCTATGTGCTATGAATATGATGTCTGCATGCTTTACCATGATGAATGCATCTTTTTCTGCACCATCTACCATGAATATGAATATGCCTGCACCTTCTGTTGTCCCTGTGGCAAAGACTGCTAGTCCTTCTAAGAAGAAGGAAACTCCCAACTCCAAGTCTAAAAGCACTTCTGCTAAGACTAAAAAGGAGAAGAGTCCAGTCACTCCTGAACAAGCACATGTTAAACCAGTTTCTGTTGATAATCCTGTTTCTACTAAATCACCTGGACCCAAGAACGTCTGGGTACCAAAGAAAGTTTAATCCTTTTGTGAATGCAGGGCACAGGAAGAAAAAGTAAGGTTGTGTGGGTTCTTGATAGTGGTTGTTCAAGACACATGACTGGAGAAAAGTCCCTGCTCACAGATGTGGTAATGAGAACCGGCCCAATTGTAATCTTTGGAGATGACAGCAAAGGTTTTACAACGGGATATGGTAAGCTGAAAGTTGGAAATGTCATCATTGAAGACATCTCTCTGGTGGAAGGACTCAAGCACAACTTACTGAGTATCAGTCAGTTCTGTGACAAAGGATACGACGTAATCTTTCAGAAGGAAGTTTGCTTAATCCAGAACCGGAAGAACAAGGATCTTACACTTCGTGGTGTAAGAAAATCAAGTTTGTTTATAGCTGACATAGACTCAGCAAGTAAGGGGGAGGTCAAGTGTTTCTACACCAAGGCCTCTGCTGATGATAGTTGGTTATGGCATCGGAAGCTCTCACACTTGAACTTTAAGACTATGAACTCTTTAGTCAAAAGAGAACTTGTGAGAGGATTGCCACAGAAAGAATTCTGTCAAGAAGGACTCTGTGATGCATGTGAAAAAGGGAAGTCAAAGAAAGCATCACACAGGAGCAAAGGCATGACTGATATTGGTTCACCCCTTCAACTGATTCATATGGATCTGTTTGGACCAGTCAACATTCCTTCTATATCAAGGAAAAGATATGCTCTTGTGATCGTCGATGACTACTCAAAATACACATGGGTATTATTCTTACATTCAAAGGATGAAGCAGCACTCGTCATCATTGATCATATCAAGAAGATTGAAAAGGAAGCAGATCTGCCAGTAAGGGCAATCAGATCAGATAATGGAACAGAATTTCGTAATGCTGTTCTTAATGACTTCTGTACTGATAAGGGCATTTCTCGTCAGTATTCAGCTCCAAGGACTCCACAACAAAATGGTGTCGTGGAAAGGAAGAACAGAACCTTGATTGAAGCAGCAAGGACAATGATTAGTCAATCAAGACTTCCAATCTATTTCTGGGCTGAAGCTGTGAGTACTGCTTGCTACACTCAGAATCGTACCCTGATTAACAAGGATTTGGATAAGACTCCTTATGAAGTAATGGCCAACAGAAAACCATCACTGAGTTACTTTCATGTGTTTGGTGCAAAATGCTTTGTGTTAAAAGAAGAGCATTTGGGAAAGTTTGATGCCAAAGCTGAAGAAGGCATATTTCTGGGTTATTCTTTGGAGTCTAAGGCCTACAGGGTTTATCTGATCAATGACGACAAGCTGATTGAAAGCATCAATGTAAGATTTGATGATACCAAACTCCCAAGTCTCCAAAAAGAAAATGAATCTGATTCTCTAGAGTTTGAGAATTTAGAAGACATTTACTTAGGAGAAGATCAACCTGAAGCTGATGTGAGGGAACCTAATACAAATGAAAGAAATGCTGATCCTGAACCATCTGGAGGAAGTATTGGTAACAATACAAATGATCATCATGATCACAGTGGTCAAAGTGGAGGATTATCAAATAGAATTAGCATCAGCTCAGGGGGAGTAAGTCAAAGTGGATCTACTAGTCATCACACTCAACACAATTATGATTTTGGTGAATCATCAAGATTGAATCTGCCAAGACAAAGGGTATGGAGTAGAGCCCATCCTGTTGAACAAATCATTGGTGATCCAGACACAGGAGTGCAGACTAGAAGAGCAACTCAGAATGAATGCAACTTTGCTGGATTCTTGTCTCAGACAGAACCAAAGAAAGTTGAAGAGGCTCTAAATGATCCAGATTGGGTATCTGCAATGCAG
Source organism: Daucus carota subsp. sativus (assembly GCF_001625215.2). NCBI lineage: Eukaryota > Viridiplantae > Streptophyta > Magnoliopsida > Apiales > Apiaceae > Daucus > Daucus carota. The sequence continues at coordinate 2,883,525 of NC_030389.2, forward strand.
GAAGAACTCAATCAATTCGAAAGGCAGAAAGTTTGGAAGCTGGTGCCAAGACCTAAAGGAAAATCTGTAGTTGACACCAGATGGGTTTTTAGAAACAAACTGGATGAAGATGGTATTGTTACGAGGAATAAGGCAAGACTGGTTGCAAAGGGTTATTCACAAGAAGAAGGAATTGATTATGATGAAACCTATGCTCCAGTTGCTAGGCTTGAAGCAATCAGGATGTTCTTAGCATTTGCTGCACACTCCAACTTCAAAGTATATCAGATGGATGTGAAAAGTGCATTCCTGAATGGTGATCTGGAAGAGGAAGTCTATGTTGAACAACCCCCTGGGTTTGAAGACAAAGAATTTGAAGACTTCGTATACTTTCTCTTCAAAGCACTCTATGGCCTGAAGCAGGCCCCTCGAACCTGGTATGACACTCTTTCCAAGTTCTTACTTGAAAATGGTTTCACCAGAGGTATCATCGATAAAACTCTTTTCCATAAAAAGCATAAGGATGATATAATTCTTATACAAGTATATGTCGATGACATTATATTTGGTTCTACTAATGATCTTTTGTGCGAGAGATTTGCTAAGTTAATGCAGAGCAAGTATGAGATGAGCATGATGGGAGAATTGTCCTTCTTCCTAGGACTTCAAGTCATTCAGAAGCCTGACGGTATTTTTATCTGCCAATCTAAATACATCAAGGAACTTCTGAAGAAATATGGAATGGAAGAAGCATCTCCTGCCAAAACCCCTATGCCAACTGCTGTCAAACTTGATCAGGACAAATCTGGTAAGTCAGTTGACATCACGAAGTATCGAGGTATGATTGGCTCTCTCTTATACTTAACTGCTAGTAGACCAGATATCATGTTCGCAACTTGTTTATGTGCTAGATTCCAGGCTGATCCTAAAGAGTCACATCTTATAGCTGTTAAGCGTATTTTTAGGTATCTTAAGGGAACCCCCAATCTAGGGATTTGGTACCCTAAAGATACAGGTTTTAATCTGATTGGCTATACAGATTCTGACTTTGCAGGATGTAAGATTGATAGGAAAAGTACTTCAGGAAGCTGTCAGTTTCTTGGACGAAGGTTGGTGTCATGGTATAGCAAGAAGCAACACTCCGTGTCTACGTCTACAGCGGAAGCTGAATACATAGCTGCTGGAAGTTGCTGTGCTCAAATCTTGTGGATGAGGAATCAACTACAAGATTATGGACTCATGTTGAATAAAATTCCGATTCTGTGTGATAACACGAGTGCCATTGCCATTGCCAACAATCCTGTTCAACACTCCAGGACAAAGCATATTGATATCAGGTATCATTTCCTTCGCGAGCATGTCATGAATGGAACAGTAGAGTTACACTTCGTACCTACTGATCAACAAATTGCAGACATCTTCACTAAACCACTAGACGAATCCACTTTCTCTAGACTGGTTGGTGAACTTGGGATGTTAAATATGTCTAATTAATTAGACAAGAAATAACTGCAATTTGTTCGTAAGTTCACAAGTTTTAAAATGTACATATTTTCAGGACTTGTGAATTTACAAAGTGCATCCAGTATTTTACATATTTATCTGATAATTAGTTTTAATTATTTGCCATGATTTATATGATTTGCATGATTATGTGATTATTTGCTAAGTGGTAGATATTTAGAATTAATTTTCTTGAATTATTTAAGTGCTTATATTCAATTAATTAATATCAGTGGTTATTTAATTCATATTTTAATTATATTTGATTAATGGATTTGAAGCAATTCAAATTATTTTAAGTTATCCATTAATTAAATCTTAATTAAAATATTTGCTGCATAATTATTAAATACTTTTTAACTAAATTATAATTTAGTTAAAATTTATTTAATTTAATTATGATATTAACTTGTTAAATTGTTTTGCAGTTAATCAAAATATATTTGATAAAGTTAATATGATTATTTGGGCGAATACTCGTGCTGAAATAATTCTAAGTGCTCGTACATATGATCATTTGATCACAGGCGCAACGTTTGACTTAGTCAAAAGTTGCGCCCTGTGTCAAATACTGTATAAGTACATAGGAGCAATTTGTCTGTATGGTGACCCTAGCGCAACATTTGACTTGGTCAAATGTTGCGCCACGGGCGTGTATGAGTGCATATAAGTCGACTTAGATTTTCTCTAAGTCTCCCAATGTTGCGCCTCCACAGTGTACACTATGGAGGGCAACATTGTCCTTTCAAAGTTCGCGCTTAACCCACACACTATGTCCAGTATGAGGGACACTTTCGTCATTTTCCTTATTGCGCCTTTGTATGTCTGTGGATACATATAAACTCCCTTGTTTTCTTTTACTTCAGTTTATTCACAATACATACACATATATACACGAAGCCAAAACCCTCTCTCTCATTCAAAAACTGTCGAGTTCTTGAGTTGATAATCACATTTTTCACCGACGAGATCTTGTCCATTTGATTATCTGAGACCAGTTTTGGATTCCTTAAGTCTAGAGCTTTCAATACATACCTGTTTCACAACGATTCGTTACGATTTTTCGAAGAGGGTTTTCGAAGCTTTTCATATTCTAGGCTAGTTTTGAACGTGATCAAAGGGTCGAAAATTTGCGAAGCCGATCCCATAATTCTTAGAATTTCAAGGAGTACTACATACTGTAATTTTATCAAAATCTGAAATTCTTGGAATTAGGGTTTTACAGAGCGTTATTAATTAATTATTTTCGTGACATAAAGTGAATATTTGTTCGTGTTTATTCGTGAAACGAAATTTATAATCATTTTTAATTTTAATTAAAAATGGCTGCAAATTTTGAGATTCCGAAAACAAATTTCACTATTGTTGAAAATAATAATTTAATTACGCAAGCGAATTATCGACGCTGGGTTCGTTACATGTCAGAATATTCATTTGCTAGATTTGCCATGACAGAGTCGGTATATCTTAACAAATCTCTTCTACGAGATTTCTTGTCTTCTATTTCTGTTGTGAATGCAGGACAGGTACTTGGTATTACTTGTCAAATTCAGGGACGAACTCTATCAATTACTGAAAACACCCTGAACACTGCTCTGCAACTCCCAACTGAAGACTTTGAAGCTGTTCCTGATCGAGCTGAAAGGATTAATTTTTTCTTTGCTATTCACTGCCAGAGGGAAAATGGTGATCTTCCAAGCAAAATGTACGTAAAGCATTTACCCCGAGAATGGAATTTCTTCTTTAATTCCATTTCTCATGTATTTGCACCAAAGACTGGAGGGTTCCATGGCATCACAACCTTCAACCAGGAGATTGGAATTGCAATAGCTCAGAATTCAAGGATAAATCTGGGACACTTGATCATGGGAGCTTTTCAGGACTCCCTAAGGAAAAACAGAAACATACTTCTCTATCCTAGGTTTTTCCAGATTGTGCTGAATCAACTACTGACTCCTGCTGAAAGAGCTGTCTATCCCAATATAGACAATGTTATCTGCTCTTTCATGACTACCAGGGTCATCTCTATGCTGGAAAACCATCAGAACTACACCAACAATGAAGCTGTGGTTCTTCCGGAGGCAATGCAAGAATTCCTGAACAATCCAAATGTGCCTCCACCCCACATTCAAAATGTTGCTGATCCAGTGGTTCAAGAAGAGGAGGCCCCTGCAACTCAAAGTACTGAAGTCCCTGAGTCATCTCATCAAACTGATATCCCTGAGACTCAAACTTCACAAATGGAAGAAGAGGTGATAGTGGAAGATGCACAGACATCCTCAGATGACAATGCTCAATCTGAAGGAGAGGATTCACTACAAGACAACTCCACTGATTCTGAGGATGAAGTGTCTACTCCTGTTCAAACCACTACAGTTGCACCTTCAAATGATGTGATGGTGGATATTGATGATCTCTTCACCAACACTTATAATCCACTGCTGCAGTCAGGTATCCCTTCTGACTCTGACAACTTGTCCTTTAGTGCACCTGATTGGATTCAGAATCTTTTGGATTCCAATCAGCCTTCACCACCTCTCACAAGTGCCAATGAACTTGAAATCCCACAAGTTCATAACCAAGGCACTACTTCACAAACACCTGAAGCAGAAACATCTCAACCCCTCAGCCAACCACTTCAAATAATTGAGAGCGAGGGAGAAAGTGCCTTAAGTGCACCACAAAAGGAGGCTGTTTCTGAATCTGCAGCTCTGTCTCCTAGTCAGGAAAGGAGAATAGAACCTGAGACAACTGCAGAACTGTCTTTTTCTTCACCACCTCAGCCAAATATTACTTCAATGCACAGTGAGGTTGCACACACGATAGAAGAATTGACGGTTGCTAACACTTTGTCGTCCATGTCAGGGATAGACACTGTTGTTTCTGATCCTTTTCAGGGTCAAGTGCCTTCACAGGCTTCTGGGGGACACTTGGATGAAATGCCACTTTCTACATCCTTGTCTACCCCCCTGGGAGGAACATTCCCAGATCCTTCAAAGGACTCTTCACCTCTCGAAGGTGAACGGCAATCTGTTTCTGAGCCCTTCGTATCAGGAAGTGTGCCAGTTTCAGAGGACTTGTCACAAAGTCTTTCGCCGTCAAAGGCAGTTGTGGGAAACCAGGGTGCTTCGCCTGTTCAAGGATCACATCCTTCGAGCCCTGTGTCTACCCACCCTGAGATTCCAACTCAGGATCCATCTAAGGACTTACTACATTCAAGTAGTTGGCAACTTGTTTCTTATGACTCAGATTCATCTGACGAGGAAACCGAGGACGAAGGCTTACGAACCTTCATTGCACCTTCTGTGACCTCTCTAGAAGAGGCTAAGAAGATTTCTTCTGCAGGTACATCTAAGGATGCTGGAATGTCTTTGAGTGAGAGGGAAACACCAACAGAACTTGCTATACAGAAACCCTTTGACCCACTGAGTGTTCTAGCTTTGAGTGAAACGAGAGAAACACCTACAGAACGCACAAGTGAGAACCCTACAGCCCAACCTACACCACTTCCAACTGTATCTGTGACAGAATTTGAAGCTCTGAAATTCAAAGTTCAACACTTAGAAGCTGAGAATCTTGTTCTACGGGAGGAATTGGTAGAAATCAAATCAACAATGGAACACAGGTTGGCTGCTCTTGAAGCTAAATTGCTGGCATCTCAACCTTCCAGAGAGGATTACTCAACTGAGGGGGAGAGAGCAGCAGAAAAAGCAAAGGGAAAAAGGGTGATAACAGGGGTGTCTGAAGAACTGATTGATTCTGCTCTGAAACATCAATTCAGTTACAGTCATGATGAATACATCCCTGAGTTTGTGGATGACAGGGTGATTAGGATGGTTGGTGCTGAGAATGAAGATCTTGAAGAAGGAGAAATCCCAGACACTGAAGTCTTTGCTGATGAACTTGCATATCATAATGACATCTTTCCTGCTGAAGAATTTGAAATTGCAAATCCACAAGACATTGCTAATGTTGCTAGGGATTATGCTGAGCAAAGGAGAGCAAGGGAGAAGTTAGAAAACCAAAGACGGATTCGAAGGGAAAGGAGACTTGCCAACTTACATAAAGATGGAGCTGAATGGGATGCTGCTAGATCAGTGTTTGATTTCCCAGAGGTCACTCAAGACAATGATGATGACGAAGTAAAAGATATCTTTGACTCCTTCAGAAACAACTACAAGGATTTACATGATTATCACGAGGTGTTAAATGATATCATTTCTACTGTGTCTGTTGCTGTTCTTCCCAGAAGAGGATGGATGGTGAACATATCATTTGAGCTACAGAGAGAAGGCCATGGACTCAAGCATGTGTCAAGTCAGTTTCTCAGAGATCTTTCTTTAACTGAGCTGTTTGTGGTAAGAAACAAGATCATCTCAACCGGCAGAAAGCATAATGAAATATTCAGAGATATGGTGGAAGAATGGATCACTGACATTGGAGTTGAAATTCATGACAAGCCTTCAGTTATCAAGTATTTCAAGAATGGTATGATTCAGAGTATTGGACTCACTGATGAAGCATTATCAACATACAATCCTCGTATACTGAAGTATCTGGAAGCTCAAGTCAGGGAGAAGTGTTCAAGGACTAGCAAGGGAAGACTAACTGCTGAATTGCTATATGCTTATCGTCTGAACTTTGCTGCTCTGAGAGACTTAGACTTGTCAGCCATCAATCGTCAACCACCATATCCACTGCCTCCACTCAACCCTGAAATTCCTGAAAATCCAAATGCACCTGTTGTCACTTACAATCCTACATCTGTACTATTCAAGAAGAAGAAAGACTCTGAAGTCACTGCTATACCACTCACAGAGATTGGAAAACTCAATTCCAAAAGAATCACTCGTGCAGTTGCAGCTGTTAAGTGGTCAGTGGTAAAAGAAGACAAGAGTGTGCTCAAAGATTTGATTGATCTTCTGGAAATAAGAAAAGCTGTAGAGACTGTCCACAACACTTCTAGAGTTCGTGCTCATCCATCAAGGATCATTATGAAAATTGAAGGAATGGAGATGAATGTCACTTTTAAGAAGTTGAAGAAGATGGTTCACCTGCAAACTTTAGAGAAGATGAAGAAAAATCTAGAGCAACCTCCACCTGAGAATACACTGGAGCAAGTGGCACTGAGTACCATTACAGCAAGGATTGAAGAGATTGAAAACAAGCTTACTCAGAAGAGAATAGAGGAAGCTGCAAAGAGGAAAGCTGAGCAGAAGCTGATTAATGCAAGAGCCAAGAAACCAAGGAAAGATTAGTTCAGGCTAGAGGAACAAATGGCTACTTGTATTTACTTTTGAATTCTGGAAAATGTAAGATATAATCCAGACTGTACTTAGTATTATTTCCTGTTTACATTAGTATGCTTTTTCATTGTGTCAGTTGAGTTATCCTCTTAAAGGATTTGCTTGTCGAACTCTAACAAACAAATAGGGGGAGATTGTAAAGCATAATGTAACGTAAATGTAATTACGATAACTCAACACAACAAAAGACAGGAAACAATACGTAAGTATAATACAGGAATCTACAGGTTGGAGATTCGATACGAACAGACAAAGACAATCAAGATATCTGAGACAAGCATCCGTCCACTGGAAGAAGTTCATTAACATGTTCAAGCCTCAGTGAAGAATAAAGTTCAATATGTTTCTGCTATCAAGATTGCCTGAAGATCAAGTATCAAAGACCAGAAGATTCCAGTATATTTGATTTGATTATTTATAATCAAATTTATCGAAGCAACATCTAACCCGGAATGACTGATCAAGTACATTATCAAGCAAGGGATTCAAGGAATCATTTCAGTTCGAGTCGTTCGTGAACCAGACCAGTGCACAGAACGTCAGGACATACGAAAGTATTCAGTGGATTCGATCAACGAATTTATTGATCAAGACAATGGACTTGTTAGAAATATTTATATATATATATATATATATATATTATTAATTGTGAATTACTTGAATACAATTAAATTCAAGTAATTAACTTAATCACAATTAATTATATATATATACATATATGTGTACAAATTATGGGAGCCTTGTAAAAATGTCTAAGTACATATCAAAGGGAACTCTGTTGTACTTGGCGCAAACTTTGACCATGAAAAGTCAAAGCTTGCGCTACGTACAAATACACAAGAACAAGTGATGTAAATTATTCTAAGTTGATACAAGGGACACAGGGGAACCGCTCTTGAGCGCAACCTTTGACCAAGTCAAAGGTTGCGACTACAAAAGCTCATCTAGCGCAAGTATTGTTATTTGTCCAAGGCAGAATACAGTGGTGCACAGTAGGCGCATAGTTTGACCCAACTGGCGCCATCTTTGACTTTTCAAAGGTTCTGTATTACTCTAAGTAATACCTTGACATACAGTGAAGAAGTAAAGCGCAAGGTTTGACTTCCCTGGCGCCATGTTTGACCTCACTCTCACCAAGCGCAACCCTGTGATACATATACATATATTTATATATGTATTATGAATTGGCGCCACTTGTAGTAAGGATATGAGTTAGATTTATTTTTCTAAAACGAATCCGTCCAGGACGAACTCAAGTCGTCCAGGACGAACTCGTTAACCATGGTTAGATTTTGGAAAGCCTATAAATAGAGCTTAGTGTTTTCATTTGAAAACAACTACACACTTTGTAAGTGCACACACTATACACGTTCTCGAGAGTTCAATTAGAAGATCATATTTATCGAGAGTTTGTAATAGAGTGATTGTAGTCTCTGCAGCCGACACTTGTGTTGGAATTTGTAGCACCCGAGGATTATTTCTAATACAAGAATATTCCCCGACTTGCTGGAGTTATTTATTTACGATTGATTTAACATGGACTGAAACAAAGATTATCCGCAATTAAATTAAATCGAAGAAATTGGTAAGACGTATTCAACCCCCCCCCCCCCCTTCTACGTCTGATTGGACCTAACATATTATTCAAAAACTAAGAATAAAACAAAGTAATAAACTGAAAACTGATTCGGGGCTTTCCACCGGTGAAAACCGATGGAAGCCCCAGGCGGCTACGACAAGAGAGAGGATAGAGAGAATTAGGGTTTTTGGGAGAGAGGAGTTACTACGAGTACGTTGAAGTTAGAAAATTATATGTTATTAAAAAATATATCTACACATAATCAACAACATTGATTTAAAAAATTCAAAATTTGAATCTTTTTTTTTTTGAAGAAAAGGAGATAATTTAATAAATAATGGCCATACGGCATCTACAAGAATGATCGAGTTGAACAAACATAGAAAAAATTAACATGCCTGTCTTCATACCTAAGATGAGACAAATAAGCGATGTTGAAATTGACGATGGTACATGTATAGATCCTTGCTCTGTGTTCACCATCTTTTCCAAAAACTTCGTTTGAGCTATCGACCACAAATGCAATTCCCGAAAGGCTTTATCGATGAATCCAAACCACTCTCACAAAAGGAGAGAAAAATCACACACTCTCACCAGGGAGAGAAATCAAACTATAATCAAAACAAACTAAAACAATTAGATCTGCACCACGACGCTCAGGAGATAATCGATCCACTCACAAATCCAAAAAGACTTCTGGAAGCGAATAAGAACGAAAATCGAAAGTTTCGGTGATTTAGATCTAAGAAAACTTTCTCCGAAGGTGGAGATTTATTAAGAAACTCAATGAAAAAGCAAGAACAATCAAAAACTAGCAATCAAACGAAAAGATTTGGGCCTTTTCACCAGAAACCGATGGAAGCCCCGTCGGAGATGAAAAGAGGAAGCGGCTAGAGAGAAGAGAGAAAAAGAAAATTAGGGTTTTACGTCACGTCTTTTTTGAAAATTGTTTCAAAATTTGAATCTTAGAAGCTTGAGAAAAGGAGTCAATTTTCAAAATTAGAAGGGAATTAATTATTCTTTTTCAGAATAAAAATTTTGATTATATATTATTATTCAGAAAAAGAAATTATAAAAAACAATATTTTTAACTACCTGGTCAAAGCACTTAAAAGTGTGTGCCAAAAGTCAAAGCGTCATATAAAAAAAACAGATGGAGTAATATGCAAAACACATTTAAAGAGCATTAAAGACACAAAATTGACTCCAATTAAAGAGTATTAAGACAAATAAATCACACAATTACTAGCCTAAAATATAATTATTAGCAAAAATGGACAATATTAATTTATCGATTTTAAAACATGATAGATATGATAATTGTAAAAGATTTTCATGATCCTTGATAACCTAATCTAAAAAAGTATGATTAACAAAATTTGTTTACAGATTTGTATAAAGGAATCATGGGAACACACACAAACTAGTACATTTTATGAAAATATCTATTGATATCAATCCATAATAATATTGTGACTCATCATCAAAGAACAATAATTAATGTAAAATTCCGTACAATGACTATACAAGCATCACGATGAAATAAGCATATATCTCAAATTCGATAAATTAATAAAATGCACCTTCATGCACGCTCAATCAAGAAGAATGATCCAAAACCAATTTACCTTGTGCAGTAGTCATAAATTACAATAATATCCTTACATTGTATTCCATGTACGATCACACCCCTCTTCCTCTTTAATATTATTTAATGCATCTGAAGATTCTAAACAGTCTCTCATGAAAGCTTTTCAACGGGATTGGTTTGTAGATCCTCATCAACTTCCTATATGTATTTTTTATAAATCGATGTTTGAAAATTATTTTCTGAACACAAATATGGTAAAGATATTATATTTTATAATTTGATAGATTAATAATTTTAATCAGCTAATTAAATTTTTCTCTAGCTATTAATTTGGGGAGGTGTATTATTAATTTATTATAAATATTATATCATATTTTTGAAATTAAATAACATATCAACTTTTTCTAATACTTAATAAAATTATATATATAATATTATATTCTCATTTTATTATTTATACTTCTACTTAGAAAATCAATCTTGTTTATTTGTATATTAAGATATGAAATTTAATATAAAAACAATAACAACAATAAGTAAAAAGAAATAAATAAATGCTCTTTTGATGGTATATAAATTATTTAACCTTTTTCAATTACTCTAAAAGAATTTAGACTCCATTTTAAATAAATTATTCCAAATTTTTCGGAAAAGTTTATATATACTCCCTTCATCTCATATTATGCGTCCTCTTTTGACTATAAGATGGTCAATTTGATCAACTTTTGACCATTAATTAAAAAATAATTATTAATTATTTAAAAAATCTAAAAAATGGATTTTGAAAGGGATTTGATATATTTTCTAATAAAGTAAGTCTTTTAATCTTTTTAGGTCGGATAATATGTGTAATTTGTCGTCAAAATTTAGTCAATTTGACTCTTCAATAGTTAAAACAAGACACATAATACGATATGGACGGAGTATATAGTTATTAGAGAATTTTTTTATAAACTAAAAATATCGAATATTGAATAATAAAAATATATATAAAATCAAGTAACTACGTTATAAATTAAAGTGAACTTCATCAATATATTTTACAAGAATTAAAATATAACTTATTATCAAGAATATATTTTTGTTACCACGAAAAGTTTAATTGATAATGCATGTAGACTAGATGTATTTTTGTTTCTTGAATTAATTTTTCAAATTTCATAACTAGAAGTATTAATTGGCATCATCACCATCAAATTTGGCCACCTCCGTATTGCCATCTTCAAAGAAATCAGACACTTCCATGTGAGTATAGTTGAGTGGATCAATTTGATTTTCTCCACCAAAATGAGTTTCAAGTTGGGAAAGCTACAGGATCATGTTGCTCAGTAAAATTAGTCTTAACACTTTTTTAAAGAAGCTTGGTAGAGATCAACAAGGTGCTTGGAGGTACGACGGGTACGACTCCAGTGCCCTTTCACTCCACAACGATGACAAATGCTTTCAACACTTTGACCCATCATATTTCTCTTAGGCTTTTTCTCATTCTTTGTCCACTTCTGGTGGTGAGGCTTCCTTTTAAAATTTGAGAAGTTTCGATATTTATGACCTGGACCATGCCCAAAATCACGTCCACGGGCATGCCCACATCCTCGTCCAAATCCACGTCCTCGTCCACGTCCAATATCATTACTAGTAACAACATTCACTTCAATGAATGGTGTTGAACCAGTTGACGAGCTTGATGATTTTTCATCAAAAGTTCATTATTTTACTCAGCAAGAAGCAAGACAGAAATAAGTTCAGAATATATTGCGAGCCCTTGTTCACGATATTGCTGCTGTAGGAGCATATTGTTGGCATGAAAGGTGGAATAAGTCTTTTCCAACATATCTTTATCAGTTATATTTTCACCGCATAATTTCAGTTGAGAAGTGATTTTGAACATTGCTGAACTATACCCGCTTACACTTTTATAATCTTGCAAGCGCAAGTGTAACCAATCATAGCGAGCCTTAGGGAGTATCACAGTTTTTTGATGATCATATCTCTCTTTTAGATCATTCCAAAGGTTTAACGGATCCTTAACAATCAAGTATTCAGTTTCCAAGCCTTCATGAAGGTGATGTCGAAGGAATATCATGGCATTTTCTTGCTCAGTTTTCACATTTCCTTCCCTTATGGTGTCTCCAAGACACATAACATTAAGGTGGATTTCAGCATCAAGAATCCACGTTAAATAATTATTTCCGGTGATATCAAGTGCGTTAAATTCAAGTTTCGTGAGATTTGACATTTTTCTTTCTACAAAAATATAATTAAATTAAATTCATGAAAACAAACGCGTATAATCAAGAATACACATTCATATTAAGAAGTAAGCATATATTCATGAATTAACAAAAATTTGACAACCAAATGCATGTATAAGTTTAAATAAATAAATAAGCATGTTAATTAACTATAAACGAAATATATCACATGGCAAAAACTACCCACAAGGTATATTATGCACGAAAAGATCAAATAAGAGAATAAAAATTTGAATAAACCTCAGTTTAATATTTGTTAAAAATATATCAAAATTTATATGCATGGTATAAAAGGATCAAATATATCACTAAAATATATTACCAAGTAAACATAATGTACACGCTAAAAATATGTTATACACTTGGTTGAGAAAATTTCAAAACAAGTATGTACACATTAATCTATTAGAAATACATATTGATAATTGGACATTTAATCTTTTTTTTATACAAGGAACTATCATCTATTATTATATATATAATGCTGCAACATGAGTTTTCTGTGAGCCAATTTAATCATGTGAAATTACGGTCTTATCCCTTCTTATTTTTTTTTATATTATTTACATGTACCGATCGATCTCTTCGACCCTTCTTCTTCCCTTCCCTGTACCATTCACTCTTCACTCTGAAACTCAAATTGAGGTATGTGTTGTGATCAATCTAACTTTATTTTCATATGGGTTATGCATTTTAATTTATTTGTATGTATATATGTGTGTATTTCGATTTGTGATGGTTGTAATTGATGGGGTTTTATTAATGTGTGTATACTCTGTTGTGTAAAGTGAAGAGTGGAAGTCTTCTTATCTTAATTTGGAAGATTTGTCTTGCAAGTATTTGAATACCTGGTGAGACTAGAAGTGGCCCCCTTTTGCGATTTGTTGTTTTTGTTAGAAATTAGCCTCTCTTTATTTACAAAAAAGTGCCTTCTATTTGGGATACTATATTTGTATGAAGTCAATATGTAAGCTGTTAATTTGAGTTCGGAAATGGAATGGGAAGGGTCTTTGGATTCTGCCAATCTCTTACATTTGTTCTGCTTACTACCATTTTTACGCATTGCAAGGTTTGTGGGGACCTTAAGAGTACAAAGAAAGTTCAGCTTGATCATTCTGGAAATCATGAGAAGAGTGGATACAAGTCAGGCAATCAAAAAACATCAAAGAAGCAACATAACGGGCCAGCCGAGGTAAGGATTATACTGGCATTACTAATTGAAAAAAAAATAGGGGAAATTTTTGTTATTTCAAATAGTATTGGTTAGATATGTTAAATTTTTGTAATTTGCTCTGTACCCATTGTTGTTTAAAGATAAAGTAGTTAGATCTAAATGCAGATTTGGTCTTCTGTTCATGTCAATGGTTTGGTCGAGCAGACTTTACACATTTAGGTTCTATTGTGTCTGCTTGCGAAATTGCGAAAGTCTTAAAAATTTGAATTTATGTAAAAAAATTAAATTGATGGGTTATATTTTTCCAGCCGAAGACGGAAAATGCATTTTAAAGGGTGAAAATTGATGAGGTGGAATTTGCTGACAAGAAGCTGCAAGATAATCCTTGCTGAGCAAAGGTATTCTTGAACTTTTGTGTTTTTTTGCATCTCCAACTATGAGATTTATTTTATCAGTATATATGTATATATTTACAAGTATTTTCGTTTCTAAATTGTCTGCAGAGCGGTGCTGAGATTTGATATCTAAAGCACAAGAAGTCTTGGGGCAGGTTAGAGGAAGGTATTCATGTAAGCAGCATAGTAGGCATAAAAGGGTTAAATTGAATGTTTTCCCCTTTATTTTATACTACCTTTTTAATCGGTAAAAATGTATTATTACATTGACGTACTGTTTTTTTAGAATTGTTCTCTCTATAATCTTTTTACTGACACAAACGTACATTGATTTTTTTATGCTAGCATCTATCTATGCATGCATGCTTGAAATACTCCTAACTAGCTGTTTAACATCTATTCTGATTTCTGAATGCTATATAATATTTTGTATAATTGACTATATAGCAACTTTTGTGATTCTTAATTATTATTATTGTTTTCAATATTTTCTACTCAAAACTAAAAACTTCTTATTGATTTTCTACCCATTGTTCTTTTCCTGTGGTTTAGGATAGGCTGGATGGACAACTAGAGATTTTGTTTGATCTGAATGAGAACTTAGTGACGATGAAACAATAGCATTGAGTGTATCTGCAGTAAGCAAGGATGCTAAATACTTGGCATATGCTCTCAGTTCGAGCGGAAGTGATTGGGTAACTATTAAAATAATGGATGGGGGTTCTGGACAAAAAAGTTCACAGTGATACTCTATCATCGGTATGTAGTTTTTAATTGGGGCCACGTCAGATCCACATCAGCAATCACTTTGAACTGTATAAAAACACGATATTAACCCTTCCGCTTCTATTAACCCTTCCACTTCAAGCCTTTTGAGTTGCTCTGAAGTATACGCCTTCCACAGGCCACAACGATCCATTTCTGATGATGATTTATGGAATTCTATGTCTGTAGAGACAGCAGCCATGGAGATGAATGTGGGTTTAACATATCTAGAGAGAAGGAGCAGAGACCTCGGCATCTACCATTACAATGTCCAGGTTTCTTTTTATTAATCGTTTATGATTTTTTCAAGGGTTCAACCATTGATCTTGTTTCTAAAGAGTGAACTGATATGTAAGATACTTTTTGAAATAACAGAAAATTTTCTTTAAAAGTGTTAAATGTTATTAGCATACTACTTATAAAGAGACTGTTTACGAGATATTTTGAGTGTAAGAAGGTACATGCTGAGTTGTGAACGATTATTCTCACGTATATTATCAATGGTGAACATCTTTAATAGTACGATTGTGCTCTTTAGTTGGATTGTGGTCCTTTTGTTGCTCCTTGGTAAGATTTCGCCCTAGGTGGGATTGTTAGGCACAATGCCAGTCTAATCAAGTTTGCGAAGGAAGTGTTAAATAGTAGAATTTATTAAACCTGTATATAAATTTAGATACCTGCACAGCATTGTTACATTGTCGAGTAGACAACTAATTTTAATCTGGTGTGAGGAAATAGGGAATAAAGAAGGAGATGCAACCAACAATGAGAAGCTGAGGGAAGCAATTGAATTACTGGATCAAGAGCAAAAGCGCATAGAAACAGAGCCAGATGTTAAACTAGAGGACAAAATAAAGAGGCTCCAACAGGCGAATTACAAGAAGAGAAAGTCTGCCATCAATGTTGGACAAGAAGATATGCTGATGCTCACAGATGATAACAGCAGCAGGCGTACTTACTTTCTTTATATAGAATACTGCAACAAGGGTTTTCAATGAGCCAATTTATTCCAACTAAGCAGCCACGTCAGATCCACCTTAGCAATCACTTTGCATTTGTGACGATGATCATAGTTAAATCTTTATCCCAATGATTTTCCTATCAATTTTTATGGAATTCTTTCTCTGCAGAGAGAGCAATACGTGTTGGTCATGGTTTCTATAAGTGAAGGTGAGACAACAATGGTGTGCTCTTTGCCTCAATTACACCCCTAATTGCTGGTTATTTTGAGCTACTGAAAATTTATTAATGGCAATCGTTTGTACTTTGTAGCTCGAAGAGAATGATGTAAGAGTTCAATCTCAATAGGAAGCTGCAGAAAGCAACAATGTTGCATATAGAAGCCATCCAGCTGCATACCCTGATCACGGGGTTTTCCAGTCTCTAGAATGCAAAAATACAATGCACATGGGGTATGCCTACAAGCGGAGATATTTAGAAAACTGCTTCTTATACACATTTAGTTAAATATTTACTAATAATATTTCTTCAATAACAAACTTACAGCTACAATTCAGCAATGAATGATCATCAAATGGCTTCTGCATCACCCGCACAGAATACCAGTGGAGTCATTCCAGGGTGGATGCTTTCATCATAAATTCACATTGGTGAATTGAAGAATTGAGCTTGAGCTAAGAAGGTCTGCATATATTCTTTAACCATTTTCATATGTTGCCATTTCAATTTAAGAAAATTAGATCAAATAAACAAATATTACTTTACTAATATTTTACAAAGTTGCTGCTGTCGAAAACTGGAAACTACTTGTGTATTATAAAAATATCAAGGAACTGAACTAAATAAGCCAGGCAGGTTACTATTGGACCAAATTGGCATGTACCTTCTCTTTTCTTATACTTCTTGCTTGGGGGGCAGTGAGTCGCCTCTAACATAATAAAGTAAAAAGTAGTCAAATTACAACAATACAGCTCCCTTGAGTTTCCTTTTGAATTAGGACATGTGTGGTGCACCATACTCTCTTGTCAAACATTTTGAAGTTTTGCATATTGCAGTTTTACTTTTTAAAGAAACCTCTATGTCATTCCTATAATGGTATGTGACTATTATTCGGATTAGTTATGGAATGTATTTAAAATTAATGGCACACATCTTGATTTTTAGAACACAAGATAATATTCTAAAAAGTGTGATATTCTTTTACAAAGTGATTGCTGTCGACCATCTTTACATATTTTCTTATTATTAAAAGATAAATTCTATAAAATGGATTTTTAAAATATAGATGCTATTGATATTGTCTTTATAATAGCTATTAGATATTATAACTTTTATTTATTAAAAAAATTATGGATAAATTATTGTAATAACTAATTGTCGAGATCCTGGGCTCCTGACTAAATAGGAGTCCATATATTTCATTATAATCAATCAAAACATTCCTCAGAAGTCTATAAGTTTATAACGGTCCGATAAAAGAGACATGAACAAAATTGATCAAAATATTTTGACTGTTTCGAGTGATAATGATCATATATTTTCATATGACTGAATATTTTGACTGTTGCAGCAAGATTTTCAAAATAAAGCTGATTTATCATTCATTTTTTTTTATGGTCCTATTGGTTTTTGAGTGCTCTATGTATCTCTTGCTCTTAGCATCCCCTCCCTTCAGTCTGCTACTACTCATGATTGTAGTGGAATCACATGAAAGAATTTTCCTAGAAATATTTCTCAGAAGATTTTATATATAGTAATCCATAGTCGATGGAAAAACAAACCATAATTCAAAGTCTGAAGTGACAGATTCATTTGCATCGTAATATGCAAATATCATTTCATCTGCATAACGGATACATTTGGAGTACAAAGTACATTAATATCCATCCGAATAACGGGTTTTAGAAAAACTAAAGGGATTTTAAATAATAAAAGTGTACTATGTCATTCTCATCCTCATCCTTCAGATTACAAAGTGTAAGCTTGTTCTGATACCCATGCTTACCATTATGGGTTTTAACGCATATTTTAATTACAGACTTGCAGACAATAGTATCTGGTTGACTGCTTTGATATGAGATTTGTTATATAAAATTCAGGTGGTTGCTTCACAAGATTGGCCAGAGATAACAAAGTATGGTGAATTGGTTTGTGCTCAACCCCATAGACAAGAGCTTATTCAGGATCTGTACGAGAGCTGGTAGGATCCAAATAGAGAAACTATGTCAGGGGCATGATCAAGTATGTTCTTCTCCCGACCTCTTATCTAACTGACTAATGCACGATAGTAGACCTATGTGTAATCTTTATGATAATTTTTAAATCAAGCTCTTTACAGTATTAGTTTTGATTCTGTGCTATAGGGAACTCCTTATTTCATTCCGAAATCAACTGGACAGAAACCCCAGAGCATTATATTCTATAGGTATTTATTATTGCCCAGTATTATAGTGTGCTTGTATGGTACTTGTCATTGTCGTGGCCTAATGACGAGCAAACTGCAGGGATGATGTTGGTGAGGGGCGGTTCTATCAAGTTCTTCTGTATGAACTTGATGCAATTCGCAAGGTGGTATTTTTGTTGCTCTAAACTTTTGGCCCTCTAATTTAATTGTTACCATTATCTGTACTTTTTTTGTTTGCTTAAATGTGTGACTCGTGATGTCCAACCTAACATATCTGTCGCATTTTTCATGACTGAACTTATTAAACAGGATTGTGCTTCATTAGAGCCAAATTATCAGCCTGTTGTTTGCCAACAATCATCGCAACCGTAATTCAGTTGATGGGAGTGGAAATATTTTGCCTGGTATTTCTTTGTTTTTCCGTGCATCCTGATCTATGTTGTTATACACACTGTATCAGTATTAAGAGTGTTTCCCTGCTTGTGAAATAACAGGGACTTGTTTGGATTCCAAAATCTGTTACCCCGCCGAGTTTGACTTCTATCTGACGACCATGCTGACAAAATGTGTGGGGGGGGGGGGGGGGGGTTCATGACAGATGGATTTAGTCCCTTGCTAACAATCTATGTTGCACGTAAGTTCACCTCTATTACTGTTTGCTCATGAATAACATATTCAAATTAATATATAAAGTTACTGCATTTAACTGGCTTCATTTTTGTGTCTTGCAGTTAGGCCAGGTGCACAAGATCTGTTTCAATAGGTGAGTAGTAATGTTTACTGGTTCTATTTTCAAAATTTATATCTGATTGTCGTCAATTTTACTCAACTTGCCGTCTAGACTTATAATATTTTTGACAGTTCCACCAGCATATTATGCTCACTTGGCAGCATTTCAAGCTCGCTTCTATATGGAACCTGAAACATCTGATAGTGAGTCAATGGAAAGTGATGCTGCTGGTTGTCGTGGTCGTGGATGATTTGGTTCCGGTTGTTTATCTTGTGGCGATTTGGATCGCACCTGCTCATGAAGGGTTGGAGCTTGGAAATAGGAATGCCAGTATTATTAAAGCGCTGGCTGAAGCTTGTGGATGCAATGAAGCGCGGAATAGGAAGCAGTACAAAGTAATGAGAGAAAGTCGCTAAGGTCTTTAACACATTTCAGCTCATTGCCGAGGTGATCCGGTCTGACTTCTGCTATTTGGTTTAATGTTGAGCTATTTTGGCATTGCAGTGATTATTACATAGAAGAAGCAATTTGGGAATGGAGTTGAAATTGATTAACATAATAACATTCTTAGTCAAACAAATATTGCTTAATGACAATCTATATATTATGATCATCTATAGCCACTATTCAATATTGTTATATAACATCTCTGATATGAAGCTACTTTTAAATTCCAATAGTACTTGCCACTTGGGCTGAGGTTTCAACTATTGGAGTTAGGAGAAGAAAAAGAACCATATGAAGGCACTCCCTGTTGCTGCTCCTGATTTTGAGCCTCTATATATGACCCGCTTACTGCAGGTAGATATGGATTCAGCTGGGGTCTGAGAATGTTATGCTGACTACTATTCCTTTAATACTTGGTTGAGTTAATGTGTACAGACAAAATTATGAATTGGTTTGGCAGAGCAAACTCTATTGGCTGCTCTGGGTCATGCTGCTTATTACAGTGAAAAGTGTTTCAAACCTCCTGAATACAAGCTTGGGAGCATGAAATACATCGACATTATCTAAGCTACAACTTTTAAATAAAACAATAGCAATCACAACACCTCCGATAATCAATTCTCCCAATCAATATGCACATCAGTAACATGTTAAGTTAAAACTATGCAATGCAAATCATAAACACGTTAGGTTAAAACTATGCAAATCAATAACACGTTAAGTTAAATCATGCCCGTGCCTCGCACGGGCTATAAAGCTAGTTCCTAATAAATACGAAACACATAAATATAAATTCAAAATTTAGATATACAAGATTGACAACTAATGCGTGTATGTTTCTGTACCTTCTCTACTTTAATTTGTTGTTCTCCTAAAGTCCTGGTAAGGACATAACATTATACCATTATACCAGTAGATAATAATAGCAAGGTATCAGAAAAGAAGAGAAAAAGTAGCATATACTACCAAGTACCCCCCCCCCCCCCCCCCCCCCCCCCCCGAGTTACTCTTTTCAATTTAAAGTTTGCTCAGAATGAGATCAATGTCATGGTAATATACATCAACAGTGTTTAAATTTTTACTACCTCCGTCCCATTTTATGTGAATGAGTTTGATTTTCACGGAGATTAAGAAAAATGTAGTAAATGTAGTTGAAAAGTGGGTAAAGTGATGGGACCTATCAATATTTAATAATAGATTTGAGATGGTGGAGAAAAGTAGTGGGTGTAATAGTGTTTAATATAGAGTTAGTGGGTGTAATAGTGAAAAGTAGTGTTCAAAAATAGTAAGTATTCTAGGTTCATTCTTTTTGGGACGTCCCAAAAAAGAAATGAGGTCGGACGGAGGGAGTATCATGTCATCAATATTTACCCAAGAAATCTTATCCCGTCGAGGAAAAAAGGAACAAATGCAATCCCTAGAAATGTGTAGACTGATATGACCAATACTCTACAAAACAGAAGTTGTGTGCAGTGGGAATGAGATGTGAACCTCAAATATATACCGCAAATTCCCGAACTACTAATAGCATGATATTTCACACATAAGAGGGAAGGAAAAGAATGAAGCAACTTAGATTAACGACAATGAACGTTAAATGCTTGGGCCAAATAAGTACATAACATCTCCGCCAACTATTTTCGGAAGTTTATATCAAAAGCTATAATCTGTAAGAAGTTTATATCGTTTAGGCCACACATGAAGCTAGTGTTTTGCATGTGCTTGGTGATGCAATTTTTAGTGCGACTTACATTAGTTCCCCAGATGATGAACCTTGTTTCCAATATCAGTTGAATGATAAACCGAAAAATGTAGAACTCGTGTTGATAACATGTTATGAAAATAACTACAATATAACTAGCTCAAAGAGTATAGGAAAGAGGGAGAAAAAAGACTTGTATTATCATTTTGTTGTGTTCCATTAGGAATGTTATGAAAATAACTACAATATAACTAGCTCAAAAAGTATTGGAAAGAGAGATGCAAAACTTGTATTATCATTTTGTTGTGTTATAATTTATATGATTTCTATCTGAAATACTAATAAAGTAAGAATTAGGTAATTAATAATATACACACATATATTATAGAAATGAAATAATCTTACAAAATTTTCGATATTAATATTATATTATTCTTATAATATGCATTTATTAAATATAAAAATCGAGAAAAATAGAATACGAAGAAACAATCAATATTCAATAGTGGCTTGTTCTAATGCAATCAAACTTTCGCTTCTCATGCTCACCAACATAGAATAACTGAATAACATTTACAATTTCAAATATACATGCATACACACATACGTTTGATTGTTTACTGTATCTCTCGTTTCATTTCAATCAAATCGCTGGGGCTTTTCTCTCTCCACAATCTCACAATACATTCATCTCTCTCTGATAAACACATTGTTACAACATTGATTTGTTTGATTGTATTTGATCGGTGATCAATGGAGGCGATTGAGGAATTGGAGCAATTGTCGGATTCAATGCGCCAAGCGTCGGCGGTGCTGGCCGATGAAGACGTCGACGAGAACTCGCGCCGCCAATCGACGTTTCTCAATGCGGTTGCGCTGGGCAATACGGTGAGTTTGTGATTATTTGAGTTTGATGATTGTTATGTGGATCTCTTCATTTAGGTGTGTTTCGGTTGTGTTTTGATTGAATTTGGCCGATCATGTGTGTTTGAGCTTATTCTGTGTAGGTGCATTTCGAATTTTCGATATATTAGAGTTTAGTGTTAGGTGGTTTTCGGCGTGTTTGAGGTTTGGTATTAGGTGGATTTTGGTGTATTTCAGTGTGTTAGAGCTTAGTTGTAGGTGCATTTTGGTGTATCCGAGAAATTTAGTTTTCACGTGCATTCCTCTGTGTTCGAGCTGTAGTTGTAGGTACATTTTGGTGTATTCGAGAAATTTGATTTTTACATGCATTCCGGTGTATTTGAGCTTAGTTTTAGGTCTATTGCTGTGTTTTCTAGCTTAATATTAGGTGCATTTCGGTTTGTTTGAGATCAATTTTAGGTGCATTTTGGTGTTCTGAGATAAATAGGTGCATTTCGGTGATTGGGATTAGTATCAGGTGCAATTTGGTGTAACTGAGATTAGTATTAGGTGCATTTTGTTGTATCAGAGATTGATTTTAGGTGCATTTTGGCATATTGAAGCTCGGTTCTTGACTGCCAGGCAGGTCTAGGTGTATTGGAGATTAGTTTCAGTACTTTTCATTGTGTTCAAGCATACTATAAGGTACATTTTGGTGTGTTCGAGCTTAGTTTCACTGCTTTTCAGTGTATTCTAGCATAATTAGTTGCATTATGGTATACTTGAGCTTTGTTTAGGTGCTTCCCGGTGTATACAAATGTCGTATTAGGTGCATTTTGGTGTCAACAAATGTTGTTCTTGCTAGTGCATTGATGGTGTGTGTACTTAGTCTACTCGGTTAGCAGTAGTTAGTGTTTAATGCTTATAGTGATGGGTTATGGGTATGTATGAATTGCTAACATTGTAGTCCAAATAATTATTGCAGAGTAGCTGATAAGGTAGTGTCCACAATCTAGGAATAGGTAATACGGTGAATTTATTTGTTCTATTCGATATGTTGTTGATTCTCACTTAATTTAATGATTATTTGTTTGGCTCAGTGATTTTGTTATTTAGATGTCTTGATTTAGTTGCAATTTGATTTTGAATGATTAAATTTGATTAATCATGGTGTTTTTTTAGCTTAGTTATAGGTGCATTTGATGATTTATTGGTAATTGCTTTCTGGTTCCTTTCAAGTCATAGTATGGCATGCATTTAAGGGACTTCTAGTCGTATCTACTATGATTTTGTGGGAAGTATATCTATTAAATGAAGTTACATTGAAACTTTACAAGTCAATTCTGCTTTTGAATTTGCTATCATGATAAAAGATTGATCCAGCATATATGGCTAGTTTTTCACCAAGTAAGGAATCAAATGCTGGTGACTTGCTGGGTATTGTAGGTATAGTAAACCAGGTGTTGTTATAACATGGGTTCATCATGTTAATGGCATGAACAAAGATTTAGGCTTTTGTTATCTAAATGATGAATGTTCCTCTGTAATTTGAACTCAATGAAGAGAGATGTCAAATATATAAAGGCTCAGTCAGACTTTGAATTCTTAATAACTGAAAATTTGATATTTCTTGCTGAATAGATTATGATTACTTAGCGCTCATCTCCATAATTTTGTGCTCTCTCCGTACTGTACATTGGGTAACTTCTCTGTTCAAGTTAATCCAGGAATCTGGTGGTGTGTTCTTCTGTATATATTTGACTTGCAGCTGAATATCAAACGTCTGTTTCCATAAGCTAAATTTTGAAGACATGATTAATTTTCATTACCTCAAAAACTATTATAACACCTAAAAAGTTAGGGTGCATGAGGATTTTTTTGCTAAATCAATGCAAAATTGTGTTTGCAGAAGAATTAAATTGAATGAACTTTGGATGTCATAATTGCTAGTGAAAAAGTTATAGTTGGAGAAACCAAATTTTCAGAATAAGAAGAAACAATGAACAGGATTGAATTTTACATCATGTTTCAAGGCTTCCTTCTATACTGTTTTAAAAGGTAAAGCGTAAAACATTAAGATTCCCCATCAAGCAAATATTTTTGATTTAATGACATCGATAGGTAACTGATTAATATAGATTAAGGGGCACGATGTTGATGAAAAGGGAAGACAGTGTTTATGTTACTAATATACTATTATCGTGTGTTCTGATGTTGGGTTTGTTGTGCAACTTGTTTTTACATAATTGTTATAGTATGCTGTTATGTTCTCTTCATGTACTGTGCATGATTAGATATAGGTTGGTGTATGGGCCTTTGGATGATGGTGCATATTTAGATTTTAACTAAAATTAATAGTGGTAGTGGCAGGTGTCTTCATACTTGGATTGCTTGAATTGGTTAAACATCATCAAGAAGTTTAACACTTCATGTATCTCTTGGTTCTTCCTTAATCATGGTTCTTCTGTCTGAATAAGCTATTTGAACTTCATTCTCAGTTGAATTACTCTGATCGGCTTTTGATATTAAATCGTCATAGTATGAAATGAATCTAGGATTCTGTCTCTCTGGTCTTTGCAATCATCATGGGTTTCTGTGATGTTTGTATATTTTGCAAATTATCCTGTTTATAAGTATTGTCGTCCATATATAATTAAAATTTCTTTATTCGTTCTATTGACATCTGCTGCTATTAAAATATTATATTCTTACTGTTGGGTATTTTTAGGGTGCAGGTAAATCAGCTGTTTTAAACAGTCTAATAGGACATCCTGCTTTGGTAATTTTACCGTTCTCACTCATTTTCTTTAGTCTGAAAGCATTTTATGTTTTTTGAGGGTAATGAACTCCTTTTGGCAGCCTACTGGTGAAGGAGGTGCCACTCGTGCTCCTATATGCATTGATCTAAAGAGGGACAGTTCCCTAAGTAGCAAATCAATTGTTTTGGAGATTGATAGTAAATCTCAACAAGTAAATGCAAGTATGATCTCTTACAGTCTTACTAGTTACTACCAGTCAGATTCTTTGTTTTGAAGCTAATAGTTGCCCTTGAACTTTCATTTACCATAAATCCATGTATCGATCCTAAACTGACATCTGCATTGGTTTGTGTTTCTTTCGATCTGTTTTAGGTGCACTTAGGCGTTCCTTGCAGGATCGACTCAGTAAAATTTCAAGTAAAAGTCACGATGAAATACATTTGAAGCTTTGCACAAGTACAGGTTAGTCTGGACTTTTTTTTTCCATGCAGAAATGATGCGTACAGTTTTTTCTAATAGTAATTTAGCTTTTATTAACTCTCCTTGCTGCACATATGTTTGTTTTTTCTTTTAATATATTTTTGTCAATTATTCGGAAAACAATTGTCGTGACCTTGAATTTTCAATTTCTTACTATTCCATTATATATCATCTTACTTTGTAGCTGCCCGAGAATACATTTGCTGTTACAAGCAAAGGAGGGGAGACATACGTTAGAATTTTTTATTAACCCCCCCTTCCCCCAGCAAAAACACCCCCCAAAATAGAAAAATATACAGAAATAGTTTAACCCTCCCTTCATTTTTAACAACTAAGAGGCTCTGCTTTTGACGTTGACACTACATTAACGTGTAAATTAAATGGTTATATTTAACATTAACTATAACTTTTACATCCAGTATATGTGGTTTGATTCTAAAATGTTAAAGTATAATACTTTGTACAACTATAACTTAATAACACCTCAACATTGTCACATACTATATGAGCTTAGAAGCTTACTCAAAAGGAAGTTGTCAAAGTTACACTTATTTAGCAACGGAGGAGTATCAAAGTGGCGGCTTGGTGTCTATTTAAGAGCTTAATATAATAGACTAGAAGGATTAGGACAGTGGATATAATAGTTATAGTACTGATATTTTTAATCATGATTATAGGATTAGGAGTACAAGTTCACATTTTTTTGCTTGTTATATCTCGTCAGTTTCAGTCAGGGAGACCTTATCAGTTGTTTTAACCTTGTTTATGTAGATAGGTGAAATTATGCTGATAAATTCTGATGATGATAGCAGGAAAGGTTTCCAATTTAGCATACTTTTATCTTTTGGTCTGGGCCAAAGCATATACAGGACATTTCCTGATTTTCGATATAGTCTAATATATGAAACTATTATATATGAGATGAACTGTAATTATATGTTAAATACATGTACTCGTCAAATTAGGAGATGATCCTCTTTGAAATAACTCACCTTCATCTGAACCATCTTTTTTCCATGTTACATTTTTAGCTCTCTTTAGAGAAACATACAAATGATACAATCATGTTCTTAGTGCACTCCTTTGGCTTATGATTTGTAAATCCAGTGTTCATTGTTATCTGTCCAACCATGAACCACCTACTACAAAGAATTCTCAGCTGAGACTTAAAACTCATAAATGATTCAGAACAAATGACGCAAAAATGTCATAGATCAATTGCAAAATATTTAAGTGAAACTAACTATTATTCTTGTAGCAATTAGATTAATAGAAATATTATAGATCTTATTCCAGACCTTGTATTAGCTGTGGTTTTCTCCTTTTAGTAGGATCCATACATGATCCAAGTTGCAGCAAATGTGATGTAGGACGAGGGTGTGAAAGGGGTATTGCATAATTCCATGCTTGCTTTAATATGTTTGACAGATCCAATCACAATGTCTAGACGTTATGAACTGAAAATGAGTTGGGCACTATATGTGTGTGCTTATTACCATGGAAATGCCATTGTATACTCTCTTATATCTCTATACTGCTATTTTTTGTCGTTTCCTGCATGAAGAATTGTTTAAACATTTAAATGCATTGCACATACTTTGTCATCAAACGATAGGAGGCTATACATCTTGCGGTTGATACCTTCGGTAAGCTATACATCTTCTTATCTGTAGAGTGGAGCTAGTGTTTGAAGCAAGTTTAAGTGCTTTGTCTTTCTTGAGAACTGCATTGCTGCATTTGTAAAGGTTAATGATAATTGCTCTTTTTTTGTCTTATATTTTCTTTATACCACAATATCTTTACTTTTAGTTTTGTTATTCCATCGTTGAAATTCAGCTCCACCACTGAAGTTAGTTGATTTGCCTGGTGTGGATAAAGGAAATCTTGATGATTCACTGGTGAGTTTTCACAGTTGATGGTTAACAAAATTTGTTTCTGCTTTGACTTGATGGCTTTAATTTTAAGTTGCAGATTATTGTATTTTTCAGGAACAATCTACGCATTCTGATTTACTTTTTAATTGTATTTTCTTGAAATAGTTTTACAAGGTTTTTTCTTTACAGAACAAGTATGTGGAGCGCAATGATGCAATTCTGTTGGTTATTATACCTGCGAAGCAGGCACCGGAAATATCTTCTGCTAGAGCATTGAGAATTGCAAAGGAAGTAGATGGGGAAAGTGAGTGAATTTGAAACCGACTCATGAATTTTCACAAGGACATAAGAAATTTGTTAATTTTTTGTATAATGAAATTGATCAAAGGTGTGGTTTCTATATTAAAGGTACCAGGACGATTGGTGTAATTAGTAAAATAGACCAAGCCGCTTCAGATCAAAAAGTTCTTGCAGCTGTCCAGGCTCTCCTACTGAATCAAGGACCAAGTAGTACAACTGATATTCCATGGGTTGCGTTGATCGGTCAATCTGTGTCTATAGCATCAGCACAGTCAGGCAATGTCGGATCTGATGATTCATTAGAAACAGCTTGGCGTGCTGAGACTGAAAGCCTAAAATCCATATTAACTGGTGCCCCTCAAAGCAAGCTTGGCAGATTAGCTTTGGTTGAGACTCTGGCCCACCAGATACGTAACCGCATGAAAATCAGGCTCCCAAATCTCCTATCTGGGTAATTCCTTCTGTTTTAATTCCTCCTTGATAAATCATCGATTAGTTCATATTATCTTGCAGATTCCTTTTCTATGCACTTGCAACTTGTACAATTTAATCCTCTTTGTATATCTTCTTCCTCATTAAGAAAGTACATTTCAGAAATTATTCCAGCAGAACATACTTTATGATTGCATTTTTTTCCTTTGGCAACTTGTTTTTAAAGTTTGGTGTTCACAAGGTGTACAATGTTGAGTACTGTTTTTACTGCAGGAGTGCAACTACATCCAAAGTTGTAACACCTACTTTTTCCCTAGGTGTCGAATGTTCTAGCTATAAATAGTTTGTAACATTTACCCTTTCTTTCTTTGCAGGCTTCAGGGCAAGTCACAGGTAGTACAGGGTGAATTGGTAAGGCTTGGTGAACAAATGGTTACTAGTTCTGAAGGCACAAAGGCTTTAGCTTTAGAGCTTTGCCGTGAATTTGAGGACAGATTCCTGCAACATATTACAACTGGTGAGGTGAGTATATAATTGGAATTCCTCAAACTATATTAGTACATACTATTTAGGGTCTGTTGGTTTCAAGTCTTGACTGGGAGAATAATTTAGCCAAACTGAATATGCTGACATTATTGATATTGGATTAGTCTTCTCCTATATTGACTTAAGAAACTGAAGTGATCAAACATACATATATATAATGTTTCAATAAGCATCAATTTATTTGAAGTTCGAGTTCTGTTGCGTGTTTTGTGAATAGGTGGAAGTATTAAATTTCGTGTTCCCAAGTGTCCTTCGTTCGTTTGTTCCTTCCTTTTAGTGTGACTATATTAGCTTAAATGCCAATGCATGTATTTCAAAAGTCCTCTATGCTGTTGTCATCTTATTTAGGTTCTTTACTCGGAGATTTTCTATAAACTTGTTATTATTTTTATCAAGGGAAATGGATGGAAAGTTGTTGGTTGTTTTGAGGGAAGCTTCCCTAACAGAATCAAGCAGCTTCCTTTGGACAAACATTTTGACATGAACAATGTCAAGAGGGTATGTGGTTCCCATTTTAATATGCTCTCTATTAGCATCTATGCTCTCATCTTACCTTTTTTTAAATGATACACTATGAATTTTGCGGCAGGTTGTTCTAGAAGCAGATGGTTATCAGCCCTACCTTATATCTCCTGAAAAAGGTTTAAGGTCATTAATAAAGGGTGTTTTAGAACTGGCTAAAGAACCATCCCGCCTTTGTGTTGATGAGGTGCACCTTTATATAATTTATAGTTCCTGTACATATTTATAAAATTGATTTTAGGTGTTGGGTAATTATAGTGGCAAAATCCTTTCAGTTGTCAACATTACCCTGTTGTCTCAACTTGTTTTAGACACTTATAGTAAATATTTGACTATAATTGTGCTTGTTTTTTCGGAAGGTGGTATTTTTTTTAATTATCGCTGCATTGCATTTTCTTTTCATTCCAGCTCGTCGGTTTTCAATTTGTTTTCTTGGACACGGTATACTATTTTACGCCCTGCGGATATTGATGTTGCTTTTTATAAATTGCGCCATCAAATATTCTGTTTTTAATTTATGATGATAAACATGAAATGACACAATCGGCTGACTGAATTATTTTAATTTGTCATGCCACCTATTCTTGCACAAACTCCCTTTTCTAGATTAGCGATACAGTATATGAGTAACTTTGCATATATGTTTATTCATATGTGTCTATATTATAAGCATGACATGGAGGGAGTATGATGCAGATAATTGATTTGCTGTGCAGTACACTTTTATTTACACTACATTCTGTTGTTGAGAACCACCACCACATATAATCAATCTATGTTAGGCTTGACTTTTAGGATGTTGGGATGCTTGTCTCCACATCGCAAAGCTGTTTGATGTTAGAAGCTAACTCAGTGCCGAGATAAATCATATTATTGTTGATTATTTTATTGTTGATTATTTTATTGTTGATTATTTGCTTGTCCTTTTTTCCCCTGTGTATTTTGATTGATGCACATGGATAACACAATATAGGTGCATCGTGTACTAGTGGATATAGTTTCAGCTTCTGCAAATGCTACCCCAGGACTTGGAAGGTACCCTCCTTTTAAGAGAGAGGTATAATTTTTTAGAGCCCCAATAAATTTGGATATTGTATCATGTAAATACTTTACTATGTTATTGGCAGAATAAAATTGTGAGAATCACAACATACTTGACTATTGTATATTGTATATTGTATATATAGGTTGTGGCAATTGCTACTACAGCACTTGAGGGTTTCAAAATTGAATCAAAGAACATGGTTGTTGCGCTTGTTGACATGGAGCGTGCATTCGTCCCACCACAACACTTCATTCGTCTTTTGCAAAGGAGGTAACTATAACAGCTAAAAAATCTCTGAAATTTGTGTCTTGTAATTAAATACCCAAGTATTATGCTTTAAAGTGAGGTTAGTTATATGGGGTTTCATTTGGTGTCTTTTCTTAAGTCATTGTTGTTAGAACGTGAGGTGCACGTCCCTAGCCTTTGGATTAATTAATTATTTTATTATTTGAGTTTCAGTATAATTTAAGTAAACTAACTTTTCTTTACTTGTATTTGCTTTCATAATACTATGAATGTCATTTCAAAACTAAGGATTTTATAGTTATTTAATCTTTATTTTAGTTGTATCAAACAATTAAAAACTAAAATTTGTACTGTCACAAAATTAAAAAATAATTCATCTTCATGAAGTTATAAAGTCGTTTGTCAACAAACCAAAGCATAATTCGTATCTGCAGCTTTTAAAAACAGGGCATGGAGGGGTAAAATGAATGCAGACCGTATCTCTACTTTAAAGTTTAAGTGCAGAGAGGCATGAAAGTGTTTGACCACATTTATTAGTTAGTTTGTTGATTTTTTTTTTTGATCTGCTCAGTGTTTTTAGAGGAGTGCACAACGTTCTGACACATTGTAAAGTTTTCAGATATATACATATGTAATCACCATTACAGACATATAATTGATTAATGATTAGTCAAATTCCAAACAGTCTTCATGCAATTATATTCACTGATAGAAGCAAGATCAAACTACAAAATCTTCAAACTGTAGTTGATATATATAGTCAATTTAATTTATGATTTAATAAATATACATACAAGTTATTATTCAGTAATATAAAATTGAAGTTTACACTACTAATTTCATATTTTGGAATTGTGTGTACATCAGTATCCCGACTTTATTCCGACTTTAATAACTATATTTGAGGATATATTATGCAGTTATTATAAGTTGGGATTTAATTGATTAATATAGTGGACTAAGTTAATATTATATAGAAATAAACATATTTGATTTACATAATTTTATTTATATGTTTTCAGATTTCTTTATTTGATTTCAACTTATGTTATAGTACTTAAAACGTTGTACCTACATAATGGAGTAAACAATACCAGGATGGAGAGGCAGAGGCGTGAAGACGAGCTAAAGTATCGGTCTTCTAAGAAGGCGGTTGATGCAGAGCAGTCCATATTAAGCAGAGTAAATCACAATTCACTCTTGATCACTTAACTTTCTCCCATTTATGATTTAGTGGAAAGAGTGAGGATTTATATATATTTTTTAATATAATTTATCAATAATCTTTTATTGAAAAATGAAGGCGACTAGCCCTCAAACAGGTCAGCAGCAATCTGGGGGAACCTTAAAATCAATGAAGGATAAATCAGGCCAGTCAGAAAAGGATCCACAAGAGGGACCAGTATTGAAAACTGCTGGCCCCGAAGGGGAGATAACAGCAGGTTTGTGCAGATATAGTACCCTGAACAATTGTACTCCCTCCGTCCCACTAGGCTTTGCACGCATTTTGAGGCTGTTGTAAAGTATAGTTCCATAATTGTTTTTCAAAATTTTCCTTTTTCGAATAAAAGTTTAAATATAAAATTTTTATTCAGAGAAAAAAATTTAAAAAATATATTATGGAACTATACTTTAAATGAGGATTGAAAAGCGTTCTAAAAAGTAACCCATGGACACCCCTACTTTCTATGATTTAGTGCCTGATATTGGTTCTGCAGAGGATTTGTTTAGTACTAGAAAGTTGTTCGAAGTAAATGAGTGAAATTAGTTCTGATTTCTGGTTTTGTGTACAGTGCTTTTAGAAAAGTGAAGGGCCCTACTTTAGCAGCTAGCTAACATAGTGAAGAAACACAAGCAACTAGCAAGCTTTACCTACTAATCTCTGACATTTGTTTTCCGTTAACTATTTTTGTCGAAATAAATCTCTGAAATTTATTTTCCAGTAACTATCCATGTCCACATGGATTCTCAAAATGTGTTTCCTATCTTTGAAGATATTCTGAACGCCGGCTGCTACTACTGTACATCATTGAATATTAAACTCAAAACTTTTACTGGAATGCAGAATATCATCACTGTAATTCCCTTGATTGCATATATAATTCTTGCCACAAAATATTCCTTATATATTGCTCTATTGCATGATACATGTAAATCTGTTTAGTGAAGGTAAAGTTGAGCCTTTAGTGTAATGGCCTAACTTGTGTTCTGTTGATAATGTGATGTTTTATTTGAGTAATTGTTGGGGACTCAGGTTTCCTTGTAAAGTGCCATTGTCTTTGTTGCTGTAAAATGATTACCGTTTCTGTATGCGTGTGCAGCTTATCTTGTGTTATTTTATTTTGTTGTTGGAAGGGTTTCTATTGAAGAAGAGTGGAAAAGCCAGTGGGTGGAGTAAGAGATGGTTTGTTTTGAACGAAAAGACGGGAAAGGTAGATGTAATTTATCACTTATTATTAATATCTGAGGTTAAATCCAGATATGCATTTGGATCTTTAGCAGATCATGTCTAATCTTGCCTTTGTCTTAAAAGGATTCTTTTTCTGTTTGCTAGATTAAGGTTACCCTTGCCGAAGAGGAAAATTTTCTTATCAATATAACCCTGATGATTAGCATTGTAATATGAATTAAATTTGTGTAAAAGCTAAGTTCGACATAGTGTTAAATTTGTATGATGGAAATCTTTACATTTTTAAAAAAGGACAAGGATTAGGATTACAGTTATTCAGACGTCGAGGGAGTGTCCATAATACTAAATATATTTTTTAATTAAAATAATTTACATGAATTTATTTCTCTCAACCACATGTTATTAGTTGCATCCAAATGCATCGCTAATTGGCTGTCTAGACGTGATATCTCTGCTGCTTATTTTACAAACACAACATATGTGACTCTGAAGAATGGAAAAGCTATATAAACATAGCAGAAGAATTATAGAAAACTCATGTATGAAGAAAATATTTGCTATATAATATGTGTATCTTATTACTTATGTATATATTTAACTATATACAGGATAAAAATATCACAAAGCAGTTTTACCCTTTTCCAGTTATGATGATGTCTAAATTTTATCTAATTTGTAAGCCTTTTTTGTTATACCAAATTTCTTGAAAACGTGTATTTTTACTGACTTTTACCTTCTGAATTGACAAGTATCTTGCTCTATTGTGCGTCATGAGTATAAATTTCACATTAAGATCTCATATAAAACCTACTCTTTTGAATATACTTTAAAAAACATATCCATTCAAGTGTCTTGCAACTGATGTTTTCCGTATCTTGTTAGTTCTGTGAATATCATTTTTAAATTATCTGACATCTAACAATAGTTTCTTCATTTGAAAATTTAGCTTCTTGACTTGCTTACAGATGATATTTCTTGATAGACTGTATGCTGTTATCCTTGTTTTGTAGCTTGGGTACACTAAAAAACAAGAGGAACGACACTTCCGCGGAGTCATTACTTTGGAGGTATGATCACCATTGTTAATCTGATATACAAATTAGTGGTGCTTTTTTATTTGTGTGAATTTTTTAAAACTGCATACTGTATTAAATAGATGATTATTGTCTTATTGTATTGACTTCTTAATGTTATGCTATAATGATATATCTCGGAATACATGTAGACTATGATGTTGCACGTGAGCATGTTTACTACACCTCCATTTACAAAAGGGTGTTATTGGTAGATGATAAACTTTTTCTAAATTGATTGCTACTAGAGTTCATATGCGACTGATGTAATCTTATGGCATCTCTAATGCTGAAACTGAAAGAGTAAAAGTTTCTTTAACTTTATCTGTTTGTTAAATGAGCCTTATTGCATTTTCCTGAGGTCGAAGGAGTCATGTCGTGAAGGCCTATTTAACTCCCTGGTTTAACACAACCATTTATCTTGAAGACAGTTTGGCTCACCCCTTGACTGGTTCTTCGGAAAGTGTACTGTATAGTTGAATTTTGTCTTGACTTTTAGTATTGGTTCTTACATTCTAAATTTGTATTTCATTTTCAGAGCATCCCCACCCATCGAACCCCGTCAATCCACAATTCATTTACTTGATGTAGTTTGTTATGCAATAAAAATTGACTATCGTATTAGTTTTAATACAACAGTTAAAAATCGCAATGGTTATCGTTCATTGAATCAACGAATCGATGGACTTTTATCTATGCAGCAGCCGTTTATTGGTCCGTCCATCAATCTATCAATCCATCACTTACTCCAATTTTTGATGGAGTACTTAACAGATTGATGGACTTCAAATTTATTGATGGACCTATAAAAAATTGTTGCATTAGCATACTCCGCCAATCCGTCTGATGGATTAACCATTGGTGCATATGCTCTTAGTGTGAAAAGAAACTTTCTAATAGCAAATGTCAAAACTGATGTAATTTTATGCAAATGAATTAGGACTGTGTTATCGACGATGCTTCTGAGGAAGAAGCAGCCCCATCAAAAAGCTCCAAGGATAAAAAAGCTAGTGGCCCAGATGCTGAAACACCCAATCTTGTATTCAAGATAACCAACAAAGTTGCATACAAGACTGTGTTAAAAGGTAACATACTATGTGACCTATAAACACACACACACATGGACTGGCAAATTGATGCATGTATGTGCATGCATTTTTTTTTTCCCCAAAACTTGGCTTCCAGACAAATTATTGTTTGAAACATGTATTGCAGCTCAAAGTGATGTAGTATTGAAAGCCGAGAGTATGGCAGAGAAGGTTGAGTGGTTGAAGAAATTAAGAAATGTGATTGGTGCTAAGGGAGGAATAGTTAAGGGTGAATTTAGTGTTCCGATGCGGCAAAGTCACTCTGATGGTTCTCTTGTGAGTAAGGATAGGCTGCAAGTGTTTGCAATCATGATTATTTCTGCCTTCATTTTGTTTTATTAATGTGTATTCTTTCTTTTACGATGGCTAGTTTTCAACTAGCTGCGAATCAAACTTCCTTATCTTAAGAGACCTGTTAAACTTTATTGTAGTTTTTTCAGTTATATAAGTGTGATGAGAGTAAAGTATCTAGTTGCACAAGATCTGTGGCCAGTCCTTTAGCCTTTACTTTGTCGAGTCTATCCCGCTACTTGATAAAAGTTACTCTTCTTGCACAATGTAGGATGGAATGTCCAGAAAACCTGCAGATCCGGAAGAGGAGCTTAGATGGATGTCTCAAGAAGTTCGTGGTTATGTTGAAGCTGTACTGAATAGTCTTGCTGCCAATGTTCCAAAAGTCTGTATCTTTGGGATATGCATACTATATTTTGTCTGCTAGATATCTTACCCACTCAATCTATTTGATTCATCTGATTCTGCAGGCTGTTGTTCTTTGCCAAGTGGAGAAAGCTAAAGAAGATATGCTCAACAAGTTGTACAGTTCTATCAGGTTAGCAGTTTGTTGATCTCGTTGGTTAATTACTCAGAAGCAATATATTCTGTAGGCTCTCTTCCTAGCCTTATCTTTTGTTGTGAAAGAAATAGAGGAGATGCTTAGATGTTTACAATGTAATCCCAGAATTTAGTGAAATCGCATCTATTCCAACAAGCAGCAATCTTTTCTTTTTTCTATATGTAGTGCACAACAGTGGGTCTTTAGACCATGTCCATTAGAAGAGATTCTTATTTATTTCATTAATTCACTCCCACGATCTTTAACTTGTTCCGTTACAGTTTGTGGTAGTTCAATTTTAATCTCTTTCTGTTGATAGTTCCCAGAGCAATGCAAAAGTTGAAGAACTGCTGATGGAGGACAAGAATGTAAAACAAAAGAGGGAGCGTTATCAGAAACAATCCTCACTGCTTTCCAAGCTTACGCGGAAACTTAGCGTTCATGATAACCGAGCAGCTGCAGCCTCCACTATGTCAGATGATACATCAGGTAGTAATGCATGATTCTGTTTCAGAAATTTTATGCATCAACATTTTATATTATTACACTGCTGCCAATAGTCATACTTATTTGATACAGAGAACCCTTGTACAATGATAAACATGCATCATGACCTCTTTTATTTGGGCCATATAATTTTTTATATTTTAAATAGAAACATGGAACTGAAATTGTGCAACTTCCAGTATTGCTTTCTGGTGTACACTACACTACATTTACTTTGTGGAGAGATAAGCAGTTTTAATCACCTATTGTGGCATTATATCATTTCCTATGACTATATTATTATTCTCTTTGCTAAATAGTTGTATATTTTTTTCTCTTATGCAGAAAGCAGTGCAATGACCAGTGGGTCCTCGTCATCGGATGATTGGAGATCTGCTTTTGATTCAGCTGGCAATGCCAGATCAGACTCCTTTGGTAATGGCCACAGTCGTCGATACAGTGATCCTTCCCAAAATGAAGCAGGATCGGGCTCAAATTTTAGTGGTCGGAGGACACCAAATCGATTGCCACCTGCACCGCCCTCATCTGGTTCTGCTTATAGATATTAGATTATACATCATAATAATTCTAATTCATGCATTCTTGCAGGCTAGGTGTTTCCTGCTCTTTGTTGGGTTCCTTTTGAACTCATACAATGCTCTAGTAGCCTAGTAGGCTTTGTAGAAGACTTACCACGCCTTGTATATATACCTCGCAATGTAGTATCATGGGCCTTATGTCTGCGGTTTTTTGGTTCCCCACAGCGTAGCAGCAGCACCTAATTTGCACCCTGGGCTTAGGATCGGAACAGGACATAGATTTTGCGGATTGCGACATCACCTGTATAACGGTGGAAAAGCAATTCAATTTTTGCAAATTATTATTTTACCTGTGCTCCAGCAAGTGCTTTTACTATGTAATGACATAGCACATAGTTACATAAACAAAAAGTAGTTATCTATTTAGTTTTTTTTTGACAAAAGTTATCTATTTAGTTAATATCTGGATTCCACTTAAATTTGGTCAATATATTACAAACCAACCACCGGATGCAGTATATCTAATTTTTCTATTTTATACAAAAAGAAAATATTGTTGTCGCAATAATTTACATGAAAGTAACTGTGCTGGGCGTTGATGTTTTTGAGTTATTAATATTTTGGAGACATAGGGGTTGTTTGAGTTAGCTTAAAATAAGTGACTTCTTGTTTAAATTAAAGAAGTGGAGAAGAAGTGAGAACTAAATAAGTTAATAAAGTGTTTGGAAAAGAAGTAGAAGCTGTGAGAAAGAAGCTAGTACTGGGGGTGTTTGGTTTTCAGAAGCAGAAGCTGCTTCTAGCTTCTGCTTCTTTTGACCCGTTTGTGTAAATAAGCAGAAGCACTTTTAAGAAGCTGAGAATGCTAGTTTCTCTCTCACAGCTTCTGCTTCTTTTCCAATCGAAGCCGTTTCTGCTTCTCTAAACCAAACAGACCCATAATCTGCAGAGGTGAAATAGCTGTTGATTAAAATATGCAAAATTCTTCAATAATTGGCTTTGCATTATCTTTTCATTTATTTAAACCAAGGTGTGGCGGCAAAGTCTTGTAGTGAACTACTCCTCAGACTTGAATGATAACAGTGGCGGCAAGCTCTGTTGATGCCTGAAAACATTGTGTGGATCAATTATACTCTTGGCCATCACCAATCTTTCATAGTTCTTCACAAAATACTTCTCCCCCCAAGGTCTTGCCTCATCCACTCGAGAACTCAAATCTGGGCCACTACTACTACTACTACTAACAAATTCCGTAACTTCTCCCAGGTCAAGATCCATGTAGTTGACATACGCCGCTCTGGGATTTGCGGAAACATAGGGTGTCATTGCATCGTAAAACCTTCTTAGCCAGTTAATGTACTTGCTGCTTTTGCCGCTGTTGTGATCCTTTTCGTCCCATGTTATCGTGTACTCGATTGAGAAAATGTTGCCTTTTCTATGAGGAAATGCGATGGCATCACTTGTCGTGGTTTCCATGATTCCACCGTAGGGCTCGAGCAGGGCATACGCTTTTGGTTGCTTCTGGAGGAAGTTTATCAGAGTGTCGATCCCCACGTTTGGTAACGCCTTCTGGACGTAATCGGATTTTGTTTTGAAGTAGGATTTGCCTTGGAAATATCTTTCTTTGAGGCCGGAGATAGAGCCCTGTCCGCCACTGAAATCGGACAAGTAATCCACAGACTCTATCCAACTCATTTCTTTGCAGTCCTCTTCTGTTATTTCCATCAACGGGAAATTACTAGTTAAAATCGAGATGGCCTTGTTTCTCGGACCTTGATATAGTCCTTGAATTATCAGAGCTATTCCTTTTTTCCCCGGAACCAAGCCAGAGCTCACGAAAACCAGGATATGAAAATTATCATCCAAGTCCTGAACAGCATCTTGGAACTGCTGGATGATTTTCTCGACTTGATTTTTCTTATGTTGCAGCCTGGCCACGGAAAGAGCTGTCACGATTTCGGGGACTTTTACGAGCCTGATTCTCCAGGCAAACACAATTCCCCAATTTCCTCCACCTCCCCCTCTAATAGCCCAGAACACATCTTCTCCCATTGCATCTCTATCGAGAATCTGTCCTCTGGCGTCCACAAGCAGCGCATCCACTATATGATCCGCGGAAACGCCATATTTTCTGCCTAGGAATCCATATCCTCCACCTGAGAAGTGCCCTCCAACTCCCACTGTAGGACAAGCCCCTGCAGGGAAGGCATGAACGTTGCTGGACTCCGCGATTGCATAGTAAGTCTGCCCAAGCGTTGCACCGCCTTCAATCCACGCGGTCTCAGACTTCACGTCGACTGAAATCTTGTCAAGGCTCATCATATCAATAACTACAAATGCAGCAGACGTCGTGGTCTGATTACTCGATGATGTGCTACTTATGCCCTCATAGCTGTGCCCTCCTGACCGAATTCTCATGTCGAAAGACCATTTTCTGCAGCACAATACTATGCTGGAAACCTCTTCTTTGCTCTTCGGTATGATGATGGCTGATGGTTTTGAAACTGAAATATCTGAAAATCTGAGATTTTGTAACGAGAAGTTGAGGAGATCAAAGTACTTAGATGCCTTGCTAGATGAGTATAAAGTGAAGTTGCTAATTTTTTGACCACGAAAACAAGAAGCGATTTCATCGAAATTTGTAGTAACACTACACAAAGAAGGAACAAGATAACATGCAGTGATGATCAGAGGGAAGTGTAAGCTCAACAGAGATTTGGCCATGGTGTTAAGTTTTTCTACAAAGATGCTAGGAAGATAAGCCCTTCAATTATATCGGAAAATATTCGATGTTTTGTGTAATGTTTCACATTTTTCAGCTGCCAATAATGGGAGAAAAGGACCCTGATCTCATGAAAAACACAAGTAATGTCCTAAATAAACAGACTTGAGAAAATGGCCCCTACTAATGCCGGATAATTTAACGTTTTCAATTTTGGAAAGAAAATACTAAATTGTGCAGTATTTTACTCTTTTAATCCAGGGAAAACGTAATACGAAGTTGTTATGTTTTTTAACCCTAACAAAATGCTACAGTTTAATAGAATGTTATACGAAATAGCATTATGTTCTTGTAACCTGATGTGTATGCTACACGATATAATCTCTGTTCTAAAACTCGGTGATTAATCACGATTATTCACCGATTAATCCTTGTTCCATAACTCACCGAACTGATTAATTCACCGATTAATCACCGATCAATCCGATTAATTCAATTAATCCCCGATTAATCCTTGTTTCGTGACTTCACCGATTAAGTCCGATTCCCGCTTTTTACAACACTGGATATAATGTTAATAAGTGATATTGAGGGTGGGTCATTTTCTCATATGGTAATATTTGAGGCATGAATGTTTTAAATTGTGATAATGAGGGCCAACACCCAAACATCCGGTCACAATAGACAGTGATGATCAGAAAGAAGTGTAAGCTTAACGGAGATTGGCCATGGTGTTAAGTTTTTCTTACAAAGATGCTATGAAGATAAGCCCTTCAATTATATCGTAAAATATTCGATATTTCCTGTAATTTTTCACATGTTTCAGCTGTCAACGGAGAAAAAGTAATAAATTTCTTTTATATTACTGCGACAAGATCAGAACAGATCATGGCCAGACCCCCACAATACCATCAATTATTTTGCATTATCATTGGTGTAGCTTTTGGAGCCTTGTTGAGTTTTAGCTTTTTCTGATAATTAAACACACTTCACGCACTCATCTTGTTTTCGACAAGATTCGAACCCTCAACCTCTGATAAGCCGAATTGCCATGCACGAACTCTAGAGTCAAGTTCAAAATTGGCCAGCCGGCAACGAAGGCAATATATCAATTTAAGTTCAACTTCAACATAGATAAACACTTAAAGGATGGCACTTTGTGGAGATCACAATGTGACATGAGAACGCGAAGATCACACAGTGAAAACTGTTTTTCAGCAGAAGTACTGCAAACATTCATATATATAAAGGCATGCGGATACTAGGTATCTTTATTTAAGCATCCAGCACATCAACTGAAGATACGCGTGTTTACCATACTCATAGAACCACCGATTCCTCTTTTAGCTCAACCGTCAGACACTCAGAGAAGCGCCATTGTCTGCAGCTGTAAGATTAAGTATAATTGCTGCTGCTTTTGGAGCCCTGTCAGGAATTAGTTTATCAAAGAATATAAGTTATGCTACACTTGTTTCCTAAATTTATGCTAGCATGCTTATTCAGCACAATGCTTTTAACAAACCATAAGTGACATTGGAGTTTCATTTTTAGCATGTCTTATTCGACGATAAAAGAATTCTGATGTGCAATACATACCATGCCTGAGGCTGCTGGTACAGACATGCCGAATCACCATAGAAAGAAACAAGCATGTCGGTGTGAACAACACCTGGATTAAGTGCCACGATTGCTATTCCACTTGGTAACTCCTTCGCAACTGATTTGCTCAGACCTTCGACCCCCCATTTAGAAGCACAATAAGGTGACACCTGTTAATTTTATACAAATTTATTAACAATTTTTTTAGTCTGAATGTTCAGGAATCATCTGCAAATTGGGAAAAGGCTTATGTCATAGTCCTTCTTTCCTGTTGCCTTGGTAATATGAGTACTTTTCCGCAAACATTGTGGCACTGTTTCAGTTTATGAAAACTGCTGAGATTATCAAGATGCATATAAGATCCTACAAATTTGTGGCTAACAGTATATATTAACTGACATTTGCGGGGACTAACATGATATATGACAGGTACAAACCATGAAAATCAAGTATATCAGCAATCCTCGAGTTACCTGTGCTGCAGCAGATCTTCCCCATCTAGATGACATATTGACGATGACCCCTTGCTTGCTCTCAACCAGTGTTCTAAAAATCCCCGATTTAACCGATAAATCCCCGATTAATCCCCTGCAAGGTCGGCCACCGATCCGATTTTTGAAATCCGATTAATCCTTATATATATTTCATAATCGAAGTATATGTGATAAATTATTAAAATTAAAATACTATATTACTTTAAATATGAATAATTATAGAGTTTATAAATATAGTAAATATATTAGTTACTAAATAACTAATATAATAATAACTAAATATTAAATAATATTTTAATATTAAAATAAATCCGATTTTAACTCCGATTAATCCTTCCGATTAATCCCCGATTTCCGATTAATCCTTGAATCGGTAGCTCAACCGATTAGGTCCGATTCCCGATTTCTGTAACACTGCTCTCAACCATTAAAGGAATAAAATGACGTAACATATTTGCTGTTCCTTTTAAGTTTGTGTCAATGACCATATCAAACTCCTCCTCTGGTACCTCCCAGATTCTGTTCTTCTGATTTACCGTCCCTGCATTATTTACTGGCACAAAAACATATTTAGGCCAATAAACACTTTAATATAAGGCAGAATCAATACAATTTAAGTGATCATGGTCGTCATGAAGAACATAAGGAAGTAGAGACTGGTGCCACTGCAAAAAACAGTGATCCATGTTTTTTCAAGTTGACATCCTTAAAGGACAACAATATGAACAGATATCTACAAATTCCATTAATCCACTGTTAAAGTATAAGTATAAGATCCATAAAGGGGCCTACTCTAACACCTTAAGGTTTTAGATGGAATGATCTCTACATCCACGGTATACCATATGTTGAATAATATGATCCTGTAGGCTGTAGATGAGTTGGTTACTTAACAAAAGTGAACTTCCAATTCAGAATCTTTCAGCTTATCTTAGCTAAAAAAATCTCTCAATTGCAAGAATTGTCAGGAACTACACGATTACAAAAATTTTACTCAACAATTGTTTAACAATTGTATTATCTTCGTGCCATTAAGAAAATTACCAATTTAAATAAACAGAGGAAAACTGTACTTTGTATTTTATTCGTTTCTTGATCATTAATAGGACTCCTGAACTTCCTGACACATACGCACTGCCAATCCTAGCAAGGTAATGCTGCGGTGCATGTCAGATTTTGTCTCGGATACATGTTCATGTAATCATATGTGCAAATATCAGTGTATTCATATGATCAGATTTATGTATATGGTATGCCAGATATCCAACCAACTATTCTTCGTACGAAGAACAATACCACATCAAAAATTATACCTATGATATCCGGAACAGCTTTCTTTTCCAATACAACCCGTGCCAACTCTGCCACACTACTATCTGACCTCTGCACATACACAACAAATGTAACAATTATATCATTTATCAGCATCTGGAACAGGAAATGAAATCATCTGAAAAGAACATGGAATAACAAGCTTACATTCTATTTTTTGATCAAATTTCAGTAAATTTTCAGAAAAAATATACTAATAAATATAGCAAAAAGTTACAGAACTAACAGACCACATCGACGTTAATGAAAAGATGGTTGCTGAGTTTTTGATCATCCGACGAGAGTTGAGTCTGAAGATCATCAAGATTCTTCTCTGACCGAGAACACCCGATTATGGTGTGCCCAAGTCTGGCAAATTCTAAAGCTAGTGACTTTCCGAGACCTCTGCTCACTCCTGTTATTAGCACTCTTCTGCTCTCCGGCACCTCAGCCATTTTTGCTCCACAGGAAATGACAATGCAGTTCAGCCGAGAGGCGCTATAGCAGTAATGTGACACGTGGAATAGCAGTTATGTGACACTTGTGATATAGCAGTGCAAATGCTGGAAACTGCCGTCACTGTATTTCTTTTAACTGAACTACTTCATTTTCCTGCGTATGTTACCATGTCAGCTTCAGCAAAAATAGACAGAACACATTAGTTTTATCATAGAATTTTGTTAAAGATATCTTTGTTGTTAAAGCTAGCACTTCGATCTCAAACTCGTTTGTTATTTACTCAAACCGACACAAATTTTCTCATACGAGTTGTACTTTTGGATCACATTCATATTTGTTTATTATCTACACAAATTGTTATCAGTTTATTTATTTTATATTAATGAGTTTTATATATTTATAGATTACTAGCTATAAGTTGGGTTGCACTCCACACATAACTCTTAAAATCAAAAAAAAGAACAAGAAAAAACACTATCATAAAACTATTTTCATAAAAAATGATTTATTAAGATTATAATTATATAGCTAAACACAAATTAAATTATATGAAATTTAACATAGAATTCATAATGGAATCCAGAATATATAATTTTTACACCCTTAATATTACATAGATTCATGTTATTTTTAATCCATGTTTATTATTAGTTATTATTTATAAATAAAAGTTAATTAAATTAAAATTAGAATTTAATTTAAGTTTAAGATGAGATTCTATATTCAACGAGTTCTTTGCTGAGTAATAGTCCTTTTAAATTTTGTAATATCCAAACCTGACGAAAAAGAGATGCTTGACCCGCCTTATTTCAGTTCGACTTGAGTGAAGAACGGTTGGATAGCTCACTTGTTAAGAGCTTATCCTCTGTTGTCCCAAATTCTAGATTCAACTCTGACTCACTCTGAGAATTTATTATAACAGATACTCATTTGTAAGATTATAATTTGTCATAAAAAAAAATTCGACTTAGACTAATATTGTATGCAGGTTGAATAACAATTAGGGGTGTTCATCAAACCACCCACACCGCATAAACCGCCCGCACCACACCACAAAATGCGGTTTTCATATTCGTTGTGCGGTTGCGGGTTGAATTTTTAACAAACCGCGCGGTGCGGTGCGGTGCGGGTTGCGGTTTGAAATTATACGTGCGCGGTTCAAACCGCATCGCACCGCTATTTTCTAATATTAAAAATATATAATATATGATTACAAATAATAATATTATATAGATAAATTATTTATTACGATGTTACCTCCTATGTGTGTGTATATGTGTGTATAAATTTTTTGAATGTGTAAACCACACAAACCGCATGAACCGCACCACACCGCACCGCAATTTTCTGGTGTGGTTTGCGCGGTTTTTATATTACGCAGTGCGGTTGCGGTTTACGAATTTTCTCAAACTGTATGCGCTGGTTGGTTTGCGGTTTTAAAAAATAACTGTACCGCCCGCACCGCGAACACCCCTAATAACAATTAAGTAGTGAAGTTCCAACTACTTTCACTTTCTTTAGGCTTCCACTTTTTTGGCTTACCTCGATTATTTTTGAAAACATTCAAAATTACAAATCAGATGAGCAGATTCGAGACCTTAAAGCTTCAAAACTTGATTTCAAAGAGAAGAGAAATGCGCATTTTGCTTAGTACATCTGAGCTTCAAGAGCTGATATAGTAGGATTTAAGAAACAGACACTTGTTTTGTGGGGGAAGATCAACAGAAATTCATACAACTTGTATATCCATCCTTAGACTAAGTTTCCATTATTATGTTCACAATTGTGAAAACCTATAAACTATACCAATCAGGGGTCGTTTGGTCCGAGGGTATCTAATTAAACTCACGTATGTGGTTTGTCTATTAATCCAAACCCATACCTGGTGTTTAGCTGGAAAAAATAAAAACTCAATATGGGTTTTTGATATCTAAGTGGGGAGGTTGGTATGAGATGTATTCGTTTTTTTATTATTTTTGGTTTTTATATAAGTAATGAAATATTAATATTTGGTACAAAATTAAATCAATGATGCAAAATATATAACAATAGTATTTTTATTAATATTTTTAATTATTATAAATTAATATCTTATTTTTTACAAAAATTATATAAATTGATTACAGCACTCAACCAAAC
Organism: Daucus carota subsp. sativus; assembly: GCF_001625215.2. Taxonomy (NCBI): domain Eukaryota; kingdom Viridiplantae; phylum Streptophyta; class Magnoliopsida; order Apiales; family Apiaceae; genus Daucus; species Daucus carota. The sequence continues at coordinate 2,928,508 of NC_030389.2, forward strand.
ACATGATATCAAATATGAAACCTCAAACTCATACCAACTTAACCCGATTTCTCATTTCAACCTCATACCACTCCTCGAACCAAACGACCCCTAAATATACATCTTGAGCACACGTAACAAACACAATATGACTATATATATATATATATATATATAGCCATCTCAAACTTAGTTAAATCATAATCTAATTATAAAATACCATTCTCCAGTCATAGTCCAGTTCCGATTTCTAACTCAAATCACAATTCAACTCAGACACGGCTAATACAACAATCTTTTTCATATTTTATGACGAAGACATAACTTTTATAATAATTGTCTAAACATAAAATTATTATTATGCATATATGCTTTGGATCACCCAAGTCCATGTTACCATTGTAATGGGCTCATACCTAACAATCCTCCCCGAATAAAACAGTCACCATAGACGACTATCCACCAATGTCTCCCTTCAAACAAGAATCTCCCCTTAATTCTATCTGATAAAACCTTCAAGTGAACCGTCATACCGTGCGTAACTTTGTCTCTTCCTAGTTTCTTAACTTCTTGCTGACAAAACCTTCATTGTACTCTACATTGTTAATTGAGTCCTAAATTTTCTCATCAATCACGATCCTGATCTTTGCTCTTGATACCACTTGTTAGGGACAAAAATACGAGATTCACCTTCTAATGCAAAACACACAAATAAAAATATATTACGCGGAAAATCCACATTCCAACTTGTATTATTAATCAAAACCGTTATCAATAATACAATTCAACAAACTGGGATATTCAAGCCTAACAATACTCAAGCATCCGCCCTCGAGTGATACCTCAATCTACATCGTGAGCACACATAACAAACACAATATGACTATATATATAGTCATCTCAAATTTATGTAAATCAGAATCTAATTCAAAAATACCTATTTGTAGTCATAGTCCAGTTCTGTTTTCCAACTCAAATGAGAATCCGATTCATACTTGATTAATATCCACCAACCCGTTCCACATTTTGTGACAAAATCATACCTTTTATAATAATTATCTAAACATACAATTACAATGTATACATGTTATCTAAGTACATGTTACCATCATGGTTTGATACCTACACTATATTAATAATAATATTGTTATTATTATTTAACAATCCATTAATTGTCCGATTGGAACAAAGATAAAAAAATAACAAATGAATTATTGCATTGACCGAAGGAAAGACTGGTAAGCATTAATTTAGTAAATAAAGGTGACCGAGTGTAGTCAATGACTACTTAGTTTTATAACTATATAAAAGTAACAGAGTTGGTGTAACAAATGTAGTCAAAGGATTGCTTTATCATTATTATTATTGTCCTCTCTATTAGGAAATAATAATCGCTTGATTTTTTTCACGTATTTTTAAAAGTTTTGACCATATATTTATAAATATTATTTCTAAAATCTTCTTTTTGTGAATAAAAATATTAATATCATTTTTTTCCGTAAATAGAAATTTTTTAAAAAATTATTTATAAATATACTATCAACTCTCTTAAAAGTATGTGAAAGAAAGTTAAATGACTATTATATCCTAATAAAGTGAATATATAACAACCCATTAATTGTCCGATTGGCGAACAAGAATATACACAACAAATGAAGTGACAAAAGGAAAGGTGGGTGTGGATTAATTTAGTGAATAAAGGTGACTGGACAGGGTAGTTAAGGACTATTTTACTTCTAAAAATATATTATAAAAGTAACAGAGTTGTTGCAATATGGCAAATTAAAAATTGTTGGAGAAGATTATAAGTGGCATTATTTCTTCATATATAGAGATTGAAAGATTTTATTGGAATACATACGATAATGGATGAGAAAGCTTGGTACGAGAATGCTTTGATCGAGAAAACCATGCATGATTTGTATGAGAAAGCCATGCATGGAGATGCTACTGCCATATCAGAATTGAAGATGAAAGCAGATGAACTTGAGAAAGATGGAAAAACTATTCTCCTCAGAGAATGCCTTCTTGGAGATACAGAGCGTGTGCGATTCATTTTGAGGGAGTTTGCGGACAGAAACATCCTGGTCAAGCCCAGCTCATTTAATGATACTGCACTCTCGTTGGCAGCATATCGTGGACACACTAAAGTGGTTGAGGTTCTCATTGAAGCAGCTACAAATTTTCCTTGGGCTTCTGCAGCTGATAATCCGATTACTCCTCTTCAAGCTTTTGTCAGGCAACCTGATAAATATTCAACCACGGCCTTACATTGTGCAGTAAGGTATGGTTCCGTGGGCTACGTGGATATTGTCAAGCTACTAGTAAAGGCGGATCCAAGTGACAGACATATTCCGGACGAGGAAGGTAAAACTCCCATCTACTGGGCTGCAGAAAGAGGTTTAAAAGATATAATGGAGGTGATCTGTACAACTTCGGCCGCTCAGTCTTTAGAGGGTCCTGGCACGACTGCTTTTCACGCTCTTATTAAGGAGAACGGACAAGGTGTGCACTAATATATTTATGATTAATTCATTTACAAAGATCAAAAATGTCTTTTGGAAATAATTTTGGATTGTTTCTGGGAACATTTATTTTATTTCAAATTCTCACCTTTATACTAGTATTTGAATGTTCTGGATTTCAAAAAAATTCAAATCCAACTTTTACTCGGTATCCAAACATGTCATTTGATCAAATTCAGCAAGTTGCCGATAGGTCATTACAGATTTTGTTCAAGGTTATTAATTATGTTTATAAATAATATTTTCACTTGGCTTGCAGCGGAGAAGAAAGATATAACTATGATGGGCGTCATCATCAACGCAGTTAAACGTTGGAGCAGTGCAGAGGGTGCATCAGAAAATGATTTTGAAGCATTATTCGATATCACTGATGATTCTGGTCGAAATGTTTTAGATCTAGCAGTGGAAAGGAATAATTATGACGCAGCTCAGCTAATATTACAAGAAGATCCGGCATATCTTCGTGGAAGTAAAAAAACTGGTCTCATGCGTTTAATTTTCAAACTCATTGATGAGGATAACAAGGATCTTCGCAAATTACTCTCTAAAACATACCAGGCTGGGATCGACTCTCGTTATAAAGGTGTTCACGATTTGATCCTTGCTATACAAAGACGTGATAAAGGTATATGATATATGGCCCTGAAATAACTTATTGGATATAATTTAGTAAAATATTACATTCCGCAGACGCAAATTAATGAGGAGAAAAGGGGATATGAAGAATTGTTATTGTAAATTGAATACCGAATATTTTTTTCTTTGTGACTTTAGCTCTGAGTAATCTATGCACTTGATATATTTGTTTTGAAATTTTTCAGAAAGGGTATTGAGTTTCTTGAGAGATTCTAAACAACTTCTAAGTTTTGCTGAAGAAGAAGGGTGGACAATACTTCACTATGCTGCTTATCATGGATTTGATTCAATATTAGATGTTATAATAGAAGGACAAATGGATGTTGGATATCAATTTGAGTACAAAGATAAAGTATTAACACCGCTTCTTGTAGCAGCCGAAAGAGGACTTACTTCTACAGTAATACGACTTATGCAGTTATGGCCAACCTCGTCACCTGCATACACAGCTATTAATAAAATTGGTAGAAATATACTTCATATAGCGGCAGCTGGAAATAAACTGGAGATGATACAAGGGATTTTGAAATATTGTCCTGAAATATTTAAGGACGAGATTTTGAAACAGCAAGATGACAATGGCGATACACTTCTCCATCTACTTATCTCCCACGGTTGTTTTGTTCCGGAACTTATAAAACATACGGGACTTGATACAATGGCAAAAAATAAGAGAAACTGGACTCCGCTGGACATGCTGTATCTAAGGGACGATATTATTGCTGACCAGGTACGAAAAATCGCAGTTTCTTTTCTATCTCTAATTTAGTTATAGATTTTTGGTCTTGTCTGCACAAACTAATAATGAAGTAGCATGAAATTATAAACTTTAAATCTTGCTTACAATGAGTATGTTGTAAATGCTTCGCTTTTTATGTCTCATTACACTTATTATGTTTCATTAGACAATCAAAAAGACGTCTTTGAATGAAATTATTGATTTATTTAACAAATAATATTGAAATTATTCGAAAAGACATTGACTACAGTATTATCACAATCATATGTACTTTATGGTTTCTTTTTGTTTAGGTACAAATAAAATTTGCAATAAACAATATCTGTAAACAGTCTCCAAGATTTTGGCCGGATATATCAGAAAGTATAGTGCCCTTCAATAAACGGGAGAAAAAAGATGTGATATTTAAAGAAAAGACAAAATTGTTGATGGATGAAGAGCAAGCACATAGCGAATTAGAGAAGAAAAAACACCTACAAACGTACAAAAAGAGGACAAACACCCAAATTATAGTAACTGCTCTCATAACAACCGTAACTTTCACGGTGGGATTTACCATGCCTGGTGGTTTGTATCAAAGTGGAGGAATTGACCAAGGATTGGTGATTTTTTCGAAAAAGGCAGCTTTTAATACCTTTATGGTATCAGATGCAATAGCTCTACTACTGTCAACATCTTCATTGGTTTTCTACTTCCTGGAATCTATGAATGAAGATCCTCACCAAGTTCGAAAACTCAATGCTGCATCTACTGGGCTTAATATTGTTTCTGTCATAGCTATGATGTTAACTTTCATTGCAGGAACATATGTGGTGTTATCCAAATCACCAGGCCTCGCCATCAGCGTTTGCGTTATTTGTTCTCTTTTCTTTCTTCTTATCATTGTTTTATCGATCAAGATATTCTATAACGGTCGGATAAAACGAAACAATACAAGTTGAGTGTGCTTGTTTTTCTTATCAGGAGTATGCTTGTCATTATTTCTATATATTTTTATGAATTATCAATTTCAATAATGTGTTGACAATACTCATATCAAAGAGATTATATATGAGAAAGGGATTTTTTTTTCATTTATGAAATACGAGAGTGTTCAATTGGGATTGTTTAAAATCCATTAAAATCTTGAAATATTCAATTGAGATTTTAAATTATGTTACCAAATCTGGTGGTATTCAATCAAAATTTTAAATTATTCTTAAAAATTCGATGGTATTCAATTGAGATTGTTTAAAATTTATAACATATATAGCGAAAAGTTACAGAACTAACAGACCACATCGACGTTAATGAAAAGATGGTTGCTGAGTTTTTGATCATCCGACGAGAGTTGAGTCTGAAGATCATCAAGATTCTTCTCTGACCGAGAACACCCGATTATGGTGTGGCCAAGTCTGGCAAATTCTAAAGCTAGTGACTTTCCGAGACCTCTGCTCACTCCTGTTATTAGCACTCTTCTGCTCTCCGGCACCTCAGCCATATTTGCTCCACAGGAAATGACAATGCAGTTCACCCGAAAGGCGCTATAGCAGTAATGTGACACGTGGAATAGCAGTTATGTGACACTTGTGATGTAGCAGTGCCTAATGCTGGAATCTGCCGTCACTGTATTTCTTTTAATTGAACTACTTCATTTTCCTGCGTATGTTACCATGTCAGCTTCACCAAAAATAGACAGAACACATTAGTTTGATCATAGAATTTTGTTTAAGATATCTTTGTTGTGCAATTTGTTTCAGGCCGATAACAAGCTAGCACTTCAATCTCAAACTCGTTTGTTATTCACTCAGTCTCAAATCGACACATATTTTCTCATAGGAGTTTATTATTATAAGCTTGGTTGCAATCTACACAAAACATTTTATTTTTTTTAAACACAGAACATTATTATAACACTTTATTTTTTAAAAAAATGATTTATTTTTGCAAAACAATTGAGTTAAGTTCCAACTACTTTCTTGAGGCTTCCATTGTTTTTGCTCAGCTCGATTATTTTTTATAAACATTTAAAATTACAAATCAGATGAGCACATAAGAGACCTTAAAGCTTCCAAACTTGATTTTAAAGAGAAGAGAAATGCCCATTTTGCTTCGCACATCTGAGCTTTAAGAGCTGATATTGTAGGATGAAGAAACAGGCACTTGTCTTGTGGGGAAGATCAACAGAAAATTCATACAGCTTGTATAAATATCCAGGGAGAGCAGGGTTAAGCATATAAGCTCTTGATTTTAAAATTATGACTTATGAATTAATGTGGCCGTGACAGTTTAAAATGTCTTTTTGGATAATTTTGATTTATTAATGATTTATAGATTATTAATAAATTTGTCATATTCAAGGATGGGGTTCGAAGGTTAAGAAATATTTAAATAGATCCCACGTCGATATTTTATCGTATATGTGACATCTTTTATTATATAAAAACGTTTTGAAGCCAACACTTACAACCGAACTAAGACAACCTTCTTTACTCTGGTTCACATTTAGTCCCACATCAGGTCACATTTAGTCCCACATCAGAAAGATACAAGAGATTTATCATTTCCTTCTTTATATAAATCAAGGCTATAAAGCCAATACTTGAAAATATATTAACTAAAACTTGTTGTTTGGTCTTTTCAAAAAAAACTTGTTGTTTAGTTTTTGGATGATATTATTTGTCCCATATCGAGAAAATTTTGAAAGAGATTTCATCTCAAATCTATATACGTCTATGTACTAGTAGCCCCACCGCTTCCCATAATTAAATATGAATAAACTCACACCACATCCCATAATTAAATATGAGTAAACTTGAGAGTTGTGTCCAACATTTACACCGATTTTCAAAAAGTTGTCGAGAGCTTCAAATTTTCAGAAAGATAGACAAATTTTGGCTCCGCTTTTCAAAAGTGTGGCTCCATTTAAACAGTAGTCACGCTTTTGAAAAGCGGAGCCAAAATTTGGCCATATTTCTGAGAATTTGGAACTCAATATCATCCCTTTGAAAAGCGGAGCCAAAATTTGGCCATCTTTCTGAGAATTTGGAACTCAATATCATCCCTCCATCTGTTACTCTCGTCAGTGACATTTAACGGGAGCCACATTTTTAAAAAGTAAAGCCATGTTTGACTACTTTTTTGAGAATTTGGGATTTTGGCCAACATTTTATGTAAACTTTGAGCACAACTTTGAAGTTTACTCTTTAAATATTTATGAGAGACTTGCTATCAAGGCAAAACATCATCTCACTAAAATAATTTTCATTAAAATACACATAAACCCTTAAAAGAATTTCATCCCTCAAAGAGGTACACGCTCTGAACTTGCACTCACAGTGAAGTTGCATGTCTGTAGAATACTTATACTTCCATACTTTCGTAGAATACTTCCATAGTTTCATAGTTTCAGGCTTCTCATAAACAACATATCTCACTCTCAACAATGTGGAGAATTCTGCTCTATCCGAAATGAATGAAAACACATCATCACATATAAAAGTTCACATTATCATATCTAGAATATGTTAAAGATCAGACAACCATATATGGTTTGAAGACACAAATAGGTTGCTTTCCTTCAGGCTCAATTCGCACCTCTCTCTCATGCAACAAGGTTTTTGTGAACTTCCTCTAAGATACAATTAAGTCTGATTTTAACTTTGTAACAAATATTTTTATAGGTTCTTGATTCAGATTCAAGATTTTACAATATTGTAGTTAAAGAGTAGAAATACAACATCTTATTTCTATCAAGCCAATTACATTACTTACATTTATTGACACAAAATCAGCAAACCTCAAATCACACACAAACCACAAGCTCTTCTTCTACTGTTACACACACACACAACAAAAAGTTGAGACTAGATCCACAGGTATGGATCCTTCTAAAGCTCGGCTTTCGATGTCTTGACACTCTCACCAGAACTCCCACTGTCTCCGGCAATACTAATCACCCTCGGCTCCTTCTTCTTCTCCTCAGCCAGCTTGGGCACAACAATCTTCAACACCCCATGATCAAGATTTGCTGAAACTTTCTCCAAGTCAGCATTTCCAGGCAACCTAAACTGTCTCCAGAACTTGCCACTAGTCCTCTCAGCTCTATGCCATTTCTCCCCTTCAATCTCTTCCTCTGCTTTCAGCTCTCCGCTCACTCTCAACACTCGGTTCTCCTCCACCTCGATCTTCACGTCCTCTCTCTTGATCCCCGGGATCTCCAGGGAGATGATGTGGGCTGTTGAGGTCTCCTTCCAGTCAGCCCGAGCCATCGCCACAGATTCCACAAGGCCTTTTGGCATTGTCATCGGAGTTTGTTCAAGAATTCTGAAAGGGTCTTCCATTGGCAGCATTAGCATGTCCAGGAGGCTCTTCCCAGCATAGGGTGCCAATGCATCCGTCTTCATCAAAATTATTGCAAATAGAACTACAATGGTGATGGGAAAAGATCTCGAAATCGCCATGTCTAGACAAGGTGTGGACTTTGGATATGGTGTTTTGCAGTGCTTTCTAATTGGCTTATGATTTGATAGTAAAGGCAGGAGGGTGAGCGCTTCATATATATAGTGTTATTTTGGAGGGTAAAGAAAGCTCTGGAGTCTTCAGCTGAGTTCTTGAAGTGGAGAGAGACCTACTGGCCTCTAGAAGTGACTTTTATTGAATGCAAGTTGAGCCTGGAATGTTCAAGAGTTGAGTGTAAATGAAATTGAAGACACTTAAGTTACAGACTTACAGTCCCACACACTTTCGAGAAAGAACATGCATGTTCTAAAACATTTTTCTGATCCGTAAAAAAAAAAAAAAACATTTTTCTGATATTTAATCCTATATTGCAGATGAGTATTGATATTCGTGGCAACAGAGGATAAAATCGTAATTTTGACTATGTTCTTTATACTAATGTTTGCATCTACAGTATCACGTATAGGGCGAGCCTTTTTATTGAAAGAGAACATAGATAAACTTTGACTGTTTTGTTCCGATAAATAATATGTTTAAATTTTCTGTGTTTTATTCTTTGAGATTATTTCTAAATATATTTTTAAAACTGATTCAAATATCACAAGTGATTTTACAAATTGTTTTTGCAATTTACATAAACTATATTTTAAACCAAACAATCATTTTATTTTCTCATATGGAAAATTAGTTATGCATATATATTTACTCTTTTGGTACCCAGAATGAAGATATAAGCCATTCGTTTATAATGAACTGAACGATACTCCATGATTATTCCGAAACAGGAGGTAGTCATCATTTGATATTTCCTCAAAGGAGTTGCGAGCCGACTTTTTTTTATGTTAATAGGAGGTGGTTTTAAAGATGATAATTAGTAATAATTATTTGCATGTTTTTTATTGTTATTGTTGAGTAGGTTTAACCCAAATCTGCCAACGAAAAAATAAAAAAGATATGTTCTTGAATATAAATGGCCAAAAAATTTCTACTAATACGAGACAGGAGTTCAAAACAAATCCGTGTGGGTTTTGTCACGGCCCATAACAGACAATACTATTTTAATGCGGAATTAGCGGGTGTTGTACGACGGGCATTAGAGTCCATGGTTAAGAAGGTGATCTGGATGTGTGGGCTATGATTAGGTGATGTGAAAAGTTTTCCTAACTAGCGGATTAATTAGGGCGGCGCGGCATGAGAATCACACCATTGGGGGTTCTGGGATTGAACGTGTTGGGTGATATACGATAGTAATTAAACTTTATATTTACATGCAATTATTGAAAATAAATGTATATAAAAGTTATATGACAATCGTTTGTTAAAATCCAATACATATACAGTGATATTTTATGAGTGAAATTAAGAGGGAGCTGCATAATTTTGCGAGTCACGTAGTTGATGAGTTGTTCGAGCTACCTGTAAAATATTTAAATTTTATTTAAAAATTCCAAAATTCAAACAATTCAAAATTGGTTTATATTTATAATTATTTGGTTCGGGAGACTCGTAAGCATAATCAAACTTGTATCAAAATTATTATAAATATATCATTTAAATTCAATTTATATATTATGTTTAAATATTTAATATATTGTGAGTTAGATTGTATAAAATCTGTATTTAGGTTGGAATATTAGATTACTAGTCATAATTTTTAGTTTAACTATAAATAATATTCTTGATTATTCATATATATATATATATATATATATATATATATATATATATATATATATATATATAGCCTTACTCCAATAGAAACCAAATTAACCTAAAAACTAAAAACCAGTTTCTGGATAGTTTTTTATCACTACTTTTAACTACAGAAATCACTAATTTGTACATAACATATCACTAATTTATATATAGCATATCTCGCGAATATAAATATATACATATATATATACATATCTGCAACGTATATGACCATTATCTTCACCCAAATCGTAATAATGGATCTCTTACCACCATTACCAAACGTTTCCATGACTTGCCACCATTGTCTATCATCACCAATAGTCACATACACTTTCCATCATAACTTACAAAACTAACGACTACTTACCATCACCATACAACTTATCTTGCGGCTTTCTACCACCAAGAACCTTCCTACGGATGAAATTAATCATCTGTAATCGATTATCAATAATTTAGATAAGTAGATTTTCTCAATTTTAATAATAAAAATCGCTCTTTACATACTGTATAAAAACAGTAATTAGTGCAATATAAATTAGTGATACCCGTAGTTATAAATAGTGCTAGGGAAACTGGTTTCTAGTTTTTATTTTAAGAGTGGTTTCTATTTGATCATGAGCATAATATTTTGCTACTTATAAAAATAATTATCATATCTTTTGATTATAATAATTATATTGTAGAACATTTGTCGGATGTTCACAAATATCGTAGAACAAAAAACATTAAAATTAAAACGATGAGTTGATTATATTTTATCTAATTTCGAACTCTGACACTCTAATATTTTGTGAACTCTATGAAACTTGGACGTATATTATATATCTAATTGAACCGAATTCGAGTCGAATCTATTATAATTTTTAATTTGATTTGAGTTTTCGAGTCAAACTCCAACATAGCAAAATTCTATCAAAACAAACTTAAAATTTAAATTAGTCGATCTCAAAACATTTTACCACAAATTCATATCCTACAAATTAATCTTTTATCAAATTATGGAATCTAGACTTATTTTTCGTGATCATGATGGTAAGGTTCTCCAAACATCCACTAAGTTTATTTCATTTGTTCATGATATGTTGTTGGCCGAACTAAATGCAATCGAGGAAGGTGTGATTTTGACTACAAGTAAAGGTTGTAACAATTTTTTTATAATGTTTGATAGCCAAAATGCAGTAGCTGCTATACATAACTTCCCCAAATATTGCAGTGACTTAGATCCCCTTTTGTCATGTATTGTCAATCTTCTGCCTAGGGTTTGTTTTGAAGGTTTTTATATTTAGGTCGAGAAACACTAATCGTGTGGCTCATAGTTTAGCCAACTGTGCTTTGCATGCCAAAGTGTTGTATGGTAGGGGTGATCGCGGTGCGGGCGGTGCGGTTTTTCGCTAAAACCGCGAACCAAACCGCGCATGCGGTTTGGTTGAAAACTCAAACCGCAACCGCACCACGTTAGCATAAAAACCGCGTAAACCGCACCACAAAAATGCGGTGTGGTGCGGTGCGGTTTATGCGGTTTGTATGCTTAAGAATAAATATTTTTAGTTGAAGTTCGAAATAAAATTTAAATGTACAATAATTAAAATCTTTTCTTGTAATAAATTTATATGATATTTATCATTTTAAAACTACATCAACTACTAAAAAATACAAAGAAAAGTGTAAATATGATAATAAATATGAGCACTAAATACAAAGAGACATATTATAATAATATAATCATTTCATAAAAATTTGGTATAATAGTAATGCGAGATTGATAAATTAATATTTAACTATTATTTGAAGAGATTTAACAAATATATATAACATAATTATAAATAATATATATGTATATAATATAATTTTATTTGACAATCACTAATATATATATATATTATAATATCGCGGTGCGGTGCGGTTTGAACCGCACTACTAATATGTTAAACCGCAACCCACACCACACCGCGCGGTTTGTGAAAAATTCAAACCGCAACCGCACCACGAAAATTAAAAACCACGTTTTGTGGTGCGGTTCGGTGCGGTGTGGGCGGTTTATGCGGTTTGGGCGGTTTGGGCGGTTTTCTGATCACCCCTACTGTATGGGGTGTGAATCTTATCTTAGTTGCTGATCAAGTTTTAGCACTAAATTGGCATACCTCTTTGTATCAAAAATCTTTGTATAATGAAGTTTTTTTTTTTTTTAAATGAGAATAAATCTCACAAAAATGAACCGGCAATTCACCGTGATAATTTTTTCATTCAAGAAAGCTTATTATCTAACCGTCGGACATGCAAGTAGATGACCGGGGAAATTTAGACAATAAAACTTTAATGTCCGAAAAGAAAAACCCGTCTTCTTCCAAGAATCCTGAAAAATAAAACAAAGAAAACAAGAAGAATATAAGTCAATATATAACAAATTATATATATTATATAAATAAAAAATATATCCAATGATTAATTATTAATAAAATCACGTGTATATGCCTGTGGTGTTTAAAATATTCACGCAATTATGATAACTCATAATTGAGACAATTAAACTCTTAATTACGGCACAATTAATAAAATATTAACGCTCTTAATTAAGACACAATTAACGCCCTCAAATAAGGCACAATTTACGCCCTCAAATAAGGCACCATAACCGCCCTCATTATGAGGCACAAATAACGCCCTCATTATAAGGCACACAATTAACGCGCCAATTAACGTCTTCCTTTCCGAAACCGAATCCCATGCTTACCGTGCTGCAACCCTCAGACACCACCGCTACCACCGCCACGCTATCTCATATCATTCCAAGCAGCACACACAGACGCAGCAAAACCAAAGCCTAACCCTGAACTCGGGATAGACTCGGCAACTGACTCAGTAAAAGAAAACAACAAAGTCAAACTACGCAATTGAACCCAGACATACAAACTCGACTCGGACTATTCTACACAGGACAGACTCGATGCTAAACAACCACCCAACTCGGCTACGAACTCAGCACCTAAACTCAAAGCAAGACAAATCAAATGACTGAATAGCAAAACTCGTAACAACCCAACAAGCAACAGCCATGACTCGATCGGCGAAAACCTAAAACCATAAAACTCAACCAAACAAACAATTACACCCATTAATCTGCAGAACTCAGCGACTACACAACAACTAATAAAGCAGACTCGGCGAAACAGACAAGGGAAACTAGCTACTGACTCGGACAATGACTCGTCGAAGCAACAAACTCAGTATAAACTCAATAGAAGAAGACTCGGACTATGGTGACTACAGAACTCATCGCTTTAGCATCTCAAAATCAGAAAATACGAGACCTTTGCATATTTAATTCATTTAAGATCTAAAATTTTTGAGAACTAAGAGTGAGCATTGAGCATATGTTTATTGACGAGGATACATAATTATAGATTTTAGATAGCTTTGAGTGACTATTATCATACGTTACTAGTTGATAAACCGCGCGTTGCGGCGCCCTATTAAATTTATATTAACGATTCAAAATTAGTATTTGTAAGATAAAATAAATGTTTGGAAATCTATAAAAATTATATTAATGATTCAAAATTAATATTTGTAGAATAAAATAAATTTTATATTACAAAAACATCTCGATGCAATACCAATATTAATATATAAAATTACAAAATTGGACTATAATTCATGAGTGAAAAAATGAAAATAAATTTTTACATATAATTAACGATTTAAAGCATGAAGAATCTTAATTTTAGTTGTGTGTTTTTTTTTAAAGTAGTCATGTATTTCGCTAACATTGTCATTAATTGCCAAACACTACTTCTTTTACATATACAAGATGCCTTATATCTAAAAAGCATACGGCTCTTGATTGATGACATCGACCAATAAAACAAACAATAAGCTTGCAAGAACATAAGTGTGTAAAGGTCAAAAAGATATTGAGATGCAACTCCGAAACCATCTCCAGTTTTAATATGGATGAACATTATGTTCTAATTATACGAACATTAATCATGTCGGTACGTTTGAATTCCAATCCATGCAAGTGTATCTTAGTGACTCCTTACTCCAATTTCTTTGGATTCGTCATTCAAACGTCTATCATAGTGTAACTCATTATTGTATTAGATGGAGAAGATAAATAGACAAAGAAAAATTGTTTATAAAGTATATTTACCCCCTCACCATATGTGTAGAACGATAGCTTCTTAGGATAAAACGGGTTACGATGTCGCTGCATAAGAACGACACCACCAGCGAGTAGGTTCGTGGTATTGAGAGAGAGTATGTTGTGTTTAGATGATCTAAAACTTACAACCTATAGGGATATTTATAGGTGCAGAGAGACTTGTGTGCTACTCTTTTTCCATAATTAAAAACAGAATCAGATTAATTTATGTCAAATAATCTAAAACAGAATCAGATTAAAAAACTTGCAAGCTACTATATTCCATAAATAATCTGAAACAGAATCAGATTAATTTATGTCAAGATATATTTTTTATTTTTGATATTTTTCATCCAAAAATTTCTGAAAATTAGAAAAATAGGACGGAGCAATTTGAGATGCGCCACCTATACGCCCCATGCTTCTCCTTTATATAAGTATATTGATATTGATTAAAAACAGAATCAGATTAATTTATGTCAAATAATCTAAAACAGAATCAGATTAAAAAACTTGCAAACTACTATATTCCATAAATAATCTGAAACAGAATCAGATTAATTTATACGCCCCATGCTTCTCCTTTATATAAGTATATTGATTTTTATTTTTGATATTTTTCATCCAAAAATTTCTGAAAATTAGAAAAATAGGACGGAGCAATTTGAGATGCGCCACCTATACGCCCCATGCTTCTCCTTTATATAAGTATATTGATTTTGATATTTTTCATCCAAAAATTTCTGAAAATTAGAAAAATAGGACGGAGCAATTTGAGATGCGCCACCTATACGCCCCATGCTTCTCCTTTATATAAGTATATTGATGATTGATGATCGATGATTTGTATAATGAAGTTGGTTTCCTTAAAAATAAATAAATAAATTAATTAAGAGTAAACTTAATTGACAAGAAACTAATTTTGTCACGTATATGCAATGACAATTACTTTTAATAAAAATTACCATTTTATTATAAACGGTGTCGTACTTATTCTCCTGAAACGAGTATTTCAGAATCTATACTATCTATACTATACTATAATAAGCCAACATGGGTATAATTTGTAGTCGTACAAATTTTTGGTTTGGTCATATTCTTTTTGGTTTAGTACTCTCCTTATACAACTAGAAGTCTACAACATATGTAGCTCTATTACTCTTCTTTTATTAAATAATTTCAAATACTAAAAACACTCAAAAACTTTATCATTATCCTCTTAAATATAATTAGTTAAAAAAATGAAACTACTATTAATAACATATATTAATACTAAAAACACTTATAAATAGATGTTCCAATTATACTAAAATACTAAAATAATTTTAAAATTTAACTTATAAATAATAAATTATGAATTAAATACTTGCCCGTGCTTCGCACGGGTTAAAGGCTATATTTAATTTATTCACAAACCGTCTCAACTCTTTCACTTCTCCGGCGATATTCTCCAATATATTGGTATGTGTGTATATTGTATCTCCTCCTCCATGCTCTTCATTAATCTGTTTATATTGGTATTGATCTCATGTTTGTCTGTGTTTTTTTAGCTGCTTTATTTGTTATTTGTTATATAATTTATATGAGCTTAAATCACGAGAATTAGTAATATAGGGTATAGGTTTCTGATTTATGATTCTGGTACATGGGTTTTGTTCGAAATCGAAATATTGAAATACCCTTTTGTTTTTGTGGGAAAAGATCGAGTTTTGTTTGTTTGTTTTGTAAATTCTGGTGGATTTTGGTGGAGGAAGATGTTTTCTATCTTAGGGTTTTTGGAGAACACATTGAAGGTTCAATGTTATCTCGTTAGAAAGATCAAAATTTGATTAGTTGTCTTGATTTTTACGCACTTCCAAGTCAGATATTTTAAAACGAAGAGGAAAATGTTTGTATTTGTATGGCAAGACTGTTTTTGACAGTATGTCTGTTTTTTCTTGCCTTATATATGGACTGCTGAGAAATGGGGTGTTGGCCCTGTTAGTCACAATTACCAACAGGAAGGTCCTATTAGGCACGATCCGTGTAAATGGCCCTGGTTGTCACCCTAAAACGCCTCTTCAACTGGCGTTTAACTGAAAACGTGACTTCGTTCGGCGTTCTGGTGTGAAACACAACTGAACATAAACGTTGGTTCAAACAACTGGAGTGCTCGTTTTTAATCACACACAAGGATATGCTACAATTTCCCTAATTCACAAGGATATAGATAGAGTAATACCTCGAAATTCATATTTGCAGTGGTTACAATGACCTAATTGAACAATTGCAAGCTGTCTCTTATCACCTCTGCTATCTCCCTCTCTTTTCGCCTCTGTCTTCTTTCTCCCTCTGATCGCCTATGTTTGTAAGTGAATGTTAGTTTGGTTTATTTTATCTTTTATATGTAAACAGCCAAAACGTAGGTTCGTGTTACGTTTTGCCTTTGAACTAGACCTTTAAAACGTTACTGCCTGTAACGTTTTGAGACAATATAGTAACGTAGCTTTATGTCGCGTTATAGTGTGACAGTGAGGACCATTATTTGTTAACGTGACAACTGGGGCATTAGATACACAAATAAAGACACTGAGGGCCTTTTCTCTGAGAAATGTAGGAATTTGAGTTTGCTGTGGTAATTTGGAAGATGGGTTATGTTCTACAATTTTACATTTTTTAGAAAGACCAGATACCTAGTTTTGTTTGTTTGTCTCATGGTGCAGTAAATGATTTTCGAGTAGTTTTATGAGGCATTTGAATAGCTGATGAATATAGTATAGTTAAATCAGTAGGAAGGGAGTGGGAGTCATTTCATATTCCCTGAGACTGAATTGTATGATTAAACTGCATTTTTTCCCTGCAATAATAAGGATTTTTTAGATTGAATGAATCTGTAATGGATTCACTTATATGATTCTGAGATCAATTAAGGCTGGACCCTTTGATGATAAGCTATTGATAATGTTTTAGTTAGTGTTAATGTGGGTGAGCTGATTTTACTAATATGCAGATAAAGTTGTAAGAAATTTTAAACCTGATCGGTGTCAATGTGTTCTGTAAAGTACCTTGGTGTGATGTATTTATAATGACTTAGACATAACAGGTCATGTATCTCAGAGCTCATAAAAAGTCATATTACTGTTATCTTCAATCTATCATTGTTTTTTGTAAGGTCACAGGGAACTATTAATTCGTTTCACTGGTATCTGTGCGTAAGTGCCCTAGCATGCATTTGTTTGATGTGTAAATGTCTAACAATTAAAGATGGAGTATTTATAATTGGAAGACAGATCTGGTCATGTTATCATATTTTCTCAAATTCTGTGAAGACGAACAATATCAGAGAAAGAAACCTGCACATGGTAATCTGTAACCTAGCTGCAATTCGACTTTTAATGTCAGTGTGAATGATGAAGGTGTATACACACAACTTGAAAATATTGTTTGGAGTTAGGAGATAAAGATAGAGGCCTAACAGAGATATTAATAAGATTTAGCAGTAAAAGGGTAATATGGATTGTTGAAACGCGGATCGGAAGGACTTGAGAGAAATTATATCTTGTGATGTAGTTTGTAGTCTTTTATAACTTGTCAAAACCTAAAACAGAGGGGTTTTCTTAGAGCAGGAAACCTATATATCACTTAATAATGGGACTCTAATTTTGTTAGTCATATAATACTAATATAAAGTACAGTTGTGAACATGATTGGAATATTCATAGAAATTTAAACTATATGAACACAATGAACTAAAAAGCTCATTCTGTCTCAAAAGTCAATCTGTTATTTTGTTCAGAATGAATTATTGGGAGCATATATGGTTGGTTCTTTGACTGTGACCAGTATGTGGTGTGTTGTTTGGCCTACTGGATTTAACTTTTGATGTAGTCATCCGACCTTTTTTCTATTCTTGTTTTTTGCCTCAGTAATTCATGGGCACCCCGGAGACTTCACGTGAACCTTGTCCTGATCGTATACTTGATGACATTGGTGGAGCTTTTGGCATGGGTGCCGTTGGAGGTTCAGCTTTCCACTTCTTGAAAGGAATTTATAACTCACCTAAAGGTGAGCGCTTCGTTGGAGGGACTCAAGCTGTGCGTATGAATGCACCTCGTGTAGGTGGTAGTTTTGCTGTGTGGGGTGGCCTCTTTTCCACTTTTGATTGCACAATGGTCTATGTACGCCAGAAAGAAGATCCGTGGAATTCTATCATTGCTGGAGCAGCCACTGGGGGTTTCTTGCAGATGCGTCAGGGTCTCGGTGCTGCCTCTAGATCTGCAGTTTTTGGTGGAGTATTACTTGCGTTGATTGAAGGTGCTGGAATTATGCTGAACAAATTGATGAGTAATGTGCCGCAAAACTTTCCTCCGATGGACGAACCTATGCCTAACATGCCTGGTATTCCTGGATATAATATGGGACAACTTCCTGGTCAAGCACCAGTAAATATTGAGGGCATGGGCAGTGGACAATCGGCAACATCACCTCAGCCATCATCTTCTTCCTCATGGTTTGGCGGGATATTTGGTGGTGAAAAGAAGCAGGAGACGGGTCAAAGCAGTGGAAGCAAGACAGAAGTTCTGGAGAGCTTTGATTCTCCAAACCCTCCCTCATTTGATTACAAATGAGAATGAATATTGTTGCTTGGGAGTGACATTTCATATAAAACTAACTTGTAAGGTTGGTGTTTTTGTTTTTGAACTTCTGTCCTAGATAAATCAATTTTGTAATACACTTATATATTTATCAAACAGTTTGCGGCTACAATTGCATGAGTTCAGCAATGCCATATTTTAGCTATGTACTGTGAGGTTATATTTTCACACAAAAATTCCAAGCACCTGTCTACTGGTGTTGTCATCTCTTCTATTCTGTTATAGGAATTCATCTAAAAATCACTACTGCACACTATAACTTGTAATGAAAACAGAGTACCAAATCAGGGTGCTTTGATGCTGCCTAGCGCCTAGGCCGCAGCCGCCTAGACCGATTTTTAGAACACAGAAACTAATCAATCTCTGTTTCATTAGCAGCCATTTTGCAAAATACTAGGCAGCCGACTTTTTAGAACACAGGACCCAATCAATCTCTATTTCATTGGCAGCCATGGTGCAAAATACTTCTACATTCAGTCTCAGAAATAACCTAGCAAGGCTCCTAGTTAACATCAGAGGTTACCTCAATAATATATACATATATTTGGCATGCTATACAGTAGATTACAAATTAATCTTTGGTAAAAGTACTTGATTAGCTACAAAAGTTTCCATCATTTCGACTCGTGGCATTTCTTGGTTAGCAGCTGATGGTAGATTACTCTTCATGGTTTCAGTACCATTGACAGCTTCTTGCTTTAGAGTTTGTAGCTTCTTAACCTCATCTTCTAGCGTTTTAATATAGTTTGCTGCTGCTTCAACGATGGTTGCCTTGCCACTCTGAAATATTGCATAAATGGTAACTTGTATAAATAGCAACATTAAATTAGGAAAGGTTGGCGGAGTGTAATTTAAGAATTCATGTAAAAACTATGTTACTACAATAAGAAAGAAAATGTGTTTCACCAAAAAAATATATGAAAGTAGAGAACTATAAGAACTCTAGCTAGCTACAAAAATGAAGTCCATTATATAAACAGTGTAACGTGTTTTTAAGTAGAGACCTTAGTTGGATAATTTATCCTTCACCCAGAAATTTAAATATTCAAGAAACAAAATCATCGGCAAATATGCTATTAGAAAACATTTCTGTATATCCACAATAAATGCACATGTATTATATAGTTTTAATATTTATATTAATTCAAAAAATGGAAAAGAAGTCACAATTGTGTATGAACAATTAAGAACTTACCATAGACATTAAGCACTAGCTACAGGCATGGTGCGCCTATTTGTACCGATGATGAACAAATAATCTTGTGAACATGCACATACGAGTGCATAGATATAAAGTAAAGATAATTTTACTATGGCTACACACATACATGTCCCGTACATATGTGTATCAGAATATAATTTGAACATATGTACCTTCGCAGGAAGATGAGGGAGCATTGCATGGAGACGAGCGACTTCTTCTGTTTTTAGAACTATGTACTCTTGTTCTGATGATGGCTTAGGTACTGGGACCACCTCATTTCCGAACGATGTAGCACTGCTACTGGCGTCGCTGCACCAGAAAGATCAACAGCTAAATAATCGAAATCGAGATGACAAATTAAACCTCTGGATCACAGATCACCCTTGCAAATGTAAGAACATTTCCCACAAGTTCGACACTCGGGGACCAATTAGAAGATTAGTTGACTAGTCACCCGCCTAGTCATTCATTATATATATTTACTAACCTAGCGGCAAGTATTGTCCTAAGAAGATTAGCCAAATAATTATTCAGACCAAGGATCTTGCAAGTAGACCATACTGTACTAACCTAGTGGGAGCTTCAGGCTTTTTCTTACAGATTAAATTTTTTTTTCTGCCAAAATGTGAACAGAAGATCATGAATTTGACTAGCGCATGAATTTTATTGTGGGTGGTCAGGTGTATGTATAGGTGTATATAAATTTCAAGGAGCAAATTTATAATAGTCACATAGACTCCAACACCAACTAAAGATTATTTTTGCTCCAAAGTATGACTTCACGGTTTGCTTCTAAGAATGAAATTTTAAGCATACATAATATGTTCTTAACCCGATTTACTGCTTAAGTGGCTTATATATGACTTGTTAAAGATGACTGTGTGTATTCAATTATTTATTACAAAAAAGAGGAATATTACCAAGACGAAGTGGCATTTAATATCTTTTCAGCCAGTATCATATCATCCGGGGTTGTAACCTGCGAAGCACAAGACAACATTCATTGGCTTGTCAATAAATAAGATTCCAAATTGTAGACACAATTTTCAAAATTTCAGGCTGATGTGCGTACTACGCATAAAAAAAACAGGATATCTAATTAGTCTAGGTCCTCTAGGATTATATATGTCGAGATTTATATGTTTAGAGGACAGAATATAGAGAGAAAAGAAAGATAATGAACACGAGATTGGTGCAGTGCACTGTGTGTATATTTCTTATACTACTACTTCTACTGCGGTTTTTTTGTTACGTTGTCTTATTACAAGGAAGACTAAGCCTCTTTTATAGATAAACTCAGCTTCCTCCTAAAGCTTGCTACAGTTGTTATTGGTGAATACACATGCTACAGTAACTATGATGTCATAGTGAAATCATCTTGCTTACCTCACTGCCTAGCTTATATTAAGTATTAACATGCCCCCTCACTCGAAATCCCAATCTTGGTGGGACGAAAGACCTATCTTGGATTGAAGAATGGACACCGGTTGCCCCTGAGTGTAATCTAAGCGTCCAACTAAACCCTTGAAATTACGTTAATTAGTTTTGGGATACCGGGACTCGAACTTGCAACCGCGCATTATATTTTAGACCCTGTCCAAAAGACAGGAGGTATCAAAGCATAATCCTAGGATTAACTTATCTTGAGATGGAAATATGACAACGCCTGTGGTGGTTTTTAAAAGCTGGATTCCACTACAGTAGCCCCGTTCGAGCTCTACACTGGCCTGTATTCAAATCTAAATTAAGTTATGTTTTGTGTGGGTATAGGTTAACACTATATGTCTGGTTCTGGGCAGCTTGTATTTTCCTTGAAAACCACAAGCTTCACTGGAAACTCCTCCTTGCTACTCCCGCTACGATACCATGTCCAAAGTTATATGTTTAGAGGACAGAATGAAGAGAGAAAAGAGAAATATAATGAACACGAGAGATTGGTGCAGTGAACTGTGTGTATATTTCTTATAGTAGTACTTCTGCTATGGTTTTTTTTGTTATCTTGTGTTATTACAAGAAGGAAGACTAAGCCTCTTTATATTAACTCAGCTTCCTCCTAAAGTTTGCTACAATAGTTACTTAGTGGCTACACATGCTGCAGTAACTGTGATGTCATTATAGTGACATCATCTTGCTTGCCTGACTTTCTCACTTATATTACAACCCTCCCCTGATCGAAAAATTAATACTGCAACTACATAATTTTATACGAAAAATTACTTACCTTGATGTTGGTGTAAGAGCCTTCTGTGATGTAAACTGGGTGTTTAAGGTGCTCCACAATTGACACATCATCAGTGACTTCCAGGCCTTCCCTGCACAAACATACAACTTATGAAATGATAGACTATCCACTATCCAGATTCCTATTCATAAGTGGGACACTGAAAGAACCACTTACCGAAATATACAGTCTTTGGATGGACACATTTGTCAATTGGGCTTATTGCTAGTATACTATATTATTATTATAAAGCATGATATGATTCATGAAATAAAAGAAAATATTCTCTTCCAGTGAAGATGATGAACTCCATAAGCATTTTATATGGGAGGAATAAACACTACTGTATAAAAATTAGCAGAGTATCTTAAGTCGGTATACAGTAACTGTTTTTCACTTGTAGATAAAATAAAGGGACATATATTCTTATAATTTATAGCCAGTCGTTGTTAGCTACAGCTACAATTACAAACAGTTCTACTTCTACATCCTATTGCCATCCTGTGAAGGTACTGCATGTCCACATATTTGAATTTTTCATATCCATGCCATCCTCGTTCATACTACGAGATAGCAAAACCCCTCATTTCATTGCACATCTCAGAGGCATGTAACACATTTTCATCTGTGCATTTCAACAATTCATGTAACTTTGGTCAGGCCGGGTCATTTCTCAAGAACACTAGCTAAAGGCCCTGACACTACCACTTGGATGACTCATTTTGTACAGATTTTGTTTTTTGCAACGTTGATTTGATCCTAGTGAGCCAATATGCTACGGTATAAAGTTAACTTGAGGTCATGACAGGTCACTAGCTAGCTTGCTTACACATATTAACAGGTGGCTCTTACATCCACTTTCATTACTATTGACTCCACAGATTTACGTATCTGTAAAACTTAAAGTTAAATAGATTGGAAAACAAACAGATGCTCAATCCCACATAAATACACAATACCTATTAACAAGCTCAAACCCCTTCTTCAGTAACCCCGGCTTCATTACCTGGAAATTAAAAAGCATGAACTATAATTGCAAACCCTTCTAAGAACTCATTTATAGAGTTGCAAATAATCAGTAACAAAACCTGTGGGGTTTGCACTTCCCAGAGTGTTTTCCTGTCCAGAGTTTTTACCACAAAAGACTCCATATTTGCCTGCATGGTAATATGTAATGGATGTCAGCCTGCAGAAATATACTTATAATATATATCTATTCAAGAAGAATGGATTGATGCAAGCAAGATCTTTTGAAGTCTTTTCTAGTAAAAATGTCACCGTGCTATTGTTGCTCCAATAAAAAGGAGAAACATGCATCAGAAGTTAAGCTGTCAATATGAGCTACATATCTAAACACCTTGCTGTATAATTATAATGATATATTTGAAAGGTGGGTCAAAACTTGTTCATTGAGGGAACATAGAATACATGTCACTTCATATATTAGTTCTGATACTGAACTCCCAGTTAAGGATAGTGGGTATTTTTTGTTTGATTTTGCCATACTTTGAATGTCTGAAGGGCAAGTAATGATCTAGATGAGGAGTTTCTAATTGCAGGATGTATGAAGGAATGTAACATGGGTTCATTGCTAGCACCTCTTTAATTGTGGCTTTGGCAGGAACACCAAGGACAGCTGCTCCAGTAAGCCAACCATCTATCAGAACCTGACAGGAAACCACTTCAAGAAAATTAGGTGTTCTCATCCTCCTGATACATGCCACAACTTAATTGTCAATATTGTGTTTACAACCTCAATGAAGATACACAAAATCGAATTCAAAATCTATTGAGAAATGGTGGCAGGTAGTCCTTGGAACATGAAAAGTACCATCATTTTGTACAAAATTAATTCTAAATTGCATACATGTTTTGCTTTTGCTATGCAATGTACACCTTGATAAAGTGCAATGAAAGACTCTATCACGAAGATCATGAGACTTCACAGCACTTCTTCTCATTTGACTTTTTACCATGTCCACATAAAATTGGCACTTCAATTGTTAATGCATTTAATTAAGAAAGAGAAAAAGTTTAATTAATAACACAAACCTTTTTTGTATCACTCGATGACACTAGAGGTCTTGCAGAATCATGGATGCATAAGAGGGAAGAATTCGGATCAACTACCTGTAGAACATATATATCCTGTATCACTTAAATTGCTACTCAATTTTACAAGGACAGAGAATCTAGTGCTGTTCAAAGAAATGTAAAAGTACAATAAAATATTATTTACATCATTCAAAGTTCAAACTTTCTACAGTAATGTAGATTGCAAGGAATATTATTAGGCACCATATGATCTAATTAATTACGTTACAAATTAACTCAAGATACAAATTAGTTAGAATGGAGGCTGCTGAACAGAGAGTAGCTATCTATCTAGAACGTCCATCAGTAATAAAAGTATCAGTACTGGCATAGGGCCTTCCGTGAAACCTACTAAGATATTAAACAGATCATGTACAACGTTGTGCCTGGGAAGATCATGCATCCACTGATATAAAATTGCCAAAGATTTGAAATTCTAGATCTCTACGCTGATAGAAATTGCCAAAAATATTTAAGAGCTGAGACTAAGGTTAAAAATCAACATAAAGGAAGACATTAATAAATACATTGGGCACTGTAGCATTACCACTATCTGAAAGCAGATTCCATTTTTCATAATCAAGGTACTTTGCTACACTTAACTTCTTTTAGTACTGATAAGCAGCTGATTCCTTTTTTCTACGGCGGACAAAAATTATCTCATGAATCCATCTTTTGCCAGAAACACCATTCATTGTATAAAGAGGTCATGTAGATATTTAGATTAGATGTACTGATGTTATCTATGATGCACACACAAGTACAAAAATTTGGACACAGTCACACAACCAGAATTGTCTCCAGAAAAGAAGGTACTGTATTAGGACTATAATAGGCCTACTTAACAATCTATGTAACATTTCATAACACCTTTTTGATGCTTAAACTTGTAATGCAAACTTGAATACAAAATTTGGAGGTGATGCATCACTTAAGCAATATCACCTACCTGTAGTCCACTATAAACAGAATCTTGTCTTTCCTTTCCAGGCAATGCAAATTTTAGGTCCACGTGAGTATTTTCTTTAGCATCTGAAAGATATGGAGCTAGTTAAATATTCATTATTTGGTTTCTAGATCACCAACTGATCAAACAAAAACCTTTGCCATTCCATTGTAAGTCAAGAACAGAGAAAATAGGGCATCTATAAAATAAGATGCATGTGCAAATACGCATCAATTGTATATAATTCAAAAAGAAAGAAATCTCTGACCTTCAAAGATGTCTTGGTAAGAAGGATCACAAACCACAATGATTTCCTTGACTTCAGGCAAAAGCGAGAAAGTATAGAAACTGGACATGGGAAATTATATGCAGTTCAAAAAGGCAGTAAATGCGATGAAAAAAGAAGGGTGAGAAAAAATGAAACCAGTCTGCTTTATGTATTTTTAGTTTTGCATCCTTGTTTTAAACCACACTGAATAACTCTGTCTTAGCAGATAAGCATTGAGACATAAACAGAGGAAATTTATGGCTTTTAAAAAATGGCAAGTCATGGTTTACTGTAAATAGGAAATATGACCTCCTTTAGTGGAACAAAAATGTTCTAAAGATTGCCAACAAATTGTTCAATATACACAAGATATCATAGCTCTTACACAATTCTGTATACAAATTAAAAAAAACTCATACAGAAAACTCTAATTTGTGAGTTGTGACGACTCAAAATCGGTAAAGTACTACTGTACTAGTGCAGTATAGTAAATCAATTTGATCTGCACAGTTTCCAACTTAAAGACCATTAACAACATTTCGTGAAACGGTTTTGTGAAAAATACAGACCTAGCGATTCAACCTTGATATAAAAAAAAACATAATACTTTAACATGAAGACTCAATTTTATAACAATACAGGGCACCTCCTCCTATTATTATCTTTTGACTATACATGACCTTCTTCAGTACATTTAAATATAAGAAAACTTGATTCTATCAGGTGTACAATAACAAGTGAATGAAGATTACTGTAATCAGCATCAGAATATATATAGATATATACCTGTATAAAGCAATTGGTTGCCCGAAAAGTGGAAGGTACTGCTTCGGCATGCTCGCCTATGTGCATAAATATGACAAAACCATTATCAGCTAGACGAAAGCAATTTGGATGGAAAATTATACTTTATTAAAACTGGGATGTGTAGATAAACACATGTCTGCACATGGACAAGATGCAAATAAATATCAACCTAATCAAGATTAAATTAACTTCTAGTAAACCAATATATAACAGAAGAAGAAAGATGTTAGAGATAGGTAAGAGAATACATCTCCCTGTAGCCTTTACAAATTTCATTTGCACTCCAACTCAAAAAAAAAAAAAAAAGTCACAATAAACTGTTATGGCATATAATTCAACAAATGTCACTAGTTTAGGGCAGAATGAATAAGGCGATGCAAACATGGCATGTCTTGTTAGTTTACAAAAACAAAGAGCAAAATAGAAGATAACACTAAAACCATGAAACTCATCACCTAGATTATAGAGCCTGCCCTTCACATTATCCAGTTACTATCAAAGTTAGCAAAGGCAAGATCAGTCAATGAGAACTAACCTGTCACTAAAAAGGGGAACAACCTGGACTCTAGATATTCAATAAGCAATATGAAAAAACTAAATAGCGAAGGATAGCAGTAAGATAGGTTGGTGGAGGGGGCTCTTTGTTGGCTAAACAGAATCCAAAGTTAACAACCTTTTGCTACCCAAAAATTTAATGACATGAGGATATCATTATTTTCCCTCAAATTGAAGCTATATTCAATCTAGAATCATAATGAGCAAATAGTTTTAGGAGATACATTTTTCATAGGACAATTTTCATTCAGTATTAACCAATGAACCGAGCAAGTTTGAACAGATATTGTTTGACCAAGACAAATAGTCATGTACACAGAAGAGCACACATAGGACTCAAAATTTACACCCGATGCGCAAGAGAGATGAGGGACTTACACCCATTCTTTTTCCTTTGCCTCCAGCCAAAAGAATCACCGAAACACTTTTCTTTTCCACGAATTCATCATAATCCTATATAAACAACCCAAACAACAACATTACTAATGACAACAATTCTTTTCTTTTTTAAGAAAAGGAGACATGTTTACCAATTATCTATGATATATTTCTTCCATTAGAGGAATTTTATATAATAGTTCAAACTTGAGGACATTTCTTATCACCATCAGTTGAAAATGGACATGCTAATTTACAATCTCTCCCAGAACATTGGGCTATGTTCTGCAAGCATTACAATCCTTCAATTAAATAGAATTTGAAATCATTCTCATTTTTCTTTCTTTCTGGGCCAGGAAAGTTACAAGAAAGTCAGATAGTTATGCACGCATTTGTCTGCACTCAAACTCAAAGCTCAACCCCTGGTTACCCGAGGGTGAGGTTCTCCACTGTGCTATAATGCTAAGGAATTTCACTCACTTCCTGTGGACTATTTTCTCTTATCACTTTCTACTTTATTTTAGGATATTTAATTCCGCCCCTCTTCAAAGAAACGAAACTAAAATGATTTAAAATTATCAATGTCTGCCACTCCGGTCGATTAGCTCAACCAGAGGTGTCAATAATATTATACGACCACCAATTCATTTATTTTCAAACCGACACATTAGTATCTATTTTTGGGGATAGCTCCGATAAGCTAATAGTCCTGAATTCTAGTTTTTGCCTAACAAAAATGGCCTTAAAATGATATCTCACAAGAAATTTGGTTGGACAAAAAGGGAATATCTAGAGCTAAAAGATAAATAAGCAGCACAACTCCACATTTCAGTATATCCAATCACCTACTTAAATATGCAAAATTATGCAAAAAATTATATTTTTGAGTGTTTCTCACCTTGCTTAGCTCAGAAGAACTTGCAGAACAGCTGATTCTTGAACTTGCACCACCATTTCTTAAAGACAAGATTTTGGGATAATGGGTATTAACAAAACTACAATTCTTGGAGACCGGAAGAAAAATCTTGGAATTTGGTAGAGAATTGAGGGATTTAGAAGAAATTTCAAGACTATTCAATTGGGGGCAGCAAGAGAATTTAAGAGCACTCATCTTTCTCAAACACACACAAAACACACACTAAATTCAGTTGATGTCAGAGTTATTATATGTTGAGTGGCTGACTGGAAAGTGTATGGTGATTCATTCTTAAACATTTGATGAATTGTTAAACCAGTACTTGTGATTGTGTTTGAATGAACGTCACAAACGTTTGTACACTACATAATATCCTTTTCTTCCACTAGCCAAAGCACTCTTATTTGACCACGGATGGTAAAATGGTACTCCCTCTGTCCCTCTCATTTCTTTACAGTTACTATTTTGGGATGTCCCTCTCATTTCTTTACATTACCATAAATAGTAAGTATTTTCCATCATTACACCCACTATCTTCCCCCACTATCTCATATTTAACAATAAAAACTACTATTACACCCACTACTTTCCTCCACTATCTCAAATTTATTATTAAATATTGATGGGTCCCACCACTTTACCCACTTTTCATCTAACTTTACTCATTTTTTATACATTGTCTTGGTCTCCGTGTCCCCCTCCAATGTAAACAATTGAGGGGACGGAGGGAGTACTCACTACTCCGTCTGCCCAACAATTTTTTTTACAATTTCATTCTTCAAAGTAGCTTTTAATGCTTCACGTTTCACGATTTATAACACGAAAATTAAGTACATTCACTATTTTTCTCTCATATATATGACTTTATATATTAATTAAAAGGCTGCCCTCAACGCAGAATTTTAAATAGATTTTAAAGATCCAAAACTAAATACATGTTTTTTTATCGTTGTGTGTGATCAAAAATATATAATTTTAAAAAATAATATTTAAACACAATATTTTTTGCATGTGCAGTTCTACTGCAGAACCCTAATGTATACTAAAATAAGGCTAAAGATTCTAAGAATTCTTAGACTAAGGGTTTTAGGTGGAACATGACCCAATCAAAATTTATATATTAACCATTTTCATCATTTTACACACTTTTTCTTCTATTTTAAATTTATAAAAAAAAATTAAATTAATGGACCCTCCACCTCTATTACCACATCTCTGCCCACAAACTTCTACCAACACTGCCACCCATGTCATTGTTTTCGATTTCACTATCATCATCACCACCTACTGCTGATATGTTTACAAAATCTGTTAATATCCTGATACACTATTTAGTGATATCAGCTATACATTTTTGTAAGCAAATCAGCAACAGGTGGTAATGATGATGGTAAATCGAAAACAGTGACATGGGTGGAGTAGTTGTTGGGTTGTAAAAAGAAAAGATTTTTAGTTTGTATTTAGAAAGTGGTTTATATTTGATCACTACCATGTGTGTGTGTGTGATATTAGATATAGATTTGGATTCAATTTTTAACTTTTGATTTGGATTTTCGATATTCAATTATATATATAGAATCCTACTCCAATACAAGCCAAATTAGCCGACAAATTAAAATCTCAATTTTTAGTCACTATTTTTAACAGCAGAAATCATTATTTTGTATATCACAGATCACTATTTTGGATATAACATATCTCTAAAATATAAATATATACATACATATGTATGCAACGTATATGACCATCATCTTCATCCAAAACGTAATAATGGACCTCTTACCAACATTACCCGCCATTTCCATGACTTGCCATCATCGTCTACCATCACCAATAGTCACATACACTTTTCATCATAACTAATTACCAAAACTAGCGACTATATACCACCATCACACACCTTCTCTTACGGTTTCTTACCGTCATGAACCTTTCTACGACTAAAATTGATCATCTATAATCGATTACCAATAGTTTGGTAAGTAGATTTTCTCATTTTCGAATAATAAAAATCGTTGTTTATATACTATATAAAATAGTGATTAATACAGTATAAATTAGTGATTTCTATAGTTATAAATAGTGGTTGGGAAACTGGTTTTTAGTTTGTGTTTAAGAGTTGGTATGTATTTGATCACTTGCATATATATATATATATATATATATATATATATATATATATATATATATATATATATATGGCATTGCTCAAAAAAGAACACTTTTAAAAGAAGAACACCACAGAACACTTTAGAATCAAATTTATAGAATCTCATCTAAAACTTAATCTTCTTTTCAAATTTTAAGTTGATTAACTTTTTATTATGAATAATAATAGAATCCGTCATGTTTAACAATAAATTTGGGTTAAATATACCATGATTCTATGTAAACTTATTCATGCAAAAAATTATATATATGATTTTATTCTGAATTCTATTTTGGATTCTAAAATATTTCATAGTAATAATGTGGATGAATTTGGATGTTAGATTTCATATATGAAGTTTAAATGGTGTTTAATTAACTATATAATTATAACTTTAACAAATCATTCTTTGTGAAAAATAAAGTGCTATGATAGTGTTCTGTGTTGTTCTTTTTTTAAGATGTTCTGTATGGAGTGCAACCCATATATATATATATATATATATATATATAAAGATGATCAAATGGAAACCAATATTAGCCTAAAAAAATCCTAAAAACTAGTTTTAAAATGATCAAATATCTCCTTATACTTTTCAAAAATTACAATATGCACCACCTATTTGGCACGTAAATTTTTCATAACTTACACTTTTTACCAATTGTCACGTCAGCAATGGGACCCACCCAGATGCCGCGTCACCCGCCACGTCAGTGGCGCCCACCCAGACTGTCACGTCAACTCCAAGTCAGCACTAGGGGCCCCCGGACTGCGACGCAATCACTGGGGGCACCCAGACAGCCACGTCAGCATGACGTCACTACCACATCAGCAAAATACTGACGTGGCAAACTGCCACATCTACAGCCCCACCACGTCAGCGTTGGGCCTGCTACCACTTTAGCAGTGGGCCCCCAGAAATTAAAAAAAAGGGTAATGCTACGTGTACCCCAAAATTTATTCTAAAACATTTTACCAAATGGCATGGTAGACATATGACGATTTTTAATTGGGTGATTGATGTGCATGTAGAGGGTCCCATTATTATAAGTGTGAGAGAAACCAATCATACATCGCCTGATCGCCACTTGAATTTGGAAAAAAAAATTGGGAACACTTTTTGGGGTTCCTAACATTTTCCTAAAAAAAAATATGAAGTCATGCAGTGGAGTGCAGTTAACAATTATGGAGTGGGTATTGTAAAATTGGGAGTGAATTAACCTGGTGATTTTTAGTTTGTAGGCTAATTTCGTTTTTATTGGAGTAAGACCTCAAAGAGATGATCAAATACAATACAATATTAGCCTAAAAACTAGTTTTAAAATGATCAAAGATTTCCTCTTTTCAAAGCTTACAATATGCACCCCTTAGTTGGCACATCAATTTTTCAAAACTGACATGCATGTTCTAACTTCTATCCAATCGCCTCGTCAACAATGGGACCCAACCAGATGCCACGTCACCCACTACGTCAACTGACACGTCAGCATTGGGGGCCACCTAGACCACCACGCTAGCTACCAAGTCAACATTGGAGGCCACCCAGACTGTCATGTCAGCTGCCACATTAGCAAAGTACTAACGTGGAAACCACCACATTAGCAACCCGCCACGTCAGTGCTAGCCTGCTGCCACGTCAGCTGTGGGCTCCCTAGAAATCAAAAAAATGAAGTCATCTAGTGGAGTGTAGTTAGCAATTATGGAGTGAGTATAATAAAATTACGAGTGTACCTAGTGGTTTTTAGTTTGTAGGCTAATTTGATTTGTATTGGAACAAGCCCATACACACACACTATTAAAGTCAAAAAATTGAAAGTTTGGTCGGTCGGTTGGTATTTGGGCCGAAATACGGGCCTATCTATATAATCAATTATTGCTTTTAACTAAAATATATTGTCTTTTTTATATTTTCTAACTAAAGGAATTAGTAATTACTTTTTTAACTAAAACAAATTATCTTTTTTAGATTTTCTAAATAAAAAATCGATCTTCTACAATTAACACGGGTGTCATATATGTAAAAATATAATATCGTCATAAATAATATTAATAAATAATCAGTGATATTTTTCAACCAAAATAAATTAACATTATTTTTAAATACTCTAAAGGACTAACTTTAAAAGTAATATTATAAATCTATATTAACATATTATTATAGTATTAAAGCCCAAACATGAAAAGTTTAGTTGATCGGCAGGTCAGTCGAGTTTGGTGAGTTGGTTGGTATTCGACCCACATACCTTCTTAATTTATAACATGTTATCATATATTTTTTATATTATCAATTAATTTAAAACATTAAAAATTGGGTTAGTATGATGGTTCTGTATTTAGGTTTACGCGTCACTTAACTTAAAATATGTTTAGTACTATATTATTAATTATTAAATAACGAAATATTAAAAGGGTGATCGCTTGATTTATATCTGGGTTTATAGGCCTCCTTAAATTATAACAGGTGAAAAATATATTTTAACATTCTCATTGAAATATATGTCTGCGACCTAATTTTCAATTCGCCATTTGACGGACTTAACTATTAACAATTTATCTAGTTGTTAAATAAAAAATTTATTGAACCAAATTATTCTATCATAATTTTACTTTCGTAATAAAATTAGTTAATTTAAAATATATACGATAAAATAACAAATATTATAACCGTCCGTGCATTGCACGTGTTATAAGCTAATATGTGTATATACATAAATACACACACACATATGTATATAATATTTATAGAAATTTATGTTCGATCTTATATAGAGGACAAATTAAAGATACACATGTCATGAAACATGTTATGTTTAAAACTATTTTATGTGCAAAACATGTTACATGACATATATCTTATAATTAATATTTTATATAAAATATTTTCATAATATTTTAGAATCAGGACATGTTGCAGGGCATATGAATCTCTCATTAATACTTTCTGCAAGATCCTGCATCAAACATCGACCAATTATAAATTTTATAATGACGTATAAAGGTTAATGTCTTGATATTTTAGAAAATCGAGTTTTAGATTTACCCAAATCAAATAGAAAAATCCATGAATTCGTTCAGATTTTCAAGTTCGGATAGTTATCAAGTGCAACCCAGGCTCTAAAATAGATAAAATATTTTAAATTTGAATTTGGATTCTGTTTTATCTAACCTGATCCAACCCCATTATTATTTCTTATTTTTTTATCGAGCTCTCGTCATAGACGAATCATTCATGTTATAATCTTCTACATACTCATAGAAAATTCTTACAATTGGCTAGAATCCCTCTTTTTTCTTTAAGAGTATATATATATATATATATATATATATATATATATATATATATATATATATATATATATATATATATATATATATATATATGGTAGAGTCGCGGAAACGCTTGTTGACTTCTGTGTTTATAAAACAGAAACTCATATTGAATTGGGTGGTAGAGTCGCGGAAACACTTGTTCACTTCTGTGTTAATAAAACAGAAACTCATATTGAATTGGGTGGTAGAGTCCGCGTATAATTGGTTAAACTCGCATTAACATTCGAGTACGTAACACTACTCTTCAAATATGACAATTAAGTTTTAACAAATTTCACTATTTTACTCATTTTGCTTATTCTTTCGCCGATAAAAGTGAGAGTATACCGTAAAATACCTGCAAATTTGTCACTCAAATGCATTTAATCTTAAACTTTTATACGTAACAAACAATTTTTTTTTCATTAAGAAAATTGATTGGGGATTAGGACTTAACAAGATTGACGTGTAAATAAATCAATAATTGCCTATCAAGTTGCCAAGTACTTACAACTTCCAAAACAGACCACACATCAAATTCTAAACAAACCGGCCAATCATCTGGTAGTACCTCCGTGCCTCCATCTAACTTATGGTAAGTGCCAGCTGACATGCATGGGATATTTGGATCTATATAGCACAATGCATGTGTCAAATTGTCATTGTCTGTTTAAAAGATAAACACTGTGAGACTACATTTATAAAGTACTAGTATTATATTCAGCAACAGGGTATATTCAACCGGGAGTTTTTGAGAATTTTTTTCATTCATGATATTCGAATTATGCTAAAATTCATTAAAATGTTATGATATTGAGTTAAGATTTTAAATTATGCTATAAAATTTGATAATATTCAATCAGAATTTTAAATTATGCTTATATTTAAATGTGATTGTTTAAAATCTATTAAAATCTGATGCCATTCAAATGCTGATGAATTTTTTCGGATTTAATATGATGGATTTTATACTATTGTTCAGTGTATTTTAAGTTTTTTGAATTTCACTAAAATTAATGAAATTTTAAAGCATGATGCTTAATTCTTGAAAAATCTATATCAACTTTGCCACATTTTATGAAGAATAGGCATAAAATCAAAATGATATATATAGTCAATGGAGGTTGAATTATTTTGAACGAAATTGTCTAAAAAAAATAGATGTTGAGTTGTTTCTTATTATTTTAACGGTTTTTCTGTGGTGTGCCCATGGGCACACACTAAGCGCTAACTTTCACGAGTATGGTGCATTTTTATTGGTCCTCCAATCATAAATATGGATGGCCCCCCTGCATTTGCACCAAGTCCACCAATAAAAACCCACCAAACTAATCAAAGTTAGTGTTTATTGTGTGCCCTTGGGCACACATTAGAAAGACCCTTATTTTAATATCACAAATGACACATCCTCCAAATAAATTATCAAGTCCAAACCGCTGATTCGTTTTTAAAAAATAGTCCAAACCTCTGATTAGATTACTTATGAGATGATTTATCGAATCACACCTAATTGTAATTTATTCTCACACCTATTCTGCTGAAATTTTACAAGAACAATACTCTAAAGATCTAATATTCATTGATTAAGATCTGATAGTCATGGGTTTAACTTCTTATCCTGTGTTGAGTAATATTAACCTACTCTATAACGGGATAACGGGATAATTGAGCGTAAGGGGTTGTTTGGTTCGACAAGTGGTACGATGTTGGAATGAGAAATCGGGTTAAAACAACACTCTTGGGACCCTCTATACTCAACTTTCTGACACCAGAGGCTGTCATGCAGCAAAGTACTCATGAAACTTTAGTTTGTAAGCAAATGTACCATCAAACTTCTTAGTTACAGTAGTATCTACTTATCTTTGTGTCATAAAAACCCTGTTTTGTTGTAGTCTAGGAACTTCACCTCTCTGATTACTTCGAGCTAGTGTTGGCAAAATGCAAGAAGCTTCAAGTGTATGGCAGCATTGTGTTACACATTGATTTTTCAATAAAGCATCTGCGTTACATATGGCTGGTAAATAAAAACCTACATGACAGGGAAGGAAAAAGAACAAGACGAAAGCTCAAGAAATTAGACACCCTATTTTATCAAACTTAAGCCAGTCTACTATCTTGTAAGTTTCCCCTTAGTCGACTTTGCACAATCCCATCATATCTTTCTATGTTTATCCTTTATTTTAGTAGATCTTGCACAATCCAACCACAAAAAATGACCACCTTTGGGTTTGTGCTTACGAACTGGAGCCCGTGTCTGTTGATTAATCTGTTGATACATACAAAAATTAAACATATTAATGTAACACTTAAAAAGACAAATGTTTTAAGAAATGGTGCACAGATTTCTGCAGCCTACCTTTCCCTTTGCACGATGTTTGTGGTTATTCCAGCAGAACATTCCACTACATCTTCCAGCTCCTGAGCTCGATTTATACCCCCTAGGACAATACCGAAGAAGCCATTAGTTTCACAAAGCATTCAAAAATTACAAGAGCATATATTAGGAGTAATTTTCCTCATGATGAGTCTAACACGATGCTACTTAAGAGTCACGATTGTTTTTAGATCATTAAAGTTGTTTCAGAATAATGCTTATGCATGTTATTTCTAAATTGAATGCTTTTAGGTGATGGCGCATGTTAACAAACAGACTGCAGCTATAGCTACAGGTGCATTTTGCATTTAATACAGGGCAAGTTCAGAATCAGAACAAATATCGACACAAGAAAGTTTCCTATTAGTTTGAAATGAATAACTGCATTTTAAAGCATAATTCTTCGCAAGTGTAGAAAATAAATTGTTATTACTTACGTGCTTTCTCTGCTGAGATCACTCACATAGCTCCTATTGTGCAATAAACTTGGAGACATCGGATAAAGGTCGAATCTTGGACCAGCTTGACTAATTTGAGTTGCCTCTTTTACATCATAGATTTTCAAGGCACTAAATTCCTCTTTCAACTCATCTTCCCAACGCTGAGAGGTCAAGCTTGCAGGATCCATGAAATCCATCTGATTTTGATGGTAGACGTCAACTTGGGGTAGAACTTGATTCCTCTCAGGTTTGGAATGATTTAGTGATCCAGGACTCACTTTTTCTGCAGTCTGCAAATATGCAGTTTCTAATTGCTGTTCATGGTTGACCGACTCAATCCTGGGAGCAGGGACTTCGGGCTTCGTTGATAGTGATCTTGAAGTAGATTGTAAATTTCCAGGTATATCAACATTAAAATCGTTCAAGCTTGCTCTTGATAGCTTTTGTGGTACCTGGTATATTATCAAGATCAGAAAAAAGGTCCAGTTGGTTGGATAAAATAATCTAATGCTGCGTATCTATACCTGAGTTTCGTGCTCTTTGACCATGGGATCTACCAAAACCAATTGTCTTTCACTATTAATGAAGGGGTCATCATCTGGCAAAAGTACAATCCTGACCTCTACATTGCTGCCTCGCATAACAACTTCAAATGAGTTTGTGATACTGCTAAGAAATCTTTCGGCTCTGAGTTTCATATTACTGTCAGTAAATGCAATGTATGCAACAAAGCTACCTGTAACCAAAAGAGAAGAGAATCAGAAGTTGCCATGGATAATAAAGGTGCTGTATAGAAATTTCACCCGATAAGGTTCAGACCTCATTAAAAATTTAGTAGCACATCTTATCACAGTCAATGCACTAGTAAATTAGATAACTTAGCATACAGAACATGTAAAAGTACATACTTTAACACCCAATTTAGAAAAATTTAGGGCATCTTAGAAAATATATGGTAATGCTATAAGTTCTTTGCCCATCCAGGAAATTTTAAGGAATATTGATCATCGAGGAGCGGAAGATTCGAACATTCCATTGTGCATTAGGACTCAACAGTGACTGAGACACAGAAATTGTATCATTACTTTAAAGTACCTTCAACTTCAGATATCAACACAAGTTTGCCATAATTATGAAGCAACTGCCTCAGTGTCTTTGAATGACAGCTTTGAATACATCGGATCCAAATATCATCCAGCATATTTGACCTTGTTTCATCCCCAATATTTGCATGGGAGACATTCAATGAATTACCATTCTTAAATTGGCTAAGAGCAGGATTTGAATTGAGATCAAGTCCATCATCTTGACTGGTTGAATTTCGGTGAGTGGCTTTATGTAAGGACATTGGAGAGGCGGACCTTCGTGATGTGTATTGAGTGGCGGGCCCTAGATTTTGAGAAATACCGTTATTGAAAGTACTTAATGGATCCTCAGTTGTTCTAGAGCTTTGTCTCCTACTGCTTTCTGTTTGAGTGGGCACTGGGGAAGGTACAGAGCCTAGCTGCAAAAGGGTTGCAGTAAACCATGTTGATCTTTCACTTGAAACCCTTAGATGCTTCTGAGCCTCGGAGAGAAGGTGTAAAGCATGTTTTAATCTGTCTAGTTCAGCTTCATTCACTGCAGAAAGTTCTCAAATTTGAATAAACCTTTTAGCAGAATATCAAATTGTATATGACCATAGTAACAACCAGTGCGGATTAATTAAACCATACACACATTTTTCCATAACATCGATTAATCATACAGAAACATAAGACACATCCATGTCCGATCTATTCCACATCATATATAGAGAAAGCTAATATACAGTAATACTAACCATTCACGTTTAGCTAATACCCGAACACTGATACTTCTATACCAAATAACCTAGACCATTTCTTATGTTATAACTACTTCAAATTATTAAGCTGAAATAAACTATTATATATTTCTTTATAGAAATATAAATGAAATCTAGCCAAGGTAAATGGTAAGAGTTTGTTCTATGAACTTTAAGGATTAGATACATATAATGTGCCCAAGGTAACTCTAGATAATATATTACCATCTGTTTGAGGCGAATCAGTGACAGATGTGGCAAAACATTTTTTTAGTATCCTCCTTTAAATACTTCTTAAATAGAAGTAAATCCCCTAGACAGGTCAACTAAGTAGCATACCTTATATATCTTCAACATTTGAGAATTAAATGATACCCTAACAATGGAATAAGCGAATGAAGAACAAACATTATTTCGGGAAGGAAAATGTTTTCTATTAAACATCAGTGTGATAACAATGTACATGTTACTTACAGCTTCTTCCATCAATTAAGGAGTCGCTGTATTTGGCATCAACAATCTGGTAAGTTCCTGCTATAATATCCATAATTAGCGTGGCCAGCTGGGACATTAATAGTAATGGATCATTTCCTGAGTTCATCAGCTCTCTCGCTCTCTTTACTGTTCCAGCTGTATCTGATGACATAGCCGACTCCAATAGCTCAAGCAGTATCTCATCAGATACAACTCCCACCTATAAAAATGACATGACACAAGCAATCTTGAACCAACTGGGTTATCCACTAATAGAAAAACAATTAGTCGCGATTTACCATCATGCAAGTTCAATAAAAGAGCTCACTAGCCCAAAATCTGTCCGTCATACAGATAAGGTAACAAAAGACAAATAGATAAACAGAAAATCACTCTGTAAAAAATGGATAGGGAAGCACAAACTCACAAGTTCATTGACCAAAGACGTGGTGATCCTTTTGCCTAACAAAGACAACTGGTCCAACATAGTTTCTGCATCATGGAGAGAACCATCTGCATTCACCGCAATCAAATTCAGTGCATCTAATTCAGCATCTAAATCCTCTTCATCAGCAATATTTCTCAACTTTGATGCAATGTCACCATCTCTGATTTTGATAAAAAGGTACTTCTGGCACCGTGATAGAATAGAACGTGGAACGCTGTCAACATCGGTTGTTATAAATATGAACACAACACGCGGAGGGGGTTCCTCAAGAAACTTTAGGAAAGTTAACCATATCTTTGCAGGTAATAGGTGACACTGATCAACAACAAAAATTTTGTGAAGGGTAGAGGTTGATGGAGGATCTGCTGACAAGATTTTCAAGAGATGCCTAACTTTTGCAATGCCATTCTTGTTGGAGCCATCAACTTCAGTAAGTTCCTTACATTTTCCTGAAAGAAAATCAGTGCAAATCCTGCAAACCCCACAAGGCTTGCTTTCATCATTGGCGAAGCAATTCAAAGCAGTCGAAAAAATCCTGGCCGCCGACTTCTTTCCCGTACCACGATGACCATGAAAAAGATAAATTGGGGCAATCCTTCCCCTGAGAATTGCATTCATAAGAGATTGAATAACAATATTCTGGCCTATCAAATCTTCAAAAAACACTGGCCTGTATTTTTGACTCAGGCTTCTAAGATTCTCAGGAGTGCTTTGTGATTCTCCGTCCCCATTCACGGCTACTAGCTCCAACCCTTCTTTACTCCGGCAGCTTGCTGACCATCTCCTTCTATCTAGACGATTCAATGCCTCTAAATCAAGTTCTCCATAGTTACTTGAGAGCTCTTCATTGCTAACTCCTAGTGAAGATCCACCTATGCCTGCACCGCTACTGCTGATCAAAGGTATAAGGCCTTGATCAGTTCCAACTCTCTTCTTATGGGAACTTAAAGAGAATCCAGTACTTCGCTTATTATACATGCTTTGTCTTCCACATAAAATGCTCCTTCCTTTACTCCTAAAAGTATCAGAAAGCGATGGTGAAAAACTCCTACATGCCCCTCTTTTCTTTGGTGTGCTCCTTCTAGACCAGTAACATGGTATCCCACATCCCTGCTGACCTACGAAGTCGAAATGATCATCCACCTCATTTTTACCATCATTGTACGAGTTGGTAGTAGCATCCCAAGACCTAACAGTGCTTGAATTTTTAGTGCCATACAACTGCAACGAACTTGTAGACATTGCCGGGGTGCCATATGAATACAAGGATTCCTCTTTCCGACTGCCTCCTAACAAGTTTGTCGACTTAACCCGTGCCAGCAGAGGTGATTCAGCGGCGTACCGACGTAAATCATCAGAATTGAAGTAATCACTTGTATCAGATCGGTCGACTAAACTTACCAAGTCATCCCGCCTCAAATTCAGAGGCACGTGCCCTGATCCCGGCTTTGAACTCTTCCTAACCACAATCTGCTGCTGATGTCGCTTCCATAAAGCAGCAGAATGTGCACTCGTTTTTACCCTTTTTTTCACTATATTCCTTTTACCAGAATTGGTATTCCTGTACTTGTATAGCATTGAGGCATACCTATCCCCTACATATCTACCACTCTTCAAGGCCCCTCCACCGCCATCTCGACCATCACTCATGCAGTCATCAACACTCTCTCCAGGAAAAATGGAAGACAAACCATCACCACCCTCACTCTCATCGTCACTTCCACTAGCCTCACCACTTCCCCTATACCCACTTCCCTGACCCTTTCCTTCACTCTTTCCGGGCTCCGATCTCCTAGCTTTCCAGTTACACAAAAACACCCCTTTTCCCTTCCCCTTCCCACTACAATCATCATCATCATCTCCAGCCTTAAGAAAACCCTCATTACTAATACCATCACGACTAATTACATTATCATTACCACTATTCCTACAATGATGATAGTAATGATTATTCACATTCGATATCGCATCCGAAACATGAGACAAAGCTCTACCTGAACTCAAAGGAGACCTCCAAGCAGAACTTGTGCCAGGGTCTTTAAGCACCTTCGAAGCTTTCTTAATTTGAGTAAATTCCTTCTTCAAATGAAGCTTGCTTGGATCAAACCCACCATTCTTTCCACTCCCACCATGCATTTCTGCCATCAAAATTCAATCTTTTTCTCGCCCTGAAAATTCTTGAAAAACAAGCTCAAAAAATCAATAACCCCTCTGCTTAAACACATACACAAACCAAATTATAATACTTACAATCAAAATCAATGATTTTGAAGTAATGGGTATTGAGTAGCAGATCTGAAACAGGTATAGATTCTTACTAATCAGTACTAAATAAATTTAAACAAATTATGTAATGTGAATTACAAAGAAAAGGGTGTGTATAATGTTACACAGGTAGGGTTTTAGTTGGAAGAAGGGCTTGTGAGATAGCAAGGAAACGGTAGAGAGAGATATTTGAGCAATTTGAGAGAGAGTGAGGGGGAGAGAATCTGAGAGAGAGACAGAGATTTTAGAGAGAGAATTCCCTCCACTTTGGCGCTTATTTTGGTATCTTATATCTTTATTTGCTGTGATGATTACATTTCTTTTTGTAATTTTCCATTTTGGTGCATGATTGCATCAAATCTTTTGTTCTTGCATTCATTTCAAATGTTATTTCCTTCTTTAGTGCGACTTGCCTTGACGCCTCTTATTTTGTTCAAAATTTAAACTACAATTAATGTAATATTTTTTCTCATAAAAAAGGAAATAATTATAATAATGACACATTATTCATTTATTTGCACAAGTGTGCCTAATTGTTTTTAGGATAAGTATGATATATTATGAATTAATATCAATCAATGAGAAATAATAACAACAAAGATCAAAATCAATTAGCATAAAAAATATTTGAAACTGTTTGCGTGAAAACTTGCTATTTTTTGAAATTTTATACCCTCTACATATATTATATAATGTTCTTATTATTTTATTGATCAATAATTCTTCAAATAAAACTTTAAAATATATGAAACAAAAGGATAATAAATTGCACAAAAGGTCTCGTTAACTTGTGAATTCCGGTTTTGGAACATAAACTAATTTGTGCTATTTCTTTTATAATGAAAATATTTTGCGCTATTTCACTTTTACATATTCAAATTTTCAATTTCTAGTATCGTATATTCTTCTCCGGTGAAAATACGATGGTTAACCTGACAAAATGATGCAATGAATCATACCAAAGATTTCTATGATAACAAACTAATATTTCATCGAATCTGATTTAAACGCGAGAATCTCACGCAATTATGCACTTTTATCAATGATCATTTGAGCGATGATACAAATAAATATACTACTCCGTCTATAAGATAAATACAGACTTGGTATATCATGCGCCGACGGATAAATACAGAACTGATATATATCATGCGCCGGTATATCATATATGAATGAAAAAAATCTGATTGAATAACATACAAATATTATGAATATTATTCAAGAATACGAATATAAATAAATGAAATAAAATTATAATAACATGTTTTATTAGATTAACCAAGATTATTCATTAGGTAATGTATAACTCAATCTATACATATAAAATAAAACATCTACTCTGGTATACATAAGTAATTTTGTTTCATAACTATAAAGAAGCACATTAAGCACACTAGTTCATACACAAATTTATAATAATGAACTGACTTATTTTGCATAAAGGTTCATTGGCTACATATCATTGTTAATTTCCCACAATTATATCCAAAAACACCTTCAATATATATACAAACAACAATTTGTGTGTTAGAGCACTTTTTATAGACAGAGCCACCAGTGATAGAGGAAGTATTTAGATACACATTTTTTAATTACCTCTGTTGCTTTATAGCCACCTTCTTAATCATTCAATCATTGTTGGACGGGATGGCGACGGTTCGGATCGGGTCGGGTTTCTTGAGATCCAGACCCGATCCATTATATTTCGGGTCGGTTCGGTCCGGGTCCGGATATCCAAAATGAAGATCCAAATCCGATCCGTCGGGTTTTTTTTTTGGGTTTTCGGTTCTAGTTCGGGTTTATTTTGGGTTTAATTTAAATACTTAATAAAATAAATTAAATAAAAATTAAAAATTGTATACCTATAAAAAATGTGATGATTAATTTATTTTAAGATTTAGGAATATAAAAAAGGGGCTTCACATGTTTCATTTGGTACGATAAATACGTGAAACATGCTAATTTAATTATTTACAATCATTCAACTTATTGTTTA
The DNA here is from genome assembly GCF_001625215.2 of Daucus carota subsp. sativus. Classification (NCBI taxonomy): domain Eukaryota; kingdom Viridiplantae; phylum Streptophyta; class Magnoliopsida; order Apiales; family Apiaceae; genus Daucus; species Daucus carota. Next base: position 2,971,972 of record NC_030389.2, read on the forward strand.
TATATTTTTTTTGTATTTTGATTATTTAATGCACAATAATTAAGAAAAATGCAATATTGGTGAAATGAATGTTACTTACGTATCGTGCATATAAAATTAGTAAAATTTTTATATACATAACTGATAATTCATAATAATTCAATATATATACTATACATTTAAAACACACACACACATAATATATTTGTATCGGGTTTTATCGGGTCTTAGGTTCGGATCGGGTTCGAATCGGGTTTCAGATTTTGGACCGGGTGTCGGTTCAGAATACTTAAGATCTAGATCCAGATCCAAACTATTTCGGATCTAAAAATAAGATCCATATCCAGATCGGGTTCGAGTAGATCCAATCGGTTCAAAACTAGTAAGATATCCATCGGGTCGGGTAAAACTGTCATCCCTAGATAGCAGCCATGAAATCTGGTATCCAATCTTCTCATCCCTAGATAAACTCTTCATCAAACTCATAGTTTACCCAAGATGGTAATTGTTCTTCGCATACAATTAAATGATGGGAAATATATCCGTTGCTTCTAAAATCTAGTAGAGCCACCTAAGATTGTTAGTCAGAGGAACTTTTACGGGCATATTGTTCAAGAGTGACATTTTGTGCAGCTAATTCATCATTTTTTGGCCAATTTTGCACAACCGATTCTTCAATAATATGATAACTTTATGATCATTATGGTCTCTTAGAGACCATCTCAACCGTCAAAGACTTTCTTCCTAATGAAAATAAGTAGTTCATGATCGGTCAGATCATGGTGAATTGATTGCACAAGTAGATTTTATAAGCAATAACTTGACAACATAGCCATATTTCTCTAGAGAGCAATTACTACACCCCGTGAATTATCTATTTGATGAAGACTTTTCAAAATCAAATAATTGAATACCAGATTTCATGGATCCCATCTCAACTAAAAATGATTGAATGATGAAGAAGGTGGCTATAAAGCAAGGAAGGTCATTATATAATGTGTACATGACTACTATCTATGTCACGAGACACTCTTTCTATATATAAAAAGCGTGGCAACACAAAAATTTCCTTCAATATTTTATATTGGTGGTGTTTTATGATATAGTTGTGCGTGGTTAACATAGTCTTCGGACATAAACTATTATGTAAGATATTGTAGTTCATTACTATGTACATCTACAACTATTATGTAAGATATTGTAGTTCATTACTATGTACATTTGTGTATGCAATACGGTCCGTTTATGTAATTACATAAGTGTGAAGAAACAATTTAGTTCTGCAAATTATAATAGATGTTCTATTCAATCTCCATGCACATCCATCTAACTGATATTATGGGTCAACGCAATAAAAAATGTATTTATTATTTCATTTCAATGTCTCTATTCAAATTGTTGAATAATATTCATATATGAGATCTTTTTTATTATTCTATATAAAGGAATAACAATCATCATGATTTTTGGATATATTGGTGCTAGATATATTAGAGATTGATAATACAAAATTATATGAGATTATGTTGTGGAAACCTTCACTTGATCCTAGCAAATTAAGGTGTTCATCTTATGGATGAGAGAAAAATGAGTGGTGGGAAGTTAAAGACAATAAAATGAGGATATATGTACAAATGAGGATATATGTATAAATAAATTTTATAACATAATAGATATGATAGCTTAATGTCGTGGTGACACTTAAGTCGGCCACGATGTAGTTCCATTTACATGTAGATTTGGAAGCAAATGAAGCTGTTCCTGAGCATATCTTTTCATATCTAAATTAGATATAAATTTACTTTTTATAATCATACACAATCTATTTTAAGAAGTATACAACATGCAAAATTGTAATTCATGGTTTGATGATATTACAAATAATATTGCCATTGTTAACCTAGAAACAACGTCCTTAATTCTACGAATAATTTGGATAGAAATGAGGATGTTCAATCAGCTTTGTACTAATAAGCCAAATAATTATTTGGGTGGCAAACTATGAATTTTCAATGTCAATAAAATGATGTGGATGACCAAAGAAAATCCACCTTCTGCAAAGATAAAACAACATATAACATAAACAAAAATCTTTTAAAAATAACGTTAGTTATTTAAATTAGAGGAGGTTGCATAATAATTGCTTTTCCTATTTTAATATACTGAGGGGCAGTTCATTTGGATAGGACATGGGCACTTCTATATTCTCTAGTTTAAGTTCCACACTATATGTATGGATACCAATATACTAGTTGTTTAACATATTTAAACTGAAAAAACAAGTTTACGTGGAAGTCTCTGTCTTTTATTATTCTGGAAAAGCGGTGCATATATGAAAGCTGATCGATAAAATTGAGTGGCTAAAAACAAGGAGCCCCTTGCAAACATGCTCCTACTTCAGCTGAAAAAAACTAAATTTAAACATATTTAAATTTCAAGTTTCAAAATAAAATCCAACAATCATCCCCTTAGTTTAAAACTTGTCCTGCTAGCTCTTCCACTCCTGGTAGACCACGCATCTGTTCAAATTTCACAGTAGTAAGCGCCTTAGTCAAGACTGCACGTCTGAGGTGATATGTTTAACAACAATCTCCTTTCTTTCGACACACTCGCGAATAAAATGGTATCTAATATCTATATGTTTACTCCGCCCATGAAACACTTGATTTTAAGCCAAATCTATCGCAGACATGTTGTCAATAAACAGAGTTACTGAATCTGTATCTTCACCAGTACTTTTCCTATCATCTGTATAGAACGCCACCCCACCTGTTCTTTTCCTATCATCAGTTTGGCTTCCCAAGTCACTATCTGAGTACCCTGTAAGCATGTTGTTGCCTCCTTTCTTGTGAATGAATCAAACAAAAATTAATGGTTCCCTTTACATACTTGAGTATGCGTTTTACTGCATTCCTGTGCATTGATATGGGCTGCTGCATATAACAACTGACTATTCCTACTGAGTAGGCAATATCAGGATGAGTGTGTACGAGGTAACGTAGCCCTCCTAACATGTTTTTGTATTCAGTTGGATCCACCAGCTTGCCTCCTTCATCTTTAGTGATATGTTCCTTAAGATCCATAGGATACTTTGTGGGATTGCACGCCTCCGTTTCAGCTTTTTCTAAAATCTTTTTTACATATGCTGTCTGTTTCAACTCGATGTGATTTTTCTCCTGATGCCATTCGATTCCCAAATAGTAAGAAAGCCTTCCAAGATCATTCATCTCAAATGTATCACTCTTCTATTGTTTGAACTGATTGATGACTCCAGCATTAGTACCTGTAATTAAGAGGTCATCCACATATAATCCTACGAAAGTTGCTTCTCCTTTCTCTCGTTTCATATACACTGCATGCTCATGCGGACATCTGGTAAAGCCAAGTTCTTCAAGCGATTTATTTAGCTTTGAATACCAAGCACGTGATGCTTGTCGCAAACCGTAGAGAGCCTTAATTAATGTGTAAAACAAGTGTTCTTGACCTTTCTTCACAATCCTTCCAGCTGTGTTACATAGAGTTCTTCATGAATTTCACCATTTGAAGAACGCTGTTTTAACATTTAAATGGTGAACTTTGAGAATTACTTTTTGCAGCTAGTTCCAGCAATAAGCGAACAATCTCCATTCTCGTGATCGGAGAAAATATTTCATCTAAATCCACCCCCTGCTCTTGAACATATCCTTTGGAAAGAAGTCGTGCCTTCTACTTCACTATATTTCCACCATCATCTCATTTTAGTTTATATATCCATTTCAATCCAATCACCTTTCGATTCACTAGGCAATTCTGTCAATTCCCAAGTGTGGTTTTTTTTCCCAATGGATATCATTTCACATACCATGGCCTGCCTCTAGTTTCGCTCATTTGTTGCTTCTTTATATTTCTTGGCTTATCAATCCCCATTGGAAGTAGCTCATCATCTATTTCAACCTCCTTTGTTTCATTGCAAATATTTGTGAGTGACCTGAAATTCACCGGTTCACTGTCGCAGCTACCTAAGCTTTTGAATTTTGATTCCTGTGCACCACTTTGTGAATGTGGTCTTGCAGTCTGCTCTTCACTAGAATCACTACCAGCTTGCTATGTATCAACTGATTCCTCGACAGTTTCTTCGTCAAAAAGAGTGCGAGGAGTAACAATAGTGAATGTTGTGATCTTATTAAAATCCATGCTCTTTTGCTGATCCTATGTCCAAGTCTTTCCTTCCTCGAATATCATGTCTCTGCTCACCAGAATTTTGTTACTTTCAGGATTAAACAAATGGTATGCTTTGTACTTGGTTCATTTCTGAGATGTATCGCCTTCATGCTTCGATCGCTCAGCTTTGTGGTATATACTCCAGGGATTTTCATGTGAGTTTAACATCCAAAGACCCTTATGTTTCCAATGTTAGATATCATCCCATTGCAGTGGTAACATGGACTTTGGTGATCCAAAATATATAAGGATGATAATTGTATGTTTAGACAATTATTATAAAAGTATGTCTGGGTCACAAAGTTAGAAGAGGTATTGTTGGGTATTCACCCAGTTAGAATTGGATTTTGATTTGAGTTGAAGATTTCAGAATTGGATTCTAATTGCAATTATGTATTCCAGAGTTAGAGTTAGATTCTGATTTGTCTAAGTTTGAGATGGTTATATATACATAGTCATATTATGTTTGATAGGTGTGCTCAAGATGTAGACTTAGGTATCGCTTGCGGGCGGATGCTTGAGTAGTAGGCTTGAGTATCCAAGTTTGGTTGATTGTATTATTGATAACGGTTTTGATTAATAATACAAGTGGGGATGTGGGTTTTCTGCGTCAAATATATTGTTGTGTGTGCGCTTTTGCATTAGAAGTTGAATCTTGTATTTTTTCATTAATAAGTGGTATCAAGAGCCGAGGTCAGAATCGTGATTGATGAGGTTGGAGTAAAATTCGGGATTCAATTGATAATGCAGAGTACAGGGAATGTTTGTTAGCTGGAAGAGACAAAGTTACGTGCGGTATGACAGTTGATTCTTACCGTGGATCAATCATGATGGACTCAAGATGGAAGAAGATATGATTGTTCTTTTGGAGGCCGAACTGATTGTGAAAGAAAGGATCGGGTAACTCGTCAGATGGAAGGGCGGGCACTCTTGGTTGATGCACGTGATTTTGTAGATGGATATACCGTTATGATGGAGAACGGTGGTTGGGAGTTCATTAAAGTGAAATTTGGTGATACTCAAAGTTTGGAAGAACGAGAAGGGAAGATTCTAGTTCAAGGGGAGGAATTGGCGGATGGACGTCTGTGTCTTGGTCGTAACTGTTGATTCGGTTATGAAATTGTATTGGGTTGAAAAGGAGGATTATTAGATATCAGCCCATTACAATGGTAACATGGACTTTGGTGATCCAAAATATATAAGGATGATAATTGTATGTTTAGACAATTATTATAAAAGTATGTCTAGGTCACAAAGTTAGAAGAGGTATTATTTGGTATTCACCCAGTTAGAATTGGATTCTGATTTGAGTTGAATATTTCAGAATTGGATTCTAATTGCAGTTAGGTATTTCAGAGTTAGAGTTAGATTCTGATTTGTCTAAGTTTGAGATGGTTATATGTACATAGTCATATTATGTTTGATATGTGTGCTCAAGATGTAGACTTAGGTATCGTCTGCGGGCGGATGCTTGAGTAGTAGGCTTGAGTATCCAGGTTTGGTTGATTGTATTATTGATAGCGGTTTGATTAATAATACAAGTGGGGACGTGGGTTTTCAGCGTCAAATATATTGTCGTGTGTGTGCTTTTGCATTAGAAGTTGAATCTTGTATTTTTTCCCTAACATCCAATGCTTGGTTTTACTCCCTTCTATGCCTCATATGGTGTCCTTCCAATAAATGCTCGAGTTGGCAACATGTCTAATAAATAAACTGAGTGTCTGACAGCTTCCGACCACAATGCCAAGGGCATTCCCATCTATTTAAGAAAACTACGTGCCATTGAGACCACGGTATGATTTCGACGCTCAACTATTGCATTTTGCTGAGGGGAATAAGAATACGTCGAATTCCTTTCTATGCCACGTTTCTCGCAAAAGCGTGTGAATTCCTGAGAACAGAACTCGCCTCCTCAATCAGTCTTGAAAGTCTTTACACGTTTCCCTTGTCCATCCTCAACATGCGCCTTGAACCACTTAAAAACATTCAGTGCCTCGCCTTTGCTATTCAAGAAAATATTCCCACATAACCCGGCTATAATCGTCATCTAAGAGCATAAAATACTTGTTTCCACCATAGATTTCAGGAGGGATAGGACCACATAAATCACAATGTACAAGTTCTAGGGTTGTTGTTGCACTAAATTTACTTTGACAGGGAAATGATTTTCCGAACTGATTAGATATTAGACAATTTGTACACACATCTTTAGGTTGTGTAAATTTTGGCAAGCCTTCTATCATATGAGTGGATTGCATCAATGTCATAGATTGGAAGTTTACATGGCCCAAACAGGAATGCCTAAACCAAGATACTTCATCTGTTTTGAGTACCAAACAAGCAGGCTAACTAGTTTCAATAATGAGTTTGTACAGCCTGTCATGAGACCTCTTAGCTACTTTTGATAACTAACCAAGACTAATACTGTTGATACAAAGCATAGGGATATGGTATACCTCATCAAGTGTGTGTTCTTCTCGTTTATACAGGTGAAAACCACAGAGCCCTTATCTTTAATTTAAACAATTGAACCGTCTCCAAATCTCACTTGACCTGTCACCTTTTCAACCAAGTCTCGGAACTTTGGTCGAATTCCAGTCATGTGGTTACTCGCGCCATTATCCAAATACTAAAGCTTTGACTCTGTAAGAACACCATCTTGTCCCAACTTAGGCGTCACTCTTGTCTCATTAAGCAAAATCAGGTCATCCCCTTGTTCTTTGTGTTCTGCTAGTAGACGTGCAGGCTCATCGTCTTCCATTTGAGCCATATTTATCTCCTGTTTTTGTTCCTTCTCCCTTCGTGTTTTTTTACAATCTGCAGCAAAATGACCATAAGAGCCACAATCATAGCACTTCAGTTTACTTTGTCTTGAAATACCCGACCTCCATCTCATCCACTTTGTGGAAACCCGTAAGCGAAAAGAGGGGTGAAAGTACAAGTCAAATACTGACAAATCAGAAAAAAGAATTACAAGTACATTTTAAGTACTATTAAATCTAACTTCAAAAATTATTTTAAAAGCTGGTGTATCAATTTCTTGTAGATCGAGATTAAGAAACTAATTACTTATGAACAAGAGGTTAAAGAAAATCTAATGGTCAGTGGAGGCAAGGATCATGCACACAATTGGCTAGTAGGAAGAGGTGGTACAAAGCAAAATGGTCAATGCTCTCGATCGTTCGCCAGCAATTCCTCTGGAGCACTATGTGCAGGAGTTGACGACAAAGATCAAGCATGACCTGGAAATTTAATTGGAAGCAACAATTAACCGCAAAGTGCAGGAAAATTTAACTTGGGTGTTGAAAAAACTAGGGGATGCAAATCCCAATCTAAAACTAAATATGAGGGACTTTTGTGCTACGGTGTCGAGCGATCAAGATGACGACACTCGTGTGACTCAATGAAGGGCCACCCTATAGCTATATTATTCCATTATTGTCTAAAACTATTAAGAGTTGGTTGTTTTGAAGTAAATATATGTAGTATGGAAAATTTATGTTATTGTCTTATCCCATGGAAAGATTCCGTACTTAGATATTTTGTTGGGTGTCGTTTTGTGACTGTTTGGTATTATGTTAGGAGAGTTTGTGACTGTTGGTTTGTTGAAATATTATGACAGGGTTACTTTTGTAGTTTGATGGCTTGTTTAGGAAGGAATTCATGAATGTACAATACGGATTGCCAAAATTTTATTGAAAGTGTTGCATTTTACTTTTGTCAGTGTTGCAATTTCTGTTTATTTTTAAGTGTTTCGTATTTAATCTATCAGTGTTGCAAATATAAACAACCTAGTGTTGCATATTAAAATATATGGTGTTGCAAAAGATATGTGGGACCTACTAATTATTTTTAAAATATTTGGACCATGTGGGACCCACCCATGACGTGGAAAGTGAATCATCAATGATGTGGCAAGTGGACCTAACTAACGTGGCAGGCGGGATTCAATTGTTGTGGTATATGGAGTACTGTGACTAACTTCTGATGTGTGTCCACCTTTAAAGTTAACACGGAGTGATGCTGCCTTTATATATGGGTGGTGTTGCATTATATGTATATTGCAATACTTTCTCCGTGTTGCATTCAACAGCTAAAAGCGTTGCATTATAGGTCAAAGGCAAGGCTCACATATGCAAAGGCCCAAAAAGTGTTGCATATCTCGATTTACGGCCTAAGGCAACATCATTTGGCATATAAGGCAACATGACTGACCGTTGCATATGAGCGTTTATGGCGTAGTAAGTTACCCTAAAAATGTACCTTGGGACACCTACAAGCCTCACTATTTCTCGCCAAAGGTATATCAATCCATTGTGAGATATTGGAATTCTGAAAACTTGGAAAGGAAACCCGTAAGCTTCTTGAATGTTACTCGCGCATGGGGGCAATACCGTATGATGTGAGACGGGAGGTATGCTTTTACTTTTATTTTAATATTAGTTTCCATGTTTTCTTTCTTTGTATCATATGTTAAGAAAATTAGTGCAATGATTTTATTATATTTTATACAAAAGAAATTTCATATAAATAAAAAGGCAAGAGGGTTATCACGAACAACAAATGTAGAGTTTCTGGATTTCATATATGATCGTGTATAACAAATGGTGGTAGCCCTTTTACTCTAATTTACTTTGAAGTCTGAATTAAATTTTAAATTGACACTCGTGTACACACACACACATATACATATATATATATATATACACACACACACACATACATATACATGTATGTATGGGTCATGTTCTGCTTAGAACCCTTAGCCTTACTTTGTAGTTTTAATTAGAGTTGCGCAATAGAACTGCACATGAAAAAATATCGTATATATGTATTATATTTTGAAATTATTTTTGAACACACAACGTTGCAAAAAATGTGTTAGAATATATTTGAAATTCAAGTGTTTGCTTTCTTTTGTAATCAGGTTTGGACAATTGGAGTAGTTAGACATATGACAATGAGGCTTATGACCTTAATTAAGATTACATTTTACGCCATCTTAAAGTTAAAAATCTTGATTTGTTCATGTCTTCGAGATGAAACTATGTGGAATATATATAGGGCATTAATGGTAAAGTAGTATCATATACAGTTTCATATACTTTGTCATAGAATTTTATGATTTTGTATTTGTTGTTACCTTTTGTGATGAGTTTAGTTAGGTAAAAAATTTCATATGCTTAATAACTATAAAATTTTACAATATAAGAGCAACATTAATATTTCTACTTAAATAACACATTTATCTCTTTGTAGTTATTATTCAAAAAAATCATGAAAATAATGATCGAGAGTCGAAATCTTCTAGGATTTGACACTACTACGTGCTTACAAATACATAGAAAAATAAACAAAATGTTCATTACTAGCACACATACAGCTTCGTGTTCGTAGACAGGAAAATACAAAGAAGTTACCTAGTTAATAAGTAAATGACAATAGCCTTGGTAATAATGTAGAGATCAATAATAGACCTAAACTTTTTAGTCTTCCTCTTAGGACCAACTGCTTCGTTAACATATTCGTTGTGGCCGATATCAGTCTTGATAGAAGATGAGCATGATATAATAATATCATTCTTCAAAGAACGGAGGTGAATTATTTCATTGGTCCTTCAATTTCTTCCTCTTTTATGTAAATCATTTATCTTTTTTGTGGTCTTCCTTTTCATCTTGGTCATATGAATCATATATGAATATGATCTCACCATTTTTAGATGAAACTTCCCTGTTACTAGAAACAAGTAGCAACAAAAATCATTAGTTTAAACAAATAATATAAATTGCAGCATACATTATGAACTATCACATGGACGTCAATCTACAAGTTTTACGGTTAATGCATATTTATACAATGATCTATGGTCTCACCAATTTTTACTTATTAAATTGTAGGAGAAAATGATGTTAGAGATGTCTTCTTTGCCTGATGCAGTTGAAATTATAATTGATTTTCTCATTTTAATATATGGTGTCCTAGTTCATTTTAATATAATTGTACATATATATAAATGTTTCAAACATCAAGGATAATCACATTAATCTTTCATTATTAAAAACTCAACAAAAATCTACTAAAAAATCTTCTATTCATTCATTATAGTATGGTGAAGAAAACTAACAAGTAACACTTAAGTTTTAAAAAGTATTCTAACTTTTACAAACTATATTACATAGAATCTTAATTATCCTACGAATACTATTTTGATTTAAAATTATTATTTGTATTTTATTTATTAAAAATTACTCATATTAAAATAATTTAAAATCATGCAACAATAACAAAAATTGAATATATTCACTTACTCAATTAGAAGTTATAGTGTGAACTTGGAGCATCTTTTTCATTGCTTGAGATATAGATCCAAAAATAACTCATGGTCACCAATATCAATATTTGTGTAACCAAAATCTTAATATTAGCATCATAATAAGAATTGCTAAAAATATTTATAATTCTTGAAGAAACTTAGAAAAACAAATTAAGAATATATTGATTTATATCTCGAATAGTACTAGGATGAAATTGAATAATGTCAACATGATTATTGAGGATATATTAACATATATTAGAGATCTATAACATATACATGTAATAATCTATATAACTGGAGAATACTTACACGGATGGGAAATCATATCACTGGAAAAGATCTTATTACAAAATGTGTGGGATATTCTACACTATAATGAGAGAACTAGACTTATAAAATAGAGGACCTTTAACATCGATGAATTATATACAAGAGATTAGGGTTATGTTGCAAAAAGCCTTTCTTGGTAGCCCAACCCTCTAACAACGATATATTATATACAAAAGATTAGGGTTATGTTGCAAAAGGCCTTTCTTGGTAGCCCAGAACAAAAACTTTAACGAGTTCTTAAAATTGTGTATGGGTCTAACTCTATACCATTTAGGCCTAATCATATTGTGTATGGGCCTAACTCTAATCCATTTGGGACTAATTTCTAATTCTCCTCAAATTTCAATTTACGAGGCACTATAAAGAGGCCAACCCTCCTAACCCCTGTTTGTCTATGAACTAGATTATGGAACAATTTTCTATAGCTCAAAGGCCAAAGTGAAAATAAAGTATTACTTAAATTTAATGACTTATAATTATATCACTCAATAATATTCATATAAGAAATAACAATCATCAAACTTTTTGGATACATTGATGCTATACCCCAAATCTATGAAGAATACTCGTACATAATCTTTTTTTTTAAAAAAATGACAATATCAAATTATATGAGATGAGTATGTTTTTTGTTCTATTACCAAAAGTGATTTGTGCATATATTAACATTTTCTTCTCTTCAACTTCCCATAGCTCATTTTTCTCTCATTCATAGTATAAAGACCTTAGCTCGATCAAGCCAGGGGTCCACAATATATATACTCCTTTCATAAAAAAAGAATTTAAAATAGAAATCTCCAAAAATTTTAAGTCCACGGCCAATATATCCAATAAACATGATGGGAGTTCTTTCATGACTCCTAAAAGAACCAAAATTAAAGTATCTCAAGGATCCTATATAGATATGGAGTAGGACAAAAGTGGCAAAAATCGTTGCTCCTAAGACATATAGATTAGTAGATATGATTGGGATCTATTGATAGAGGTGAAGAAGCTTCAAAGACTTATTATTTTTCTTCATTTCACAAATATGACCAAGATCGGCCACATAATTTTTCTAATGATAAAAGGACTGAGGTTGCTAGTGAGGCGACTCGGTTTTTCAGCAATTATTTATTAGTTTGTTATTGATTTTCTAAAACAGGAAGAATAAATTTTTTATACTTTATTACTGTTAGGTTGATATTCGAAAAAAATTGTTTTATTTAATTATATAATTAGTTCCATGTCGAGTGTGATGTGGGGACTTTTTGTTATTCGAATATTATGTGAATAATAATTTTTGGCATTTATTTGAAGATTATCTCAATTTATGTGTTTAATTGATTTAATTGCGGTTCATTGTTAAATGAGCAAATTTATTAGTTTATTTTCTATCAGAGTGAGTAGTTTAGAATTTTGAATTATTTTATTATTTTGATTTCAAAATCAATATTTATATTTATATGAGCTCAAATATTTTATCCGATTAAAATTACCGAAATATTCAAATTTTAGTATTTTTATATTTTTCTCGGGTTTAAAAATATTTAAAAAGGCCGCAAAATTTGAAAAATATTTTGACGCCCCAAATATATCTTATCGTTAAAGTAATTTTTATTTTAGTAATTGGGGGTATTAATTTTTTTTTTGTCAAGATCTACATACTCGTAGATGAGTTGTATATCAAGATACAATAGCCGATACAAGGGATTTCATTCATCCAAAAAAGATTATCATCTAACCGAAAAACATGCAAGATATCTTCGGACGTTTAGATAATAATACTTTAATGTCTGAGAGGAAAAAAAACTCATAAAAATCTCTACCAAGGATCCTGCAAAAATAACAAACGAAACAGGAACATAAGTTCATATATGAAAATAATATACATTATACAAATTATAAGGGATAATATATCCAAAGAGAAATTATTTCTAGTATATATATATATATCCTAAAGTAAAAAAAAAAAAATCTCAACTAAAGGAGGATCTTTAGTTAGACATTAAAATAACTAAAACATAGTTAATTGATCCTTATAAGCCGAAATATAATCTTTTATGGCCATCCATGAATGGTACAAATACGCCTCAATCCTCTGGTAATATACCCCGTTGATTAATATAATTTAATTCATAAATATTAAAATACTAATAAAATCACGATTTAAAATGACTTTATTTCCATCCTCTGGTGATTGCCCAAAGTAGGGATAAAGTATACCTCACATAGAAGTCGGTCTTCTCCATTCTTGCATTTTATACCAACCGTCAAGCCATCTCCAAACTTAACTTCTCCTGTAACAGTCTCATCCAAATCTCTGAACTTTGTCTTTTGACCGGTCATGTGGTTACTGGCGCCATTGTCGAGGTACCAAAGATGGAATACAAAATCCCTGCTAATATGCAGGGTTCCAATTACTAGATCATACAAGCGATTTCCCTTTGTTCCAGGTTCCTTTCCCAGATACAAAACTGCTTTACTACGATCATCTAGCTTCTTCACATGTACCTATGGTACTTTCATGTGTGCCATACATCCAAATAATTTAATATGATCAAGATTAGCTCCTCGCCATAGCTGCTACTGTTCTATTCCTCGGCTCAACCACCCCATTTTGTTGCGGGGTGTAGGGGGCTGTATATTGCCTTAAAATACCAGACTCTTCACAGTAAACAGTAAACTCTCTTGAATAGAATTCTCCACCTCTATCTGTTCTAAAAATTTTAATTTTTTCTTCCTAAGTGCTCTAAATTTCTTGAAAGCTACAAGCGTCTCATTTTTCGCTTTCAACATATAAACCCACATCTTTCGGCTAAAATCATCAACAAGTAAAAGGAAATATTTATTTCCTGCAGGTGTGGCTGGTGAAATTGGCCTGCAGATGTCTCCATGAATCAGCTCTAATACTTGCTTAGCATTATAACTTGCATGAGATGGGAAGGGTTTTCTCGACTGTTTAGCCATCAAACATCCTTCACATGTTTTCTTAGGTTGTACAAACTTAGGGATTCCATATGCCATTTCCTCCTTTGACATAAGTGTCAAAGCTTGGAAGTTTTCATGTCCGAGTCTTGCATGCCAAAGCCATGTTGACTCCTCTTCTTTTGTTAACAGACACACAGATTTACTTTCTTCAAGAATAATCTTATATAATCTATTAACAGACCTTTTCACCTAATTCATTAACAATTTACCAAGTTCATCATAATAGACTCATAAAAGTTCACCATTTAAAATGACTTTATTTCCATCCTCTGATAATTGCGCAAGACTAATTATATTGTTGCACAAAGTAGGGATAATGTATACCTCACGTAGAAGTCGGTCTTGTCCATTCTTGCATTTAAACATTATCGTCCCTTTTCCCTTTATACTAACCGTCGAGCCATCTCCAAACTTAACTTCTTGTTAGGAATCAATAATTTTTGATGATAACATAAACATTCTGTAACATGTCTTACTTAGAATCTTTATCAAATTTCAGTTGTAATTGTTACATTTCTTGTCTTTGGGAATTATCAACGGATGGGTAGAATAGGATGGCTAATTGTAAATATCCAATGCCATGTAATTTTATCTAAGTGAAGGATATTCAACTGATGAGATGTAATTGTTCAACTGATGAAGACTGGATGATGTTTCAACTGATGAAAATCAAGCATTCAACTGAAGACAAAGTGTTCAACTGATAATGCTGAGGAATTCAACTGATGAGACTGGAACAGCATTCAACGGATGGAGTTTGTAATTCATTCAACTGATGAGCCAGGCATTCAACTGATAAAGTCAATAGCAGTTGAAAGCAAACAGAACCTTCAACTGATGAAGCAAAGAGCAGTTGAAAGTGACTAGAGCTTAAGTCTGACAAATCACATGGATCGAATTACACTAAAATAGACATGGAAGCCTAATTAGGAAAATAAAGAAGAAGCAGAAACATACTTATCTCATGCAGTGCAATCTGGATCAAATCAAGATGATGGTCAAAGATGAAGACATCTCAGAAAGCATGCATAAGACAAAGTTGTGCAGCATTGTTTTTAGATTAGAGTGCATTTTGTAATCTAGCTAAAAGCTTTGTAAAACTTGGAGTATATAACCAAGTTAGTAGCATCAGTTGAACTTGTTCAAATTACTTGAGAGAAAAATCTGAGAGTTAGAACTTGTTGAGTGATGAACCAGCAGCTGTGCGAATTGTAAACAATCCACAGATTCTTCTATATAAAATCTCACGGGTGGATCATTCAATCCACCCGTATTTTTAATACTTGGTGTTTTTCTGTTTACTGTGTTTTTAGTGTATCATTCTTGAATCTTTTAAATTTGTAAAAGATTGTATTCAACCCCCCCTTCTACAATCTTTCTCATAGTTGGTGTAAAATAACAATTGGTATCAGAGCGAGGTTCCCAACAAACAGGGAAAAAGATCAACACTGCTAGAGAAAGATGGGAAAGAAGGATGCTGGAGTGAAGATTCCTGTTCTTGACAAAGACAACTATTTTCACTGGAAAGTGAGAATGCATCTGCATCTGTTGTCCATTGATGAAAGCTATGTGAACTGCATTGAAAAAGGACCTCATGTCCCCATGAAGGTCTGCACAAGCATGGGAGCTGATGGTGAAGACATGGTAGGTAAGATGATTCCAAAACCTGTCCATGAATATTCTCAAGAAGATACTGAGGAGGTGCACAAGGACAAGAAAACCATGAACCTTCTGTTCAATGGTTTGGATCAAGAAATGATTGATAGTGTTATTAGCTGCACAAGTGCCAAAGAAGTTTGGGACACCATCAGGACTATCTGTGAAGGGAATGAGCAAGTAAGAGAAAACAAGATGCAGCTTCTGATTCAACAATATGAGTCATTCCATTTCAAGGCTGGTGAAAGTTTGAGTGATACATTTAACAGATTTCAAAAACTGTTAAATGGCCTAAAGCTCTTTGGAAGAATATATCAAGTTAAGGATTCAAACTTGAAATTCTTAAGGGCTCTTCCCAAAGAATGGAAGCCCATGACAGTCTCTCTCAGAAATACACAAGAGTTTAAAGACTATACTCTAGAGAGACTGTATGGAACCTTAAAGACTTATGAGCTTGAAATGGAACAAGATGAAGAGATTGAGAAAAGCCAAAAGAAAGGGCATTCATCTGTGGCTCTAGTTGCATCTCTGGAGGATACTGTCAAGGACAAGGGAAAGTCTCAAGTTGAAGAAACTGAGAAGTTGGTCAAAGAGGAGAGCTCAGAGTCAAGCAAAGGAAGAAGAAAGGAGAAAGAAGTAGCTGATTCTGGTGAAGAAAGTGATGGAATTGATGAACATCTAGCCTTCCTGTCAAGAAGATTCTCCAAACTGAAATTCAAAAAGAATTTTAATTCTGCAAAATCTTTTAAAGGCAATCCCAAGTCTGATAGAAGCATGGTAGACAGATCAAAATTCAAGTGCTTCAACTGTGGGAATGCAGGTCACTTTGCAAATGAGTGCAGAAAGCCTAAAGTTGAGAAGAAGTCAAGTGAAAACATTGACTACAAAAAGAAATATTATGAACTTCTCAAACAAAAGGAAAGAGCATTCATCACAAAGGATGATTGGGCAGCTGGAGATGATTCTGATGAAGAGGAGGAGTTTGTCAATCTAGCTCTAATGGCCAACTCCACAGATCAAGAAGAAAACACTGGAAGCAGTAGTCAGGTATTCACTACAAACCTAGTTGAGTTAACTAAAGATGAATGCAATGCTACCATTAATGAAATGTCTACTGAACTGTATCATTTGCATGTTTCTTTAAAATCTCTTACTAAGGAAAACAGTAGAATTAAGGAAGCTAACACCTTTCTTAGTGATAGAAACAGTGCCTTAGAAGCTCAATTTATTGAATTTGAGAAGCTGAAGATTGAGTGTCAGACAGCCAAGGATGATCTCTTGGTTGTTCTGAAGAGAGAAGAGATCATAAGAAAGCAGCTTGATAAGGAACAAGAGATCATTGCCAAATGGAAATCTGGTAGGAATGTTTCCACCAATATCATCAACATGCAAGGTAGAGAGACCTTTGTAGAAAATGAGTGGAAGAGGAATAAGAAAGTGCTTGAGAAATCTGAGAATAGTTCAGGTGATGAGAATACTGATGATGATCATCAGTTGAAGAACAAAGACTCAACTGATGAGAGTCATCAGTTGAACAAAAACTCATCAGTTGACAAGAGTGTTCTCAAGAAGCTTAACAAGAAATATGGTCCTGTTAAAAAGAATTTTGTTAAAGGTGAGAATAGTTCTTCTGAGACCATTGATAGTGTTAATAACACTCTTCATTCTAGTAACAAGAACAAGAAGAAGTTGGATACTAGTGAGCATAAATCTGAGGAGACTAAAAAGAAGAAAGGAAATAGAAATGGCAAAATAGGAGTTAACAAGCACACCAATTACACTCCCAATGCTAGTGCTCTTAGGAAAACCTGCAGTAAGTGTGGTAGTGTAAATCATTTATCTGCTAATTGTAAAACTGTGGTTGCTCCTAATTTATCCTTGCCTATTCCTATGACATCTGTTCCTCACATGAATTTATCTGCTATGAATATGATGCCTGGTTTATTGCCTCACAATCCCTATTCTCAGCCTAACATGCCATATATGTTTAATCCTTATTTCAATGCCTTTAACATGCCTCAATTTCATTCAAACTTGCATGGTATGAACAATTTATGCATGACTCAAAGGCCTGTGTTTGAAAACAGAGTTGATGTTCCAATTTCTCAACCAAAACCAAAGATTGAACCAATTCAATCCAAGGAAAAGGTTGAGAAAGTGGAAAAGGCTGCTAAAACTAACAAATCTGGACCCAAAGCAATTTGGGTACCAAAATCAACTTGATCTGTTTGTGATATGTGTGCAGGGAAACCACAAGAAGAATTTGTGGTACTTGGATAGTGGATGCTCCAGGCACATGACTGGTGATTCCTCCCTGCTCACAAAGTTTGTGGAGAAAGCTGGCCCTAGCATTACCTTTGGAGATGACAGCAAAGGATATACTATGGGATATGGCTTGATTGCAAGAGAGAATGTCATCATTGATGAAGTTGCATTGGTGTCTGGTCTTAAGCACAACTTGCTTAGCATCAGTCAGCTCTGTGACAAAGGTTACAAAGTAAATTTCACTACTGCAGCCTGTGTTGTCACCAAAGGAGATGACAACAATGTGGTTCTGATTGGACAAAGAAAAGGAAATGTGTATGTAGCTGACTTCAATTCTGTCAAGTCTGAATCTATCACTTGCCTTCTCAGCAAAGCAAGCTCAGATGACAGTTGGCTATGGCATAAGAGATTGTCTCATCTAAATTTCAAAACCTTGAATGAGTTAGTAAAGAAGGACTTGGTAAGAGGTCTACCTAAGCTGGAATTCTCCAAAGATGGACTTTGTGGAGCTTGTCAGCTAGGAAAGCAAAAGAGAAGCTCTTTCAAAAGCAAAACTCTTTCATCAATTGTGAAGCCCCTTCAGCTCTTGCATATGGATTTGTTTGGACCAGTTAACATCATGTCTATTTCAAAGAAGAAATATTGCCTAGTGATTGTTGATGATTTTTCAAAATTCACTTGGACTTTCTTTCTGCATTCTAAGGATGAAGCTGGGAAAATCATCATCAATCATATCAAGGCATTAAACAACAATCCAGATGTCAAAGTTGGAAGGATAAGAAGTGACAATGGGACAGAATTCAAGAACTCTGTGATGAAAGAATTTTGTGAAGAAGAGGGAATTACTCATGAGTTCTCTGCACCAAGAACTCCACAACAAAATGGTGTTGTTGAAAGGAAGAATAGAACTCTTATTGAGGCTGCAAGAACCATGATTAATGAAGCTCAACTTCCAACCTATTTTTGGGCTGAAGCTGTGAACACTGCTTGCTTCACTCAAAACATTTCACTAATTACCAAACCTCATAATCTAACTCCCTTTCAACTCTTCAAAGGAAAGAAGCCAACAATTAGCTTTCTTCATGTATTTGGATGCAAGTGTTATGTTCTAAGAAATCAAGGTGAAAATCTTGGAAAATTTGAGGCCAAGGCAGATGAAGCTATTTTTGTTGGATACTCTGATGGAAAATCATTTAGAGTATATAATCTGAGAACCAACATTGTTATGGAATCAATCCATGTGGTTTTTGATGATAAGAAGATTCAAGGATTCTCAGATGAAGGATTTCATGATAATCTCAGATTTGAGAATGAAGGTGAAGGTGATCTGTATGACAGTGATGATGATGATGACATTATTCAAAATGTTGGAATTAATCCTGGAATTAATATTCCAACTGATGACTCTCTGGTGCAAGAAACAACTACAATTGGAAATTCAACTGAAGCATCAGTTGAAACTACATTGGAGGGATCAGTTGAAACTCCTCAAGGATCATCAGTTGAAAGAATGTCTCAAAGTTTCAATCAGTCTAGAAATAATGAGATGTCAAATTTAGGGGGAGCTTTCCAACATGGAAACCTGAACTTCAACAATGAAGCCACATCATCAAGACAATCACTTCCCCCACAAAGAAAGTGGACAAGGGATCACCCTTTTGAGCTGATTATTGGAGATGCAAATGCATCTGTACAAACAAGAAGAGCAACTCAAGATGAGTGTTTGTACAGTGCATTCCTTTCACAGGATGAACCTAAAGTCATAGAAGATGCTCTCAAAGATGCTGATTGGGTTCTTGCTATGCAAGAAGAATTAAATCAATTTGAGAGAAACAATGTATGGAAGCTGGTACCCAAACCTAAAAACAGAACCATTGTAGGAACAAGGTGGGTATTCAGAAACAAGGTGGATGAGAATGGAGTTGTCACCAGAAACAAGGCAAGGCTTGTTGCTAAAGGGTACTCTCAATCTGAAGGAATTGATTTTGATGAGACCTTTGCACCAGTTGCAAGACTGGAAGCAATAAGAATCTTCCTGGCCTATGCTGCTCATGCAAATTTTAAAGTTTATCAAATGGATGTCAAGAGTGCTTTTCTAAATGGTGAACTGGAAGAGGAGGTATATGTCAGTCAGCCCCCTGGTTTTGAAGATCCAGAATTTCCAGAGTATGTTTACTTTTTATTGAAAGCACTCTATGGACTAAAGCAAGCACCAAGGGCATGGTATGACACTCTGTCTCAATTCTTGTTAGATAATCATTTTTCTAGAGGAACTGTGGATAAAACACTATTTTACAGAAATGTAAATGGTGCCTTTATTCTGGTTCAAATTTATGTAGATGATATAATTTTTGGTTCTACAGATGAGAAACTTTGCAAAAAGTTTGCTAATCTAATGAAAAGTCAGTATGAAATGAGCATGATGGGAGAGCTCACCTACTTTCTTGGTTTACAAGTTAAACAAGTAAAGGAAGGTATATTCATAAATCAAACTAAGTACATTTATGATCTACTTAAAAAGTTTGATTTATTGGATTGCAAAGAAGCTAAGACTCCCATGCCAACAGCCACTAAATTAGAATTAAGTCCTAATGAGAAATCTGTGGACATCTCTAATTATAGAGGCATGGTTGGTTCTCTTCTATATTTGACAGCTAGTAGACCAGATATTATGTTTTCTACATGTCTCTGTGCTAGATTTCAATCTAATCCTAAAGAATCACATCTTATTGCTATAAAAAGAATATTCAGATATCTTAAGGGAACACCAAATCTTGGTATTTGGTACCCTAAAGACTCTGGATTTGATCTAATTGGATATTCAGATGCTGATTTTGCAGGATGCAAAATTGATAGAAAAAGTACAACTGGCACTTGTCAATTTCTTGGTGACAGATTAATTTCTTGGTTTAGCAAAAAGCAAAACTCTGTATCAACCTCTACAGCTGAGGCTGAGTACATTGCAGCTGGAAGCTGTTGTGCACAATTATTGTGGATGAGAAATCAATTACTTGATTATGGATTAAATCTCTCAAAAATCCCAATATTTTGTGACAACACCAGTGCTATTGCTATAACTGAAAATCCAGTACAACACTCAAGAACCAAGCACATTGACATCAAATATCACTTCATAAGAGAACATGTGATGGCTGGTACTGTTGAAATGCATTTTGTTCCAAGTGAAGAACAGATTGCAGATATTTTCACAAAGCCTCTTGATGAATCCACATTCACAAGGTTGGTAAGTAAATTAGGTATGTTAAATTTCTCCTAATTTAGAGTGAATTTTTCTGTAATTTGGCAGCCAGAATTTGATTAATTTTGATTTATCAAAATTGAATTAATTATAATTCTGGATAAAGTCTATAATATTTCAACTGATGAACTAGTGAAATTGTTTCAACTGATGATTGAAACAATATCCTCTTGCGTTGCTTTTCATTCAACTGATGACACCAGTTGAAGACGCCTTCAACTGATCTTCATCAGTTGACTAGGAAGTTTAAAGAGGCGCTTATTTCATCCGTTGAAAGTATTATCAGATCTTAGCCGTTGAAATTTCTTTTGTCTCTCTCTTACTTTATATACACGATCGTGTGTGTAATTTTTGTAGAGATAAATAAGAGTAATTTCTTCTCAACGGTAATTTCTCAGCCAATCACAGCAATTTTCTGAGAAAGTATTTAAGTGTTTTAATCTATTTTCATTTCTTTTCATCTTACTCTTTCGAATTCTCAAAGCTCTCTTCTCTCTCTGTGCAAAAGCAAACTCTAATTTTTCCTCAAGCTTTCTCTGTAACTACAATGGCACCCATGAAGAAGTATACTGCACCAAGTGGGTTTATCTATGAGAAGAACAACTTTGCGTCATTTGTGGATACCAAGGCTGTGGAGGAGAAGGAGTATCACAGGATGATGGAGTTCATCAAGTCAAGCCAGCTCTCTTATGCTATGACTGAAGCTCCCATCATCTACCATGAAATAGTTGAGGAAATGTGGACCTCTGCAGAGTTTAATAGTGAGCATGAAACTCTAACTTTCTCTGTCAATAATAAAACTCACTCTGTCAATGCTGATGTTATGAAAGCATGCTTTAAGATTCCTGAAAATACTGTTTTATCTTTGCCTAGTGATAATCAGTTGGTTAATTTACTTTATGCCATGAATTATGTTTTGCCAACTGATGCCTTAGGTAAAATAGAAAGAAGGGGTCTTAGGAGAGAATGGAGTTACTTATGTGATGCATTTATTAAAGCATTTTCTGGTAAAATTAGTAATTTTAATGCCCTTACTTCCCAGATCTTACAAATGCTTTACATGTACCTGACTAATGAATATTTCAATTTTGGTGGTTTGATGATCCAAGAAATTGGGGAGAAACTAGGTGATAAAACTGATAGGCCTAGGAATATTTATTATGTCAGATTTCTTATGATGCTAGCTAATCATCTCAATGATAAGCTAGTTATTACTAACAAGGAAGCCAAGCTTCCCAGTTTTGTGCAGGAAAAGAGGGTCTTTAAAGACCTCTTTAGGATGAATTTATACCCCTCCTTGGAGGTGGTGTACCTGCCAACAATGGAGGCTGGAAAGCACAAAGAGGTACATGGCTTTCCTACTACTCTTTCTCAACCCTCACCTTCTTTGCTTTCTGCTATCAGGGCTGTTGAAGAGGCCCATCAACAGCCTACACAAGTAGCAAAACCCTCTAAAACCAAGTCTTCTAAACCAACCTCAGATGCCTCCCAAAAGGCATCTGTTGTAAAAACTAAGAAACACAAGCCTGAGGGGAGTGTGATTGGAGGAAGTGAGGGGGAGGGAAAGGGTGATCATCAAAGAAACCCTAAGGATAAGGATGGAGAGGTGAGTGCTAACCAGCCTAGCCACTCTGCAGTCTCCCAAAAGACTGTAGATGTTAATATGGATTTAAGCACATCCCTAGCAGCATCCTCCCAAAAGGATGTTGTTATTGAAAACAGTCCTCAGCCAAGGACACAGTCAAAAAGGGGGAGGGACACCACTTCTTCACCAATAAAAGCCTATGGGAGAAAGAAGCCAAGAAGTGACAAACTGAAGCACTCTGCACACACACAGGCATCCATTCTGGATTTTATGCCTTTAACTTCTCAAAGTCAGATTGATGTGACTCCAATAAATGTGGAGTCACAGCCCCTCTCTTCATCTCAACCAATCACCCATATTCATGATCTTACTATTTCCACAACTCAAACACAATCCCCAACCTCTTCTGTGGATGTGGAATTGATCCACACCACACTTGTAAATTCTCCATCTTTAGATTTCATGGAGAAGTCCCCCTCTGAGATTGATCATCATCACTTTGATGATTTGTTGGATCTTTCTCTTCCAATCCCTTCTTTTGTGACAGTGTGCTCTGTGGATATACCATTAAAATCAATCACCACAGACTCAACTATCACAGCCTCTAAACCTATTTCTTCATTTTCTTCAACTGATCTCCCTCATCAGTTGACAAGTGTTTGTCCTTCAACTGATCTGCTTAACAGCTCTCATCAGTTGAATGCATCCCCTACTCATGTTTCAACTGATGTCTCTCATCAGTTGACAACTGCTGCTACTTCAATTACTTTACCTTCTTCTACAGCAGTTGATCACATGGTAGCACAAACACTTTTAGGATTGAGTGGAGTGAGCTATGGAGTGGAGAGGCAGCCTAGTGAGCTGGCAAAAGGAGAGGGTGTGGAGAGTCTGGCATTTTCTTCTAGCCAGGAAAAAGGAGAGGATAAGAGTGACCCTTTAGTAAGGGTAAGTGAGGGAGAGGTGAGTTGTGTGGTGAGCCAAGGGGAGCCCTTGATGCAAGAAAAGAGAGATAATGAGAGAAATGCAGGTGTCAATGAAGGGTATAGTGAACAAGAGATTCAAGCTGAATATAGATCCATTTTGGATAGTGTTTCACTAGACCCTGAGACTTTTACTCATGGGATGTCCTCTATTCAAGAATTTGCCAGATTGGACAATCAAGCAGCTGAGAGGCACCTCAATCTGATTCACACTACATCTTCTATGCTTAGAGCAAAGGAGGCATTTACAGCTCTGCCTGCCAATGCTGGAGATGATTTTCATTATGATGATAGTGATGAAGACCTCAATGATGCTCTTGAGGAATCTCTTGGTGAACAACCTACAACTTCTCTACCTTCATGGCTCTCCATGCAGTCTGCCAATGCAATTGTTGTTAGCATGGAGCTGGAAAGGCAAGCCTCCACTCTTCTTCAATCACAACCTGGAAGCTCATCCTCCTCTCAAGCCATCTCTGCCACCATTGCCAGTCAAGCTCTGGAAAACCTCAAGCTTCACAAATATCAATCTCTCCACTTTCAGAAAGAGATAGAGCATCTCAATTCTCTCATTGCCTCTGTTAAGACTGATCTGACCAAACAAATTGATGAAAAGCTTCCAGCTCAGGTCAAATCAGCTCTTTCTGGTTCTGAGCAAAAACAACTGCAATTGGAAAAGCAAGTAGAAGCTCTGGAAGGCAATGTCTATATCTTAAACTCTAGAATGGATGAGATGTTGCAGCATCAAAGAATTCAGACTGGACTCCTTCAACATCTTCTTCTTGCCTCTGGTGCTTCTCTTCCCAGTCCATCCCTTACACTTGCTGCTAACAAAAAGGGGGAGAAAGAATTACCAACTCCTGCAGAATTAATCAGTCAAATTCCTCCTCCTTTCCACACTGAAAGGGAAAAGCAAAAGATTGAAAGGATGAAAGAATTGGACTCCATTGCAAAGAGAGTGGCTCAACTGGGCAAGAAATCATCTACATCTTCTACAGCCACCACAGCTCAAATCTCTTTTCCAACCACAACCACAATTCTCAGGGTGATTACACCTGAGATTGTTATTCCCTCCAAGACAGAGAAGGGTGAGCCATCATTTCTGAATGAGTTCAAGCCAACTCTGTTTCCAAACAATTGTGGTTACTCCAGGCCTGGAAAAGACTCAAGCTCAATCTACTTTCCTTTAGCCAGGCCTGACAAAAATGAATACAAGCTTTTGGGCCAAGAAATCAAAAGTTATAAAGATTGTGCAGATGTGGCCTTAAAGGCTCATTTTGCCATCATCTACAGAGAAGGCCAGAAGTTGTTTATTGGAACTGGCCATCCTCATTACTCATATGCAAAAGCTGAAGAGGTGGCCAGAGAATGTGAAAAAGAGGAGTTTGAATCCCAACTCTCTTTAAACCAAATAGAGGTGGATGAAAGGTTTGCTATTGAGCTGGAAGAGGAGTTGGCAGCTGAGCTTTTAAATGAGAAAGGATTGCCTCTTGAATCTTCTCCAAAGAAAAAGAGAGTCAAATCTAAAACTAAGATGCCTGAGGCAGCCAAGAGAAGAGAAGAAGTGCCAGAAAAGCCTATCTCAAAGCCTTCTTCTCCAATCAAGGATACCACAGTAGTACATCCAGATGTCAACTTCCATGATGAGCCAATAATGCCAAAGGAGGAGCCAATTGACTTGGAAGATATTCCAATTCCAGCTTTTCTTGTCCAAGAATCTTCCAAGCCAAAGAAGAAGGTCAAGTCTGTGGCTAAGAGAATGGCTAACCCTCCTAAACCTCCAAAAGAACCTGAAAATCCTGATGACTATCTGATCATTGCTAACATTGAAGAAATTTCTGAGTTGGAGCTGGAGCTGGATGATCTTCAAGAAGTAAGAGGAATAGAAGCAACTTCAAAGTTACCTGAAAGATTGGTATTCTCTTACAAAAACAAGGGTGATGTCATCTGGCCTCTTCACAGAGTTCTGAATTCTGAGGGATTCAGTTCTCTAACAAAAATATATGGATCTATGAAGAGGACTGGAGGATTTACACCACCTGCAAAGCAAATGGTACTAAAAAGAATCCTTGAGATCAGGAAGGAATGGAACTCAGATGCTAGTCTACAAAGAAGGCTGAAAATTCCCTACACTGGAAAGAAAATTCATCATGAACCTACTCCAGTTATGGAATTTAGGGACAATCAAGGTGTTAGGAGATTTTTCAGACCTAAAGATCAACTCAAGGTTGCTAGCTTGAATACTCTGAAGACTCTCCAATCCAAGCTCAACAGACAAGATAGTGATGAAGAATGGTTCTACAGGATCTTTCAGAAGCAAATTAATATTCTTGAAGAAAAACTTAAGTCCAGAAGAAGAAGATCTTCTAGGAACAAGTAACTGCTCAGTCTAGAGGAGCATAATCATCTGTAATCTTTTCTAACTCTTGTATTTAAATTCTGCATTTTATTTTATTAATGTTTTTGTTATCATCAAGTGTAGAATTTATGTCTGCATCTTCTCCAGTCATAAATTGGGGGAGATTGTTAGGAATCAATAATTTTTGATGATAACATAAACATTCTGTAACATGTCTTACTTAGAATCTTTATCAAATTTCAGTTGTAATTGTTACATTTCTTGTCTTTGGGAATTATCAACGGATGGGTAGAATAGGATGGCTAATTGTAAATATCCAATGCCATGTAATTTTATCTAAGTGAAGGATATTCAACTGATGAGATGTAATTGTTCAACTGATGAAGACTGGATGATGTTTCAACTGATGAAAATCAAGCATTCAACTGAAGACAAAGTGTTCAACTGATAATGCTGAGGAATTCAACTGATGAGACTGGAACAGCATTCAACGGATGGAGTTTGTAATTCATTCAACTGATGAGCCAGGCATTCAACTGATAAAGTCAATAGCAGTTGAAAGCAAACAGAACCTTCAACTGATGAAGCAAAGAGCAGTTGAAAGTGACTAGAGCTTAAGTCTGACAAATCACATGGATCGAATTACACTAAAATAGACATGGAAGCCTAATTAGGAAAATAAAGAAGAAGCAGAAACATACTTATCTCATGCAGTGCAATCTGGATCAAATCAAGATGATGGTCAAAGATGAAGACATCTCAGAAAGCATGCATAAGACAAAGTTGTGCAGCATTGTTTTTAGATTAGAGTGCATTTTGTAATCTAGCTAAAAGCTTTGTAAAACTTGGAGTATATAACCAAGTTAGTAGCATCAGTTGAACTTGTTCAAATTACTTGAGAGAAAAATCTGAGAGTTAGAACTTGTTGAGTGATGAACCAGCAGCTGTGCGAATTGTAAACAATCCACAGATTCTTCTATATAAAATCTCACGGGTGGATCATTCAATCCACCCGTATTTTTAATACTTGGTGTTTTTCTGTTTACTGTGTTTTTAGTGTATCATTCTTGAATCTTTTAAATTTGTAAAAGATTGTATTCAACCCCCCCTTCTACAATCTTTCTCATAGTTGGTGTAAAATAACACTTCTCCGGTAACAGTCTCATCCAAATCTCTGAACTTTGTCTTTTGACCGGTCATGTGGTTACTGGCGCCATTGTGGAGGTACCAAAGCTGTGAATTTCCTCTCCCTCCTTTATCCGGGCTTAGCCACGGCACCACTCCTTCCTCATTTAACAACACCATCATACCTTTAGCTTTTCTACACTCTGACAGTAATAGAGCAGGTTCATCCTCATTTATCTACGTCAAATTCACCACACTACGAGCTTCCTTTTCTCATCCTTCCTTTTATCGTCTTTGGCTTGCAGCACTCAGCTGCAAAATGTCCATATGACTGGCAGTTAAAACATTTCATCTTACTCTTGTCTTGACTCTGGGACTCATTTTTGCCTTGAGTTCCTTTACCCCCTGATCTGCCACTGTAATTTACTCTGCCACGAAATGAACCCCTGCCTCGATTCCTTGAAAAGCCGTCTGACCCACCCCTGGTTGATTGTGTAAGCAACAGCTTTTCTTCATTACTTTTGTCCTCAGACCCACGTACTCGCTCCTCGTGAGCTTTCAACCGGCCAATAGTCTCTCCGACAGTCATTGTCTTAAGATTACCAAATTGTTCTATGGTAAAAGCAATTTGTACAAAACTTGTGTGGGACAGCAGGCAATAATTTTTTCACTACGTAGGACTCTTCCATCGTTTCACCTAGAGTGCGTATGTTTGTCACAATACCACCTAGTTTCATGTAAAACCCGTCCAAACTCTCTGTCTCCTTCATGGACAAAGCCTCAAACTCAGACTTGAGTGTCTGCACCTTTGCCTCTTGAACTCTTTCTACCCTCATACACATAGTCTTTATTGCTTCCCACGCCACCTTAGCCGTTTTCTTACCGGCCAGAGTTAACATATAAACTCCTCTAGAATGCCTTGATAAATCGCTGCCAACGCCATTTTATCCATCTGTGTTTCAATGTTCACCTTCAGGTCACTAGGCTCCACAGCCTCCCAAACTCCCTGAGCTTCCATGAAGACCTGCATCTTCATTGACCACGCTGTGTAGTTGGATCTTGACAACATCGGATAGTTTATACTCACTGAACCATCCTTGCCTATTGATGCCTCCATAGTCATCAATCTTGGCATATATTTTGGCATAAAACAACCTCGCTCTGATACTAGATGAATGTCAGGAATTGAGATGATTAGTATTAATACTGCAAGTTGTAGTCCAGGGGTACTATAGTCTTTACTTAGTTACTTAGTAGTTGCTGGAGTAGTAGTATAAATATCAGTTGTATTGTTACTTAGAGACTATCAGATATATGAAATGGAATTCTATTCCACCACTTCTTTCTCTCTCTACTTTTCCCTCCCTACTTTCTCTCTCTATAACAAACTCTCTCTCTGCTATCTCTCTCTCAATTCTATCTTGTTTCTCTGCTGATTTCCTCTTAGATTCTACTGTAGATTACTGTTCTGCTTGCATTTCTAGTTACATAAACAGAAAATCACAAAAACATCAGAAAAACACAAAATCAGGAACCCTAGTTCCTGACAAATTGGTATCAGAGCCTCAGTTTCGATCTATTACTGCTTTTGTTGTGTTAAGCAACTCATTCCGAGTTGAGCGAGCTATAGGAAGTAGAAATCGCAGCCACAAGTCCAGAGAATTCTTCAGAACTACTCAGGTGCTCTGTTCTGTAACTATTCTCTCAGATCTAGTGAATTTCTGTTATCACCTGCTGGAATTGAAGGTGTGTAGGCTGTTTGTGTTGCTTATAGTTAAGAAATTGCTATTCTCTGTGCTGTGTTGATATTGAGTACTGGAGTTGATTACAGTTGATTGTTGTGGAATTGCTTTGAGTAGTGGAAGTTAGGTATACTGTGATTGAGTCCTTAGAGAACTGCTTAATAATTGAGAAGTTCTGTTGTTGCTTTGTAAGTGTTTGATCTATTGCCTGAGAAGATGAGTTATTCGAGGAGTGAAGAGATTCCTGAGACATCTCATCAAGGAACCTTAAGAATGATTCAGCAGGATATGCAGGGGTATATGATAGGCACTGAAGAGAAAATTGAAAGACTGCAGAAGCAAATAGAGCTGTTAGTCAAAGGAATGAGCAAAAATAATGACTCCAATGACATAGAAATAATCAATGGCTGGGATGAGGAAGGAAGTAAGGAAAATATGATACCTGGATCGTCTGGAAAAGGAATGTTTAGAGATCCTTTACATGCTGCTTTTGAAAGGCAGAGATTAGGGCACAAGATGGGAAAGGAAGATGATAGAGAAGTAATGAAAGAGAATCAGAGTTTAAGACACCTGAAGCTCACTTTTCCTTCTTACAAGGATGGGAGTGATCCCTTGGAGTGGCTCATGGATTGTGAAGAATATTTTGCAATATATGAGGTGATTGATCACAGGAGAGCTGCAATCGCAGCCATGCACCTGACTGGTGTGCCAAGGTCTTGGTATAAGTCCTTTATGCTAGGACAAGCTAGAGTGACTTGGCAACAATTTTCAGATGCATTCCTAGCGAGGTTTGGTGAACTAGATACAGACCTCATTTTTGATAAATTCAAGAAGCTGCAACAAGTGAACACGGTCGAAGAATATTATGACAGCTTTGAAAGGTGTAGGGGGCAGCTATATAAAAAGATTCCAGGCCTAACTAAGGAGTATTTCCTAGAAAACTTTATTGGTGGATTGCAAGAGGAAATCAAAGGGATGATCAGGCTCCTGGAACCTCAGTCATTAGATCAAGCTCTAAGGCTAGCCAGGCACTATGAAAAGAATTTGCAAGAGCAACCTAAGAAGTTTAACAGTAGCTTCAAGACAACAACAGTTGTGCAAGCAAACACCAAGCCTGTTACAGGAGTGGTGTCGAGTAAAGGCTCTCTGCTCATTCAAAACAAGTTGCCAGAAGTAATAAGCACAAAACCCAGGCCACTGACTTACTCTCAGAGGGAGGAAAGAAGGCAGAAAGGGTTATGTTTCTATTGCGATGAAAAGTTTTCCAAAGGCCATGAGTGCAAGAAGCCTCAAGCGTTCCTAATGATAGCCGAAGCAGAAGAAGAGGACTATGACGAGGCTCCTAAATATGACATCTATCCAGAAGAAGACAAGGAGGATGACACAGGTCAAGAAGTCATACTTGCAGCTCTAGGACTTGAAAGGCTGTCACAAAGACAACCTCTGCACTTTGAAGGGAATTGTTGCAACAGGCCTATTAAAATGTTGATAGATAGTGGTAGCACTATCAATCTGGTCAGTAACCAGATCTGTGAAGAGCTGCATTTAATCTTGGAACCTCAGAATCCAATCTTCATCAAAATGCCTAATGGAACTAACATTGACAGCCATCATAAATGTTCAGCTTTCACATGGAAGTGGGGAAATGATGAATTTGCAACAGATGTATGGGTGGCTGACCTACAGGAGTGGGATGTAATTCTAGGGGTGGATTGGTTGTCCACTCTGGGAGAGTTTCAATGCAATTATAATACACAAACCTTGAAATTTCAGGTTGGGAACAAACCAAAAGTTCTCACTGCACAGTCTAAAGTTGAGCTACTGGGAAGCTGCCAACAGTTATCAACCATTGTTCCCCTCTGGATGGAACAATTACTCTCAAGCTATGAGGATGATCCGGAACTACAGGAGATAATAACTGAGTTAGCAGTTAATCAAAGGGGACCCCAACAATACTATTTACAGCAAGGGCTGTTGAAATTCGAAGGACAATGGGTGGTGGGAAATAAAGGAGAGCTGAGGAAGCAAATCTTTGAGGAATTGCATGGGAGCAGTATAGGAGGTCATTCAGGAAATAGAGCAACCTATAAGAGAATCCGGGAATACTTTTATTGGCCCACCATTCGACAAGACGTGGGAAGATGGGTAAGAGAGTGCGAGGTTTGCCAGCAAATAAAGGGTGAACATGTGAGGAGCCCAGGCTTACTAAAACCTTTGCAAGTACCACAAGAGCCATGGAGGGACATTGCCATGGATTTCATCACTGGGTTGCCAAAATCCAGGGGCTTCGAGGTGATTTGGGTGGTTGTGGACAGATTTAGCAGATATGCACACTTTGTGGCATTAAATCATCCAATTACTGCTAAGGGATTAGCACAAACTTTCTTTGAGCATATATACAAGTTGCATGGGTTGCCTACTTCCATCGTAAGTGATAGGGATAGTCTTTTCTTGAGTGAATTTTGGCAGACCTTGTTCAAGATCAGTGGTACTAGACTCTGTATGAGCACTGCATATCATCCTCAATCTGATGGATGCACAGAAAGAATTAATCAATGTCTGGAGCAGTACCTCAGAAGCATGTCTAGCCAAGTCCCAAAAAACTGGTCATCATGGTTGACAGCTGCTGAGTGGTGGTATAATACCACGTTTCACACTGCTTTAAACTCTACTCCTTTTCAAGTAGTGTATGGAACCAAACCTAGACACCTGGCTTGGCAGGAAAGGGAACACACTAATTTGTCTTCGGTGGAGAATTTACTGGAGGAAAGGAAACAACAGTGGAGTGTACTTAGAGAGCTCCTGGAAGCAGCACAAACCAGAATGAAGAACTATGCTGATAGTAAAAGGTCAGAAAGGACATTTGAAGTGGGAGAAAAGGTTTATCTTAAACTTCAACCATATAGACAAGTGACAGTGGCCATTAGGAAGAACCTGAAGCTATCAGCCAAGTACTTTGGACCATATGAGATACTGGAAAAGATAGGACCAGTTGCATACAAACTGGATCTTCCTGAGACGTCAAGAGTACACCCTGTATTTCATGTTTCTCAATTAAAGAAAGCTGTAGGGCAAGCTACAGTTCACAGGCAGCTCCCTCAAGTAACTGAGCAGGGAACCTTTGACTTGAGTCCATTAAGGCAGCTGGACCAAAGGAGTGTGATCAAGGATAGCAAGGTGATCTACCAAGTCTTGGTACAGTGGAAAGGCTGTAGCATTGATGAAGCTACTTGGGAGAATGAGGAGCTACTAAAGATCAATTTTCCAGAATTCTTACCCAAACCATGAGGACATGGTGCATTCTGAAGGAGGGAAGAATGTCAGGAATTGAGATGATTAGTATTAATACTGCAAGTTGTAGTCCAGGGGTACTATAGTCTTTACTTAGTTACTTAGTAGTTGCTGGAGTAGTAGTATAAATATCAGTTGTATTGTTACTTAGAGACTATCAGATATATGAAATGGAATTCTATTCCACCACTTCTTTCTCTCTCTACTTTTCCCTCCCTACTTTCTCTCTCTATAACAAACTCTCTCTCTGCTATCTCTCTCTCAATTCTATCTTGTTTCTCTGCTGATTTCCTCTTAGATTCTACTGTAGATTACTGTTCTGCTTGCATTTCTAGTTACATAAACAGAAAATCACAAAAACATCAGAAAAACACAAAATCAGGAACCCTAGTTCCTGACAATGAAGGAAAAAAAAAGAAGCAATGTATGTGTGTAGATAGAGCGTATGTTTGAACTTGAAAACTGGGAAAACAAATTGTATTCACTTTAGATAATACTCCAACTGATTACATGCAGATAAATAACAAATACAAATATAAGGTGGTAACAAAGAAATAGCAACTAACTTACTTGACTCCTGCAATGACTCCAGTACTTTTATTCTGATCCTACCTCTCCTAAAAAATCTCTATCACTTCTAAGACCCAGTCTAACAACTGCTATCAATGCCACCTAACAGCTGATACATTTATTTTAAATATGTTTAGAATAAATTCCAACAATAAGGTATTGTCTCTCTTTCAAATTTAAGGTATTTGATTATAACCAATTCAAATGTGAGATGTGTTCGGTGAGATTTAATCTGGTTCGATTTTACTTGTTTGTGAAGGACTCTTTTAATTATTAATTTACTGGGGTTCTTTCTTGTAAGTGTTCTCTCTCTAGGAATGAAAACTAATTTGTTGTGGTTGTCATGGTGTTTTCCAGTGTTTTCAATCATATTAATGAACTTATGTTTATACAGGTGGTAAGATATCAGAATATTATGGGTGAAGTTTGTCCTGATAAATGTATTAAATTAAGCACAATGTTAGTAATCAATTGTCATATTGTATTCCCTAATATATAAAACTTCACGAAAGAAGTTTCTAGAATTAATTTCTTTATACAACCGAGTGAAATTTAATGTAGAAGGTTTCAGATGCTAATTTCTGGAACATCACCTTGCACATTTTCTTTGGGGTGCCAACAGAGTCCTCAAGAAATAAAATAGCTACTTTAAGGGAATTCTATGGTCTCTTCTTCTATCAATGGATTCTTAATTAGCAAATATTTGATGTCTTCACTCTTAAACTTTCCTTTTCTTTGCTTATAATTGTCTTGTTTTCTTTTTTGATATCTACTATGGCTATTATATATCCCTCCCTAAAGCAACTTGAAGACGACATGACTTTGTTAAAACAAAAGAAGAATGATACTCAGTAAGTTGAAGTTTGTGTCGATGAGAAGGGAAAGATCCCTGGGGAGATGAGGAATGTGGAATTTACATGGAAGCTTGAATAAGCTGGGATTTGCATGGAAGCTTGTACAAATGTTGTCTTGCCTAACTGCGGACACTTATTGTGCGCATAACCTGTTTCAAGGACTGGTACTAACAACTTATGTAGATAACTGTCTGCAGCTTGTTTCATGATACCTCTCTTAATTGCAAATGTAAATTAATGTTTTATAGTTTCACTTTAATGAGGTCTAACACGATTGCACGATCTCGGTTGTGCCTTTTCTGTTTGTAATACGGTTAAAACTAATATTACACATGATTCATCTCTGACAGTTTACTCCACAAGATGCGTCAACAATGCTACGATGGGATCAAAATTCGATTAATTTTCTGATAAACAGCGGTGGTTAAGATCCATGATGGACTATACAATGTGATCAAGAACTGGAACTATACTGCACTCCTTGACGCCATCCACAATGGTGAAGGCAAATGAAGGACTACTAAGGTCAGTCTTAGTGATCAGAAACGCAAAAATTATGAGCCATGATTACTTCCTAACAACAATGAAGCCATTTGTTGAATTCTCTTACACACTAAGGTTGTGTTCACTTCATGGAATGGAATGAGGGGAGAATGGAATGAAATATATATTATAAATTGTGAGTGATTAGTGAAATTGTTTATAATTTTCATTCCTTCACTCATTCCATTCTAACTATTTTAACTAAAAATCTAACCCAAATGTTTTGAAAGGAATGTTGATTCCATTTGTTCATCATCTTTTCTTATCATCTTCTTCATGAAAAATTTTAATTCACTCATATTTAATCATTATTGCCTCATACTTTCTCCAATTTCCATAATACTTGTTCATATAGTTTCATTCCATTCTCCACTCATTCCATTCTATGAAGTGAACACAACCTAAATAAAATCTTGAATATAACTATAGCTCCTGACTATGCATCTGAATAGGATTGATGCATGAGGCCCCGGTATAAGCAGCAATTGTGGTTATGCAGTAGCAAGCTTTCCTATACAGTTGCTTGTTTATCTTGTGCATTGTAGTTTTTAAAGTGTAAACTATTTCAACCTTTTGTATTCTGAATGCTTTAGTAAACACCAAACTCGAATTATTTTAGTGCCCTAGATTTTTTTTTAAATTTATATATTGTGCAAGATTTTATGGCTTAATTTTTTTCAAATATATTGTGAGCATATTTTCATTTTAGATGTTATTGTGTGTGAGCATAAAAGTGTTGTGTGTAGGAAAATATGACTATGATTTGTAAAAAATAAATGAAAAACCGTCGTCCTAAATGAAGAAAGACTATAATTCAAAAACTAGAAACAGTTGTATATACTATTTCCCGTAATGGTTTTTAAATTGATATGTTCATAAACCGTCGTTATGTATTCTTTGACACAATAGTTTTATTTCCTAAAATTGTTGTTACATATGATTACCCACAATGATTCTAATTTGTCAATATCGTTGTGTGACATGCTTTCATACATTGGTTTCTTGTGTAAAACTATTGTTTAAAATTTTGTGCAACTTTGGTTTAGTTTTCCGAACTGTTATGTCACCAGCTATTCAACAAGTATTAGAAATTGTCGTTGTAGATATTGTTCAACAGCAGTTAGATTCCCGTTCTCTGATACATTATCAGACGACACTCAACGTGAGATTTGGTGGTTAGACAAAAGTGACAAATCGTTGTGGGAACTTGTTTTACTTGTAGTGTTAATTTCAGTGACTTATATTCATATGGTTGAATAATATTCATATATGATATTTTGTATTATTCTATATCAAGAACAATCATCATACTTTTTGGATACAATGGTGCTACACCCCAGATCTATGAAGAAGGCTTGTACATATTTCCTTTTTATGGAAATGATAATACGAAATTATATGAGATGAATGTGTTATTTGTTCAGTTAACGATCCTTGAACTTGGTTCTTTGTGGAGTCATGGAAGAACTTCCATCATGTTTATCGGATAAATTGGTCATTGACTTAAAATCCATGGATATTGCTAATTTATATTCCTTCGTTAAGGGTATTGTTGTACAAAAATAAATAGAAGGAGTATATTATGGAGCCCTTGCTTGATCGAGCCAAAGTATTTATACTATGGATGAGAGAAAAATCACATGTGGAAAGTTGAAGTGGTGAAAATGTTACTATGCACCCATATCGAGAAGAATAAGGGTGGCAGAAATCGATGTTCCTAGGATAGATAAACGGATATTGTTAGGATTTTTCTATACAGGTGAACTGGCTTCATAGGCTTATGATTTTTCTTTATTTCACATATATGGCCTAGACCAGCCACATAATTTTTTTAATGATAGAAATCCTGAGGTTTCTAGTGATCTCATTGCTCAGAGAAATCCGCTACTAAACTACCAAATATTGAAATATATACTTTTGTAAGAACTCTTAAACATCGTGCAATTGTGAGACCAACAAAATGGTCAAAATGTGTAATATCGATCAAATTATGGTGGAATGATTGCGCATAAGGTTACTCTTGAACCCATTGCCACAAGCAATGTTTGTGAGGTGGAACCTAATATCCCTAAACTAAATTTTACAAGCAACTGATTAGGAACAGATCCATATTTCCCATCATCTAGACGTGATGAGAAATTACTACCTCGGATAAAATATCTAGTTGATGATGAAGAATTTATGAAGGGATGAGATGATTGGATACTTAATTTCATGATTGCACGGGCAGGTATAATTGATTGATGAAGAAGGTGGCTACAACCCAATGTAAGATATTATATAAGGTGTATTTTAATACTATCTCAGTCTCTAGACAGCTACAACCCAATGGAAGATATTATATAAGGTGTATTTTTATACTATCTCAGTCGTTAGACAGTCTCTTTATATATAAATGTGGTTACATACAAATTTCTTTGAGAAATTTATATTGGCGGGGTTTTGGGATATATCTGCGCATGGTTAACATGATTTTGTGCCAAGAACTATGTAAGATAATGTAGTTCATTACTATGTACGTCTGTGTATGTTGTCCTTCCATGTAATTATATAAATTTTCGAACTATTTTAATATCAATAATTTAATAACCAAGGAGAAGAATGCAATGAAGTGTTTTGCTACGTACTCAATGTCAAAAGCTTCTGGTATTCAATATTGTAAACAACATACTTGATATATCCCATGTTTATATTGGCAGTGATATACAATAATTAAGACGTCAGTAGTAGAAATATAATTTTTCGCGTCGCCTCTTTTGCGTCGGTTAAAGGCAGAACTGATGCTTATACTTATTAGAGCGTCGGTTGTCAGCTTAACTGACGTCATATGTCATTTGTTCAGCACTTTATGCGTCGGTTGAACATTTTAACCGACGGTATGGATACTTTTATGAGTCGATCAGGAAAATACCGACTCCAAAGATTATTTTTAGCGTCCGTCATTAGAATGCCAATGCTATAAAGTCACTGGTTGCGTCGGTCAAGAAATGACGACACTATAGAGTCACTTGTTGCGTCGGTCATGAGTCATTTATTGTGTTGTTTGTGCATAATGCCGACAGTGCAGGTGTTCAATTTATTTCAACATTAAATTATATATAATATTATTTCAAGATTATATTTATAATAATATCGTATGAAATATAACTAAAACTTTTAAAACAAATTAATAATGATATAATCTAATAATTATATCTATATTAAATTATATGTATTTTAATTCTAAACTTATACTTTTATTATAATTATAATTCTGTATTATATATGAATAATATCAGATATAATATAATTTTTTAATTGTACTTAAAATTATATCAGATAGAATCTAAATAAACATATATTATATATAATATAATTTCTAAATTTTAATATAATATATAATATATGTATCATATAATTGCAAAATTATATCATAGAAATATAAGTAAAACATTTCAATTTTATTATTCATAATAATATATAATATTTTAAATATAACTAAATTATATATATATTATCTCTTTAAATTTTTTATCACAATTATATCGTAGATAATATAATTGAAAAATATATTATAATATCTATGTAAATATATTATGATATATAATTATATATATTATAATTTGAAAATTATAATTAAAATAAAATTATATATAATATAAATAAAATATTTAAAATATAATTTTAAAATATAATATATATATATATAATATTAATTATTTTACTGAAATAAACTTAAGATTGTAAATTTTCTTTTCAATTTGATAAAAATATAAAATATAAACTTCTAAATATTGGGCTGGAGTTGGGTTGGGCACACTCGGGCCTGGACTAAAAGCCTATAAACAAACATGACGGATGCAACCTAAATCGAGAATATAAAGTTTCTTCGTAAATTATAAGGGACCCACGTTTTGGATAGGAGGCCCTATCATTTGGACTTGGGGCCACGACCTTACAAGGCCCATTAATTCTAAATAAATGGGCTATGGCGTCTACAACTTTTCCATGGTATTTTGAAAAAAAGTTGTATGCTTCTAGGTGTAGGTGAAGGAGGTTAGGAAATGCTTAACCAAATTCAGTTAATAAATCTTTAAGTGAAAATATACTAGCATGAATGAGGTATTTTTTTACCTCGATTAGCCGTGGGACGGGCGGCAGCCGGCTCGGAAAGTTGAGATTGCGGTGAAGAGCCGGAATCTGCCATTACTTTACTTGCAATGAGTGCTTGAAACCCAAAAAAGTTGAAGGAAGATGTAGATTGAATGGAAAACTGGAGAACTCTTGAAGATCGCCGAAAACTTCGCCTAAATACTCGGCTGGAAACTTGAGAATTTGAGAGCTAGATTTAAGAAAAAAAAAATTTAGATGGGAGAAATGAACTTCGAGCCTCTCGTTTTATAGGAAGTCCCCAACCAGTTGACTTGGTGGCTAACCCTAGGGTTACCGCTCACATGTGGTAAAATGGGCTTTTTAATCGGTGAATAGGCCGTAACTACGCGGAAATCTAGCTAAGTTTAATTTTGTCAGAAATATCCACGCAATTCTGGAAGGATCTAGAGAATTCTCAGAAAAACTGTGAAAAAATAAAGGAAAATAAGCTTTTATAGGCCTGACAAGTTATAGACTTAGACCCCCGACATATAACGTGGTCATTCTCCTGGCATGCATGATAGGATGCCTCCTAGGGGGGTTTCACCGAATGAAGGAATAATAGTTCGTTATTATAAATAAAAAAAATTATTGTAGGGTGACCCACGCCAAGGAAGCACTATTTCAGCAAAACAAGACAAGACTAATCTTTTGCAATGCCTTGAAAACAAAACACCTAAGCGTGTTAGTAACATGTCTCCTTGACGGGGGTGACCTACGCCAAGGAAGCATAGCCGACCTCAGCCTATTTGAAGCTAATGCCACACCTACATTAAGGAAGCTTATCCCCTTGGCGTCCCGCCAAGGAAGCAACTCCATTTGTGAGGTAAAAAACCACCCACGCCAAGGTAGCAAGTCTCTTTGGCGTTGTCTTTAGGATGCCTCATTTGCGTGGGTCACCCACCCCAAGGAGACAAGCCATTGGTGGCCAATCTGCACCCACGTCTAGGAGGCATGTCTCCTAGACGGGGTACTTAAGTGCCTCCTTGGCAGGGGTGACGCACGCCAAGGAAGCATACCTGTGTAGAGCTTGATTAAAAATAAAGGAATTAAATTCTGTTTATAAAAATATAGGAGAATGCCGAAAGAAAGGGAAAATGTGGGAAAATCCTGAAAAATTCTAGGTAAATGGTGAGAAATGAAATTTAATTTTCAAATTATTTTGAAAATTAATGAAAGACTCAAAAAAATTCTGAAAAATTTGAATGTAGTTGTAAAAATTTCAATAAAATAGAACTAAGCCCCAGAAAAATACAAAAATGCTTGAGAGAACTGTTATAGTGATAAATTCAACAAAAATACACGTTGTACAACATAAAAGACTCGATAAACTTTAAGTAAGCTGTATAAAACTTCTAAATTTTTTTAAAAATTCTTATGAAACTTATCAAAAGTTGGAGGGCAAATGATAGGGGTTGAAATAATTAAAAAATTATTTATAACTCCGAAATATAACACTCCTATTGATAAAGGCCTACAACACTAATTAATTTCGTAAACAATGAGTATGGGATGAGTAAGCCCAATAAGGGTCCATACCAAAATATGTGTGGATTATACATATGCATCTCGAATTCCGAGAACAGTCTAAAAAGCACGACGCTCCACTCTCGTTTTTAGATCCATAAAAGTCATGTTTTATTACAAGAGTGTTAATTAACACCAATGAAGACATTATCTTAGATAAATAGAAATGAAATATAAATATATTATTTATTGTATATTTATCGGTGTCTCTCAAATAAACATCTTGATAAATTATAATATTTTGTGAGTGAATAAGTTCTTCTATTTGCACGTCTCGATTAAATTCAACTAAATAATCCAATTTATTAAGTGAAATCAGTTAAATATCACTTCTATCTCTTCGACAGATCACAGAAGCACTCAGAGAAATTACTCAAAGAAAGTTACTTTACTAAAACATACTTGAAGATGAACGGGCAGGCAGTACTCTTTGGAAACCTCATCTTTGTTCTCTCTAATTAAGTAGAAGGCAATTTGACAAGTACATTGTAAGCGATTACTTGTCGTTGTAGGAACCTACAAACCTCACAAATTTGGTTTAGCTACCAACGATTTCGTGCTCCAATTCTAATCAATTTGCATTAATTGTATTGTTGACTTTGACAACTCAGGACAAAAATTATAAACGTGCTTAAGATTAATAAACACAGAGAAATTTCACATTTTAAGATTGTTATATAATTTTAATCTAATATATTTGATATCAGTCACTTTTTTAAGAATTTGTTTGATGAAAATTTGGTGAAATCCGAAATACAAGAATTTAAAACTTAGATATATTGGAATTTATTTGATAAATTTTTTGTATAACATAAATACTAAAGAACATTTAAAACATATACTCCCTCCGTCCCCTCAATAGTTTACATTGAGTTTGGGCACGGAGGTTAAGAAAAATGCATAAAGTAGTGGAAAAAAAGAAGGAAAAATAGGTGAAAGTTTTGTAATGTAAAAAAATGAGGGAGATATCTAAAAGAGGAAACTGTAAAGAATTTGGAGGGAAAGAAGGAGTATAAAATAGTGCGAGGTTGCTGATTGTTTTTTTGGCCGAATTGTTGGAGTTGGTTACTTGGCTGCGTATTCCCAAATGGCCAAGTTGCAAGTCATTTTCTGTTTACTGTAAATGACTAAAAACTGAACGTGTGAAATTTCGTTTGACTTTTCATTATTGTGAGTTGATGCACATACGTTTTTAGAAGAATTCTTGGAATAATCAATACTGGTTTGTTGGATATTGCGTAAAAGTACGTGGAAGAATGGTTCGCAGATGTTTTGGATAAGTAGAATATGAAAGAGATACACTAAAATGGGGTATTGGACTCGGATTTAAAGTATTTTTTATTTATAAAATCTGTTCATATTTAATTTGAATTTTGAAAAATATATCAAAAATCAAATTCAAAATATGTCACACAATTTGATAGTATATAAAGTGTCATTGTATTAAACAAAAATTTTAATTACACTTACAAATCTCATAGTATTTGAATGAGATTGTTCAAAATTCACTAAGAATTGATTGTATTCAAATATTGATTATTTTTTTTGTATTTTATAAAATGATAGATGTTGGAGATTGTTCAATATATCTTAAATTTTTTAAAATCACACTAAAATATGAGATTAAAATATTATATTAAGCCTGCATTTTATTTATAATCTATATACAATAGAAATCTAATAAAATCTATTAAAATAAATATCATATATAATCGATTAGAATCTCATTTTAATAAATCTGTAAGACCTATATTTATCTTTTATATTATATTAAATAAAAATCCTTCACGCTCTCCAATTGTATGATTTACATTTATCTTGTTTATAGAATTCCACTAATTTAAATGTTAAGTTTCATTTCCGATGACCTAATTTTTAGGAAATGAAATAATTAATAACATAATCAAATTAAAAATATTTTTCAAATATATGGGAAATTTCTATTTATATGAATTATATATATATTTTTTTAAATTCATCTCCAATTTTCTTTTCTAAATTCCTAATTTTTAATCTTTATTCAGTGATTATATATAATAAGCATAAACATAATAATTTAGTTGTTCCATATGGTATCGCATAATAAATAAGAACTATTAGATCTTATTATTTGACTTAATTTTTAAACATATATTTTAAATTTATACAAAAAATTTAATAGGCGTCTGATAAAGACGGCTTATCAACCGATTTGTAGCAATATACTTTTTTATGATAATTATATATTTACGATAATAAACTAATATGTATATATAAAGATAATTACTCTATAAAAGGTCATCGGGAAAGTTAAAAATAATTTAAAATTTAAGCATTTTTTTTAGATTTCATATTAATTAGTTATTTGTTAAATATAACTTTTCAGAAAATATAAATAAATTAAAATTTGTGTTGGATTACATGAAAATTTCTATAACATTAGATTTTCAAACTTATATGAATTTCAATATTAAAGTTGGAATATTAAATTTAATTATAACGTAATAATATATTTGTTACACAATATATATAAAAACAATATAAAAGTTAAGCCATCATTGCAAAATACACAATAATAAATTTTAAGTGAATTAGTGGCAACCTTTTCGTATCTGAACTTGTTTAGACCTACGTGTGATAATAGGCTATTTAATATGCATTTTTATTTTGATTTTAATTTGACTTGCAAACAGTTAGGTAGTTTGTTAATTAATTATTTTGTCAAATTTGACCATAGCATACTTTAGAAGAACGGTCGTGTAATATTTAATTAGTTCTCATCTCGATTATGTTTCATACTCCCTCCGTCCCACCCAATTCTTTACATTGGGTTTGGGCTGGAAAGAGAATGAAAAGTGGGTGAAGTGGTGGCACCCACTGATTAATATATAAAAGAGAGATAGTGGAGTAAAAGTAGTGTGAAAAGGAAGAAAAAGTGGGAAAGTGGTGGGACCCATTAACTATTTTGGGAAAGTTTTGTAATGTAAAGAAATGGGTGGGACGGCCAAATAAGGAAACTGTAAAGAATCTGGTGGGACGGAGGGGGTAGGATTTTGAAAGTTTGATTTGACAATTCTCTAAAGGTATAACACGTAACACCGTTCATGAATAGACTTTTTAATTTGTTAGAGTTACGCAGAAGGTCTTCTTAATACTATTCCGTCCCATACTACAAGTATTTTGAAAAGGTTAAGCATATTAAAAAAGTATTAATTATATAATATTTTATCACTTATTATATACTTATATATAATAAGCGTAAGGGATATAATTTTTGCGTAAGGGAAATTATTTGGTCAATGATTGTACGGTCCAAAACCTCCGTTGTATCGTATATTAAACAAATAAGATTACAATAAGATTAACTTTATAATTTCTTTTGTGAATCTAAAACAAATTATGTCTTTCACGTGTTTATGATTTTATTTAATACAAAATAAATATTTCCTATCAGTTTTGTCGCATAATCATATAAATCGCTCCGTCACAAAATTATTTTTATCTAATATATTTTAAAATTTATTATTTGTAAATTAAATTTTTTTACACAATTTAAAAATATATCTAAAAAGTTTATAAATAATTAAAAAACTCTCGTGCCTTGCATGGGCTATAAACTAGTATTCCTAATAAATGCATGAATGTTGACACTTATTTAAACGGATGGTGAAGCCCTGGTGATCATTATTTTCTAGTATAATTATATAATTTTATTATTCGAATATATAATTTATCATGTTGTACATATAATTATTAATTAGTCATTAATATTTTTCCACTTTAACAATCATTTAGATTATTATTATACTTATGAGTTGTATTGTAAAATATAGTGTACACTATATTATACATGTGCTGTATGATTTATAAAAAATTATTAATATCTTTTGATTACAATCATAACATAATTTGGGATTGCCGAATGTTTAAAAGAAATAAAAAAAAAGACCCAATTATATCTAATCAATTTTTGGACTTCACTACCATGTTTAATAGAAGAAATTGAACTTTTAATTTTAGTGTTAATTGTAGAACAAACTACTGATTCCGAAAGTGGTTCATGACATATAAGGGGTACAAAGCATAGATGTAAAATAATAAAATTTTATATATAATGCTAAATATGATTGATTTTGCTCTAATTGTTACAATGTCGGTAGGAAAATCAACATCTAAAATAATATTGACAATAAAATAGTGTGAATTTAAAGATTTTTGGAAGAAAATATAGTTATATTGAAATAATTTGGTTGTTAATTTGAAATTACAATTGATGTATAAATTCAATATTAATATCAAAAATAACTTTAACATAACAATAATTATATATATATATATGAGTCAAGTTCTATGGAGTACAAAAAATATTGGAGTATTGGAGTACAAGATTCATACAATATAATCTAGTCATCCAAAATCTTCATTTTTTGTGTTCTACAATATTTGTAAACATCCGACAACCTGCAGATTATGTTCTACAATATAAACATTGTAATCAAAAGATAGAACAATTACTTTTATAAATCGTAGGACATTATGTTCTGCAATATAACTTATAAGTAGAAGAACAATCTTAATGCTTGTTAAAGTTAAAGATATT
This sequence comes from Daucus carota subsp. sativus, assembly GCF_001625215.2. NCBI lineage: Eukaryota > Viridiplantae > Streptophyta > Magnoliopsida > Apiales > Apiaceae > Daucus > Daucus carota. The sequence continues at coordinate 3,016,230 of NC_030389.2, forward strand.
AATGATTAATTGATAATTATGTTTAATACTACTTATAAATGATAAATTATATATAAATTTAGATAATCAGAGATATTATTTATGATTAAACTAAAAAATTATAATTTGTACTCCAATACTCCAATATTTATATGTACTCCATAGAACTTAACTCTATATATATATATATAGGGGGCTTCTCCTTGAGTAACCAATATAGATGGGTAACTAGGAACTAATATCTTAACCCTACATTACTTAATCAAATGAGCGGACGTGATCATACAGATATATACTACTGCATCTTATCCTAGACTTCATCTTATCCAATCCTGGCCACTACCATAAACCGTTAAACAGTTATCATGACTCATATAAACTTCTCAACTTATTACGTGCATAATTCAAAATATTGTTCTGTATTTTTTAAATCTATTATATTTAATATTTTCTTTTAAACATAATTATTTTGTAAATCACATATATACATTTAAATTTTTATGAAAATATAGAACGTAGCTTAATAGAAAATACAATAAAATATGGAATATAAGAAGAATTATTTTCTTATGAATTTTTTTTAATAAATAGAAAAACTTATGTTTTCATATAATTTTTATTTAATGAAAAATAACATGTAATATTTTATATTTTAAAATTTTAGGGACGCATATGCGCTTTTGTATATATTTTCTTTCTTCAAAATTTTATATTTAATATTTTTTTTGATCTTTATTTTATAATTTGTAACTTTTCTTATACTGTAATTTTTTAAGTATCTTGTAAATTTTCAATTTGGCAAAAATTATTATAAATATTTATGTTCGGTAAGAATTTCGTAATTTATAATTCTATTGTAGATTTTATATGATGTTATGTAATGATTTTTTATTATTTAAATACTGAACATAATTTTTATAAATATGTAAAGTTTTTAAATTTTTTATCGACTTTTGTGTGTTCTTTTGTTTTTAATACAGAACTCGTATATCTTTCTGTGTTTTGTAAATTTTTTTTATGATTTTTTTATGTGGGATAACAAGTCAATCCAACTATGTTTGAGAGACATTAAAGTGACTTAGATATATAGACTGGAGTTTAAATATAAACACCTGTATATCCTAGAACTTACTATGTTCTGTAGTGTTATAGTCCTGTATAATAAAAAACCTACTATGTTCTGTAGTGCTGTAGTCTTGTATAATAAAGGAGTTTAAACAAAAAACACTTATATATCCTATGTTCTGTACTTCTGTAGTAATGTATAATAAATATAAATATTTATAAATATTTATTAAAAATAAAAAATGGTGTACTATAAAAATTTAAAATTAGGTATTGTTAAAAATTCATAACACGTTCATATTCCCTAAATAAATATAAAATTACTACATTACACATTTATATTTGGTAAATAGTTTTAAAATTAGGTATTGCTAAAATACATAATACATTCAATTTCTTTTATTCTTTGTATATATTATGTTTTGTAATTTATATTGTCAAATATTTAATTTTATTGTGTGTTTCTTAAAGTTCTAACATGTTTCGCATTTTTTTTATTTGGTAATATTTTCTAATTTTTTAATCTTTCTCACTTGTTATATTTTAAATTTAATATATACTTTTCATATTCCTTTCTTAGAAAATTTATTTATTTTATATTAGTTTTGTAATATAACATATATTATGTACTTAAAATATTTATTACAGAATATCATTTAATTATTTGATGTGTTATATAGTCGGAAATTTCATTTATGTTATGTAATACTAATATTTTTTATCATTGTTCTGTATTCTATTTTTTATGTTCTATAATATTAATGTTCTGTAATTTTTTAAAAGAAAAACAAATAAGCACACTAAACAACATCTGATAATGCGGCAGTTAACATTAGATAACAGTTACAGCTTGTCACAGTTCACGCTCCTGTGTCTATACTACACCCTATCTATGCTATACCCTATCATTCAACCGTTAAAATGTTTTTTAATCCAACCATCATGATTTAGTTACCAAGTTACCAGGGTAATTTAGTTCCTCGTTGAACCATCCCCTATATATATATATATATAGAAGAAAGTTATTTGGAGTCCTATAATTTGTTGGAGTCTTGGAGTCCCAATCCAGGCCCTCCATTTTGATTTAGATCCAACGGCTAATAGCATATTTGATTTAATTTTTAAAAACTATATTTTGTTTTCTATTTTACACAAACAGTCGCACTATTTTGAGTAGGGTCTGTGTTTTGCCTGATTGACGCGGCCGTTACAACTGCTTGGGTGTTTCCAGTTCTATGGGAAGAAAACATGTCCTGCATTCGTGTTTCTTTTATATTTCTCCTTTTCACCTTTTCGTACTTTGATCTTTAGCAGCCAATATATATAACTCCTACAACACGTTTATTTTTCTTCATAACAAGTCTCTAATGTCTAAACAGAATGGAGATTCATGTAAGTTTTGCAGATTTTTTAATTGTTTTAATTACATTGAAAAAGTTTCGCAAGATATTCCTACATCAAATAAATGTGTGGAGGACTTGTTGAAAGTTTGTGTATATTGCTCCCTTCGTAATGTCGTGCTGAAGTAATAGTTTTTTGTAAAATGCTAGATTATTAGTTGGTCCTTCGTTGTTTATATGTTTTTTTCGTTTCACCTTTTCGTTTTTTGATCTGGAGCAGCGGTAATATATTCCTCCTGAAGCACATTTATTTTTTCTTCGTTACAAGTCTCTAATGTCTGATCCGAATGAAGATTCAAGTAAGTTCCACAATTTTTTTATTGTTTTAATTACATTGAAAAAGGTTCTGCAGATGTTCTTACAACAAATAATTGTGTGCAGTACATGTCTAAAGGTGTTTGTATTATGTTCCATTAATAATATTATAATCTATTTTCAGTTTATTAAAAACATCGTTGTTTCTTCGTTGTTTTATGTTTATTTTTGTTGTTTTGCACGTGTGGGTATGTGTTTTGTTAGAATCTGTGTAGTTGATTGATTGTTGTTTGATTTAATATAATGTTATATTGTTTTGGTTAGTATGAATTTTTTTTTGTATTTAGGTGCTCAAGATGGCTCCTGACGCTTTGGTTGGATTCGGCTTGCTTGACCCTGTTCAAAAGTTGTCGTCAGGTGACTGTGACAATACTGTGCAGGTGTAGAAGTTGTCTAATGGTACTTGAAATATGTATTTCTTCCTTGCCATTCGATAACACAACGATTGTTTGAGAGATGTAGCTTGGGCTCCCAACTTGGGACTTCCAAAGCCTACAATTTCAAGTGCGTCGCGGGACGATGCAGTGATCATTTGGAATGGGGCAATGTATAGTGTTGCGTGACTTTAAGAAGCCTATTTGATGCGGTGCGGTGGTCATTTGGAATGGGGCAATGTATAGCAATGTATAGGATGGTGTGGTGGTCATTTTGGAATGGGAGAATGTATAGTCCATATGAGATTGAATCTCAATAGACTACTGTAGTATGTGTTGATTTCATTATCCAATTGTGTTATTTGGAATGTGAAAATTGCTTTTCATACCTTTGTAATTATATAAGATTAAATGTTTATGTTCTTGTATTACATACTCCAAATTTTAAGATTATGAAGGGAAAATGGAGTGACATTTGTGTTGCAAACTTCTGTTTTAGTTTTGATAATCAGTTCTCTCTCAAAGATTACTTTATGCTGTGATTTTGTGTATTGAAATTATGGGGGGTGTGCAAATAGTGCGCTAACACGTCTTCTTTCAACAATTTTGCATTTTTCTATTATATATTCAGTTAGTCCTAAGCTAAGGTTTCTCCACAACTCTAACTCAGAAGTTCTTTCCATAAATTTTCTATACTTTTGTTTCAATTATAATAGAAATGACTTGGTATAGCTGTTGAACACATACCAAAAAGATTGTGCAGGATTTCACAACATTTAAGCAACAAAAAATGATTTAAAATAGCAAGTATTTTCAATTGATTATATCCATTTACATTGTCAGCTTCGCACAAGTTCAAAACTAAAGAAAATATTTATTCCCTGCAATCCTGCCTTCCTCCAGTTCGATGTCATATTTCACCAAGTGGAAGACCAAGAATTTGGTGCATAAGCCAATCTGTTATTAGAATATCCCCTGCTTTTAAGTGCATATGTCCTGCTACAGAAGGCATCCACAATATTGTATCCCAATCCGTGTGGGTAACTTATCATACGGAATCCTAGAAGATGCTCAAACCAAACCTTCTTTACCCAATCTGACTGTGCCACATACAGATTTAGTAGGACATATGTCATAATAGATAGTGAAAATTTCTTCTGGATGTATCCGTCATATGTCCACACCTTTTTCACCTTATCCGGCTTAGAAAGAGTCCGACGAACTCCAGTCTGTTCCTTCCTTTCAGTTCTTTGAACGACGCTCCTTCGCGCCTGCATATTGAACCCAAAAAAAACAATTCAATATATTATCAATAACCCTTGTGCCATTTGCGTATTATTTTATATAACAATTTTTACAGTTAATTACCTTCTGATTTTAGTGCGTTTTTACATCAGCTCCTGTCTTCTTTTTTTTTCCTCTTCACATTAGTTGGGGACTCATTCAGTTAACATCCCCCCCCCCAAGTTCTCTAATTAACATTATTAATATTGTGTGTGCTGAATGTGCTTGGATTTTGTGTACATCTTAAATATCGTTGTTCATATAAGCATATGCTAAATATGAATCTGGTGTGCTAAGTCTACAAATGAGGTGAAAGCATGGGACTTTTATATTACATATTATTGTCTAATGTTAGTTGGACTGATGCTAGCAAGTACAGGTAGCACCGATATCATGGAACATTCATGTGACACGTGAGGTAGACTTAGGAATGTTCTTTAGGTGACAAAATTTGTTTAGACATCCCTGCTAAAAATTTGCTCTAGGAACAATACTATATTACAATGGCAAAACACAAAAAAGGGTGCGGCACACATTCTTGTTACTTATATCTTTGATAAGAATACTATTGCCAGATATATTTAAGATGATTAGATCTTGCGAAAATAAACTACCTGTGCAACTTTATTCTCCATGGAACCACCTCTTTGCCACTCAGGTGTGCTCGCCGGCACAACAATTTCCTTAGTACTTGTGCCCTGCAACTTATAAATAACAATAGAAATTACATTTAATAAAGGGCTATGCGTGGGACTTTCTATGAGCCCAAAGAAATAGCAGAACACAATACAGTCAACTAATAGTAGTGTAGTACAGAAACAATGTTTACTAGAAAAACGACAAAAACTACACACCTACCGCGGACACCCAAATATTCTATCTATTGGCTTAACAACAAGCCCCAAGAAATAGCAGAACATAACGACCAAATGTCAATACTACATTAATCCACCAAAAAAAAAAAACCAAAGCAAGGATAAAGAAACCCCAATTCCAAACTAGTATATTCCAAACTAGCACATGAGGCAGAAAAGCTTATTATACAATTTGCAAGACACCTAAAAACACCAAACTTCGTTTCAGAATAACAATGTACTAACATATTTACAAACTTGCAGGACAAATTAAAAATAGGAATCTTCGCTGAAAAAAATACAAACCAAATGCATAATCACTTAGTATGCAACTTCAGGATCAAATGAGTGCAAAAGTAAACCACAAACTTGCAAGACTCATTAAGAATAGGAATCTTCGTTCACAAAAAAAACATACCAAATGCAGAATCACATAGTATGCAACTTCGGGATCAAAATAGTAACAGAGTGCGGAACTAAACAACAAAATATCTAGAAACTAGCATATTACAAAGTTGCAGGACACATCAAAAGGTGCAATCTTCGTTCCCAAAAATACATATCAAATGCAGTATCACATAGAACGCAACTTCAGGATGAAAATAATAACAAAGTGCAGAACTAAACCACAAAATGCATTTAGATTTTAAAGAATGTAGTACACAACATAAGAACCAAATTCCATCGATACAGGACATTTAGTTGCAATATGCCGAGTATAAACAGACACTAATTTCTAAATCTAACAAAGCCCAAAAAAAAACAAGAGAGTAGCCATTGTTTAGAGTCGGCAGATGCAGGACAACCCATTAAATCGGGCTGCCGGCAAATGGAGTACAACCCACTCAATCAGGATGTCGGAGTACATAGAATCAGTCTATTCAGCGGCTAGAAAACAACATGCAAAGCAATTGAAGGACATACTAAGGAGATAATTGGCATACCCGAACTCATCTTCGAACGAAATTGATGCGTCCTGCAAACCCCCAACTGGTCTTTGAGTTAAGTCTCTACCGTTCTGCAACTAGGGTTGATCACAGCGAAAATTAGGGATTTCGTGGTAACGGCCGTGCTAATGTCTATCACCAGAGAATGCGGGATACACCTCTGAGAAACGTGCGCGGAAGTGGAATTCAAAATTGCTTAAAAATTTTCTGCAGTATATTTTATCATTAGATCTTAGCCACAGGATCTTTTTAAAATCTAACAGTGGATCTTAGGGACTCCAATTTTTTAGAAGTAATAGTATTCCACAGAACTCCAGTAGATTTATTCTAATAGAATTCGATTTAAAAAAAGGGTCCTCGTTTTGGATCCCCAAGTTTAAAATCAAATATGATTCTTTAGTTTCAACATAAATTACTCCGTTAATTTTTGTGTACTTCATAAATATTAAAATAACTATAATACATTCGAATAAAATTATTTTGAAGCAATCATCCCAATATATGACAATAATAGTGGTTGATTAACTAGTAATGAATTTTCAAATTAAGAAGGAGATCACAGTTAAGGTTTATTAGTTTCTTGAAACACTAATTATATGATTACTGGCATTTTACCCGTGCTACGTACGTACCGAACTGTTATTTTTATAAAATAAAAATATTTTTTTATATTTATAAATTCAAGTATATATTATTTTGATATCATTTATATAATTTTATTACATAATATAGGTAAAATAATTTTAAGAAAATAATATTATTTCGTAAATACTCTGAATTTGATAAATTGTAAATGTCACTCGTATTATATAAAATAAAATAATCATATTTTTTTTTAATCAAATAATATATAAGGATCGTCTATGTTAAGAGATCATGGAATGCAATCCCTATTCCCGATTTCGGACCTAAAATCTGAATTATCTCGGTTCAGTTCATACTGATTCCTCAATTTGCTGATCTAAATTAATTTGCTTTTACAATATGAAATATTGAAAAATAATAAGAGAATAAAAAATGCACATAAATAATTATATTACTGTCAACAATTATGTAATATTTATGTATAAATATTTTTTATGGTATATATATATGAGGATTGGGGAGGCATAGAGAATGGGAACGGGAGCGGGGGCGAGTAATTTCATGTCCACAAACTTTTTTAATTTCTCGTATTGAATAAAGTAATATAAGATTAAGGTCGATCGGATCGGGTGGATGCATCCCTAATATCAGTCGTCGTCGTCGACATTATTTAATTAATTTGTACGCATAGATTCTTTTATATCCGCATGATTAGTCTTTGTAGCCATATTTCATAAAATTTGTATGCACTTAATTTATTTATGAAATAATATAAATTATTGAATTCAATGGAGCATGCCATAAAAATATAAAGTGTAAAAATTCACTTATGTAAATAAAATTTATGAATTTAAAATGATAAATATATCTGATTTTTATATCTATTTTCAAGCAGTGATATAATAGAAATTTTGTCGTAATAAATTATTAAGTCACTATGAGATTTCTAAAAAATTAGTTATTCGGGATGCTAACTTTTGTTGATTTTATATTATTTCTCTCATTATAATTATATATTTATACTTATAAAAATGATGTTTATATTAGATGATTGTGAATTTAATATTATAAAATAGAAAATATGTAATTTAATATTATATAATACTCGAAAGATCATGCACGTCACGTAATACATATTACATGTTAATATTTTAACCACCGCAACAAAAAGAATTGTTTTTTTTCATCAAGTAAATAAAAAGCTCGCTCTATATATAGGGTGTAGAGACTCGCATAATTATTAAAAAGATTTATCAAATTAATCTAAAATTATAAATACTGATTAGTTATATAAACAATTTAGGGATGGACTCTGATTTGTTCTAAAATTATTTAAAGTTTAAAAATGAATATCACTAGTCTAAAATTTATGAATAATATCTGATTGGTAATAAAATAATTCCTTTTTTATTGGTTTAAGTCCTAAAATAATTTATTTTATCTTAAACTGAATTAAATTAAATTTAAAATTACTCAAAACAAATCTGAAATTATATTATTTATCTAATTACATGATTTCTAATTAGATAATGAAAAGGAGTCTAATTAGATGAGTTATAATCAGATAATGGAAATGAGTTGATTAATTATATTATATAATAAAAAATTGTATTAGTTGAAATAATTCTTATTTTCTGATTGGTGAACTGCATAAAGTGGTCGAAGGAAAGTTAAGAATAAATATGATTGGTCTAAAATTTAGGAAATTCTTATTTTGTGATTGGTTAACCACATAAGATGGTAGAAAGAAAGTTGAAGAATAAATATGATTAGTCTAAAATTTAGAAAATTCTTATTTTGTGATTGGTTACCCACATAAGATGGTAGAAGGATAGTTGAAGAACGAATTAAAGAATGACTTCTGATTAGTCTTAGAATAATTCTTATATTCTGATTAGTTAACTGATAGAAGGAAAGTTAAAGAATGAATATGATTGGTCTAAAATTTAGGAATGGCCTGTGATTGGTCCTAAAATAATTATTTTTTTCTGATTGATTAACTGCGTAGACTCAGATATTATAATAAAGGATGTAATTAATTAAGTTACACCAGGATAGATTTGAAATTTATTAGAAAGAAAGATTATAAGGTTCCATGAAATGATCGAAATCTTATTAAAACCAACTGGATTTTAAGTTTTCATTAACACGTCAGGTTAGAAGTTAGAAGTTTTAAAAGAAAAGATGATAGACAATACATCGATATCGTATTTGAAATAAGAATCATTCTAACAAAATCAATCATAAATATATTTCATTCTAAAAAATCTTTCTTTGATATAATAGAATATATATTATGTATATATTTATAAACAATATAAATTTAAGATTTGAAACTTATCAGATATATAGTTAGCTGAATTTATTTAAGAATATTTTCAACTTAAATGTTTGGGCCAACATTTTGTCCATCAATACTAAATTAAACCAAAGAAAGATTTTTTCTTGAAAAGTAATTATTTAATAATAAAAATTGATAGAGTATTTTTGAAAAATAAAACATAATCAAATCCAACAAATGTAAAATAAATCATATGACTAATGGTTTGTGAAGACTCTACAACAAACTACTAAATACACACACCTAGATGCCAAGTAATGGAACCTTCAATGTTCCATTCATTGAGTACAATTAAAACCTTAATGAGAGTGGACCCCCTATTTTCTCTCGTTTTTCTCCTTGCCCGCCGCCTCCCCTCCTCCTTTACCTTCAGATAGTCAATCTAAATAACTACTTTCATCGCAAGAGACCTTATTCTCCGTTCTCTTATTTTTTATATTTTTTTTATTAATAAGTTTCAATTATCTTCATCTTTTGGGTGAGATTTTTGATTCTGGCATCCATCTTTTTGGGGGTTTTATATCTCTCCTTTCGGAGTGGTATGTGTCTGTCCTTTTGGAGTGGTTGGTGTGTTTTAATATGTTTTAGTGTGTTCAAATTTGTTATTTTGATCCGTTGATAATGATTCAATTGATGTATGGGGAGATCTGGGAAGCCAGCTTTGAATCTGAAATAGTGGTAATCATCGCAAAAGTTCACCTTCCACAACGAAATATTGTTCAATATATGGTGACATCTGTATCCCCGGCCTCAGTTGGCATAACCGACGGGTATGAACACGGGACTATCACCTGTTTTTTATGTGCGGGGGTGAATTGTGACACTTACTATTTTCAAGATTGTTGGTGTCGACCGGATTGCTGTGAAAACCTTTGTAATCATTTTTATTATCAAGAATATTTATATTCTGTTTGTTAAACAATCTGAAAATAGAGTGACTAGTTATTTAGCTCATTTTATTTCCAATCAGGTTGTATTATCGGGGATTTGTCGTGACTGTGTTTGATAGTTTTAATGAATGTATTTTGTAAAAAATTGCCAAGTAATGCTTTTAAGAGGTGGGCCTTGACAATACGTAGATCGGGCCTACTGGACGGGGACGGGCCTTAGTAGTAATGGGGTAGGTGAACCTTGTCTAGGGCCATTCTACTTGGGTGATGACATCTGATGTCATCTATAAGTAATTTTTGGAAACAATCTTTATCACGGGTTCAAAAGCTTAAAAAAATTTAGCAGATCAAATATTTTCGACATTTAATCACACCAAATCACACCAAGCTATTATAGAGAAAGGATAAACAAAACTCAAATTAAATTGAGCACAAAACTCAGCAAAATATTTTTATTTAAACAAGAATCTTTTTTTTTATCTAAAGTGGAAAAAAGGTAAAAACAAATCAAAGAAATTCACCAATTAATGAGTTTTATCACGAAAATGAATGAAAGACTCGAAGAAAAGGAATGTGAAAGATTTGGGTGATAGGTGATTAAGGGCAAATCCAATAATGACTTAAAAGATCCAAATCTTTTTAACAGTGGTCTAAATCTCCATCTAATTGAGATAAGAGATAGTGTCGTCTAAATTTAGACACGCACTATTCATCTGTCTAAATTTTTTTAATAATAAAATAATAATCTCGTTGTTTTTTTTATATTTATTTAATTATTAGATTATATGTTGATATAACTATTAAATAGCTATAAATTATATTAAATATTTTATACTTACTTATATAGTTATATGAACATATTGATTATGCAATATATTACACATACACACTCTTAAAATTTATTAAATTAAAATTAAAGATACATTAAATAAAAAATAACTATTACACTTAATAAAATTAATTGCAAATATAACTTGCACGAAAACATAATATACTAAAATTCAAAAATATAAAATTCTCACTTTCAACAATATTTTGGATGGCATCAAAAAATAAAAAAAAATAAAGAAGCCTGTATTACATTTCCAGATGCATTAATTGAACATTTGTAGAAACAATATTTTAATTTGGAGACATATGTAGGGGCCCTTTGATGAGCTTATACGTGCTTGTTTAAAGAAAAAAATGAAAAAGAAGTTAGAAGCAGAAGTTAAGAAATAAATGTTAATATTTTCAACTTGTTAAATATTTTTTAATTTTTTACACGATAAAAATAAATACTTCTAACACCCCCAGGGTGACACGCTCATGATATTACTGTGATCGTGTGATCCTCATGGTTATGTCGGTGATCAGTGATCACAATCTATTTTGACCTTCTGCACTCACATGCATCACATGAAAGTTACACCATGTGTCCATAAGTCCATTGAAACTCATTTCATTAGTCTTACCTATCTAACATTCTTTCATACTTGTCAAAATAACTCAAATCCGCCATTTAAGATCAAGTGACGTAATTATTTTAATCACCTGCGGTCATGCATGTGTAGTTATAACTAGCAGCCACATTATTTAATTACTATTTAATCATCTTTGGTCGTGCTATCACCAGCAACCGCATTATTGCATGACGTACGGATACAAACTAGATATAAAATTTTACACAAAATAATATCATAATTAAGGCGATCAAAACCTAATCCATATGATTTTTAAAAAAAATTATATTCATCATTTTTCTCATTTTATTTACGGTCTTTCTAATGTGTGTTCAAACATAAAATTAAAAATATTAAATTTGATGAATTTGATAAAATTTTGCAAAAGAAGTTGATATAAATAAAGACAATCCATGCATATTTATAAGAGATTTTCAATTGTGTGTTTGTGTGCTCATGACCATACAGTGATCATTCATTTTTATGAGAATGATAAATTTTGATTGATTAATTGATGATCCTTGAACACACGCCACAAAGATACTATTGATGCATCTTTATAGAAGCGAACCCGTATTAGAAAATTGGGTGTCCGTCTTAGTTTTGAGTCTGTCAAACTTATATTTAAGACTACTTATTATTTTTTCGAAGAAAAGATCACTTATTATTAATAACAAATTATATATAAATGTATGTAATTAAAAACATTATTTATGATTAAACTAAAAAATGATGAGCCCAATATATTTGTGTAAACTTGACTCTAGTGTTACATTATATATATTAGAATTCACCTATTGGCTATTCATATATGAGCATTTAGCCACGCATATCTATAAATAAGGAGACTCATGCCTTGAAAAAATCAAATTCAAAAAAAAAAAAAATCTTTTCATACCATCCATTTTCATATGGCGGGAACATTAGGTCGAGTTCTTGGGTTAGCATGTGTTAATATTCTTCTTCTGCTGCTCTTCTCTAACAACTCTGTTTACTCACAATCAATCGTCAGAAACCTTCCTGGATTTCATGGTGATCTTCCTTTCAAACTCGAAACTGGGTAGGTGATAACTTACCACATGGCTGTGGCGGAACCAGAATTTTTGAACGGAGACTAAATTCGTTATTGCACATGTAGATGCATGCGCCCATGTAATGAATATTTGTAAAATAATTTGTGCTGATTTTTGCAGTTACACGGCGACCGGAGAGAAAGACGACGTGGAACTGTTTTACTACTTTGTAGAGTCGGAGAGGAACCCTGCAGATGACCCGCTCGTCGTCTGGATCGCCGGAGGTCCGGGTTGTTCTTCTCTTCGTGCATTTTTCTACGAGATCGGTACATTATTTACTCATCCTTTTTCTTTACCAAAATTCAATTTCACATTTTGATAGCGATGAATAGTCGGTGTGTGGTTTGGTATTTTAGGTCAATGTCTTTTTCTAGTTTACTTCTCTGCCTATTAAAACTATTTTGCCCATGCAATACACATGTATAACTTTAATACAGATACTCCCTCCGTCCTATTTGTATACAATTTCCTTTTCGTGACGTTCCACCAATTGTATATATTCAAAAACTAATAAACTTTTTTAATATAAAATAACATTACACCAATTACTTTCTTCCCCTATCTCCATTCGATAATAACATAAACACTATTACACCTACTATTTGCTCCACTATCTCAAATCTATTATTAAATATAAATGGTCCCATCATTATACCCACTTTTCACTGACTTTACTCAATTTTTTACACATTTTCTTGATTTTCGTGTCTCAAATGTATACAAACGATTGAGACGGAGAAAGTAGTATTTATGACGAAGTTTTCTTGTAGTATATCCAATGACGCGCATGTATGAAATATTTATGGCTAAAGGGTTACTTGCATGCAGGACCGCTAACATTTGACTATAGTAGATCGAAAGACGAGAAACCATCGTTGCTGTTGAATCCGTACTCCTGGACAAAGGTTCATTCAAACTTGCTATGTGTAGACAAATCTTTGTCTGCACGTAACTTATTAGTACATCTATATGTTAATTGCAACAGCTTCCTTTCTGCGTAATCACAACTTCGAATATGAAATTCAAGTACTTAATTAATATGAATTCCTAATTCGGATTTTTACAGGTTTCGAACGTTATCTATTTGGACACACCTGTCGGGACTGGGTTTTCGTATGCAAGATCTTCCGATGCGTACAGAACAAGTGACACATTATCGTCAAAGCATGTGTATAATTTCATCAGAAAGGTAAAATTGGCCGTTTATTATCAAATTATAACTGATTAAACATTTCGAATAATTGAATTTTTGAATAATTAACATGTGTATGATGTTCTCAGAAAGGTGGAATAGGTCGTTTATTATGAAATTACAGATGATTAAACATTTTGAATAATTTGAATTTTAGCTAAACATTTTAACATGATTTGACACGACTAATTTGTTATGTAATCTGTGGTTTACAGTGGCTAATTGATCATCCCAGATTTATCAGCAACCCCCTGTACGTTACCGGTGTTTCGTACTCTGGCATAGTTATTCCAATCATCACTCAAGAGATTTACAATGGCAATGAAGCTGGAAATGAACCCCAAATGAATATTAAAGTAAGTATGTTAGGGAAGGATACGAAGTCGGACGCATGTATTTAATTTCAAATTCATATATCTAACTAGTTTGTTAATTGCATATAAATTTCAGGGATACATGATCGGCAATCCGTTAACCGATCGAAATATAGACTTCAACTCCAGAATCCCATATGCTAATCGAATGGCACTTTTATCTGATGAACTCTTCGAGGTAAATCTGTCAATTCTGTATTTCTTTTGTGTTGCATTAATCTTCGAGGTGTTCGGGGCAACTTTGAAGTAATCTGTAAGAAATTATTGTGTTCAGTCGGCCAAAGAAAATTGTCAGGGGAACTACATAAGCGTGAATCCCAGTAACGGATTATGTGCCAAAAACCTTAAGGAAGTAGAGGAGGTACGTCGCGTTTTTTTATTAGGTAAAGGAGTTTATAAAATTCACTATAGTGTTTGCGAGATTTTGGTATCTAAGTTAAATTTCTATTGCAGAACCTCAACTTCATTTATGGGTACCAGATACTCGAACCTAGTTGTGGATTAGTAGTGAGTGGCACCTCAAGCTTGAGAAAATCGCGTGTGCTAAATTCTCACCGGAAAAATCTCTTTAATCCCCTGCGATTACCCCAGCAGCATCAGCAACCGCGGTGTCGAGTAATTCTTCATCTTTCTATGATATACCTTATTATTGGAAAGATTATATTGAGTGATATTTACATATCTGCATTTCCTGTGCTTTCACAAACAGGGCGACACTTACGATTACTATTTGGTATGGGCTAATGACAGAAATGTGCAACGAGCTCTTCGCATCCGTGAGGTAAGCAACACTAGAATCGATCATTCTTCATTTACAATTAATAATATTGTCTGCAATTAATTTTATGACAATGAACGAGTAATTGTTACAGGGGACGATAAGAGAGTGGGAAGCATGCAACACAGATCACTATTTGGTAGGGAAAGATGATACCGAAACTTATTCATACAATGTTGCCAGTTCCGTTCCTTATCACAGAAACTTGACGAATAAAAATTGTCGAGCTCTGATATTCAGGTATTTTACCTCCTTGCCTCAGATTCTTTGCAGCAGCACCGCCTTTTTAAGACGGATAACTTATATTTCTTTAACTCTACAGCGGCGATCATGACCTGGTTGTTCCATATATTGGGACGGAAAAGTGGATCCGATCTTTAGATTTAACGGTTGAAAGTTCATGGGCACCCTGGTTCGTCGATCACGAAGTAGCAGGGTTCGATTTCTAAACTCCCGAATGCCTTATAATAATTTAGAGTAAATTCCAAAATGATGGCCGAACTTTACCCGCTTTTATATGTTGGTGGCCGAAATTTCAAATTTGCAATATGATGGCCAAATATTGCTTTAACTCTTTGAAAAGGTGGCTAAACGCATCTCCAATGGGAGATGCCAAGAGGGGGTGCCAATACCTCAAAAAAGTATTTTTCCTCAAAAAAATTAGCCGTTAGCCACTTTTTTGAAATATAAAAACAATGTTCAGCTACTATATTGCCAAATTGAAATTTCAGCCATCAAAATGTAAAAACGGGTAAAATTCAATCACAACTCTGTAATTTACTCATATGTTTAATATATGGTTTCTGTAAATTTTATTGACTCTTTATTTTACAGATATGGGACGACGTTTTCACATAATGATTATTCTTTGACATTTGCCACAGTGAAGGTAACACCGGTGCACCGTTACACTCAGGCCTAATGTTATGTAACAAGTTCATCTAAAATCTTAATACCCGCATCTCGATTTTCCAAACAAGAGACATAAAATAAGAGAAACAAACATGCGGAGACATTTTCCAAATCCGAGCTCTGATATTATTTTGTTGATTTATGGGTCCAAGTGAAATGAGGACTTGAACAAGACCCCCTACATGAACTTATATTAATTTGATAAAACGACTCTCATTAATCATTAATTCCAGCTTCTGCTTTATTATCTACAGGGTGGAGGTCATGCAGCGCCAGAGTATAAGCCTGAAGAATGTCTGGCCATGGTGGATAGGTGGTTCGCCCAGAGTCCTCTGTAATGACTTCAATATTGTGTTAGCTATGATTGATAGGCTATTATTTCTTAGCATTCTTTCGGTATATAAAAAGATACTGTTGATTAAGTTATTTATTGTATCCGATTATCGGATTGCTGGACGAAAAGTGTATTTTAGATATTTTGGTCATCCGTGGATATTGTATATTAGCTAAATTTATTTCTTTGTTAATTACTTAATATTATTGTTGCACATTTTGTGTATATACTCGTACTGGAAAGTTATTTTAGAAAAATTTAGATGAGAATTATTTTACGAAAGAAAGTTTATTTTTTAATCGAAGGACATAGAGACATACCTGGACGTTTAGAAAGTAGAATTTTATAATTCGTAAATAAGCATCACCTTGTTCTTCTCAAAAGAGATAAAATTAATCTAAAATTATAATGTATGGTTCTTGAATTAATAAAATTTCAATAGATACTGAACCTAAACTAACATACATGGAAAATAAAAATATATATATATATTTAGTATACACCAACTATCATATGATCCATATTATCTTATTAAGATACAACAAAATCATATTTATGTTCACATATATACTATATAGGGGTGAAAGCGAGTCGAACATCTTCGAATATAACACTCGTCAGATTCAACTCGAAATTTCAACTATTCAGCTATAGTCGACTCGTATTCGAAAAATATGTAAATATGTTGATCATATTCTACTCGAATTCGATTATTAATATTCGTATTTGATTCGACTCGACTCGAAAAAAATTCGAATTACTCGAACTACCCGTTTGGACCCGATCATTTTTGATCTTTTTGATACAAGCTAATAAATTACAAAATTTGAAAAGTTTACATGAATATATATTATATTTGAATAAATTTCAGTATTAAATTTACATGGTCACAAATCCTACACAAAATACTTATTAATTATAATTAAAATCAAATAGAAACATCTTCAGGCTAGAGACTTGTGTTCTTGTAAGACTTTAATTTGTAGTCTGAAGACTCCAGCCATCACATCTAGCTCGGTTTTAAATGCCAGAAACTATAACCTGAAAAAGCATATATGTCTGCATAAGAGTTTTTCTTTCGGAAATAAAGATCAACTACAATTAAAAAAGAGTAAATCACACTGTGCACCTGTAACTTCGGGGCGTTTTGCCATTTTAAACAATAAGACCAAATCGCAAAATGCCCCAAAATTACAGATGCAAAATGTGATTTACTCTAAGTTGTAACTCACAAGTTTCCTATATAAAGCTTGTTAGGGCTGTAATTCGAGTCCAAATCTCTACCCGAACTCGTCTCGTTTCATTTTACGAGTCGAGTCGAGCCGGCTCGTTTAATTAAACGAGCCGAAATATTTGCCCGAACTCGGCTCGTTTAACGAGTCGAGTCGAGCCGAGCCCACTTAAACGAGTTCGTGCCGGACGAGCTCGCGATCCGCCCGACTCGAATTACAGCTCTAAAGCTTGTAAACATGTGGTTGGAGATGTGAATAAAGATGATGATCTCCCTCAGTATTAGATGGTTCTTCCTAAATTTTACCTGTATACTATTTATAACACACTATATAATGTCTAATTATCATCGTAAACATAACAGTGGTTGGGTATGCACGGACAAAAGCGGGAATCAGTGTAGAGGTCTCAGGTATGTTAATGTTGTTTATTAAATTACTTTATGAATCTGTGTCATTTTAATGCACGTAATTCTTTAACTTTCTTTCATTCTCATGAAAACATTCCGTTATTGACCCTGTTTATATAAAAAAAATCAGAGTTTTCAATATTAGTGGGCAGATATCAGTCAGAATGATTCTACAAGTCAATTAACGGGTAAATAGGCTAATTGGTCACTGTACTCTATGTCAACTTTCAATTTGGTCCAAAGACAACCTATACAGTACCAAAGACAAATGTGTTTTGTTGGATTGAATGAGATTAAATAAGTTAAATAAAAAGAAATAAAACAGGATAGAAAGAAAAGTTTTGGAAAAAAATGAATAAATTTTGCATAATAAAATTTGGGTTAAATTAATAGGTATGATATGAAATGAACCTTTCTTTGTAAAATAGAGAATTTAAATTCTAAGTAAAAATGATAGGATTGGTGAAAATAATATAATTATTAAATTTTAATCAAATTACAATCCAAATCTTGTTCCACTTCCTTCATTTTCGTTAATTCCAAGTTCCAACAAAACAAAACAAAATAGTACTTGTCACTAGGGGTTAACAAAACCAACCCAAACCGCAAAAATCGACCCAAACCAACCCTTTTTTCACCTGATTAAACCGAACCATTTGAAACCGATTATTAAATGGGTTGATTTTCAAAAAACCCGAATAAATTGGGTTGGGTCAGGGTTTTACATATTTTAACCCTTAACCAACCCAACCCAACCCAACCCGTTTATATAAAAATAATTAAATAAACATATTATTCCCAGGTCCAATATTTTTTTACCACATAGTTTGTTGGTTTTTTTTAAATCCTCACTCACCAGATACTGTTGAATGACAGATCAACTAGTAAATTAATTTACAAACTCACCAGATGCTAAAACTAGAACTGCCCTTATATAACTTTTAAGCAGACTATCTTCTGATATGTAAATTAGGACAATATTTTGTTATGTATTATGAACTATGAAGTGCAAGAACAGTGAACTGGAGCAGATTGGCAATTTGGCAGCATTGACAGTTTATTTAGTTTGTATTTTTCTTTTTTGCTTGTAAAATCCGACCCAAACCGAACCAACCCAACCCATATTTTAATTAGCAAGGTTGGGTTATGTATATTTTTTTTGGTTAATGGGTTAATTTTTTATAAACCGAACTAATTGGGTTGTGTCATTTTTTTGCCCCAAACCCGACCGACCCAGCCCGTGTTCACCCCTACTTGTCACATGAAACCAGCTGCTCACTTGTTTGGATGTTTGAAACTTATTAATCGTACCTCCATCTAAGGCTGCTCATGGGTTGTCCAACCCGTTCAAACCGAACCAACCCAACCTTTAATTTGACCGATCAAACCGACCCATTCGAGACCGTGGGTTAATTGGGTTGTTTTTTAGTTGGACCGTTTATTATGGGTTGGGTCAAAGTTTAGATAAATATAACCTTAACCCAACCCAACCCGATTTTACTTATACAAACCCAATCCATTTTAGATTTATTACACTCCAGACTTTAGTTGTCCAGCACGTTTGTACTGGTTTCCTTTGTGGTCCAGCTATTTGTTTGTGTTATTTGCTTTAAGACCATAGACCAGAGTATAATAGTGTAGATAAAGAACCCTTAAATAAATCGTAAACACGCAGTTCTTGATTCGTTCTTAGGATGTACCAGGGGAGTCCCTTTTTAAATATTATTAGTCCCCTTCTCGTATTTCCTTTTGATAGTTTTATTTCAGAGAACAATTAAACAGTAGCACCTATTCATTTTACCACTACAGACACATGATAATTTCATTAAATCAGATTACTTTTTGCTGACTAGATTAACCCGATTAACCCAACCCAAACCGGCCCAACCCATCAACAGTTAATAAGGTTAGGTTCCATAATTTTTTTGAGTTTAATGGGTTGATTTTTTTATAACCCGTATTAAATGGGTTGGGTCGTTAAAATGACCAAACCGGCCCAACCCAGCACATTCAACTGATTACTAAGATATTCATCCGTACAAATTCAACTGATTACTAAGATATTCATCAAAATTAGACTCAAATGATTTTGTATTCATGTACCTATATATCTATATTAAAACCAGCACATTTCTGAGGACGATATTGATATTGGGGAGTAATCAGAGATACGGATTGAATATGACTCCTCTAGCAGTACAATTTCCCAATATAACCAATCATGTAACATGTGATGTCCTGTTACATTTCTTTATGGTTACAGTTTCTAGATATAATCCATCATGGAACATGTGCTGGCCTGTCATCTTTTTTATTGTTATTTTTTTACAATTACAAGTTTTTTAATACTTGTCACACACATTCTAAAATATATATAAGATATAGTTATATAATATTTCATAAATAAAAAATCTTATAATGTTCTAAAAAAAACATAATTATATAATTTATCTTCAATTTTTCTAAATATACTCCCTCCGTCCCTCTCATTTCTTACGGTTACTATTTTGTAATGTCCCTCTCATTTCTTTACGTTATTATAAATAGTAAATTTTTTCCATTATTACACTCACTATATTCCCCCACTATCTCATATTTAACAATAAAAACTACTATTACACCCACTACTTTCCTCCACTATCTCGAATCTATTATTAAATATTGATGGGTCCCACCACTTTACTCACTTTTCATCTAACTTTACTCATTTTTCATACATTGTCTTGGTATCCGTGTCCCCCTCCAACGTAAACAATTGAGGGGGACGGAGGGAGTAAATCTTAAAATTTTATTGAAAATTAAAAATTCTTAAAAATAAGTTACAAGATTATATTTTATTGGAATATTATAATGAATGCTACGTCCCGTCTTCTAATATATATACAAACGGAATATATGATTATCCATATCTCTCTCGCGGATCAAATCAAATAACTTTCAACTCCTTACGACATCTCACTCCATAAAAGAAAAATAATTAATTTCTGATCTATAAAAAAGAAATTTAAAAATTCTAATTCTGACTATTGAGTCCTTCCTAGAAATACATGAAAAATATATAACCTCCGCGGGGAGCGAGTATATATTATCTCATTTAGCCGCTCATATATAGCATCTTAGGTGGATGATAAACTGTTCAATGGCAGCAACATTCGGCATAGTTCTTTTTATTTCATGGGTGAATCTTCTTTTACTGCTCCTCCTCAGCTACTCTGTTCACTCGCGAACGATCATCGAAAACCTACCAGGTTTCGATGGTCCTCTCCCATTTAAACTCGAAACCGGGTAAGTTTATGTGTTTTTTCTTCCCCTGTTCTACGCCATTCACTCCTTCACTTGTTCATAAACCGTACGTGTAATTTGAATTTGCTACATGAATTGTGAAGAGGGATCTTGAGATGTATGAATCTTGGTCAAAATCAATTTTCAAACTTCTTAAACTTTATATATTTAGGACAATTTTGACTCATATCTTATCCGTCTATATTTAGGATCACTCTCAGAGTTGTCAATGCAATGGAGAACGATTAATTTGTATCAAATTCAAAATTGTAACTTATATGTAGTGAATATCAAATTTGATGATAAAGTTGATGTGTTTTCTCTCGCATGTTGTACAACATTCACTTTAAAATGATTTATAGATGATGTTATATAGGGTGGGTGAAGAAATACACAGAGCATGTGATGCCGTTTAAATTAGTTTATCTTGATTTGTATTTTACTAATTTGTATTTAGCAATTCTCTTTCTCTCTCCCTCTCTATATATATGAGTCCTATATATTTCCTCATAAACAAAATTAGACTAGAGGTTATAAAGTAAAACAAAAAAAATTCTAATTTAATATGAAATATAACACATATAATATGAAAATTGATTATTAGGAGATGAAAGATATACACTTTAAATCGGATTTCAAAAAAGTCTTATATTAAAAATGGAGTGATTATATGAGATTAAGTATTAAAGGATGAATTTTAATTATGAATGATTTTTGTGTATGGTCCTTAGATATTAATTACGAATGATTTTTTTGTATGGTCTATTCTGACATTTATTTTATATGACCATTTATTTTTATAAATCAATGTTCTTCCTCTAACCAAAATTGGATTAAAATGGAACCCAGGTTGAAACATGTAGTATAAATCGTGCCTGTTTAAATTTTCATACGTTTACCGGTTTACGTCCAAAAATTTTGGACCTATTGAGACGGAGGTAAATACAAGTGATTATTTGTATTAAATTTGAATGAAATCGTTTATGTAACGAATATCAAACGTGATGACAACTTACTAGATTCATAATCTGTGTTATATTGAAGCTACACCGGGATAGGAGAAAGAGATGACATACAAATATTTTACTATTTCGTGGAGTCGGAGAGGAACCCTAGGGAAGATCCGGTGGTGATTTGGATTCCCGGTGGTCCGGGTTGTTCTACTCTCCGCACATTTTTTTACCAGCACGGTAAAAGTTTCTGGTCCATATTACAAATTTCTTATCTTAAAAACTTAGCTTTAAATAGCCACATTGGATGTATGAGCTATTGAGCTTTATATATAGATAAATAAATATCGACACATCACGATCATATGTACTAGAATTCTCAAAAGTTGAGGGGACATCAGATGTAACGTAACGTTGTGGTTTCACAGCGGGGTTTGGTGGGCAGATTTATCTCTTTCATGGAGGACAAGGCATGCCCGTGTAGCCAACAAAGTGTTGGTGTGGCGGTAGAGCTCTTGTACCCCTTTGCGGGAGGTCGGGAGTTCGACTCCCCACGTGTGCGTGTGTAATCAATTAGCAAAAAAAAAGGCATGCCCGTGTATATGTAACATCAAAACATATAGGCCGCTCCCTCCGTTTCTCCCTCCGTTTCTTATTACTTCTCTCGTTTGATAATCAGACTGTTCATAACATTATGAGATAATTTATTAATTTACGTATAATTTATTAATTTACGTATAATATGAGATTAAATATATTCATGAGTGATCTTATTGGATTCGTATTTACGAGTACTTTAATATGGTAAAGTATATATACTTAGTACTAATACAAAATTAAAGATATTAGCGATAAAAAATGTGTGTTGGCAAGAAACATGAAAAGTATTATGGGACGGAGGGCATCCGTTTCGGATGATTTATTTTGAATATTAGATTAAAAGCACATTTAACTTATTATATTTTTAAAAATAAATATCTATTTTTAGAAAAATACGTAAATATATATTTTTCATGAAAATATGTACTTATTTTTGTATTAAAGAAATGTTAAAAGTATCTTGAATACTTAATTTTAGTTGGAGAAAATTATACGTAAATGTGAATTTTTTGCATATAATAAGTCTTTATTATGATAATAGAAGTTTCAGCCAAACCTCTAAATTTTATAATCGTATTTAAAATAGGCACATATATATTATCAAACACGGTTTTTGGCTCCAATCAATTCGATATTACTTTATGCTAAACTTAAAATTGTATATTCTAAGGTATGACAACCAAAGAACTAACTGGTTTTTTTTTTGGGGAATTATCTTGTATACTGTTTTTTCAATCTTATTTTCAAAAATACTACCTTCTCCAATCTTATTTTCAAAAGTACTATCTTGTCTAAAATATTTTCAAAAATACTACCTTTTTGAAAATATTTTCCAAAACTACTGTGGTTGCATATGCAACCATATATGCAACTACAAATCCTATATATATATATATATATATATATATATATATATATATATATATATATATATATATATATATCGAGTCCAAATATGAGGTCGAAAATGACATTTGAAAACTGGAACTTGAAATCAGGAATTCAGTTGCATATGAGGTTGCATTCAGTTGATTTTATTGCATTCTAATGGCCCCGCCAGGGGCACCAACACATCAGTTGCAATTTACAGTTTTCAGTTGCATTTAGTTGCATATGAGGTTGCATTTAGTTGCATATGAGGTTGCATTCAGTTGATTCTATTGCACTCTAATGGCCCCGCCAGGGGCACCAACACATCAGTTACAACTTACAGTTTTCAGTTGCATTTAGTTGCATATGAGGTTGCATTTAGTTGCATATGAGGTTGCATTTAGTTGCATATGAGGTTGCATTCAGTTGATTCTATTGCACTCTAATGGCCCCGCCAGGGGCACCCACACATCAGTTGCAACTTACAGTTTTCAGTTGCATTTAGTTGCATATGAGGTTGCATATGAGGTTGCATGCAACCTCATATGCAACGGAAAACTGTAAGTTGCAACTGATGTGTGGGTGCCCCTGGCGGGGCCATTAGACTACAATAGAATCAACTGAATACAACCTCATATGCAACCATATATGCAACTTCAAATCCTGATTTCAAGTTGCAGATTTCAAATGTCATTTTCGACCTCATCTTTGGACTATATATATAGTCCAAAGATGAGGTCGAAAATGACATTTGAAATCTGCAACTTGATATATAGTCCAAAGATGAGGTCGAAAATGACATTTGAAATCTGCAACTTGAAATCAGGATTTGAAGTTGCATATATGGTTGCATATGCAACCACAATATTTTTGAAAATATTTTAGAGAAGGTAGTATTTTTGAAAATAAGATTAGATAAGGTAGTATTTTTGAAAATAAGATTGAAAACATAATTATGAATAAAAAAAGCCCTTTTTTTTCAGGTCCACTCAAATTTAACTACATGAAGTCCACAGGGAAAAAGATGATGCTGGAGTTGAACCCATATTCGTGGACAAAGGTTATATTATTAAGCGCCTCTTTCACCACCACTTTTAAGGGTTATTTTTCTTTTCTAATTAGGAGTCAGCCAATCAAGGCTTTCTCTAACTAATTCCATATGGTTTTATTTGTGTGATGTTTATATTAATATAGTTTTTCTTTATTATTATATCATATTCATAGACATAAAATTAGTGAAGTTATAACTAATATTTTAAATTATGACATATATATACCATACCATATTATTAAAACCGAAACATTGAAAATTTGGTCGGTCAGTACTTGAACCGAAATACATGCCTATCGATATAATTAATTATTTTTTTTAATTAATATATATTATATTTTTTATATTTTCTTACTAAAAAAACTCAATCTTCTAAAATAATATCGATAAACATAGTAATTATCTTTTTAACTAAAGCACATCCTGTTTAGATTTTCTTACTAAAAAACTGATATTCTACAATTAACTCGGGCAACACATACATAAAAATATAATATTATTATATATAATTATAAATATATAATTGATGATATTTTTCAACCAAAATACATTAATATTAATTTTAAATATTTAGATGGTCTCACTTTAAAAGTAATATTATAAATGTATATTATATAATATATCATTATACTATTAAGCCCAAACATTAAAAGTTCAACTGGTTAGTTAATTTGTCGTGAGCTGGTTGTTAACTTCGTATGCGACCCATAACCTGTTATTATATTTTTTTATTATCTATTAAACTAAAATATTAAAAATTAAGTTACTATGATGGGTCGGTATTTTCCCTCACTCAACCTTTTTTAAAATATGAGTTCAGTGAATTTGCATATCATAGTACACTATATTGATGTGATTTATAGAATTTTTTTATTTTGATTTGTACTTAGTCCTCTAATAAGATTTGTCACTAATTTAATTAGAATTTTATCATTACACTAATTACACTCTTAATTAATAACTAAAATATATTTTTATCAAATATATATTTATTTATTATAGTATTTAATTTTACAGAAATTGATTGATTTCAAAAGAATCCCTTGTTGGTTTTACAGGTTTCAAATGTATTATATTTAGACACACCTGTTGGGGCTGGGTTTTCATATGCAAGAACTTCGAATGCCTTGAAATCAAGTGACACAATATCATCAAAACATGTCTATGATTTTTTGAGAAAGGTAAGCTTACAACAACAATTTGAGAATGTTACAAGATTTTCAAGTTTTTTAGTCGATGAAAGTTCTAGTAAAATCGGACGAGATTTATGGATCTATAGATCATTGTTATTCAATAACTGTAAATACTCTGCAGTGGTTCAATGATCATCCAGGATTTATGAGCAACCCAGTATACATTGGTGGCGTATCCTACTCTGGCATAGTTGTTCCAATCATCACTCAAGAGATCTACAATGGTATGCCTCCTTTCTTTCCAGCTAGATAATGGTATATTATATGTAATTTTCAGTTGATTAAATTGAATTTTTTTTGCAGGGAATGAAGCTGGAAACAAACCGGAAATAAACATCAAAGTATGTACATTATAGTGGAAGACAAAACTCAACATAATATAAATACATCTCCTTGAATATAAAGATTTTGAGGAAATGTATTACATTTTGTTATTTGATCACTTCAGGGATATTTCCTCGGCAATCCTCTAACCGACAGAGATATAGACTCTAACTCCAAGATCCCGTATGCTTATGAAGTTGCACTGTTATCTCGTCAACTCTACGAGGCGAGTATCTCACCTCATTTCTATCAATTTGAATCTTTTTTTCCGCTACTTTTTCTTTAATTTTTTCCATAGCCATTAAAAATGAGTTTTGGGTAATTGTGTAAATTCTATTTAAAATGCAGTCAGCCAGAGAACATTGTTCAGGTGACTACATGAATCCGATGAACGCATTATGTGCAAGAGACCTTGACAGAGTGGAGGAGGTATTGTCCTACATAATTATACATATGTATTGAGCTATTTACGAATGCATTACTACACGAAAAATGACTATTTTCGACAAGATTTTTTGACCGACCTTTGTTTGAATGAAACTGGTTGGATATAATTGATTAGAATTGGATTTGTACAAGGGTAGAGGAATACATATGCAGCATATGTAACGTCCATGTATGGTTAATGTTTTCGACCGGAAACGGTCGAATATAATCAACCAAAATGTTTTCGACCGGATGCGGTCGAATATAATCAACCAAATAAGGAATGACTTCATTTGTTTGACTAGAACTGGTCGAACATAATAAACCAAATCGGAAATGGTCAAGTAATTTTGATTGGTTTCGGTCTTAAAACATGGTGGGTTTATTTTATTTTCGACCGTAATAAACTAGAGGGATTTTCAAATTTTTAAGAAAATATTAAGGGGATTTTGTTAGACGGTCAAAATTATATTTCCGATCGACAAAAAAAGGGCGGTTGTTTTAATTTTTCAACTTAAAGGGAGTTTCAATTTTTTCAAGTGAAAATTTTCAATTAATTTTTGCTTGCGAGACGTGATCGCATATAACACAAGTAGGTCAAAAATAATAGCGGATAAAATAGGCGAAGTTATTCAGTCGAAAATAAATTATTTTTGATCTTCTAGGTATTTTTGACCGGTCAGTGAGTGGTCAAAACTATTTAATTATGACCAATATGAGTCGGAAAAAAAAATCTCGACTAGTTATTTTCGATCAAAATTATCCGTTTTTCCTGTAGTCTATCATAAAGTGTACCTATTAGTGACTGATTCTGATCCAAAAATATCCTCTGGGCACAACAATTGACATATGGTGTAAACAAAAGATGATTAATTAATCAAGATCAAAAATACTAATCAATTAATAAATTCGTTAATATTTGATGAGATACACACTAATTAACAATTTTTGACAGATTAACATTTTTTTGTAACTTGTCATATTAACTTATTTAATTATTAATAAAATAATAATTTAATCACACCATAGTGATGTAAGGCTAACAACATTTCAGCTTTGAACGGACATCTAATATTGTGTTTGGTTGAGGAGAATGCAATGTAATGACAAAAAATAAATGAAAATACTAGAGGTAGAGAGAAAAATTTTGAAAAAAATTAAGTGAGCGCAACCAAACATTCTTTCTCAAATTGGGGATGTGATCTCTATTATATAGTGGAAGAATAAATTTTATAAACATTTGGCCTAACATAGTTCAAATTTCATTCCATTCTTTCCATAGTCATTTATCGCAACCAAACACAATATACGTCTATACATAGACATCAAACACATTTTAAGTATATGTGTATATTTACATCACAAACTTAACCACCAAAATTTACCATAACTTTTATTCAGTCTTACATGTTTTGAAGCTATCTATCTAATTATTGTGATCAAGACGTACCATCCATAATATATGCTTAAGATCCAATGAATCACGTGATTTGACTTAATTCTGCCCTTGATTTTCTTCTAGCTAGTTTTATTTCTTAATTTTTTTATCGTAAGGAAGATAGTTAAATTGATGGAAAGAATCGAAGTTACAATGTATGGAGAAACAAAATTTTCTTCATTCAAAAATGTATATCATCTGACCAAAAGTAATCTAGTATTCCCGAACATTTACAAAATATAGCCTTCAATGTCTAAAAAGAAAACCCACCAAAAAGGCCTCGTTAGAGTCCCACAAAAGTAAAACCCTATCCAAGAAACTCAAGTAGAAAATAGAGTAAATACATCAATTACAAAAAGACTAAAGATAAAACTATTATACTCTGATAACTATATGAAGTCTTTTTTATTAAAATTGTAGCTAAAGTGTCTTGTACATCGAGGTACACGAGCCTCTCGAAAATCTCTTTCAAACATCTTGAGAATAAGATCAAACAAAAACAAAATAAACATGAGTCAATATATAAAATTTATACATATTATATAAAATAAGGAAAATGTATTCGCTAAAAAAATATTATTGAAAACTTGTTTGTATATATTTGATTTAGGAAAAATAATATAAAATTTAATCATGAGAAATTTTACAGTGACATACTAAAGAAAATAAATAAATAAATAAAAATTCTAAAACAAATACATAAATAAGCCAACAAAATGACACCTGGTTGTCTCTACACACCCAAAATATGTCCTTCCTTGGACCATCCTTCTCTCTCCTCTCTGTGCTAGCTAGCCACCGAAATCATTCATTCTTCCTACCCGGCGGCTTTGCCGTCACTGCAACGACTTATCCTTCCCAATCCACAACCATACTCGATCTTCTCATTCCCACTCTCTACAACTCCGTCAGCGGTAAATTGACGCCGTCCTTCAACCCCATGCTGCCTAAAAATGAACGCAATGACAGACACTTTTGATTCTGCCGTCGCCATCAACTCAACCGACACCAACATCTCAGTCCGATTTTGTTTGTCCTATCTTGTTTGGGTGTGTTTTAGGGCGAGGGGGAGAAAAATATGATAATGGGGCTTATTTCTTACCATTGATTTCGTATATTGTATAAGGTTTGTGTATTTTTTGATGATTCAGTTTATCAATCACTTGCAGTGCCTCAAGTATATATATGAACATCATATATTGGAACCTATTTGTGAATCATCTGAGGATGAAGCTTCAAGCCCGCTAGTGTTGTATTCATTACCGCAGCCGCGGTGTCGAGTAATTATCTTCTTTTTCTTGCGTATATTTATGTATCCATAACTTCTATACCAAAACAAGAAAATATTCACTACTTATGATACTCTGTGTGATTTCACCTGCATCTATATCTAGGAGGAAACTTATAACTACAATATCATATGGGCTAATGAAAAAGATGTGCAAAGAGCTCTCGGTGTCCGTGAGGTACGGATTTATTTTTACGTATGTATAAATTAGCTATTTCGATTTTTCATCAACTCTTGTGAAAAATCTGAACAAATGCATGTTATGCTTGCACAGAGAAATCAAGAAATGTGGAAAAGCTAACTGTATTCATTGATTGAATAGAGTTCTGTACAAAGCTATTTATAGACTAAGACTAGAGCTACGCGGAAAGTTTGTTACAAGGTTATGCTATGCTATGCTGAGCTGTAAAGATACAGCTGTAAAATAACAAGAATAAATAAATATATTTACATTTGTTATGTAACTCCAACACCCCCCCTCAAGTTGGAGGGTAAACTGCTTACACCCAACTTGGATATAATTTCTCGATGATGCAATCCAGTCAAAGGCTTAGTAAAAACATCAGCAAGTTGTAGCTTAGTAGGGAGATAGGAGAGGTTAAGCAAACCAGAACAGAGCTTTTCTCGTACAAGATGGCAATCCAATTCAATGTGTTTGGTTCGTTCGTGGTAGACAGGGTTTTTGGCTATGTATATTGCTGCTTGATTGTCACATTTGACAGGAATAGGTGTAATATCAGAGACATCAAGATCAGTTAATAGTCTGGAAAGCCAAGCAATTTCAGTAGTCAATCTGCGAAGAGATCTGTATTCTGCTTCTGCAGAAGAAAGGGAAACAGTGTGTTGCTTCTTTGATTTCCAAGAAATGATGCTGTCTCCTAAGAAAATGACATATCCACTCACAGATTTGCGTGTATGAGGACAGGCTGCCCAATCAGCATCACAATAAGCTGTAAGATCAAATGTAGGAACTGAGCTGAAAAATAACCCTTGATCTGGTGTAGCTTTAAGGTATCTTAGGACATGAAGTGCAGCATCCCAGTGAGGTTGTCGTGGAGTGGCCATAAACTGACTCAAGTGCTGTACACAGAATGAGAGATCAGGACGTGTATTAGTGAGAAAATTCAATTTTCCAACTAATTGCCTGTAAGTAGAAGGATCATCAAGAAGTAACCCTTGATCATTGAACAGCTTGTGATTGATATCTAAAGGACTGACAACTGGAGGACCCAGAGAATCAGCATGTTCCTGTAGCAGATCTTTAATAAATTTCTTTTGAGAAATAGCCATGCCAGTAGGGAGTGTAGTAAATTCAAGGCCCAAAAAATAGTGTAAAGGACCAAGATCCTTGATCTTGAATGTACTATCCAGGAACTGTTTAACTGATTTGATCTCATCCATGTTGTCACCAGTAACCAGTATGTCATCAACATAGATGGCCAAGAAAACTACAGAAGATGAAGACCTCTTGTAAAAAAGACAACAATCATTCTTTGAAGTCTTATAACCTCTGGATAATAATGAGAGACTGAGTTTAGAGTGCCATTCTCTGGAGGCTTGCTTTAAGCCATATAAAGACTTTTCCAACTTACAAACAAAACCAGGAGGAACAGTGAGACCAGGAGGTGGCTTCATGTAAATATCCTCATGTAAATCCCCATGTAAAAATGCATTATTCACATCTAATTGAGTAAGATTCCACCCTTTCTTAACAGCAACAGCAACTAAGCTACGAATTATGGTCATTTTGACAACAGGAGAGAAGGTGTCTGTGTAATCTATACCCTCTTTTTGTGTAAATCCTTTGACCACTAAACGTGCTTTATACCTTTCTATAGTTCCATCAGCATGTAATTTTGTTTTAAAAACCCATCTACAAGATATTGCCTTTTTTCCTTTAGGAAGAGGCACCAAAGACCAAGTGTTATTTGAATGAAGGGCAGAAAATTCCTTATCTATAGCAGCCTGCCATTCAGGAGACAAAATTGCTTCTTCATATGATTTAGGTTCTGGCAGGTGGTGAGAAGTTGTAGCAGTGCTACAACAAATAGAAGTAGGAGATGGTATTGTAACAGACTGACACAAAGAAGTTAAGGTGCAGCCACAGAAGGTATTGTTACAGAGCTGAGATTGAGCTGAGTGAACATAATCTTTTAAGTAAGATGGAGCTTTAGAAACTCTTGCAGACTTTCTAACAGGCTGTGAAGGTGAATGATCATGTGTGTGATTTGAACTGTGACCAGAACTTGATGAAGAATCTGGAGAAGTTCTAACAGTGGGTGAAGGGTGAGACATAGGTTCTGTGTCTGGGACAGGTAATGGAAGGAACTGATGTGGAGAAAGATTGACAAATGGAAATATAGTCTCATGAAATACAGCATCCCTTGAGATGTGTATCTGTTTAGTTTCTAGATCAAGAAATTTATATGCCTTCTTGCCATATGGATAACCAATGAAAACACAAGGAATGGCTCTAGGTGAAAATTTATCTCTATGAGCCTTCTGAGTTGTGATGTAGCTGAGACAACCAAAAGATCTAAGATGATCAAAGGTTAGTTTTGAATCAAATAAAACCTCATATGGAGATCTGCCATGTAGGACTTTTGAGGGAAATCTGTTTATGAGATAAGTTGCAGTAAGAACACACTCTCCCCAAAACCTTTTAGGTAAATTGGATTGGAACAGTAAGGCTCTGGAAGTTTCCAAGAGGTGTTTGTGTTTGCGCTCCACAACACCATTTTGTTGTGGAGTGTGAGCACAAGAAGTTTGATGGACTATCAAGAAATTTATATGCCTTCTTGCGTATATTTATGTATCCATAACTTCTATACCAAAACAAGAAAATATTCACTACTTATGATACTCTGTGTGATTTCACCTGCATCTATATCTAGGAGGAAACTTATAACTACAATATCATATGGGCTAATGAAAAAGATGTGCAAAGAGCTCTCGGTGTCCGTGAGGTACGGATTTATTTTTACGTATGTATAAATTAGCTATTTCGATTTTTCATCAACTCTTGTGAAAAATCTGAACAAATGCATGTTATGCTTGCACAGAGAAATCAAGAAATGTGGAAAAGCTAACTGTATTCATTGATTGAATAGAGTTCTGTACAAAGCTATTTATAGACTAAGACTAGAGCTACGCAGAAAGTTTGTTACAAGGTTATGCTATGCTATGCTGAGCTGTAAAGATACAGCTGTAAAATAACAAGAATAAATAAATATATTTACATTTGTTATGTAACTCCAACAATGCATTCAGATTGATCTTAACTTGTTTGTGGGAGTGCAGGGGACGGTAAAAGAGTGGGAACAATGCGACGGAGATCACTATTTATTTGGGAAAAACGATACCGACACTTACTCATATAACGTTGCAAGTTCGATAGCTTATCACCGAAACTTGACCAATAAAAATTGTCGAGCTCTTATATACAGGTATTTCATCACTATACTTAAATTCTTTTTCTCGCAATGGCATTTTATTTCAGTTTCAGTGTAGAGTAAAGTATGGTTATTCACATATGGAAAATGCTAGAGGTATAGAATTGGGTACAAAAACATTCACATAATGAATATGTGTCAACTTTTGATTGAAATAGGGCTCCTGTAAATGCATTAATAGTACCAATTAAAACTTCTCACCTCAGTTGCCACGTCATTTTGTGCAAAATTCTGTACCCAATTTTGTGCATGACTCTTCACGTATTTATGATCCTTTGCCTGCAGTGGTGATCATGACCTGGTATTTCCACATATCGGTACAGAAAAATGGATACATTCTCTGAATCTAACGGTGGAAAGTGAATGGGCTCCTTGGTTTGTTGAACAACAAGTAGCCGGGTATGATCTTAAAATTCCTTCTAAGAATGCCTATATTTTAAGGTACATTATTTAGAGGTATATTTAAAGGATGATTTCATAATTAATTATTTTATAATGAGTTCTTTTTCTAAATCAGCCTTTCATAGTTAAATTTTCATTATGGACTGTCCATTAATTCAACATATGCAAAATAAATATTAAACTGTATTGTTTTAAAATGGAGAGAGTGAATATATATCTTAATAGTATAAATTATATGCCAAGCCATTATTTGTTTGACTCTGTGACTTGTTGCAGATATGAAACGACATATTCAGACAATAATTATTCATTGGCATTCGCTACGGTGAAGGCAAGAATCATATTTATTTTCTGATTTTGTGTTAACTACAGATATGCATACCACCGTTATTTTATATCCGTTGTAAAATGCACAGGGTGCAGGCCACAACGCTCCAGAGTTTAAGCCTAAAGAATGTTTAGCCATGGTGGATAGATGGTTCTCCGGAAATTCTCTCAAGTGGCTCTAATATGCACCGATATTTTTAAAAGATATAAGTTTATCTTAATAATTCATATGATGTATTGATATTTTCAAAAAATATATCTGTATTATATATATTTGGGTTAATATATGTTTGATACATTGATTTATACATGATTGAAGTCAAAAATTTTAATTTTAGTGGGTGATTATATAACAATCATTTTTCAATTTGTAAAGAAAATAGGAAGGAAATAATTATGAATTTTATAAAAAGTAGCGTATTCAATTTACAAAATCTCCTTTTATTTGGCTTATAACATAAAAAGAATAAAGCTCTATCTTATTACAAAACCGAGCTCATATATGTTAAAACAAAACGCCCGATAATCGATAAGGCCAAAGAACATGCCTCATCCAATATATATTAATTAATTTGGTAATTTATTAATGAATCCTGTATATAATTTCAATAATGAGCCCGATGGATTGTCAAGTCCATGATCCAGTATCGCGGATTGTGAACTTCCGGGGCATGAGTCTATGAATAGGCCATCTGACAGCCTATTATAAGAGGCACAAAACCACTATAAATCTTGAAGTTCTATCTCCAAGAGTCCTAGACGACTATTGACTATTCTGGATAGTCATTAGGAGTTCTAAATGAATACAAACGACTACAGATGATGCTCAAAGGAGAACTCTACTTCAATACGAACTATGAAACCTAAGTCTACTCGATCTCTATATAACACTATATATATTTATATAAAAAGCTTTACCCTTTCAAACTACAACTATGTTCTTGACTAGATTCTTTATCCTTATAAAGATATGTAGGCATCTCGTGAGGACCATTTGAGTTTAGATACACGAGAGCAATCAAAAAGTAAGAAGTTCCCTCCTCATTTTTCATTCCATAATATTTGATGATGTCTGTGGGAAGAAGACAACGACAATGGCGAGACCACAAAGATCATTATATTCAGAAGTTTACTTCCATCATCGGGACAGGAGGATACTCGAAAACAAGGAGCACCCTTCACTCAAGATCCACCCACCAGTCAGGTCACGGCTACCGTGACAACCACTGTAGAGGCGATTCCCTCGTTCATCCCCCAAAGGGGCTGGATCCTCAATTCTTGTAAGAATGGAATCGTAAATCACGTAGACCCTCACCAGAAGTACTCAAACTATAATCATATTTTAAAATTGTACTTTATTTCTTGGTATCGACAAAAAATGATAATCGAACTATCTTGAAGGGCGGGGGTTGGTTAGGTTGTCGGAGTTTTCTTGGTCACTGGAATTATTTTTGTGTTAGTCTCGTACAAACCATTATTTTGTGGGTGTAAGATTCAATATTTTGATGAATATGTATATATATGTATAACAAAGAGATAGAGAGCGATATAGGATAGTGGAGGAGTATGAAGTTATAATGTTTCTTGGTATGTATAAATTTGTGAAGGTTATGATGGGTTGATTTTACTCATCAAATTGTTGTGTTGATATGTTAGATTTGGACAATTAGATAGGTTTCATGCGCATCACTGACATGCCCCGTTATCACTATATCCATTGACCATTATTAATGCCTGAATATTAGGATCCGAAAAAATGACCCCTAATATCATTTATTAAGGTTGTATCATGTAGCGTTTAAGATATTCATACAAAACGCTACAGGAATCCCCAAGAAAGAAACGTGTTATTTGCTGCAGGAATCCAGCTCCTCACTTAAATGCTGACCGCTAAAATCAGCGCATGCTTTGTGCCAGTGGGCCAACGTAGGATGGTACTTCTATGAGATGTAGTTATCCGTCTGTGTCACTAAAATATGAATCTTATGATCTATAAAAAAGACACAAAAATGAAAAATGTATATAATTTGTTCTGTATTTTTCTCGGGTGGTATGAAGATTTTGTAGAATGATATACTAATTAATAATACGAAAATATGGAATAGATAAACAAACCTGATCTGGTTTATTAAAGATTCTTTTGCAAAGTGCCATAGCTAAAAAAACATTCCTCATCTCATTCAGTAAAGATTCTCGTAATCAAATTGATATACTAATAATTTTGTACAAAATGAATTACTAAAATATTAGTTTTAATTTACTTTTGTTATAAATTTTACTGCCACTCTATATTAGTACTCCCCGTCTCTTATTACTTTTCCTCTTTCCCTTTATCATGTTTGTCAATACACATTTATAATCATTAATATGTTTGATTTCGTATTAGTATTAAATATAAAAACTTCACTGTATTAAAGTACCCGTGAATACGAATCCAACAAAATCATTCATGACTATATTTAATTTTACGGATTAGATGTAAATTAGTAATTTGTCTCATGTTATGAATAGTCCCGACGTATGAAACGAGAAAAGAATAAAGAAACGGAGGGAGTAGTAAATTTTAGAGGTCTCGTGCCAGACACGACATTTATAATAGTACGATGTATTGTTTGTGCCATTAAAGAAAAACAAACTCAAACATAAAAGAAATCATATGATAGAACATGGTTGTAGCAATAGCTTGCTGAGAAGCTGCTTATATAAAGTATAGTAGCTAGGTTGATAGAACATTGTTTCATGGAAGGAGCATTTGGTCCAGTGCTTTATATTTCATGGGTGATTCTTCTTTTACTGCTTCTCTCCAGCTGCTCTGTTCACTCACGAACAATCGTGAAAAGCCTTCCAGGGTTCGATGGTCCTCTCCCATTTAAACTCGAAACTGGGTTAGTTTATGTGTTTTTTCTTCCCTGTTCTACACCATTCAACTCCTCACTTGTTCTTCCTCTCACGAAAATCAGTTTTAAATAAAAATAGTTTGAAGCTTACGAAATTCATAACTTCCGTTCTGATGAAGGTACGTCGGGATAGGAGAAAATGATGACATACAAATATTTTACTATTTTGTGGAGTCGGAGAGGAACCCTAAGCAAGATCCCCTCATAATATGGATTCCCGGTGGTCCGGGTTGTTCTTCTTTCCGGGCATTTTTTTATGAAAACGGTAAATTTTCTGGTCCATTTAATACTCCCCCTTCCCATGTTAATAGTATACTTTGCAAATTTTACCTATATTAAAAAGAGAAAAATTCTGTGGAGACCACGTTTTTATCGGAGACCTTGGAGATCGCATATATTCTCTAACTAAAACACTATCAAATTTATTATTTTGCGAAGTACATTCAATAAATATCACTATTTCATTGAAAATGTTGAAAATTATTTATGCTAAACAAGCGGAACATGTATGTTCTGCAAGATCAACAAATGTTCTGCACACTTAACATGGTTTTGTATAATAATATGTTTTTTAATGTATTATTTGCCAAATGTATAAAATTTGCAAGATTGTCAACAAATAATGATCTTTGTAGAACACGATTCGAAAAATAATATGTTTGCAATGTTTTTATGGAGTATTTTAGTTGCAGTACATAAGTAGTCTCCAAGTCTCCAGTGAAAACGTGGTCTCCATAGATTTTATCACATATTAAAAAATATTAAATATGTTGTATTATTATTGTGGTTAGCACTAAAATTACATTAATACATGAAAATAACCAAGTTTTCATCTACTTTTTTAGAATTTCATAGTATTTGTTCAAAAACTTTTGAAAATTATGTGAACAAATGGTAGTCCATATTGAAACTAATATGAAGTTACATTGAGTAAAGAAAAAAAAATCGATAGTACTTAATATTTTATTTTTACAAACAAAATTACTAAAATAAGAAGGTGGAATTAAGTTTATGCACGGCATGCAAGAAGATATATATCAGCCACACTTATTTGAGTCTTTGAGAGCTATAGGCACATGTAAATATGTAATGTTGTCCTTTTCAGCTAGTAGGCAAGCTGTTGTCTTTTGTTTGCAAAGTCATGTCACGGTCATATGTGGCCATATTTGTGTAACTTAGTCGAAAATGTGAAATAATTAATAATTAGGTTGAAATTAGTTAAATATCATGGCTTAAAATTGATGAGGTCAAATTTTACTGAACCTAAATGACCGGTTTCCATTATTTTTTTTTGTTAAGTTGATTTTGATTCCATCTTAATTTGTAAGTGCTCATGATAATTTTATGTTAGGCTCACTTTTATTCCATCCTAAATTGGAAAATTGAACTTCCCGTCCATAGTAATAAAATTGATATATATATATATATATATAGAGTCATGCTCCAGTGAGAACTACTCTTATTGTGAGATATGAGATCTAATCCTAACCACTCATTTTATACCTTATATCAATCTCTCACCACACATTAATTTTTAATATTTAAATATTTTATTATCATTTTCATTCTAATTCCACCACCTCCAACCGCCAGCGACCATCATTTCTGACCACCACCACCTCCGGCGACCACCGGAAAATCACCATCGGTAAACATAAAATCACCACCATCAAACTAAAAATCACCACCGGAAAACTAAAAATCACTGCTGGAAAAATGAAAATAACTGCGAGAAAACGAAAATCACCACATCACCACCATTTACAGATAACCACCACCATCTGAAAAACCACCAACTACAAAACAAAATCACCACTAAAAATTCAAAAACACCCCAAAAAATGAAAAATCACCATTAGAAAACATAAATGAGCGCCACAAAATGAAAATCACCACAGTAAAAACATAAATCACCACATCATTTCCAGATTCACGTTTCCAGAATAGCAAAAATCAGCATATGCTTGCCGACAAGGTCGAGTCGATGAACGTGGCACCGGTGGACAATGGTGCGTCGTTATGATGTCTTGGAAGAGATGGCCGGAATCAAGTCACGGTCATCGGAAACAACACGCCGTCGTCACGAGTCTGGCCATCCTATATACAGAACATATATACGGATGCAGCTTTGTGCGTTTGTATGTATGTATTTTGTGGAAGAGAGGGATTAAAAGATAAGGCATGGATGGAGGCTGGATCGAAGAAAGTTACTAGTCAATTTAGTTGTTGGCTTTGTTGCAAAAGAAGGCTGTTAATTCAGCCAACTCTGGTGACCGTAGACCTGGTGGCAGCACGCGGCAGCAGTCGTGCGGAAGGTGGGAAGAGGGAGAGACAAAAGACAGTGGGTGGGTGGTGAGGAATGTAGATGGAGTAAAATAAAATTTTAAAATATAAAATATAAAATGTGTGGTTGTGATTTAATTTAGGGATAAGAATGTGTGGCTGAGATTAGATCCCATATCTCACATTAGTTGGGGTTCTCATTTGAGCACTTGCCTATATATATATATATATATATATATATATATGGGTGGGTTCTGATACAAACTTACAAACTTTCTGCATTCAACAGATATATAATTTGAGTTCAACATTTTTTTACATATTTTGTTGAACATCGATTAAAATTATGTTGGAAAAGTACATAAACAAATTTTTGAATGTAAGAACTAAGTTAAACGTATTATATAACTAATATTCATGTTTCTAAACCCCACCCAAACCCCAGAGGTATAGTTTAACTATCTTTATAGATATATTCAACATAATGATAATTAGTGTTCTACATCCGATGTTGAACCCCAGTTACAAATGTGTTGAATGCGCGATTTATTTATGCGTTATTTTTAAAAATTGTGATGTTTTTTAAAGAATTTTCAACATGAATACTTTCTATAACTAAAGATTAACATGATGTGAGAATAAAAAAAAAGTTTGTAACTTTGTAATTTAAAAAAAAATTATTTGATCATAACCCTATATATATATATATATATATATATATATATATATATCACGCTAGTGATCAAACCCAAACTAATTCTTAAATAAAAACTAAAATTCTGTTTCATTAATTAGTGATATTCTCAATATAATTTAGTGATATTCTCTTCAAATTTAGTGATTTGTGTCGCAAAAATTGGTGAAAACTCCCAGAGATAGGTGAAAATATGCGGATCAGTTCTTTTACCCAATTCTGGTGGTGGTGGAGGTGGTGGAGAACCTGAAGGTGGGGGTGGAGATGAAGGTCGTGGACACACATCGAAGGAGTTGTTGGTTCTGTTCGACAGTTTTTGGTAGTAATCAGACTGTGTATACATCCACGGGTGAATGAAAACTAAAGACAGGAGTAATCAGATTTATCATTGTGCCTGATTTTTATTTCCGGACTAAACATGTAATAATCTTGATCACTTCAAACAAATGTAGACAAACGAAACTTAGAACCTGAGATCTCAACTATCAAGTTCGTTGATGAAATTTTTAAACATGGCATCTGCATGGCACGATTATAGCTAAAATCTAGGAGGCGGACATGGAGGAGCGACGGACGTGGAGGTGCGGTAGACGTGGTAGGGGTGGTGGGGTGAAGTTGATGGAGGTGGGGTGCATGTGGAGAGGCTGGGCTCGAGAAGGAGGAGTTGAGGTGGATGGAGAAATTAGTGATATTATGAGTAGAATTTAGTGATGGTTTTTAGTTTGTAGAATAAGGAGGTTTGTATTAGAATAAGACTTCACACACATAGGCAATTGCTCAAATACAAACCACTAAAATAAAAACCAAAATACAAACCTAGAGAAACTATACCTAAATGACCTCACCCACCCCCTATATGTCATCACCCACCGCTATATGTCATCACCCACCTAGGCCCCACCCTCGCCCCCACTCAATCCACCTCGGGTCCGCTAGGACTCGCCAAGGCTCCTCACAGGCCGTGGAAAGGCTCTAGACAGTCTTAAGCGCCAAAACTTGGCCCACCATGGTCCCACTAAGCCCCGGCCCAGCCTTACTAGGCCCCACTTAGACCTCGTCTAGGCCCATCTCGGGGTCCATTCCCGGTCCCAAAACCCATAGTTTGTATTTGAGTAGGACCATATATATATATATATATAAATATATATAATGTTACTCTAGTGAGAACCCTTAAAATGAGAACTAAATGAAATGCATGTCGGAACATAACACATATGGTATGCAAATTGATCGTGGGGAGATGAGTAAAAATTCAGTGAAGTCGGATTTTGAAAAAAATTATTGATTGACGGGAAAAATCAAATTAAAAACAGCAGGAATTAGGTGGATTTGTGTGTGTGAGGGTGTATTATATTTTTGTGTGATGCCCTGGTGGGGCCGTTAGATTAGATTGAATGTATGGCTGAGATTAGTTCTCATATCTCACATATATTATATTCGGTTTTTCTAGTGTGTGCCCATGGGCACATGCTAAGCGCGGAGTTTTATAAGTTTGGGAGGTTTTGATTGGCTTTTGCATCTTAATAATGGTGGACCCTCCTGCAAATGCAACAACCACACCAATCAAAATCTCCCAAATTTATAAAATTCCGCGCTTAGCATGTGCCCATGGGCACACACTAGACAAACCGTATTATATTATATCTCACATATATTATATTATTTTGTTGTAGATCAGTTTCGAAAATAAACTTTTTTCTTCAAATTTTAAATATTAAATTACTTATAATGGATATATGTTATATTAGAATCACATTTTATATGTATAATAAAATTGATCATTTAAAATAGTGTATAATGTAACTTTAACTTTAATAAGAAGTACCTCACTTGAATGTTGGCATATATATATATAAACTTCATATTTAACTAATAGGAGTTGTTTTTATCAAGTTAGAACCATTTCTAATTCTATTAATTTTAGTTGGTTGTGTTGCATTAAATCGGACTATTTTAATTATTTTTTCATATTTGACGGATTACAGTAGAATTTAGTACCAATTATTTAAATTTATCAACTAATTTACAAAATGTACTACTACCTCCGTCCCATTTTATGTGAACGGGTTTGACTTTCACGGAGATTAAAAAAAAAGTTGTACATGTAGTTGAAAAGTGGGTAAAGTGGTGGGACCTATCAATATTTAATAATAGATTTGAGATAGTGGAAAAAAGTAGTGGGTGTAATGGTGTTTATTTAATAATATGAGAGTATAAAATATAGAGTTAGTGGGTGTAATAGTGAAAAGTAGTGTTAAAAAATAGTAGGTATTCTAGCTTCATTCTTTTTGGGACGTCCCAAAAAAGAAATGAGATCACAAAAAATGGGACGGAGGGAGTAGTAGTTTATATGACAAAGAATGTTATGTAAAACCAATTTTTAACACAGAAATCCATTGAAAATGATAACATAAAAACAAATTGTATTGTGAAATATCCCGTAGTAGAAAAAGTCATGAACCTTGCAAGTTGATTTTCATATCACTAATCGTAAATAAAATATGATTATATTTCTGTCCTACATAGTATTTTGAATAAACACTAAAGATATATTTATAAGATTCTCTAAGATCATTTCTCCTTTGTTCATGAAGTCAGAGATTATAAATCAAACTCGTATTTTGTTCATTCATATTTTTTCATATTATTGATTATGGCCTCCATTGCTAGTTCCTTTAGTCTGCTTGATTTCTGACCGCGTTTTCTTATAATAAAACAACAATAAAATAGTTTTAGTTATTTCGAAAATAAAAAGTGCTAACACAACCATCTTTCCAAATCCATCCGAAGGGAGTATAACATTATAAATGGACAATTATAAACAAAGCATGAGTGAGGTGGAATTTATAAATAAAAATGATCCCTTAAATTTGGCTACTCTTATATATGACCGTCTAAATTCAATCGGGCTTGGAGAATTTTATGTTTGATTAGAATTTTACCATGATCGAAATTAAGTTTGATCGAAGGGATCGACTATCACTGCAAAAAACAGGACAAAACTGACCGTAAAAAATGGTCGGTTAAGAAGGACTTCGGACGGTTTTACCACTAAAACTGACCGTAATCGGTGGTCGGTTGTAACATGGTCGAATATGAAGAATTGGTCGGGTATAAGGACGAAAAACGACCGGCAATTCGGTCGGTTTTGCAGATTTAAGAAAGTCGCTGCTCTGCCCCTGCACTGCCATCTGGAGTCACGTGGACGCCACTGCCACATGTAACATTATAACCTACCGATGTCGGTCGGTTTAAATGTTTGACCAAAATATGATCAAATTTTTTGAGGACAATATAACCGACCGGCCGTGGTCGATTATAACTGTTTGACCAAAAAAATCAAATTTCTTGAGGGCCGTAAAACATACCAGCGGTGGTCGGTTATAATAGTTTGACCAGAAAAGTCAAATTAATTTGTTGAGGGCAATAAAACCGACCAGCGGTGGTCGGTTATAGGCGTTTAACCAAAAAAGTCAAATAAAAAGCATGACCTTATAACCGACCGACCGCGGTCGGTTACACATAACCGACCGAACCCTGTGGTCGGTTAACGAGCAGTACGGTTGCAGGGCTTAAAACCGACCGACATCCCGGTCGGTTAAGAACCGTACAAGTCAGCCGTAAAACCGATCGTTGTTCATGTGATCGGTTAAAAAATATC
Organism: Daucus carota subsp. sativus; assembly: GCF_001625215.2. Lineage (NCBI taxonomy): Eukaryota > Viridiplantae > Streptophyta > Magnoliopsida > Apiales > Apiaceae > Daucus > Daucus carota. The sequence continues at coordinate 3,059,146 of NC_030389.2, forward strand.
TGGAACTTGCCAGCAAGGCAAATCGACGTCGTGCTGTCTCATTACTGACCGATTGCTGCCGGTCGGTTTTAAGTCGACACTTTTTTTAGGCGGTCAGTTTTATCTTGTTTTTTGTAGTGTATAGTCGATCAACTTTTATCAAACTGTCTGGTAGTGATTGTAATCAATTTGTTTTAATTAAAAATGATTTGAATCTTACTTTTAGGTACAACTAAAGACAAATTGGCAATTTGCAGGTCCTCTTCAATTTGACTACATGAAGTCGAGAGGTGGAAAGCCGGTGGTGCAGTTGAGCCCATATTCGTGGTCAAAGGTTTATATTTTGATAAACCTTTATGTAGTAAAATGTGTTTTTGGTAAATTTTGTCTTAGATAATTCATATTAGAATATTTGTATAATTTATATTACGACATTTTTTTCAAAATATAAAAAAAGATTAAAATATTTATTACTATTTTCAATAAATTAGGATTATATAATTCGTAATTGAGTATGAGAAAATGAATTTTATAATATATGAAATTGATGAGATTCATTAATTCTAAGATGCTCCTACACATCCAAGAGAAGAACTTTATGAAATGAAAAATACTAAATGTTGTATTTGGTTGTGATTAACGAAAATGAAGGGAATAGATATAAAGTTTAATTGTTTTATGAAGGAATGTTTCATTCTCTATCGTACCTAACTTCTTCTGAATTCTCATCATAAAACATTCATCATATTCACCTTTTTTTTAGAATCCTTCTTTGTATTTTTTTAATTTTTTATTTTCTCTCATTCCATTTCATTTACCGCAATCAAATACAAGATGAAATTCTTTCGAGGCTATTGTGTCTCTTCTATATAAGATTTGGCACTCTTTCCCTTTTGTTAAGTCACTTGTATTTACTAAATTTGAAAAAAAAGTTAAGTTGCTTGTAAAATGTTGTATTCTCGTTATTATGTGTTCGTTTGTTTAATAGAAGCAAAAGCTGCTTTTAGCTTCTTATTTTTTTGGCCCATTCTAACTTTTCTTTCAGGGCTTCTCCTTCCTTTCTAGACAGTTTATTAAATTATTTACTTCTCACTTCTAATCCACATTTTTACTTTAATTAATAAGTCACTTTTTTTAAACTTGCTCAAACGGTCTCTATATTCTCACTTGAATGGGATTTCTTGTAGATATATTAATGATCTAATAAGTTTCTTTCAATCTTCTATTATATATTGATACCTATTTTGGAATTAGGACGATTAATAATATGCATGTTTTTCATATTTATCTATATAATGAATGTCATGACGATTAATAATATGCTGTAATGAATCTAACAAGAAATTCTTACATTTTTTTACAGATTTCAAGTGTATTATATTTAGACACACCAGTTGGGAGTGGATTTTCATATGCCAAAACATCAAATGGCACCAAAACAAGTGACACATTATCATCCCAGCATGTCTATGATCTTGTGAGAAAGGTAAACTTAATTGCTCTAATAAATTAACTCCATTTTATCATGGAATAATTTTAAGCCGCTGAGGATGCATAATAACTAAAGCTAATCCTAACTATCATGGAGTAATTTTCTGTAGGTGAATACTTTTTAATTGACTGAAATGGCCAAATGATTACTGAAGTAAACTATAACTTGTGACTCGTTAATCAAATTGAAGAAGTGTGCTGTAAGATTTTAGACTTATAAATACTTGAATTCAAGTCACCAAACTAATAAAACTAGTATATCCACTGGATTTTGTTAACTTTTGTCGGATGTCTAAGAAATCCACCAAAATATGTTGTTTGTCAAATCATTTGGCCAAATTAGTTTACAAGTCAGATACAAATTAGTTAACCCCTTTCAAACTTTATAGTTAATCAGAGATTTTTACAATGTGTTCAATCATATAATTTATAAATTACTTGTATTATTTATAGAGTGAATGTTACAAATATTTCAAACTTTTGGATGATGAAATTTTAAAAAAGTCCAACTAGACATGGATGATTATTAATTAAAACATTAAATATATTGCAGTGGTTAAATGATCATACCGAATTTATGAGCAACCAAGTGTACATTGGTGGCTTATCGTACTCCGGTATACTTATTCCGATCATCACTCAAGAGATCTTCAATGGTATGCGTCCTTTGTTTTTCTCATACTTAATGGTGTATATACATATTTTTTATGTATAAAACTATATTGTAATTTTTAGTTGATTAAATCAATTGTTTTAATTTGCAGGTAACGAAGTTGGAAATAAGCCGCAAATTAATATCAAAGTATGTATATTATAGACAAAACTCAACTTAAAATATTTTGAGAAAAGTATTAGATATTATTTTTTTCGTTATGTCAGGGATACTTGATTGGCAATCCTCTCACCGACAGAATTATAGATTTCAATTCCAGGATCCCATATGCATACAGAGTTGCATTGTTATCTCGACAACTCTACATGGCAAGTACTTTATATCATTTCAATTTATTTTAGTCTTTCATTAATATGCAATTAAAATATGTTTCAATTCTATTGAAAATCCGTCCAGTCGGTCAAACAACATTGTTCCGGTGACTACATGAATTCGGGGAATGTTTTATGTGCAAGAGACCTCGCGAGGGTGGATGAGGTATGTGCTATGTACTTATACACATCTATACTATCTATACTATATTATTATAACCGAAACATTTGGTCGGTCGGTACTTGGCCGAGCTATGGGTTTATTTATATAATCCAGCATCTTTTTTAACTAAAACTAATTTATTTTTTATATTTTCAAACTAAAAAGTTATTCAGCTGTTAAATAAAAATTTTATTTAATCATATTATTCTATCATAATTTTATTTTCAAAATAAAATTAGTTAAAATTGAAAATATATACAATAAAATAACAAATATTATAACCGCCCGTGCGTTGCACGGGTTATAAGCTAGTGTATGTTATTAGTAAAATATATAAAATGTTGATATATTTAATATAGTTCTAAAATTCAAATATACAAATAATTTCGATCGTATTTTTTGCTTATCGAGTACTACTTTCTCTCCCACACATATTCATAACATTTAGGAGTTCTACATTACATAAAAATCTAATTATACAAGCACTATTCTTTTCAAGTTCCATAACTTTGTCCCCCTTTTTATCAATCTTTGTGAGCAAAATTTAACATCCCACTTCTAGATAAAGAGTATACGGGATCATTATAAGCACTAGTAAACAAGTAATATATATTAATTTTATAGCTGTTTGGACAGATTTGTAACAATTGTTGAGTCCCAATTACATCTAGTTGTGGGCTTTGTATATACTACAAAATCATTTTTTTTCCCGACTAAAATTAAGAAGATAGAGAAAAATAGTTTATGAAAGATAGTGGCAGTTATAAGATACAGTATCTACTCCACTTAAAAAATTGGAATCGTCATTCGTCTATTATTAAGATTGATTTCTCAAAAGTTATAATTTGAGGTCAAGCTCTTGATTTTTCAGTAGAGAGAATGATAGATATAGCATGAGTTTGATAGTTATAGAATCATATATTGATCCATTTTCTCCATTAGGTGGATCAATATTTTCCAAAAGTTTTCAAACTCCATAATGGGGTTATTAAATCAATTTTCACTCTGAGTTGAAACGGGTGATAAAAATTTATTTAGGTAGTTTTGTTAAATATGGAAGGAATAGAGATTTTCCTTGCTTAATATCTTTAGTTCAGCACATATTTTCGGAATATACAAGTAGCACCATGTCTATAGAATAAAAAATGATAAAGTCCGTCTAAGTAAGTTGCACATTTATAGCGGTCATGTTCCTACACAAGAAGCTTATCATCCGTCAATTATATACAGACCAAATAAGCATCGTTAGATTAGAAAAAAATTCTATTTTATTTTATAGACAACTGATATTTATTTGCATATCCGTGATTCTTTTAATTAATGCAAAATAAAGTACAAAATCACTTTTATCTAATATATTTTCTTAAACAACATACTAACCAAAAATAATTTTATGCAAAATATTAAAATATAATAAATTTGTTAGAAAAATAAAGAATAAGCATAAGATAAATTATGAAGAATATGTCAAAGATACACAAGATGATCAACAAATAACATATCATAATTAACGATGTTGTGAACAATACAACAATAATATTAAATAAGTATGAAGTCAAAACTCAAAAACAAAGGGGTGATCCAATGACCAGACAAGCTTAGTACTGCACAAATAATCCTGACTTAAAAGAAATGTTCATATTTTCCTTTTACTTAATTATATGGTTTATTGTTGAAAAATAATTTTTTTTCATCCTTTTAAAATATTAAAATACAGCATTGCATGGGTTACAAGCTAGTGCTGTTAATGACGAGACCTCGAAAGTTTGGTCGGTCTGTACTTGGGCTGAATTATGGGCCTATTTATATAATGAATTATCCTTTTTATCTAAAATTATTATGTTTTTATATTTTCTATCAAAAAAACTCAATAATCTAAAAAAAATATTGGAAAACATAGCAACTACCCTTTTCAAGTAAAACACATTATCTTTTTCAAAATTCTTAACTAAAAAGCCGATTTTTTAAAAATAACACATGCAACATACATATAAAAAGATAATATTATTATATATAATTATTGATATACAAACCGATGATAAATTTGAACTAAATACATTGATGTTGTTTTTAATTACTCCATGTTATCACTTTAAAAGTAATATCATAGACCTATACTATCTATTTATACTTTGCTATACTATATTATTATTATTATTATTATTATTATTATAATTATTATTATTATTATTATTATTATTATTATTATTATTTTAAGACCGAAATATTAATAATTTAATTGGTCGGTCGAGTTTTATCAGCCGGTCGGTATTATTCTACGGGTCTTCTTAATATATAACGTGTTCTAAAAAACTTTTTTATTATCAATGAAGCCAAAACATTCAAAATTCGGTCAATATGATCGGTTTGTATTTAGAGTAAGTTTAAAATATATATAGACGATAAAATTACAGATATTATAAATCTCCCATGCATATATGATACCGGTTATAAGCTAGTATGTTTAGAAGCTAGGATATTGGAAAGCCTTAAAAATAATGATATAAGAGTGATGAATGAACAACCCAATCTGATAAAAAAGAAAATAACCAAGTACCACAAATACAGAATGACCACTTCCCATTAAGAGGAGAACGAACCAAGTCCATAAATGGGAGAAACAACAAGAACAAGCAATTATCATGAAGGGTGGATGATCGATTCTTGTAATCGGAAGAACGAGAAAATTTAATAATACCTGCCAAAACCCGAACACTATAATAGAATGTCAAACGGTGAAGAATAAGAATCAGACCAAAGCCTACACTACAAAAAAACTGCGCAAAACCGATCGCCAAACTTGGTCAGTTGTGAGCATATACGGTCGGTTTAGGACATAAACTGACTAATAGTAGTTTAGGCTTTAGGCTGGTAGGTGAAGCCACATTGGTCGTGTTTAATGAATGAAACTGACCGAACACAGTTTTAATTGGTACAAAAATTACCTAGCAGTGGTCCCAACATTGCCACCTAAAAATAGAGAACCATGTGTGTACATATAATCGACTAAACAGTGGTCGATTAGAATTTATGACTGTTTGACCCTTCAAAGTTGTGAAAATCATAAAACCGACCGTTTAGTGATCAGTTATAAATAGTTGGTCGGGTTTATTCCAGACTACAATGAATATGGTAAAATTGACCGCAAGGTGGTCGGTTATGATATGTTAGTCGAACTTATTCAAGGCTAGATTGAAGATGGTAAAACCGACCGTTTGGTGGTCGGTTATGAAATGCTGGTCGAGTTTATTCCAAGCGGAGCTTCAAATAATTAAAATCGACCGTACATAACAAACTGCTATAGTCATGAATGCGGTCAATTTTCTTGGATATTGAATGATAAAAACGGTTGATTATGACTATTATCGGTCGGTTTTATGGGTTGCTTTTTAAAACAGATTCCGCTCATTCTTTTCGCTGCCATTATCTACGATCAACAATCAACAAACCAAGTATTAAACTAGAATACTAACCAAGCATTTGCCATAACTATTCATTCAAATTCAATAAAACCACGCAAGATCAATAAGAAATTCTCATAACATCATATTTAAATGAAAAACGGCCAAAATATATATTTGTTTACATCAAATCATGACTAGCAAAATTTACCACAACTCCAAGCACAACCAACAGAATTTTCCATAATTTAAAAATTCTAGCAAAACAAAAGCCCTTGGCAAACAATAACACACAAACTAAAATCCTTGACATTAACATATATAAATTAACAAATTAATCCAGCGAAAGCCTCGAGTCAGAATTTGCAGGACCCGCAGCACCACCGGCACCAACAACATCGACGGCCCCATGGTCACCACATTCCTCCTCCGACACCTCCTCTAGATCAGTTTATTCCTTATCCGCTACGAGGAAGCATTCTTTTACCTAATTGAACATATATTAGACAATGACAAACTATTACTTATGGCTTAAAGATAATCCAATGAGCATACTCGATAAATATTAATGAATAAAAATTTTAATTAAATAACTCCAGAACTTTTTTTTTCCCATTTTTTTGATGATATCCTAAATCATCGACCCCACAATATGCACCATCTCACCACCAATAAGAAAATTTCATTGAACCTTTCTGCTTGGGTCGGCAGTTGCATCTGAGGCCCTTAGTGCAGATGTAAAGTTTACAATCTCTTCGTTAGACAATTAATTCTGAAATTGAAGGGGTTGACACGGATCTTAGATAACATATTGCGCACAACAGAGAGGTATACTTTATCAGAGATGATGGCTTCTTGTCTTCGTCCGGAATATCCAGCAGCTTCGCCTTTTGTTGAATCCCCATAACGCGGGGCAAGAGTTTGAGTAAGCTGACTAGCACGAGCCTTAGGAAACCCAACAAGATAGTCCTTCTTAGGCTTTTTGCCTTCGAGAACCCCGATCGCTAACAACCACCACTCCAATGGCTCATCTGTCTCCCTAGCTTGTGTAACCGACACCAACATGCTTTGCAGAATAGAAACATATCATGTCTAAAATATTAGATAATTAATTATTACTTTAAACAACCTAAAAATTACAATCGACATTGAACTTAAATAAAAAATAGGTTAATAAATTAATTACCGTTGTGGCCATCGCAGTCGGCGTGGTGTAGACGGTTTTTTTGATAACTTCCAACCCTTTTATGAGTTCGGTTCAATACTTGGAGGCGAGTGGGATTCTTTCCTCTATCCTTTCTTATCATTTCCTTCAAAAAATAATTAAAATCATTTATATAATATAAATAAATATATATATATATATATATTAAATTTTGAATAATTTATTTTTGTGTTTAGGACATATATATTTCTATATACCTTTTTTACTTTGTTTGAAGACTAGACACCGGCACTATGCAACCGCTCAATATTGTTGTAGTTCACAGATCCAACGGATGAACTATACAAGTGCCCTTCATTCATTTCTCAATAATTTAACAAATTTTCCAAAAAGGTAGGGACCAATATTATTGAGGTTTTAAACTCAATTGTGAAAACCCCTTTTCCTTTGATTTTAGCTCAATATTTGTCTTGAGCTCATTCATATTCATCTTGATAGTGTTCTTGATATGCTTCTCAATTATTTTTGTTGCTTCGGACCAACTTCTCAATTATCAAATGGAAACCAATGTTATTTTCGAAAGTAGAAATCACTCTTTCAATCATTGATTACAAATATTGAAATCACTTGTTTATATGCTGTTAATCACTATTTTATGTGTAAAATCATCAATATTTATTTTTAATTATTGGAAAAATTACTCATGATTGTCCTTGGTGGTTGATTATTTATGATCAATTATAGTTGTAGGAGGTTCATAATGGTAGCAAGTGACAATGATAGGTGTGTGGTGGTAGTAGATAGTCACTAGTAGTGGCAAGTTTTTGTGGCAAGTGGTGATAGATAAATTGTGGTTGTAGGAGACGGCGACAATAGTGGAAGGGTTTGATAATGATGGTAGGAGTTCATCAATGTAGTATGACTAAAGATGATGATTGTTGCGTAAAATCTTGATGTGCAAGTGTACATAATCGCAAGCAAGTAATATAATAATAAATATCAAATATCATTTCTCAAGGACTAATTATATGTGTTAATCGCATATAATCTCTTACACTTTGGTTGTCGAACATAAGAATTTGTGATAATTTTTATAATAAACTATATTATAATAATGATTAAAACCCAACTAAAATTATACTAGCAAAGAAATTAAAGATCTTAAAATATGAGAAGATAAGTCAGGATAATTAGTTCCCCCTAACACATGAAAATCGGTAAAAGAGTCACGTAATATTATAGCAAATCACAGTTTACAATTAAGCTAGAATTCAATGGTCAGATGTTTCTCTCGAAACGACAATGGTACAATTCCTACAAATAAACTAACATATGTTTATGCCAATATAATTTTTGAAATCTACTTAAGCATCAATTTACAAATCTAAGCATGGTCGCAACATATGTCTATACCATAATTATATTATAATCAAAAGATATAATCACACACTATTCAAATTTTGTGTCAATTGATAATAGCCCTCTCAGTAGTATAATTAACTCAATAACCTACTAGAGTTGATCAGACAATAGTAAGTAAAAACATGAAAATCACTTGAATGATTAAACCATGATATTGCATACAATATTTTTTAACAAAACACCAAAACCCTCATGCTAGGGTTCCGAAAAAATCCCAACTTTATAAAAGTTAGTTCATACTGAAATTCTCAAAATCAACCAAGAATAAAATGCACATGTTCATGATAACAAGAGTTAAGCAGAGAATTTTAAACACAGAGATAAAGAAACAAATCCACTGAATGTCTTCAATGGTTGAAATGTCCTTCTCGCTTCTTCTTTCTCTCTCTGCTAGTGCCTCTCTTCTCTATCTAGTATGATGTATCCCCAATTAGTTCTGAATAGTATATAAACAAAGTATAGTTTTCATAAATTATTGCAAATACAAGGAGATTTCCTAATAAGGATAAATGCCAAATTGAGGAAATTCGTAGGTTGCCATTTGGACTTTGATTCTGGGCTTACGCGCCTCGAATATAAATTCAATACCACTTCCGAATTAAAGGCCTTTTCCTAAGATTCGTGTGAGCTCTTGTATCATCTAATTTGGATATCTAGAATTCCAGATATGACCTAAATAATGAATTGTGCGCAACTAGCCTAAATACCCAAATTTTATTCAAATTAATCTTTCATTCTTGTTATTTAAACTCCAATCCATATTTAATTAGAACTTCCTGCATCGTACAATAAAACTTAATATTTATTAAATAAAAATCCAATTAAGTAAAAGTAACTAAAATACAGAGAAAATATCAAGATAAAATGCATGTTTATCAATGATTATTTAAGTTGTATATATGTGTATTAATATATTTATATTAGTCAGATTTTTTGTATATGAATATGGATTTTGATATACAAACAAGTGATTTTTTTCAAATTAAAAACAATGATGAAAAATTAGTGAGTAACTGGTTTCTAGTTTCTATACTAATTTATATGTATGTATGTATGCATGCATGCATATATCCTCTTCACCACCGTATGCCCATTAAATTGAATGCGTAGTTTCTTAATTCCTCGATATTTTTATTTCTTTCAATCGGTTTCATATATGGTATGTAAAGTTTGAGTTGCTTTAGATAATTCACTTAATTACTTGTTACAGTGTCTGGAAGACATATATGAACACCACATATTAGAACCTAGTTGTGAATCATCAGAGAATGCAGCTTCAAGCCCCCTATTATTGCATCAGTCGTCAGATCCATGGTGTCGAGTAATTATCTTTCTTTATCTTGTCTATCTTCAAGTGACACTAACTTTTGGTAACATTTCATCAATATTCATAAATCATACTCCCTCTGTCCCATTTAATTGTATACGTTTCTTTTCAACTGTTCGACACGCATTTCAATGCTATTATAAAACATAGTTCCGTAACTTATTTTTGAGATTTTCTTTTTCTGAATAAAAATATAACATCCAAACTTTAATTCAGAAAAAGAAAATTTTAAAAATAAATTACACAACTACACTTTACAGGAGCATTAAAGTCCGTGCCGCGTCCCCGTCCCCCAATGTATACTACTCAGGGGGACGGAGGGAGTAACTAGTATGAAACTAAGAATGACACTAATTGTAACACTTCATCTACATTTATAACTAGGATGACAATTATGTCTTCAGTGTTATTTGGGCTAATAATGAAGATGTGCAAAGAGCTCTCGGCATCCGTGAGGTACACAGATAGTACAAATCTTTTTCGCAGACTCTTGTCGAAAATCTAAACATATGCTTCTAGTCTAGAAGTTCTAGATCATTAACTTAGGTTTATGTATGGGCACTCAGGGGACAATAAATGACTGGGAGCAATGCAACACAGATCACTATTTGTTTGGGAAAAATGATACCGACACTTATTCATATAACATTGCAAGTTCGATCATTTATCACATGAACTTGACCAATAAAAATTGTCGAGCTCTTATATACAGGTATTGTCTGCATAATTAAGTTTTCTTTCACTCCTTGGAAATCTCTTTCAGCACAATAATTTTTCTTTGTAAATCTATTATTGTTTGGATGTAGTGGCGATCATGACATGGTATTTCCTCATATTGGCACGGAAAGATGGATAGATTCTTTGAATCTGGCAGTGGAAAGTACATGGCAACCTTGGTTTGTTGAACATCAAGTAGCAGGGTCTGATCCTAAAGTTCCCTCTTTTAAAGATATCTCACTCACTTTGCTGGGTTGGGTCTGGTTTAACTTTTGCACACATAATTCATAGTGCCTTAATGAGATGATTTCACAAATTATTTTTTAATTTCCTTTCTCCAAATAAAATATTAATATTTAAAATTTTTATTTAGATAGTCGTTTTAAAAAAATAATCAATCTTAGTATCAGGTTATATTAACTTAAAATAATAAACAAAATCAAAACTCCATGTCACATTGAAACATAGTAATTATGCATCTCCTGATCATACACCAGAGTCATTAATTTTTCGAATTTGTGACTTGCAGATATGAGTCGATATATTCACATAAAGATTATTCTTTGACATTCACTACCATTAAGGCAAGAATCGCATTTCTTTTCATTTATTTTTGTTAACTACAAATTAATATACAAGCTGCTCAAATTATTTTATCCATCATAATATATACAGGGTGCAGGGCATACGGCTCCAGAATATAAGCCTAAAGAATGTTTAGCTATGGTGGAGAGATGGTTCTCCCAAAATTCTCTCAGGTGGCTTTAGTTATTTTCTGGTGTTTCACATCTTATTAATAAAAAATAAAACCGTACTTTTCAATAATATATACAGGGTGCAGGGCATACGGCTCCAGAATATAAGCCTAACGAATGTTTAGCTATGGCGGAGAGATGGTTCTCCCATAATTCTCTCAGGTGGCTTTAGTTATTTTCTGGTGTTTGACATCTTATTAATAAAAAATAAAACCGTACTTTTTAGAAAATTATATTTGTATGCCTTTTAAATTACACTGCTGTATTATATAGACTATTATTGACTGTGAAAAGAATGTATGAATTGTATGTGATAAATAATTAATTATAATAACTTATAATCCGTTTGATGTAGATGTCAATTTTTATATATATTAACTTCTTTATGCTTATATTAATAATTAATTTTAACAACATTTTTTTTTGCTAATTTAATTAATTTTAACATGTTATCGAGAGGATCTGTATCATAAAATTTTAGATGCATCTTAAATATTAAAATATTAGATATTATTTGAAATTAAATCAAAGTTGACCAGCTAATTTGTTTATATATGACCTCTTAAGGTCTTATATAACTGATCATACTAAATGCCAACCAATCAACCAAATTCTCACATGTTCCAATATGATATTGTAGTACGAAGGGATTTGTTTCGAATAATGAGATGTGTATAATTTACGGAAGAGTATTTGTTTTAATAAATATCTGGGTGAATACAAATACACACATATAAGGAGAACAAACATTCATAATTTCGAATTTGGCTCCATCATTATGTAAACTTTGGTCATACATCCACAATTTTGTATTTCGATGATTGTAAATAGAAGACATGCATTCATCTTAATTTGCATTTTTAAATATAATAATATACTTTAAAATTAGTGCTCCCTCCATCCCACAATTTCCTTACATTTTCTTTTTTCACATTTTCATCTCAATTATTTACATTTCACAATTTTCTAAAATTTGTTTAATTTTATATTATAAATTTCATATCACCCACTACTTTCATCTACCTTACTTCATCTATCAATTAAATATAATGAATCCAACACTTTACATATTTTTCTTATCCTTTGACACTATTTTTGACAATTTTTTTAACCTTTGTGTCCTATCACAATATAGTGCCTGTTTGTCAATCTCTGTTGCCGCTTCATGATCTGTTTGTGTAAAAAAATCAGAAACTAAAAAGAAGAGAATATTTGCCTTTGTTTCAGGACTTCTATTTTTTTTTTCTAAACAGTTTAATCACTTGTAAATCTTAATTTACCACTTTTACTCAATTTTTTTACTTTAAAAAAGAAGCAGTTTTTTTTTTTTTTTGAGATTTATCCAAACAGCAATGAGTTTAGTGGGATGAACGTAATAATAATTTTCTGTGATAGGTCTTGAAATGTCAAAATTATGTCACACATGAAATCGTTTATGCATCTTCTTGTTTGACCAAATATCCCTTATATCTTCTCTTTAATGTTAATTACCGTTCAACATTCTGGCAGCTCTCAGTGTTGTTGAGTATTTTAAGACTATAGTTCCCAGGAAGGAACTGATATAAATATTAATTTCAAGTTTTTTATTTTTTACTATTCACAAATGTGGATAATATATTCATGAATTTGATCTATCAACTAGTTAAGATATTAATTAATATAATAAGTAAATAAATTATGTAAAATATATGAGAGAATACAATCCAAGAATTAGTTCTTCCTACCATGAATGTCAAATTTGTGTCTCTTGTTTACTAAAAAAATAATTCCTTCTAATATTTATAAAATCATAATGCCTACAATTATCTCCTAAAACCACTCTCATGATCAAGAAAAATATAATTGTAAATGGTTAAAATCCAACGATAATTTAAAGTGCCTTAATGAGATGATTTCACAAATTATTTTTCTAATTTCTTTTTTCCAAAAAAAGTATTAGTACTTAAATTTTCTATTTTGCTTGTCTTTTTTAAAAACTAATCAATATTATTATCAATTTATATTAACTTGAAATACTAAAACAAAATCAAAACTAGGCTATTATATTGAACGGTTTTTCTATGGTGTGTCCACGTGCACATCATAAATACTAAAATATATGAATTTCCATGATTTTGATTGGCTTATACTCTTTATTAATGGGGAGCCCTGCATTTACAACACCCACAACAAATTAAAACCCTACAAATTTATAGATTTTAGTGTTAGCATGTGCATCTCTTGATGCGACGAATCATTATATGTTCGAATTTCTGACTTGCATATATGAGTTAATATATTCGCCCAATAATTATTCTTTGACACACACTACCATTAAGGCAAGAATATTCATGTTGCTTTTCATTTTTTTTTAACTACAAATTAATATACAGACAGTTCTAATTATTTTATCCATCATAACAAGAGTGTGATTAACTAATAGTCTGGTTTGTAAGCCATTCAAGTAGCAATAGAGGATCGTTTGCAGCGGGAGTCTTTGGTGGTATAGTCTTGCAGTTGTTCGGTAGATTCCTATTGATTAACAAAAACTAAAATGTCTTTCATGTTGGATTAGGATATCAAATTCAACGGTCTAGAAGCCAATTATTAAGGGGCTGGGTAGAAGTGACGGAACTGTGGTGAGGTTGAATCTACGGTGATTTTTACTCCTTATGTTGAAGAATTTTCCACATATATATAACTTTTGGTGTCTTGTTTTATAATTGCTTTATTTACTTATTTTATCAAAGATTCATAAAGTAGGGATAATTATAAATTCCGCACGTAATTGTTACTGTTGTGGTCATTTTTCCCCATCCATTTTTACTCTATAAAATTCTTACTTATAAGCAATAATTAACACGTGTGCCAAGGACAATGGGACACAGGATAGTCAATTAGTCATAATTAATATAAATAAGTACGCTTTAATTTGCATGATTATCACTGAATGTGTAGTGATTCGGATTTTTAAAATCTACTTATTTTTATAAAAGTGATTTTTTTAATATTTTATTCCAGTTTAATTAAATCAAATTGTTATATTTAAACTCCGGGTTATTGTGTTATTGGTATATAATTGTTTCTTCAAAAACGAGTTTCATATATTATTTTGAAAAATTCTAAATGATTATTATGTGATTATATTCTCGAGAGTCAGTGTATTTTATTTCTATTGGATTGTTGAGCTGTGTTATCAATTTCTATTTTTATCGATTTCACACTGATTGAATTTTATAAATTTGTTTATTGCTTATAAAATCATTTTTATCGCTCTATAATTTCATTAAATATTTTTAGAGATTTATAAAATTCATAAAACGATATTTTGATAATTATTCAGCTCTAAATGATTTTCTGTATAGATTAAAGTGGGGTCTTTCTATTTATTTCAAAAATGATTCAAAAATCATGAAAATTAAATGTTATTAGTTTTTAATTTTTTTAAGAATTTTAAAATTATTTCGGTATTTACATGGATCATCTCTATCTGTGAGTTTGCTTGTTAATTGATGAGCAATCTTGGAAAACTATCATACTATCTGGGGATAGAAGTAGAGCAAGGGAGAGATTACATTGAGTTGAAACAGATGGCATATGTGAAAAAAGTTCTTGAAAAAGCGGGGATGATGGGATGCAACCCCATTAAGTACCCAATGGATCCAAAAGACAAGGTGGAAAACCGGTGGATACAACTGGTTTTAAGATTATTATTGGAGGGCTGCGTTACTTAGTCCATATGAGACCAAATACAGCTTATTCAGTTGATATAATAAGCAAATACATGGTGAAGCCAACGGTGTTGCATCAACATGCTGCAAAAAGAATTCTCAGGTACATCAGGGGGACACTGGAATACGGGCTGGTATACACGAGGAATAACAACAACAATCTGCTGAGTGGTTATTCAGACAGTGATCTTGCTGGACACGTAGATGATCGGAGAAGTACTGAGGTTATGGCATTTTACTTAAGCGAGACTCTAGTGACATGGGTTTCTCAAAAACAGCATTGTGTGGCACTCTCTTTTTATGAAATAGAGTTTATGGCAGCAACTGTTGCTGCTTGTCAAGCCATTTGGTTGAAAAATCTGCGGGGACTAATCACATGAGGTTATGTTGGTCCTGTTGTGATCTACATTGATAACAAATCGGCAATTGACCTAGCTAAAAAACCAATCTTTCATGGTCGTAGTAAACATATAGATATCCGTTATCATTTTATCCACGAGTGTATTGAATGGGGTGAGATAGTTGTCAAACATAAGCACAGACCTTCAAAGAGCTGATACATTGAAAAAGCTTTGGTGACCGTTAAATTTGAGAGAATCAGACTCGGCTGGGTGTCAAGAATCTGCATAAGCTCGCTTAGATTAAGGGGAGAATATTGGTTTTAATCAAACGCCTGCTTATTAATTGTTTTGTTTTTATTTCCACTAACAACATATGACCTGGTCTTATATTCAGCTGAGATAGTCTAGGAATTCGTGGAATAAACCTTAGAAAGTTATACTCATAGCTAATATAGTTTACTAGAGATTCAGGAATACAACCATAATCATAAATACGTCTTACTAATAATGGCCGGAACCTATCCCCCTCTTTTTGTGATATCCTTCTTGACCTAAACTATCGTGGCTGAATCCTCCACTTTCTTTTCTCGTGGTACTAAGCAAATCGACTATGTTCTCTATCTACAAAAAGAATTAGTATATAGGAAGGGGGTTAATACTCTATTTCATCACTGTAGATCAAAACTTTTAGTTGGCCTACCAAGTCAAAAAAGTTTTCAGTCAACTAATTGTACTATTAAAAACTTTCAAATAGGTCATTCCGTCAATCTCCGTTAAGTTTTTAATAGGTTAACGTTCTATTTCATCATTGCACTCGATCAAAATTTCAGTTGGCCTACCGAGTAAAAGACAACTTTACAAGCAATATGGAGAAAGATGTTTTTTTTTTATCTTCCATCTGCTCAGATTTTTCATGAGCAGTTTTTTCAATCTCTTGCACCTCTGATGCTTCCATGCTCAGTCCTGCACCCCGAACTTCTAGAATCCATGTGTCAAGGATGCTTGTTTCCCTGCTGGTGTTAGAACATATAATGCAGTACAAGGATGCGAAAACATTCAATTCCGTTAAAATTAACGGTTTCCGTTAAAGTCAAAGAAATGTTTAACGGCAATGAAATGTTTTTTTATGCTTAATCTCGTGATTGAAAGTTTTTAGATGCTTTATTGTTTAAATGAAAACTTTTTTGACTCGATAGGCCAACTGAAAGTTTAGATCAAGTACAGTGACGAAATAAAGCATTAACCCGATAAGAAAGTAAGAATGAGCCAAAGAATTTAATTACGAGATATTTATGTGATTCACACCAATAAAAGGAGTGGTGCCACCATATATCCCACCAATAAGTCTAATGGTGTAAACATATATCTTAAACCATATACATACACTCTAACAAAGTATATTTCAAATATATATGAGACTCAAAAGTGTTCATATATATTAAATATGGAGTATTAGTTACTATAATATGATTAATTAAAAGCTAAAAAATATAAATCCGTGATATACATAATCTACATTTTTCATTCATAATTGAGTTGATGTAATTTATTGAAATATCAAATGACATTTATATGTGATTTTGACATGAATACTGGTCCTAAGTGCAAAAAGTTTGAACAATGTAAGTGTGAAATCATTCAAGTCTCTTTGCGATAATATGTATTATAACTTTTGTTTTCTGTTATGATAATAGTTAATTTTTTAATTATATATGAGACTTGCAATTTTTTTTATCGCATGGATGTAATAGTAATGCCAAATTAACTTAATTTGTTTTTTGAGTTCCGATGGATACATGTGTTGCAAGTTATATCATATCATGGTTGACCTTTGATTACTCATTTTAAGTTCAAGATTGGGCAAACTAATGATATACGTTCATAACCACTTCCAAGTCTCATAATTAGTAAATACGAGGTAGCAACAAAAAAGCCACAGATTATCGGGAAATAGCCATATAAAAATGATCGGAAAATTTATTGTCAATTTTCAAATTCCACTAGTATTGATATTTTATTATTGCCTCTGGAGAAATTCAAATTTTCATAAAAAATTAACATGAAATGGTCAATCACAAATTTAATGAAAATGGTTGCTTTAATATAAAACCCAACACATATAATAAAAACTATATTTTTATAATCGGCCCACTTCTTCGGTCCCTTTTAATCAAAAACGACCCTAATTACTAGTCGGTTGCAGCGAAAATCAACTACATATTATCAGTAGTTATTAATCATTTTTCTTGAATATTGCATATTTTATAATTAGGGAGCTTTTATGGATTTTATTGACAAATCCAATTTCAAATGCCCTCATTTACAAAAATTTCAACGATTTGAAAGCAATAATGAGGTGCAAAATTAATAAGAAAACATATATGATATCCATAATAAAATGTAATAAAACTCCTTAGCATCCAAGTCAAAATGTTCTTTAGAGCTGTATATATTAAATAAAATTATCCAAAATTAGCTAGTAAATTTGGTTTTGTTTTTGTCGGCAACCACTACAAGGAAATTGATTAAAAGCGACCAAGTAAAAGCCACCACGAATCAAAGCCACCACATTCGGTCGTTTTTAACATGCGTGTAGAATTTAATCGCCTAAGTAATAAAAGCTACCGCTAACGGTGGCTTTTAATAGCAGCCGCTTTTAATTGGTAGATTTTGTATGTAGTAGCTTTTATTTGGTCGCTTTTGTAATAAAAGCGACTGCTATTGGTGGCTTTTAACAGCGGCCGCTTTTAATTGGTAGTTTTTGTATGTGGTAGCTTTTATTTGGTCGCTTTTATTTTTCTGAGTAAAGGCAGCCCGCCGAGGCAGTTGAAAAATGTTAATTCAAAAGCGATCGGTCTCCATGGAATATAAAAGCGACCCCCTTTGAAGTGTGGTCGCTTTTGTTCAGAACATTTATTATTTATTATTGTTTTTTTGTTTAGAACCGAATGTAACTACAAAGATTTATGATATCGAATTGATTGTATATGCGTGCTTTAAATTTGTTGTTCTTTTGTATTTGTGCGGAGTTGGTCTGACGGTGCATCCTGCAAAAACATATTGGAAGTCACTACTAAAATTTTCTTAGTTTAGTTACTTAAGTAGATTCATATTTTAACATTTCAACATTCTTTTGGTTGGACGTAAAATTAGTCCTTGGAAGCTTCTTACTTGGGAAGTTGGCATATTATAAATTTATGACTGAAATCTTAAAATTTAGTTTTACTTTTGTAGCGGTTTGCTTTTACTCCGCTCTGTGTATATGTGTGTATGCACATACTACTCACTGTTCAAATTGAGAACATTAACATTTTCCTCATTTACACCGAGACAAACAAGCTCAGTTAGCTTGCTTATGATATGTGGATACGTATATTCCTTGTTGGATTTTGTCCAATTCAGTACTCAAATTACTACTTATTCTTTAAGTTTTGCTTCAACTGCTGGTACTTAATAAAGGTATATTAATGTTGACATTATTACGTAGTAAAGTTAAAGAAGTTTTTCTTTCTTTGGTGAGCTGTAGATGTACTTGTAGCGATAATAACAGATGATAAAATACAAGGAAACAAGAGATCCTTGTTGGGCATAGTTTTTAGACAGAAATCTTTAATCAGTCTAGAAACATTATTTTCAAATAAACAGTTTTCTAAAGTCATCACTGTGAATTTAGTTCCATTTGATGATAAAAGTCCTTCCTGGTTTTAGTAATGGTTCCATTTTTTTTTAAGAACATGTATTTATGGACTGTGGATATGTGTTTATAAACACATAATTACTAATTAAGTCAGGTTTGCAAATATTAGACATAGTAATCTAAAACTGTTCATATCGTTCTTGACTATATGTTTTGTTTATGCAGGATAATAATTATGATATTCTAATGTACGAAACTGATTTCTTATTGAATGAGGATTTTGAGGCCGATGATGATGACATGACTATGATTGATTTCTTATATTCCGATGATTTCATTTTGCAATCTGATATGTTTATTATCGTGAATTATTTACGGATTTATGAAAGCTTCATTTTATGTTAATTAATTTGTATTTTGTTCACACCCATCCCCAAAAATTGAATGGTTGATTATTTGAATGATTGAATGGTTTATTGAATTGTGCACTAAATAGGGGGTAGCAACAAAAATTTTCTTTTTTAGAAATAGCCATATAAAAGCGACCGAAGAGAATTATGGTCGCTTTTCAAATTCCACCAACATTGGTAGAATTGGCGGGAAATTCAAAATAGGCCAAAATTCACAAGTGATATTAAGGAATTGAATTTTTAACAAAAGCGACCGGCAAAGCAGTAGCTTTTATATAAAAGCGACTGAAATCAGTAAAAGCGACCCTCTTCAGATCTATCAACTCTTTGCGGTCACTTTTAGCTAAAAACGACCACATACAGTCGCTTTTAGATAAAAACTACCAAATTTTGACGGTAGCTTTTAGCTTTTTTTCTTGTAGTGAACCGGTATTTCACAATTCTAATCTTTTTGTTCTATTTTTACCGAAAGACCATTTTTTAATAGAACTCATAAAAAAATTTGCTTCAAAGCTAATAGTATTTCTAATCATGTAAAACCCTTAATTAAAGGTAATCAATACACACTAGTTGAGAAGCCGCTTGTTGCGGGGCCTATAAAAATTATTTTAATTATTCAATATTAATATTTGTATAATAAAATAAATTTGTGGCGGCCTATAAAAATTATATTAATAATTCAAAATTAATATTTGTATAATGAATAAATTTTATCTTATAAACATCTCGATGCAATACCAATACTAACATATAAAATTTAAAAATTTGACTATAATTCATGATGAAAAAATGAAAATAAATTTCTACATGTAATAATGATTTAAAGCACGACGAATCTTAATTTTAGTTGTTTTTCATTGAAAATTAATCATGTTCTTCTTTTACATTATCACCTTCCTCCATTTTTTTTTTTTTGGATTGGTTGTGCACAAAAACATCAACTTAAATCCATGGAATAGTGGCCTATAACTACCCTGCTTGCAACAACCTTTATTTTTTTTTTATTACTGTATAAACAACTTTCATTTAAAAGGTGCTTGAACCGAGCAAACAGATATTATGGAAGTGTTGCATGGTTAATATTTTACTATATACAAAATAAACCATATAAAAATTAACAACAAACATATCCGATGAAAACAAATATTATAAAAGAATAACCAATAAACATATATCACTAAAATTTAATATTGACCTTTTCATCCATCAATATTATGTCAAGACTATATTATTCTCCCGTGTTTGGATTTGTCGACTCTCACATCCGACAAATTCATACTACCATCATCCAATCATCTCTATCACTATTCAGAGAATCTAGTATAGTGTAACTCATTATTGTATTAGACAGAGAAGATAAAAGCACAAAAATTGTTTATGTTAAATTTGATGATGTCTGGCCTCAATTTATAGGGGTTGATTTGAGAAAATACCGGCTTATAAAAAATATGGTCAATGTCTTTGAAGAGAAGTAAGCCTTTTTTATATCAAAATAATTGAAAAGAAATTTCAAATTCTGATTTGATATTTATTAAGGCAGGTAGTTTTTATTTTTGATATATCACAAAAGGTAGTTTTGAAACTTTTTTCCAATATATCCGAAACTAAAAAAGATAATTTTATTTTTGATATTTTAAAAATTAAAATCATAATTTGAATTTTTCTTCCAACAATTTTGATATTAAAAAAGGTAGGCAGATTTTGTTGTTGATATTTGAAAAAGGTACTTCTGAAGCTTGCTTCCAATATATCCGAAACTAAAAAAGGTAGTTCTAATTTTTGATATTTTTCATCCGAAAATTTCAGAAAATTAGAAAAATAGAATGGAGCGATGTGAGAGACGCCACCTACACGCCCCTCGCTTCCGAAAATTTCAGAAAATTAGAAAAATAGAATGGAGCGATGTGAGAGACGCCACCTACACGCCCCTCGCTTCTCCTTTATATAAGTACATTGATTGATTGATTATAAATAAAAACTATTGAGATGAAAATTTATCTCAAATGTAATATAATTGTCTAAAATTATATATAATGAATCTTTTAAATAGGGAAAAAAAACACTCGGGAATTATCAGAGCCCTCATTTATTAAGAAGACCCCAACCATACCTACAACGCTCATAAAGAAAGGATTTATTGCTACAGGTATCCAGCTCAATCGTGCCATGCCAAGAAACATCAACAGAAACGCAACCGACTCTGAAACCACACAATAATTATATACTCGTAGCACCAGACGACTCGCAACAATTTTGAAAACAAAGTCCAACCGAATACATAATTATATATACAGTACTTTTTGAAAACAAAGTCCAACGACATACATAAATATATAGTACTGCTAGATTACAACTGAGTGGCTAGCACGAGTTTAAACAAATATTTTAAATTTATTACTATTAAATATATAATACAAAAATTCTATGTAAGAACATTTTATCCTATTCTGAATTTTGATTGTTACAAAAAAATTACTTTTAAGTATATGTCATGATATGAATTATTTCATAATGGTATGTTTCATTTTAGTAAAATTATGTTGTTGTTTTATGAATTCTAAAGTGTTGGAAAAAATATTCAGCATCAACAAATGTAAATTTTCTTAACTAAATTAAAAAAAAATCAACTCCTCATGTTTTAGACGTTCAATAAGTAATTGTCACGTGTAACGCTGTTTAGAGTTCTTCTAGATGTAACACCGATAGTTATTTCTTTAGTTACTTGGAAAATTAATATAAATTTCTAACGGAGTTTTCAGTTTTATAACTTAAATTCAAAACTAATTTGTTATCAATTTTTTTTACAATATCTTGTGTTTTTATATTTTTATTATAATTAATATGGATTTGATTAGTAATAATAATATAAATTCCTTATTTATTCGAATTCTGAAACATGATTTCGTAAATCAAATTATTTGAGATCTAAAATTTAAGATAAATAATTTTGCTAGTATGTAATAATCATTTAATCATTATATTACCAAATCCTAATTAATATGAATTCTTCTTATAATAATATGATATTATTGTTACACATACAAATTATGATATACTAATTAAAATAAATTTTGATGTTTTGGTATTTGACTTCTGATTTTCCATTTAACTCAGGTTCAGCTTGGTTTATTTAGTACATTTATATAGTATCGTAGGTAACTTTATGTTATATTAGAAGGCGGGAACATTGGGTCTAGTGCTTTTTAAATCTTGCGTGAATCTTAAAAGTATTTTTATTAAAAGTTTTAGATAGGTAAAAGCACCACTATAAATTACATGATATCAGGTTGGAAAAAGAAATATATTAAATTCGAATCTGTTATGTGCTCAGTAGCACATGTTAAACACTAAACTTTATAAATTTTACGGATTTTAATTGTCTTCTACTATAGATCAAGGCATATACAACAACTACACCCATTAAAATATATCAAATATATATATAATTTTAGTTACACACTAGACAAACTTTATTACTAAATTATATATTTATTCAAGGCTATCCGCCTAGAAGATCCAATTCAAATAGAAACTTATAAATTGTAGGTTTCCAGCTCCGCTGAATGAAACGTGTTATTTGCCCGAGGAAAAATAAATTATTTATTTCTGAAATAAAATATAAAACGCAACTAACCGGGCCAATACCTCAATCTTACAAACAGTGACATGACTGAGTGGGATCATTGTTGCGGTACCTAAATCAACGCGCGATTAGCATGTCTCAATTATTTTGAAAGCTCTGTTCTGGATATGAATATAAATCACGGGTCTTAAAATTATCGAGGACTATCGTAAAATCAAAAGAAACAAACAAATCAGAATATATACAAGCTTTCAGGATATAATTTGGCTGCTTAAGTAATTGTTTAATGGCAAGAAGACTGGGAGTAGTGCTCTTTATTCTTCTTTCGCTGCAGCTTCTCTCCAGCTACTCTGTGCACTCACGAACAATCGTCGAAAACCTCCCAGGTTTCGATGATCCTCTCCCATTCAAACTCGAAACCGGGTAAGTTTCTTCGTTAATCCATCTTTCACCGGTCATCCTTTTCAGTGTTCATGTAGTTAAAACTTGGTACGTCATGAATAGATGTTGCTGAGGATTCCTCGACGGTGAAAGCATCTTCAATAGCCTCTTTAGAGCATCTCCAATGGTGCTCTTAAATCACTCAACAAAATATAATATAATATGTTGCTCCTACTGAGTTAAGACAATGAAAATGATGACAACTCTAATACTCCTCTTTATACGTACTCACAATTCATATATCGGTTTTTCTTGTGCCAATGGGCACATATTAGAGCATCTCCAATGGAGCTCTTAAACAAGCTCCTATCCTTCAATTTAAAGAGCAAATCAAAAAATAGTGCTCCAATGGGCTCCTAGATGCTCTTTAAAAATTTAAGAGCCTTCCATCTCTCCTCTCTTTTGAAGAGCATCTAGTAGCTCCTAACTAATATTATATTAATTTTTCTCTCACTACACATTCAACCTTTCTCTCTCTTTTCACTTCTCTCTCTAATTTATATGAATAAATAAGAATAGAGAGCATGTATAAAGAGGAGCATTGGAGTTGGAAGATTTTTCAATGTCTTAACTCACTAAGAGCCACATATTATATTATATTTTAAAGAGTGATTTAAAAGCACCATTGGAGATGCTCTTAAGTGCTAAAATCCAAGAATTTGAAAGGATTGACTTACACTCTCTAATAATGATGGACCTCCCTCATTTACAACAAGCACACCAATAAAAACCTCTCAAATTCATAGATTTTAGTGCTTAGCATGTGTCCATGGCACACACTAGACAAACCCTTCATATTTTATTCATATAAATGAGATAGAAAAATTAAAAGAGAGAAAGGTTGGATGTGAAGTGGGTGAAAAATTAATATAATATTCATGAATAAGAAGTTAACAGCTACTAGATTCTCTTTAAAAGAGAGGAAAGATAATAGACTCTAAATATAATATTCATGAATAAGAAGTATTGTTCAAGTTGAACCCACTGCAAATCAGAACCAATAATTTATATTATATTAAAAAGTGGGTGAAGAGACTGTGGACATTCTCTAAAGTACTACTATCAGCAGGCATTTTTGTTTTTCGTTAAATTAAAGTTTCATCAGCTATTATTAATTTTTTTCTTCTAAAAGAATTAAATATTTAAATTTTAATAAAAACCATGTAAATAGATTATGAAAATTAGATTTTATATTCATTATGAAATACATGTCAAATATTAAAAAAAAACGGTATACAATTAAATAGAATAAAAAAATGTTTATTACATATTTTTTATCAGTATCCTCACAATTCTAAAATTCTTACAAGACTTTTAACTTGTGTTATGTTCAAGGTACGTGGGGACAGGACAAAACGAAGACATACAATTATTATATTATTTCGTGGAGTCGGAGAGGAACCCTGAGGAAGATCCGCTCATGCTTTGGATTGCCGGTGGTCCTGTTTGTTCCACTCTCGGTGCATTTTTTCGTGAAAACGGTGAATTTTTTCTTGTCCATATAAATAAATTCTTATCGTAAAAACTTAAATTTAAGTGACATCTACAAGGAGAAATATTTGAGGAGGAATAATTTAACATAAATGCTTTTATGTTAAAAGACTAATTGATTTTATTATAGGTCCACTTCAATTTGATTACAAAAAATCAACCGAAGAAAAGCCGGTGTTGGAGTTGAACCCATATTCTTGGACTAAGGTTAATACTGTACTATTAATTTATGGTTGTCCTAGATTAAATTTAAAAGCTTTGTTTTGCCTATCATATATATGCGTTTCTCGTCGACATTAATGGTCAAATAAGTTTTTATTTTACTTTTTTATATTAAATTCACTACAGGAAAACAGGTCAAAACCGACCGCCAAAAAAGTCGGTTATGAAGGATATCGGTCGGTTATAACGATAAAACCGACCGTTAGAGGTGGTCGGTTAAACCCTGGTCGGTTATGTAAATTGGTCGTGTTTAACACTTATAACCGACGATATATGTGGTCGGTTATATGCTTTTGTATTCTCAGAAATATGGTCCCACATGATGCCACCTGTCACCATGTGGCAACAGGTGTCACACCACGTCAGAACCGAATTTTAAAACCGACCACCGTCTGTAGTCGGTTATGTCCCTTTTATTCTGTGGTGACCAGATGTAAAACCGACCGTGGTCAAACCTTCTCACACGGTCGCTTATGTGCGGTCGGTTATGACCCGGTCGGGTTTACCCCAGTACAGTTTCCTAATGTGTATGAGTATAACCGACCGCCACATAACCAACTGTCTTCATTTAAAGGCGGTCGGTTTTCTGGATTTTTGTATAACATATGCGGTCGGTTTTATATGAATGCGATCGGTTTTCTGGTAATGGTATGGTAAAAAACAGTCGGTTATGAGTCCCATCGGTCGGTTTTCTGGGCTACTTTTGAAAAAAAATTGCTGATTCTGCAGTTTCAATTATCAGTCCTATACCAACATCAAACATCAATAACCAACATTAATAACCAATCATGTACCACCAAACATCAAACATTCTATATGTAGCAACACCAACACAAACACAAACATCGAATTCTAATTAATTAAGCAAAAATATATACATTCCAAACATTCCAAACTTTAATCCAAACTACATTAAGTCCGACATAATCGGACATTCCAAAGTATAAACGTAACCAAATTGTCACATAATTCATAACAAGTTCGGGAAACCAAAAATATGAACTAGTTGGACAAGGAAACATCGGATGATCCACCATTGTCTTCATCACCGGCTTACCCACCGGCTTCGCAACCGCCTTCGCCACCGGCTTTGTCACCGCCTTCGTCACTGCTCATCATCCGTATTTTCATCCATGTCCTCGTCCACATCCGTGTAATCTTTCTTTCCCTCTTGCGCATTACATATCAATCAAAACAAAAAACAAACCATGAATTCATAAGTATATTACCATTTGAACACGAGCATCCATTTTTTGGAGGACATCCTCGAGCAATGTCCCTACAATGTGCACAACCTCGCCGCCGAGAAGGCTATTCCATTCAGCCCTCTGAGCTGGGTCAGCGGCTGGATCAGACGCCTCGAGGGTTGTGCGTGCAAAGGTTGCTATCTCATCATCCGATAGGCGACGAGCAAATTGCAGAGGATTGGCACGGGTTTCATTGAGCACATTGCCAACAATCGGGAGGAAGATAGAATCGGGAACCACTAGATTTTGTGTTGGAGCGGATGAGGATGAGCCGGCGCCGCCACGGGTTGAATCCCTATAGTGCGTGGCTAGTGTTGGGATCAAATCACTAGCTCGAGCATTGGGGAACCCCACAACATAATTCTTTTTTGGCCTCTCACCTTGGAGAACCTCCATTGCTTCCATCCACCAATCCCAAAGATCATCCCGCTCCCCCGTTTGAGTAACCTCCACCTACATACGATCAAGAATGGAGGCATATCGTTCCTACACATTTATCACAATTAATTTGCATTCATGGTTATGATATAAACATATGTATTCGTACACTAGTGTGGCATTAATTAAAGCATTAGAAGATATAAACAATTAATTAAAGTGCTAAAATTTGAAGATATAAGCATTAATTAAACATATAAACATATTGACGTATTCATGGTTATCACAATTAATAAAAGTGCTAAAATTAGAAGATTACCGCAATGCGCATAGCGGCGGGGGTAGTATATATTCGGTTCTCAGGAGTGGAGCCGACCTAGTGTGGCATTCATCCCACACCTCAAGCTTTGTCGGACTTTTAGACAATTTCTTTTTCATGTTCTTGAATTATTTCACAAAATAACTTATATTAGCATTTGCATTAGCATATTATATATTATATAATTATAAGGTAAAAACAAAATTTGTGTGTGTGTGTGTTTGCATATTAAAAATAGTATTACCTCGCGCACACAATTGAAGGAGCGAGCACCCGCTCTATGCAACCTTTCCACGCGTTGCCGATTAGCAGCTCCAACTTCCGACCTATGCAAATGGCCTTCATCCGTGTCCCAATACTTGTGAAGATCTTTCCAAAAAATGATATTCCAATATTCCGGTTTCAAAGTCAACTTCGAAACCCCTTCCTCCCTTGATTTCCTCTCGAATCTCCTTTTCAATTCATTCATGGTCCTTTTGATTGTGACCTTTATGTGATCTCCAATGATAGCTTTGGCTTTTGAACGGCTTTGACCTTTCAATTGCCTATAATATTTCTACATAATATCAACAAGTAGTACAAGGATTAAAGTTGAATAATCAAACCAATTACCAACAAAATGTACCAAACCAATTACCAACAAAATCAAAAAACATATTATATAAAGAAAAATGTACTTACTAGAAACTCAACAACCCTAATACCGAGTCACTTTGGGTAAGCGGCGTCTATGTCACTAAACGAGTATTTACCCAACGGCCATCTTGCCCGAATAATCGCAAGCAAAGTCTTTTTAGCCTAATCATCTTCAATAATATATAAGAACATTATAGATATAAACTCGTGAACAAATTATTAATAACTAACGCACACTACATAGATTTAACACTAAAAATCATTACAAATCACTACAAAACACTACATATAAAACAATATACGTATTATCCATCGGAGATATTGATCCGTCGAGGTCTTGTTGGTATCTTACCTCCAAAAATGCCGCATGAATGTGTAATCGTGGTCTCCTCACTACTCTTGTCACCGGTTCCGCCTCCGTTGTGTTTTGCTCGGGCTCCGTTTCGGTATCCGAATCCGTAGGCTCGTCACGCAACACGGTCTTTCCCTTGCCCTTGGCCTTGCCTTTTCCCTTCGCCCGTACTACTACCAACGCTCTTTCTCTTGCCTTTATCGGTGTCCTTGTCTGTTGCTTTTCTTTTTCTTGCCATGATATATATCGTCATTAAAATCATGAGGACTATCCATACCCAAGAAAAGAGCCCCTACAATATAATTCATTAAAATTAAGTTAAATCCAAAACACAAACACATACACGCTTAAACACATACACATACACACTTATCCCCTTAACACAAACACATACATGCTTAAACACATACACATACACACTTATTCCCTTATCCCCTTAACATAAACACAAACACATTCAAACCTCTTTGTAATCTTAAAATTATACAAATTATACAAACACAAATTATACAAATTAATATGTGTTTTGCCCAACCAAACACATACAAACATATACAAGCACAATTAAACAAATTGGAGGCCCTAAGAAAACAAAATTATACAAATTGAAAATTTAAGAAAAAATTCGCCCCACGTATAACCGACGAACAAATTGCACATAACCGACAAACAAATTGCATGCAAAATTTCCCATACACGTATATACTAATTAACACAAACTTATACACATACAAACATACACACATACACAAATACATACACATAGATGTAGATGTACACATTTACAGAAATTAACACAAACTTATACATACACACACACACACATATATATATATATATATATGCAGATTCACACATACACACCAACATATACACATACACACATACAAACGAAAAATTGAAAAATTGAAAAAACGAAATAGAATCGAGCATGCAAACATCTTTTTAATCATCCGAAGCGAAACTGAAAAGCGAAGGGGCTTTCTTCTTCCGAGCATAACGAACCCTCCTTTGTGAACCGAGCACAAATGGCCATAGCGAATCGAGTACAAAACGCATCACGAGCGAGTTGAGAGCAACAGCTATTTGAGATTGAATCGCCATTTGCAGCAGTTGAGAATTGAGAGCGAGTTGAGAGAGAGGGAGTTGAGAGCGAGAGAGATGAGAGTTGAGAATTGAGAGAGATAAAAAGAAAAAGTAACGGTTCTTTTTTTATTTATACAGAGCATAAAACCGACCGCAACCGCGGTCGGTTATGTCCTTGGGTCTGTGAAACGACGTCTCTTTATTAAGGCGCGTTTTTTAACTTTTCGTGAAATTTTAGGCGCAAAAATATAATCGGTCGGTTTTAGCACAAATCGGTCGGTTTTAGTAAACCCTAAATTGAAAACATGGTCAAATTATATTATTTAATTAAATAAAAACTATAGTTTTTATTTAATACTAAAAATATTAAGATAATATTATATATTAATAACTAGTATTATTTAATAATATTTTAATATCAAATTAAAAAATATATTACTATATTACCTATTTAGTAACTAATATATTTACTATATTCATAAACTCTATAATTATTCATATTTAAAGTAATATAATATTTTAATTTTAATATTTATCATATATACTTCGATTAAGAAATATATATAAGGATTAATCGGATTTCAAAAATAGAATCAATGGCCGGCCTTGCAAAAGATTAATTGGGGATTACTCGGTTAAATCGGGGATTTTTCATTAGAACACTGCTTATGACATATATCAGTTATAAGAATATACTTGCAATCATCGGAATAATCTTAAATTCTATGCACGTGAAGTTAAGAAACAAAAGTTAAAATAATATATATTAAAAATGAGCCAATAATATATAGACACGGGATAGTGACTAGTGAGGCAGTGTACGATCTGCTTTAAATACTGTCAAAGGGATGGGATGAACGACGTTTACTTGTCACCATGAGAAAAGGAGGAAACAAGAGCTAGGTTTCACACCTTCCTCTCCAAACACTTCACTTGTAACCATATGTGTATGTATCAGTCATGCAGAGATGATGAAGACGGAAGAGATAGCTAGTAGTGACTGTATATATATTTATATTCTTAATATATTTTATATAAAATATTATATATATTTATACAATATATATATATATATATTTGTTATATTATAATATATATATATATATATATATATATAATAAATTATATATATAGACTTTTGACTGAATTTTAAGTAAGACCGACCGAAGTCAAAGCCTGCCATGGTCGGTTATACGTGGTCGGTTATGACGCGGTCGGGTTTAGCCCAGTACGGCTTCCTGATGTGTATAACCGACCGCCACATTACCGACCGTCTTTAAATGAAGACGGTCGGTTTTCTGAATTTTTGTATAACATATGCGGTCGGTTTTATATGAATGCGGTCGGTTTTCTGGTAATGGTATGGTCAAAAACGGTCGGTTATGAATATTATCGGTCAGTATTCCGGGCTATTTTTGGAAAAAAAATGCAGATTCTTTTGCAGTTTCAATTACCAATCCTGTACCAACATCAAATACCAATACATAACCAAATTACTAAGCAGCCTGAACAACATTGTATATCATTACACCATTGTATATCAGATATACACTATTATAAATCATTACAAAAATTTAAACATCATTGTAAGTCATCAAAACCGTCATCATCATCTTCATCATCATCTTCATTATCATCATCATTATCTTCATCATCATCTTCATTATCATCTTCCTTTTCTTCATTGTGCTCAACATCATCATCATCATCTTGAGTTTCATCATCTCGCAATTCGTCTTCTTCATCATCATCATCTTGATTTTCATGCCGAATAAATGGTATTTGTTCATATTTTGTGAAATCAACAAATAGTGAAAATGGGCTAGCGGCATTAGATCTATCTTCTTGAAAAGTGTCCTCTATATCGTTTTGCCCAATAATTGATTCATCAATCGGACGACTTTTAGATTTGACCACCGTATATATTTTGCTTCGTGGATCAAATACGCGAGGAGCGTAATATACTTGAGAGGCTTGACTAGATAAAATAAAAACTTCGTTAGATCTCAATCTTGAAGTTATATCAACCGTCACCACTCGATTCTTATCGATCCTCACACCATTTCCGAGACTATCAAACCATATACATTTGAACAAATATATGTCATTGCATCCTATTGATAAATAAGTCTCACAATTTCTTTTAGTTGACCATAATAATCAAGATTATTTTCGTGTAAAGTTCCCTTTACTACAACACAGGAACCGGATGCGGATGATGTTGAAAATTTATATCCATTAACTTGACAAGTTTCAAAAGTCAAGACCTTTAATGCCGGTCCTTCTAGCAAGTCCATGAAACGAGGTCCGTCTATCTCGTCTTTCTCAACCTTTTTCTTAAACCAAGCTTTGAATCGAGTTTTCATAATATGATCTAATTGTTGTGGCGTTGTCTCAGGACGTTGTCTCATAACTCGATCTTGGTACCTCCTACAATAATGCATAAATGTCAATAACATGAATTTATCGTAAAATGTATTGACATCTTCATAAAAATTTATCATAAAATGTATTTACCATACCTTAGATAAGGTTGAACTTCAGGAGAGTTTAGAAGAATATATTCATCAACAAATTATTGCTCATCATCATTCAAATATCGACTTCGTTCTTTTCCAAGAGATTCACATGGAAAAAGGTGCTTTGGGTGACTTGCCATTTTCATCTATCCACAAATGAGGTAACACACCAAAGTGCTTGCAATCCGCTCTTGCTTTCTTGTGATCCTTTGACTTTTTCGCATTCACAATAGTAAAAAATATGTTCTCAAAAACATTTTTTTCCGTATGCATGATATCAATTGAATATCGTAGACTATGTGAAGACCAATAAGGGAGTTCATAAAAGATTGGAACATGAGTCCACTGATGCTCTTCCCCATATCCGATACTCGAACACAATAACGATGATGTGATGTTCGACTACGTTTTCTTCCTCTATCTTCACCGTGTGATGTCCAAATGGTATAACCCTCAAGCATCCCCTTAGCAAGTAAATGAAATCCAACATCATCGATATTTAACCAATTCAAATTCCTACAACGTTTACAGGGACACTTCATTGTACCATCTTCTCTCATTCCATTTTCACTTGCAAATTTTAAAAAAGTTTCTACACCATTCCTATATTCCGGAGTCAATGAAATTTTATCACTTTGCACTTGATTACTAATCTAACTTCGATCCAAGTTTGTCATCTACAAATTTAACACACACATACATTTAACACACACATATAATAACACATACATTTAACACACATGTCATATCACATTTAACACACACATGTAATACATACACACATAATACAAATAATTTCATACATTTAATACAAATGCATTCAATGTAAATATTTTTCTCCATCACACACATTTAATACATCATGATACAATAACACACATTTAACACACCAACCACACACACATTTAATGAAAAGAAATGAAAATCACTTACATCAAATGTTTGCAAGCAATATTTCTTTCCCACTTTAGTTCCTTTGTTCCTCTCCTTTGATTTTTATTTGAAGTTAATGGGAGCTCACTACTATCTAAAGTAATTTGACTAATGTACATATATTTTAATTTATATTAATTTTTCACTATTTTTTCGCAGAAAACATAACTGACCACAAAAAACGGTCAGTTATGATTGTGCCATGTCATACACATAACCGACCGTGCTCCGCGGTCGGTTTCATGTGTTGCCACGTCACACAGAACGTTGTCGTTTTCTTGCTTTGACGAGATATAAGCGACCACGCGACTGTCGGTAGGTTTTAGTGCTACAAAAGTTATGCGGTCGGTTTTAGTCGGTCGGTTTTGACCTGTTTTCTTGTAGTGATTATGTATTTATTTTAGTATCTGTGTTTTGTGTTTTGATCTCCTATTAATTTTATTCATGTCTTTTCATTTTCGCAATGTAACCGTATCCACTGTTTTGGTATGTGTGCCATGCATGGAGTGTATTCCTTCTGTTCTAATATATAGATTATTTGTTTTTTTAACACGCATTCTTAAATTTTTCGGCCATATTATTAATGTCTTTATTTTTGAATAAAAATATATGATTGATCTTAATTTACAAAAACTTTAAAAATAATAATTATGAAGTGGAAGAATTTAGAATTGCGTATCAAAAAGTGAAACAACCTATATTTCAAAATTGAGGGAGTAATAATATTTCTAAATTTTCGGCAGGGTTGGATAATAAATAGGCACGTGAATAGGTAATCACAATAAAGAACTGGTACAAGGAGGGTATGGGAATGAGTACTTCAAGAGGTGTGGAGGAAATGATTTACCATTCGGATGAAATGATTTACAAACCAAGAGAGAATGGAAATTTCCAATTCAAGCAACAAGATTTTTTAATACAAACATGAAGGCATGAAGTTTGAATGTGAATATATATATATATATATATATATATATATATATATATATATGTATGTATGTATGTATGTATGTATGTATGTATGTATGTATGTATATATGTGTGTGTGTGTGTACACACACATATTGTTTAGTAAAATTTCTTTAGAACAAATAAACTTAATTAGAGAGGGCTACATATGTGACAAGAAATCTTGTAAATTTTTTCAGGTTTTAAATATAATATATTTGGACACACCAGTTGGGGCCGGATTTTCATATGCAAAATCATACCTTGCCTCCAAAACAAGTGACACACTATCATCAAAGCATGTCTATGAATTTCTGAGAAAGGTAAACTTGCAATGATTTTTTTCACCCCCTTACTTTAGAAGAATTTATAGCTGACATTAATTTATAGTTATGTTCAATTACAAAATTTTCAAATTCTTACCCCATGGGATATGGATCATTGTTAATCAATAATTGTAAATATGTTGTAGTGGTTAAATGATCATCAGAGATTCATGAGCAATCCGTTTTACATGGGTGGTGTATCATACTCTGGAATAACTATTCCACTCATTATTCAAGAGATCCACAATGGTAGACATCTTCCCCTCCTAAATAATTTTACACATGGATCTTTAATTTAGCAAAATATATTATAATTTTCATTTGATTAAATTCAAAAATATGTAGGGAATGAAGATGGGAATAGACCAGAAATAAACATCAAAGTATGTATATTGTAGTGGAAGACAACCCTTGGATTAAAATATACTGAGGAAATGTATCAAAATTTCTTATTTGATTGCTTCAGGGATTCTTAATCGGCAACCCACTAACCGATAGAAATATAGACTTCAACTCGAGGATCCCATATGCTTATAAAGTTGCATTGATATCTGATCAACTCTACGAGGTGAGCATTTATATTTTATTTCTATTTGTTCGAAACTTTCATCACTCAACCATTGAAAATAAGTTTGCCTAAATTTTGTTGAATAACCAGTCAGCCAAAGAACATTGTTCTGGAGACTACATAAATTCCAAGAATGCATTGTGTGCCCGAGACCTTAGGAGAGTGGACGAGGTACTATTCTACCTTCTTTTTTTTTGAGAATGAGGTACTATTCTACCTACTTATACACATGCACGTATGCTCACATTTATACACTAAAATCTATATAAATTAATATCTTTGGATTCGGA
Organism: Daucus carota subsp. sativus; assembly: GCF_001625215.2. NCBI lineage: Eukaryota > Viridiplantae > Streptophyta > Magnoliopsida > Apiales > Apiaceae > Daucus > Daucus carota. Next base: position 3,093,987 of record NC_030389.2, read on the forward strand.
ATTCTTTTAATTTAATGAGGTTATTAGTTTATGGATTAATAAATAATCTATTATTTTATCGATAAGTTAAAAATTTATTATTTTATACAATTTTATGTCAAGTAAAATAATTTATTTACAATTAAATATGCATACAGCCGTAGTTAATCAAATATACATATGTACGAGTGTCAAAATTATTTTTGTGAGTATACCAACAAATATTTAACTAGTTAGTTCATGCACAAAAAATGAAGTTAATTATTGCGAATTCTAACATGTATATATTTATCACTTCAATAATTAACATTTATATTTTCATTAGAGATGAATGTGCATAGTTCTTCTAAAACTAAGAATCTCAATATGTTAGAATTATTTTAACAAATTTGTCCACAAAATATATTGATATTATGTGTTATGTACATAAAATGAATAGTATGATTAACATATTATCGTTTTATATTTTTATTAAGCCTATAACGACTTTACAAAAAAATTTATCTTATACATTCATCGATATTATGAATTTAACTCATTGGCTGAAGTAGGGACCAAGAAAGATTATTATTTAGTTGAGATTATTAATTTATTAAATATGCTTGTATCGAGGTTTTAATACACACACACCGGCGCACATACATACATATATACATATACATAGTCGTGGTTTTCCTGGAACTGCTACAAAGAAGTTAAATAAAAATTAATGTTAGTAGAGGAATCAGCTGCGATGATGGAGTTAGTAGGACCGTGGTTGGATCATGTGTGAGCTTTTGAAGTCTAGAGGTTGTCCAAAGCCTTGGTGAGGCTTTATTGGATCTCGGATGGATGAGTGGGATCATGGATGTTCCTTGGTGTGTCATAGAGGAGTTGAATGATGTTATACCCGGGACATTTCTATCTAGTAGTTTTTACTTTGATTACTAGTATATGTTTACACGGAGGTGATCAAATACAAACCAATTTAAAGCCTCGAAACTAAAAATAATCACTAACTATTTGAATATAACCGCTAAATATGAGACCATTCACTTACTTGAATCTATCCGTGACGATCACGATCAAGTGTTTAGCCTCCATCACCGCCTCCTACCCATACCACGTTGTAACCACCATCATCACCACCGTGCTGCCCTCCCACCATCACCGCCACCTCCCTACCACCAAGCAGCCCCGCCCATCCCCCTTCTTCCTTCCCACCGCCTTCATTCTCCTTCCCTTTCTCCTATCTGCGACGACCTTATCCTTCTCTAGGGATCTTCTCCACCAATTCTCTCTTCCCCACCTCTCTTTATCTATATATTAATATTATTTATTTTAATCAATCGATTTATGCCTCATATTTACAATAGATGAGCAATAACTGGTAGTGATCGTAAGTAGTATTAATAATCGGAGATGATGACGGTGATAGTAGGAAGAAGGGGGCTGGGATGGGATAAATTTGAATAATCACTAAATATATTGTCCTAATCACTTGTTTCAAACTGAATAATCACTAAATATATATGTCCTCATCACTGATTTCTACTTTCTAGTTTCAAGTGAGTTTGTAGTGGAGTAAGCCCCTATGTTTATATATGATAGTGATAAATAGAAATTACTAAATAAAAATAAAGGGAAACACTCTATATGACAATTATCCCATATATGACATAAACAACCCTTATGTCATCATCCATCATCCAGAAAGGTCCATTCGTGACCCATTTAATCAATCGGACAACCATAAGAGCCTCACCAATGTTCCCTATAGGCTCTGGAAAGGCCCAATAGCCACATTTGGACCCACCCGGATTCTCTATAGGCCCTATCTAGGTCTACCTTTGGATCCATTCCCACTACTCACAACTATTCCAATTTTCCTCAATAGGATTATATTCTACTTTGGTTTAAAAATTCCTAATTTTTTGTGGTTAGTTTTGATCTCGAACGCTTTTGTTTTCTCAAAAAAAAATAAATATGAAGTCCTCATTAGTCAAATTCTACAACCTTGTCTAACTTGTAAACTTTGCCTTTAATACCAAGTTTCATATTGGAAAGAAATGGTTTACATGCTTTTGGGATTGGATGCAAGTATGAAAGGCTTTATAATGCTTTTTAAGTGTATGAAAGAATTAGACATGAAGACAACAAGTGCAATTATGAAGAAGGAAGTGTGGTTACTGGTGACTATGCCCTTGGGCTCACACTCGAGGAATTTACACAAAAAAAAACATAACTATTTATTAGAATGAAAAAAAAAATTAGACATGGAGGGAATATAAGACATAATACTTAAGGATGTTTAAGTGTGTAACCAATTCTTAATAACAAAAATGATATATGGATAAAAAGATTGTAGGGTGCCTATCTAACAAAATAATTATTAAAACATCCTATGTATGTTGTAAGGTAAGTCAAAGTCTATCCCACATGGACAAATATATCAATGACAGTTATTTTTATTTCAATTTTACTAAACAATACTGCAATAATATTTTGAGATATTATTTTAATAATATTCATACTAACACAAATAAGACTAATTGAACAATTTATCTAAAACTATTTGCAAGTTATCCCCACTAGCATCAATCAATGCAATTATGAATTTCTATCCAAATTAGTTATATACATTACTCACAAGGATATATGTGCCTACTAAATACTAAAAACCATTTTCGAGTATTAACTACTTCTCTAGAATTAAATTTATTTTCAAGATATCAAGCAATTTAAAGATATTAAACACATCACCCTAACTTCCCCGTAATCCATTCTACCTATTTCCATGAAGAATTTTTTGTCTTTATTAGATAAATCATAAAATTTAAATCTAATCTCTATAGATAGATAAATATTAATTTAAAAATACATAAAAATCACTTCTAATATGTTTTAGTTAATGAAGCACAACTCAATAAGTAAAATGGAATACTATAATCAATGAAGCAATCATTGAAAATCATACATTAACCATATGAAAGAAAAACAATTCTAAATCATCTTTTTCTATAAACAAGGAAGCTATAAGTAATACAACTATGAACCCCATAAGAGGTTCGATCCTCACTCAGGATGACGGCTAAAAACGAAAGCTAATACACCATAGGTTGATGTGTAAAAGTAGGAATGCACCTGGGGCTCACGTCTCATTAACTATCTAGTGAGGGAATAGCTTACCATGGCGATGATTAGTAGTTGGTTAGAGAGGATGATCAGCCATACTAGAACACGACACATTAATATTTATACTAAGAATAGGAAACTAGTGATTGCAACAGTAATATTTAGTAATTGTTCAGCTTTACTAATTAAATTAATATATACAATTGAACCCGATTAGGAAGCATACCGTAGATAGTGTATCTTTACTCTCCATAAAGTAATAAATTTGATAAAATTATATATTTCATTGTAACAATGCTATTAATTGTATGTATATACAAATCAACCTCCAATCACCACGATCACCGTTGATTCAGATCATCATCATAGATTCTTACCACCACAAAACTTTGCCGATCTACCGCAACTAGCTAATGGGCGGTAATTGATTTTAAAATTATAATAACAAGTGAATGGATTTACTTGAAAATTCAATTAGATAAAGTGAAGAAGAAGAATAGTGAGCTGAAAGTAAAGTAGAAAGGTTTATGAGTGAGGAGAGTGGTTGGGGTTGTTGGAATTATATTCTAATAATCTAAACTTGGAATAAATAAATTATTATAATCATTAATTATTTTATTAGTAGAGGATAAGTTAGAGAAATTGTGGGAGAGTATTGGATTAGTAACGAGTGGTTTTAGGATCGTGGAGTAGTAGAGTTTAGTTTCTGGTGGACACTCGTGAGTTTCTATCACTTTATTGGGTAGCCTTTATATATTATGTGTTGTATCTCTTTTAATGTATGAGGAGAAATACAATATAGTCTTTGAAATTCATTTGCTCTTGTACATATATATATTCATCTTGTTTATTTTGATGTTATGAGTTTTGTAGTTTGATTCAAACAGGAATTGGCAAAGGGACGGGTTGGGGGATGAAAGATCAAGGGTGGGGCTCGGATGAGGCAATTGTATGCTTGGGTGCATGGATGGCGACCGGGCGGCCTCCCATAGTGAATGGAGGTGGGGCTGCGAGTGATGTTGGTGGGCATAGGAGTAGATTAAAATGGATGATGATCATTAAATATATACAAGTGACCAAATAGAAACAAATTAAAACTCTGTGATATGCCCGAAGTTATGTTTTCTCATAAAACTAATAAGTAGAACACCGATCTAAGTAATTAATAAAGTTAAAGTATGTTAATGACTAATATATAATGATGTTTAATATTATCTATAAATGATAAATTATATATAAATTTTGATAATCAAAAATATTACTTATGATTAAATCAAAAAATTATATGTAGTACTCCAAGACTCCAATTTAAATGTAGAATCCAGAGAACACACACACACACACACACATATATATATATATATATATATATATATGTATGTATGTATGTATGTATGTATGTATGTATGTATGTATATGCCCATGATCAAATAGAAACCACATTAAAATAAAAATTAAAAACCAATTCAGTTTAGTGATATTCTCACTACAATGTAGTGATATTCTATTTAGGATTTAGTGATTTGTGTTGCAGGAATTAGTAAAAACATGTAGAACTGCCTAGAATCTCCAGATCTGTTCCAGAAACTGCTCGGAATCTACAGATCTGATCTAGTTGCCAATTCAGGTGGTGGTTGCAGTGGTGGAGATAGTGGAGGTGAAGGTGGAGATGGAGGTGGTGGAAATGGAAGGATCCTTTAGCTCTGTCCGGCAGTTTTTGGCAAAGATCTGGAATTGAAATAGGCATTAAGCTGAGCAGACAGTACCGAAGGTGAGGAAGACCGAGGTGGAGGTGAGGACGAAAGTGCAGGTGGAGATGGAGGTGGAGGTGGGGGTGGAATGGAAGGGGCGGTGGAGGGGGGTTGGATTTGGTGGTGATATAAATAATGGAGGTGGTGGTTATATATGGAGGGTCGGGCGGCACGAAGATGGAGAGAGCAGCAAAGACTTGGCGAGGGTGGCGGGGTTAAGCTGCCGGAAGCGGGGTGGAGGCAGATGCTCGGTTGGTGTATGGGGGAAGAAGAAGGAGAAAGTGGGGTTGTTTGAGAATTTAGTGATATTCTCTTAGAAATTTAGTGATAGTTTCTCGTTTGTAGAAAAAGGAGGTTTCTATTGGAGTAAGACTCTTTCTCTATATATACATACATAGAGAGTCATACTCTCCTACAAACCAACTTATTCTACAAACTAAAAACCAAGCATAAATATGACCAAATCCTAAAGCAAATACCACTAACATTTCTAACAACTCCATCGCCACCTCCATCTTTACCAACCCCACCTCCGCTCTGCCCCGCTTCCACCGTCACCTCCGTCACCACCACCACCACCACACCTCCATGTCGCCTGCTCCTTCCATAACCACCACCTCCATGTCCACCTTTCTCTAACAACCTCATCTTCACCAACCCCACCTTCTTCACTGCCTCCACCTCCACCTCCTTCAGCTCCGCTTCCGTCATCACTTCCATCATCACCACCTCCACCTCCATGCTGCTCGCCCCCTTCAAAATCACCACCTCCATTATTTCTATCACCGGCAAATCTACCCCCACCGCCCCCTCCACCTCCGTCTCCACCTCCGTCTCCACCTCCGTCTCTACCTCCAGCCTCACCTCCATCGCCCGAAACCACAACCCCATCCCGTTGTCACTGTCACCGGGTTCGGTTCTATACTCGTTGTTTCACCAATTTATGAAGTGATAATCACTAATTTATACCACAGAAATCACTAATTTTCAAAGAGGAAATCACTAAAATATATAACAGGAAATCCCGAATTCTACAGTAAATTTGTTCACGAACGGGTCTGACTGTAGCGGTAGTGGTGTGGTGGTTGGGATCGGGATGGGTGATGAGATGAAGTATGATAAAGATGACAGTGGTTGTTGGTTTGTAGGAGGTAAGAGATGAAAATGGGTTGTTAAAAGAGATGAAGATGGAGTTAGTGGATAGTGTAATATAAGAGGTTTTTAGTTTGTATTAAGAGATAATTCTTTTTTGATCATTAGCCTATATACACACACACATATATATACATATATACATACACACACAAATACACACATATATCCATTACATAATTTAATTAATCAACACAATCAATATTTTCCTTTCAATCCTCAAAGGACCATGTTATGGAAATGTATTTAACTCAATTTCATATATTTAATGTGCATAATATTTAAGATAACTAAAATGAAAAAATAAAGCTAAGAGATAAATGGCTATCAGCTTGATCCTTGACATGTTTTTTTTTCCTATGGTTTATTTGTTACCATCAGATTCATATATGGCACAAGGTTTGAGTTGGTTTTGATAATTCACCTAATGATTTATTGCAGTGCTTGGAGTTTATATACGATAATCACATATTAGAACCTGTTTGTGCGTCATCGGAGAATGCAGCTTCAAATCCATTGTTATTGCAACCATTATCTCGGTCATGGTGTCGAGTAATTATCGTTATTTCAATTTAAAATATCAATTCTTTATTACAAAATTTACTAAATTACGGTTCTAAGTAAGACACTATTTATATCACTTCATCTACATTTATTATTAGGAAGACAATTATGTCTACAATGTTCTGTGGGCTAATGATGATGATGTGCAAAGAGCTCTTGGTATCCGCCAGGTAATTAAGCAGTTATATATTTACATATAAATATAAGCAAAATACAAACCATCAAAATACAAGGTAAAACCCAAACAACGGGAAATCAACCCGACATGACTTTATCCATCATTCACCTGATGCCCACATCCGACCCCATTCAATCCATGTAGGTCTTCATAGAGCCTTACCCAAGCTCAACATGGTGAAGAACCTAAATTGGGCCCTTTTCTTGTTCTACTAGACCCAAATGCAGCCCTACTAGACCCCACTTAAATCCCATCTCGGCGGGCTCCATCACCCTTCTCATTGTCCTTAATTACATTACTTTGTATTTTGATTTATTTTAGTGGTTTGTATCGGTGTAGGTACCACACACATACACACAAACATATATATATATATATATATATATATATAGGGATAGGATCAAATAAAAACTTTTTTAAATTACAAACTTACAAACTTTTTTTTAATCTTCCATCGTGTTAATCCTTAGTTATATGAAGATCCATGTTGAAAATTCTTCAAAAAACATCACAATTTTTAAAAATAACGCATAAATAAATCGCGTTTTCAACACATTTATAACTGGGGTTCAACATCGGGTGTTGAACACTAATTATCATTGTGTTGAATATATCTAAAAAGATGTTTAAACTATACCTCAGGGGTTTGGGTAGGGTCTAGAAACATAAATATTGGTTATATAACATGTTTACCTTAGTTCTTACATTTAAAAATTGGTTTATGTACTTCTCCACCACTATTTTAATAGATGTTCAACAAAATATGTTAAAAATATGTTGAACTTAAGTTATATATGTGTTGAACAAAAAAAGTTTGTAAGTTTGTAAGTTTGTACCAGAACCCTCTATATGTATGTATGTATGTATGTATGTATGTATGTATGCATGTATGTAGATACTACTTCACATTTTTAATTGACTCTTGTGAAAAGGATAAACACATGCATTCAGATTCACCTAACTTTTTGTAAGGGCGCAGGGGATAGTTAAAGACTGGGTGCAATGCAATGGTGATCACTATGAGATTGGGAAAAATGATACTGACACTTACTCATATAATGTTGAAAGTTCACTACCATATCATAGAAACATGACCCGTAAAAGTTATCGAGCTCTTATATATAGGTAGTTTACCTCCACACTAAAGTATTTAGACAATCATTTGTATAGCTTAATAAAGTATTGTTCATTAAATATGTATGCTTGCTTGCATGCAGCGGTGATCATGACTCGGTATTTCCACATGTTGGCACTGAAATATGGATACAATCTCTCAATCTAACAGTTGAAAGTGAATGGGCACCTTGGTTTGTTGACCAGCAAGTAGCAGGGTTTGATTTTATAACTCCCTTCTTTTACCTATACTACCCTTTAACCCGTGCGATTCGTAATTTATTAATTATAATTTAAATTTTAACATCATCTTATTAGTATTTTAGTATTAATGAATTAAATTTTAACGAGATTATATTTACCAACTGATTACATTTTTTGGACGACTACAAATTATACCAATATCGGTTTATTGTAATATAGTATATAAATAATATACAAATTATATTTAAAAGAATAATGGTGGAGTTTTTTTATCTTATATTACATCACAAGTGTTTGTAATTTGAACGGTATAAAACTCTTCTTTAATATCGTAAGAGTAAGAGAAGTCTACATGTATAAACCAAAATTTTGTAAGACTATAAATTAAACCTAGGTTGCCTTATTATATTATAGTATAGATGTCACTCACTCTGTCCCATAATAGGGATCTAGTTCGTCTCTTAAAAACACATTTCAATTAAAGTGCCTTTACCTTATTATTTCACTAATTATTTGTCGAGTTTTCCTTTCATGAATTATGTATTTTACTCATAGAGAGTAATGTTCTATGGAATCATTTTTCTTGAGTGACCGGGAGACCATGCATGTTTTGCAATTAAAATACTACAAAACTTTTAATTTTGCAAATCATACGCTTTGAAAACTTTTATTTGCAAGCAGGTGATTTTCTCCAATATATGTCTAGCTTAGCATACATATATACATTTTCTTAAAATGTCAAAGAAATAACACTATTTTTATAAAATGCTTTGTAAAATAATAAATTTTCTAATATTTTTATTAGAGAACATGCATAGTCTCTCGTAAAAAAGTGGTCTCTATAGAACTTTATTCTTAAGTTTTATGGAAGAAAAGAAAATTTTAAAAATAATTAATGTTGTTATCCGCTGAATATTACCTAAAATACACAAGTAAACTAAAAAATGGACAATTATTTGTGCTAATTGTATAAATTTGTCACTTGCAGATATCAGACAACATATTCTCATAACAATTATTCTTTGACCTACGCTACGGTTAAGGCAAGAATCATATTTCTTTTTATTGTTTTGTGTTGACTACAAATATCAAACCACTCCCACTGTTTCATCCGTCATGAAATATACAGGGTGCAGGTCATACAGCTTCAGAGTATAAGCCCAAAGAATGTTTAGCCATGGTGGACAGATGGTTCACTCACAATTCTCTCAAGCCTGTCTATAATGCTATAGGGCTACTTAATACTTAATTTCATAAAATTTAAATTTATTTTACGACCAAAGTATTTATTCATAAGCATTTATTTATATGTAAAACCGCTTTCTTAAGTTATGTATTGTATAAGTCATTAATTACCAGGCCTGTTATTTTCTTTGTATAAATAATTTACGCATAATTAATAAATCTGAGCTAATATATATGATATAATGTTAAAAGAATAACAATTTTTGCTTTGATTTTCCCCCACTTTTATCTAAGCAGTATACATCTAATTAGTCCTATTGATATTGGTGAAACTCATTTAGTCCTTCGTACTTGAGCGAGTGAACAATTACAGGTATCAAGACTTCTGTTTACACTCAGTTAGATAGTCCATTACATGATATGAATATAAGGAAGAGCACTCACAAATTATGATGAAGATTTAAGATTCTGAGAGTTGCAGAAATAATTTTTAATTTGCTTTACGCACTTCTATTTAGGGTAATATGAACAAGTATTCCAAAATAGATATCATATTTCAGGGTAATGTATAATGGTTTTTCATCCTACATTCATTAATTTTTATTTTTTTTTGACAGACATCCTACATTCATTTATGATATATAACAATTTTAAAATCGGTGATGAATACTTGCCTTTTTGTTGCCAAACATATATGGGGCACGTACGTGCTTTTCGCTTTATGTTCCGGTTATGTTGTGTTTTATTAGGGTTAATGAAAATGGAGGGAATCAAATAAAATTTTAATTATAATTCAATGAGATGTTTAATAATATTATTCCCTTCATCACTGCATACTATCATTCTTAACTAGAGTTCAAATCCTTCATTTTAGAATGGAACGTTTCATTTCTTATCATAACTCTACCCAATTTCTATTCAAATCTTATCATATAAAATTTACATCGACTCAATTTGGGGAAACAATTACAGTAAAAACTCTATAAATTAATAATGTCGGGACCGGAGAAATTTATTAATTTAGGGAGTTATTAATTTATCGATAAATTAATAATTATTAATTTAAAGAGTTTTTAACTGATTATACTGTACATGCCAAACAAAAAAGCAAATTAGTGTATACCTCTTAAAATTACATTGGAGCGAACCTTGGGACTCAAAGTAAATCAGTAACTAATGTGTTCATATGTACTGGAAATTAAATCAATAATGACTTTTGAAGTATTGTACAGTAAATGTAAACAAGACGAATAAATGTGTTTGGTGTACAGTATTCTTAAGCAATTTTGACATATATAAATTACATAAATGTGTTAGAGTATTCAAATCATATATGACAAGATAGCTTCTCATACAATACAAAAATACAACTTCAAATAGATTTGAACTTCAAAGAAAAATATACAACTATTGAATCATATTTCAATAGAGTGTAATATATTTTTCTTCAGCTTTTATGAATTATTAATTTATAATTTTCTTGGGACCGAAAATTATAAAGGAATCTCCCGAAAAATTATTATCCTATTATTTTATCGAGTTTTTCAATTTTTTACATTGGCCCAAGTCGGGACCAGACAATTTTATTATTTTAGAGAGTTTATTAATTTATCGAGTATTAATTTAAAGAATTTCTACTGTATGTGAATAATTTCATATTAAGATCTTGGATGATATGTAAGAATGATAGTGCATAAACTGTTATAGTTGAGGGTGCCATCCACAAGAACAAGCAAAAATCAGCTGAGGGAAAAAATAAGGGATGAAGAGAAGTAAAAAAAATCTAACAAAGTGAATGTAATTATGACTCAGAATAGTACCACAAAAGGGAAAAATGGCATGCCAATAATAAAGTTTTCATCATTTCTCACCTTCTTGGTTTAAATTATTTCTACATATGTTTATTAGTGTTCTTTTTTCATAATATTGGTCTTTTGATATTTATTAGTTGCTTAAAGAACGAAAAGTATTACATTCATTGTGATATTCTATTCTTTTTATATTAAAAATGCACAAGTGAGTGTATACTAATCCCGGAAAAACCATTGAACAGCCTTTACTTGTTTATTATGGGCATGTTTGGGAACGAGAATCAAATTATGCTTCTTGCTTCTACTTTTCTTGACCCGTTTGTATAAAGAGGTAGAAACACTTTTAAAAAACTGAGAATGCTTGTTTCTCACTCACAGCTTCTGCTTCTTTTCCAAACACTTTATTAACTGATTTAATTCTCATTTCTACTCCATTTCTTTACTTTAAGTAAGAAGCTACTTTTTTTAAACTTGGCCACATGGCCACTAAGGTCTTCTTGTTTCCTTTACCTGTCAATGTTGTAAAAGTGTACTCAAAGTCTTGCAATATATATATAATGGGCAACCATACTCATTATTCTACGCTATATGATGCAGGTCATTGTACACTAAAACATGTACTTGATTATTTACTGTAATATATAGTACACGTATATCTCAGTTATGCATATTATACTGAACTTCAATGCAACCTATGTTGCATGAGGAAACTCGCTACTTTTTTTTTTGTCATAAAAACGGTTGTATTAAACCAAGATCGAAAGTTACAAATCCGGATGGACAAAGTTTCCTTCGTTCAAGAAGGTATATCATCTAACCGAAAGTATGTAAATACTCCGGACGTTTAGATAACATAACCTTTCAAGTAAGAAGTGATAACCCACAAAAAAAGGGTCTCGTTAAAACCCCTCAACAGTAAAACCCTGTGGGAAAGAAACTCTAAGGGGAAAAAGAGTGCCCTACAAAAATTACATTGATTATAAAACAGACTAAAAATAGATGTCTTCTTTAATCCTTTCTATCTATGTTTGTAGCTCAACTATCTTGTACACCAAGGTTCGCGTCTTCTCGGAAGCAGTCATAATAAATAATTCTTAAAATCTCTTTCAAACATCCTGAAAATAAGACAAAACAGAATGAAACGAATATGAGCGAATTTGAAAAAAATTAAAATAAAGACATAAACGAGCCAACATTATGGCACTTAAATGCCTCTATGGGCCAATAATGCCCCATCATGGTCGCCATAAATGGTACTAAAAACTTAATTAAGAATAATTAATATTCTTAATTAAGACACAATTATCGCCAAATTTGCATCCTTCTTCTCCACCCCTTCTGGATCTCTCCATAACCACCATGGATGTGACTTTGTTAGGTAAGAAGCTCCTACATCCATAACAAATAGCGATACCAGAACAAAACAAATATATATAAATATGGATGAATATCAATATATAAAAGAATAACTAATACTAATATTTTTGAATTACGGCATCTGATCACGTATTCAACAAATTTGGGTTCAATACCAGATTCAATCGAATTAATAATGTAACAAACCACTTAGGGTTTTTGGAACCCCTCACCTGAGCCATGGTCGGGTCTCACATGGACTTACCTGTATCATCCCTTCAAAGGGATGATAATCCAGCTAAAGAACCAAATTAAGCCTGGAACGAGTTGTTGGCACCGAGTTACGAGTTAAACAAAATAAGGAAGAAATCAATTACCCTTTCTTGTAAACGAGAAACAAATCGAGTGAGACGGTGAAAATTCAATTAATCAATCCAAAAATATGATTAATTTCTCTCTCTCTCTCTGTTATTCTCGATCCAAAAGAGTAAACAAAGAGTAAAGTAGATATTTGTGACCGCGGGGACGCTGCGAGGATAATGAATGGTAGCAGAGATGAGGAGCTTTCTCTGGCCATTGATGATGAGAGAGCGACTTTTAGAACAGAGATCAAAACACATAATGAAATCTGATTAAATTTTATTAGTATGAATATAAACACTTGAAGGAATCCAATTACAGTTAAACTGAAATACCTCTCCTATAGTTAAATGAGAAAATATTTTTTCGAATTCCGTTGAGAGATCTCCTACCTACGACAAAAAAAAAATCTTATCTAAAGATTCTTTAAAATACTATCTTAAATAATAAATATGAAAAGATTCTCTAAGATATTTTTTTATAATTAATAAGAAATATTTGTGCCATGTAAGATTCTTTTAAAATTTGAGATTTTTCTTTTATAAATTATTTACCTTATGATATTCTTTTGATTGTTCTAATATTTTTAATAATTTCTTAGAGTCATATTTTTTGACCGAATTCCATTCAGTGATTTCCTACATGTGAAAAATATAATTCATATCGATGATCATTAAGACCTTATAATTAAATTTAAAAAATTTTAGATATTTATTTTGGTTTTATGATTACTTTATCACATGCGAGTCGTTTACCTGTAACTATTCAATATCCCTACGAAAAATTGATTACATCGGAGCGTTTCCGCGGTCGAATCCACGTTGAATTTGATAAATGCATTGCTTGTGAAGTATGTGTTCGTGTATGTCCTATAGATCTACCTGTTGTAGATTCAAAATTGGAAACGGATATTAGAAGGAAACGATTGCTTAATTACAGTATTGATTTCGGAATCGGTATATTTTGTGGTAATTGGGGAATTTATCTATGGTCGATTTCGTAACAAAAAAATAGGCATTTTTAGTTATATCTCGTAAAAAATACTTTTTGCTTTGTGGAATTAACCTGCTCCTTTCTTTTAGAAAAAAATTAAGGAAATAGCAAATATGTCATGGTTACAGTAGTCTATCCATCGCATATAGACTTTAAGGGCATCGTGGCATAACCGTCGACTAGAAAAACATTTAATACAACAATACGAGTGAAAGATTTTAATTTATATATATAATATTCATCAAAAGAATTTGCATAAAAATATGCATCAAAACACTTAATGAAATCTTGTTAAATCTTATTCTTATGAATATAAACACTTTACGGAATCCCATTACACTTAGACTGAAATATCTCTCCTATAATTAAATGAGAAAATATTTTATCGGATTCCGTTGAGAAATCTCTTACCTACGACAAATTTAAAATTTAAAATTTAAAATTCAAATTAAATACTGATTGATTGATTGAGATATGGATAATATAGAAAAGGATATCAATTAATTGCAAATCTTATTAAATGTACTGATTAAATGCATTAAATTTATTACTGATTGAATGCATTAAGTATATGTACAAGATTATCATAATATTCCTTGTGAATTAGATTTGATTGATTTTTGGATAAATCATAATTTATATTATGATTATAAAATCAACGGTGATTAAGTGGGTTTCTCGGTTTTCTTGATAAGCCGAGTTTTCTTAGCATCTTCCTCATATATATAATATATATATATATATATATATATATATATAATAAATTATATATATATATACATACACATAATTATTACATTTTTATTATAATATTATATAATTTACTTAGAGATTAAATAATAATGTTTGAATAAGTAAAATAATAATGAAATTTAATATTAGTGGATCTATTCAACACATATTCGATGAATTATAAATTATCTGTTTTAAAATTTCGAAAATACAATATTGGTTAAGATTTGCACTCTAATTAGTACTCGAAATGAGTTTACATCCAAATAAAATTAGAGTCTTTCTAGTGTGTGCCCATGGGCACATATTAACAACTAATTTTTGGTGAGGTGGGGAGTTTTTACAGATCATATGTAGGGGCCATGATTATTAATGAGTTTTAACCAATAGAAATCATCTACCTACCTAAAAAGTGGTTGTTAGTGTGTACTTATTGGCACACACTAGAAAATCAGATAAAATTATCCCAAATATAAATCTGACGTAAATATAATATGGTCTAATTCTTGAGCGGGTTACGACATCATCCCGGCTATTTCACACCCCTGCATAGGTGCAATGGTAAAAACGGATTATATGTTATATTAATATGGTGTTCAGTACGTCCAAACATGCCGAAGAAACTGAGCTGTGAATGTTCTAGGTTTTATAATGTTGTTGAATGTCTTTATTGCGTGGATCACATTTCCCAATGGAGAAAATGTTATCGTTTTTTCTCTTTTTACTATCTCTTAAAGAACCGTAATTCCTTAAAGAAAAAAAAAAAAAGAGCCGTAATTAATTCAAATTTTGGATAAATTATTTTAAATTCTTCTTTAGCATCACCGAAAAAGTGATCCAAATAAATATGTAATTATTAATATTTCTTTAATAATAGTATAAGTAATAATTAATAAAAAAAATTAGGAAAAAAATACAATATTAGGAAAATAACATTAAAATTTAAAGGGAAAATAGATTTTTTCGCCACTCAACTTATTGTGTTTTTAGAAACTTACCACCCAACTAATTTTTTTTTCTTTTTACTCACTAATGTTAGATTTGGTTTTATTTTTAGCCATCAATTTAGGTTCGGATTACCTTACTAGCATTATGATAATTTGTTATAGCATCGTTTATACATAGTGATAGTATGTAATCTTTTGATGATGTGTCGTATATTTATATTTTTATATATAGAAATAATAATATAAAATAAGCCGATGAAAAATTAAAATCAGGAAAAATCCGCCACCCCCACCTCAACATCCGCCACTGCCACCACCTCCGTCGTCGCCTCCTCGATAACCACCACCACCTCTATGCCGCCCGCCCCCTCCATCTCCACCTCCATCTCCACCTCCATTATTTCTCTAACAACACAATCTCCAACTCTATCTTTACCAGCCCCATCTTGGTCTCCGCTTCAAGCTTCTTCAGCCCCGTTCATACTTCTTTCTCTACCTCGACTCAACTTCAAAACGCGGCGGAGCCGCCACTATTCCGGCAACGCTCCAGCCCCCTACTTCAAGCCGCCCAGACCTCCGCTACAATCATCTCTCTTCCATCTCCACCTTCACCTCCACCATCTCCACCACCATCACCAGTCCACCATCTGTATCGAAAACGTGAACAAATCTGGAGATTCCGAGCAGTTTCTAAAACATATGTGGAGATTCTGGGCAATTTCTGCAAGTTTTCACTAATTCCTGCAACACAGATCACTAAATCTTAAAGAGAATATCACTAAATTGTACTGAGAATATCACTAACATGTATCAGATTTTAGTTTTTATTTTAAGAGTGGTTTCTATTTGATCATGAGCATATATATATATATATATATAGTATTATAAGATTAACAAGACGTTCGTGAAAATGCTATTTACATTTATTTGCAGGTCCTTTGAATTTTGACTATACAAGGTCTAGAGGGAGCAAGCCAGTGCTAGTGTTGAACCCATTTTCATGGACAAAGGTCTGCATGTACACACCTAACTAGAAAGGATTTTGTAGCATACTAGCAATTACTTTTTATTTAGACGGTAGCTAGATATATTGTTCGTGGAGATTTTTGTGCAGGAGACCATCATTAATATGAATCAGATTTTAGTTAATAGAAATCCGTTGTCTACCACTGGTTGTTGGTGTCTGCTCATTGAACTGGGAGTGAATTTTATGTACCTTGCTTAACAAGAATTCCATACTATTTCAACAGGTTTCAAATGTCATATACTTGGACACACCTGTTGGTGCTGGATTTTCATATGCAAAAAATTCTGATGCCTACAAAACAAGTGATACATTATCATCAAAACATGTCCATGATTTTCTCAGAAAGGTGAACAGATGCGGCACTATCATCTCACCATAAGCGAATTTGATCAAGACTAATAAATCTGATACGATTCTAGTTGTGTACAACCATTAATCTCATTATTATTAACTAGCTAATTTTATGAGAACAGTGGAAGATATAATCAGTTATAATCTGCAGTGGGTAAGGGATCATCCGAGATTCATCAACAATCCCCTGTACATTGCTGGTGTATCCTACTCTGGCATAGTTGTTCCAATTATTGCTCAAGAGATTTACAATGGTACTTTGTATAAATATATTAATTGAAGAATTTCGTTTTGTTTTATGTGCCGCGGTGCAGGTTGTTGATTCAATCGATATGCATATTTTGCAGACAGTTCCGAACTTTCGTTACTGACTTTGATTTTTACAGGTAATGAAGCTGGGAATAAACCGCATCTTAACATTAATGTAAGTAAATCATTTAGAGTTGAAGATTCTACTCCCTCTGTCCCATTCATTTGTATACATTTTTTTTTTCATTACTTGGCACACACTTTAATGCTCCTATAACGTATATTTTCATAACTTATATTTAAATTTAAATTTTTATTCAAAAAAAATAATCTAAAAAACAAATTATAGAACTATATATTACAGGAGCATTAAAGTGCGTGACACATCCCCGTCCCCCAAAGTATACAATTCAGGTGACGGAGGGAGCATGTATAATTGGGGAAATGTATTTTCGCCGTTGTTAATCAATTATTTCAGGGATACATTATCGGAAATCCTCTAACCGATAGAGATACAGACTTCAACTCCAGGATCCCATATGCCAATCGATTTGCACTTCTATCTGATCCACTTTTCCAGGTACATGATTAAATTTATTTATCTTTTTCATATTTCAGTTTTTAGCCACTGAAAATAAGTTCAGAATAATTTGTGCATATTTCATTGAATATTCAGTCTGCGAAAGAAAATTGTTTGGGTGACTACTTGAATCCTGCAAATTCATTATGTGCTAGAGACCTTAGCGAAGTGGACGAGGTACTTATCTGGCTTCGTCAGAATACGCACAAATAAGTACCTTTCTGCAGTGCTGAATGCTTTATCTGGTTTTGATATTAAATTCGAATATATATTGCAGTGCCTCATGTTTATAAACGCTTACAACATATTAGAACCTAGTTGTGGTTCATTTGAGGGTACTCGCGGAGCTTCAAGCCCCCTGCGATTGCTTCAACTGCAGCAGACAGGGTGTCGAGTAATTATTTATCTTTCTGTAGTCGCAGAATGATTATTTATTTTTTCATATGATAAATTTCAGTCATTATATGTTTGAATAATTTCTTCATAATCTATCAATAGGTGACAATTACTACTTTTTTTTATAACAATAGACTGACAATTATGAATACAATGTCATATGGGCTAATGATGAAAATGTGCAAAGAGCTCTCGGCATCCGTCAGGTAAATATGTATTTCCCTTTTCGATCCAACACCAGATGCATTCAGTTTTCAATAACTACATGTATGAGTGCAGGGGACAATACAAGAGTTTGAAGAATGCAACATGGATCACTATTCGATAGGAAAAGACGATACCGACACTTACTCATATAATATTGCAAGTTCAATCGCTTATCACAGAAACATGACCAATAAAAGTTGTCGCGCTCTTATATTCAGGTATTTTATCTCGACGCCTAACTAATTTTTTAGTGACTACTCCCTCTGTCCCGACCATTTCTTTAAAATTCCTTTTTGGAGTGTCTCTTCCAATTTTTTACACTTCAAAACTTACCAAATATAATCAATAGTCTTGTCACTTCCCTACTTTTTCTCCCTTTTCAAGTACTTTCACTCCACTATCTCTCTTTTGCACATTAAGAGGGGTGTATTCGATTGGGATTCTAATGGATTGTTTTTAGTTTATGGATTTTAATGGATTGTATGTGATTTTGATTTTGTGCGAATTCTTGATAAAATGTCGCAGAGTTGATAGGATTTTAGCACAATGTTTCAAAATCTCATGAATTTGGGTGGGATTTCAAAAAACTTAAAATACACTGAAGAATGCCACAAAATCAATCATTTTATGAAATCCATCAGCATTTGAATACCCTCAGATTTTAATAGATTTTAAACAATCCCAATTGAATACCATCGGAATTTAAAGCATAATTTAAAATCCTAATTGAATACCACCAGATTTTGTAGCATAAATTAAAATCTCAATTGAATACACTAAGATTTTAATGGATTTCAAACAATCCCAATCGAATACCTCTTATTTCATGAATGAAAAAAATGCTTTAAAATCTCAATCCAATACACCCCCGTAAAAATCAATAGATCCCGGTATTTCACCAACTTTTCTTTCTCTTTTTTACTACTTGGTGCATATTCTTAACTTCGGTACCCAAAACAAACGTAAAGAATTGGCCGGGACAAAAGCAGTATATTTTTTTTTGGACAAATTGAGATGCTAATCTTTACGATTTATGGTCGTGTCCATATAGTGGTGATCATGACTTGGTTGTTCCGCATCTTGGCACGGAAAGATGGGTGCATTCTCTCAATTTAACGCTTGAAAGAAGCAGGTGGGCGCCATGGTTTGTTCATCAGGAAGTAGCAGGGTTTGTTTTCTAAATTCCTTCACTAAAACTTAAACCTTTATGTGTATGCTGAATGCATGGGCTAACTTCAAGATTTACAGATATGGGATAAAATTTTCGCATGAAAATTATTCATTGACATTTGCTACCGTCAAGGCAAGAACTAAATACATGTATCTACCATGAATCTTTAAGTCTTTATGCAAAATCATAAAATTATTTTATCCGCTCTCATGAATGCAGGGTGCAGGCCATGCAGCTCCAGAGTATAAGCCTGAAGAATGTCTAGCCATGGTGGAGAGATGGCTTGCCCATACTCCTCTTTAATGGCATAAATATTTTGTTACCACACTCTTATACATATAAATTTGTTATATATAGTGGTTGGGAAATTAGCAGAATGATACCGGGTCTTTGGAGATGTGTATAAAAGCAATAATTTAATTGAATAAAATGATTTACTTGGATTCACTTGGCTGTGAGACCAAAACTATTAGCCTATGATATCCAATTTGCCGTCAAGGTTTTTGTACTAGTAATGTGTTTCACTTAGACTTAAGTTATAGTAATGAAAATAAGAAACTCATATCTTTACGTAATAATGCAAGAATGGTTAATTTTCGATTGTGATCGAAAATAACTATTTCTATCATTTTCGGTTCACTAATTTATTTTCGACCAAAAGTAAGTCAGCTAAAAATAAATTAGTCGTCTGTCAAAAAAAATAAAATAAATTAGTCGAAAATATATCTTGAACTGTATAATTTTGAATTCTACTTTCAACCAAAATTAATCAAATATAATAAACTTTTTGCCCAAAAAATGAGAGCAAATTTCTCATACACGTATTACTTTTGACTCAAGGCCGTAAATTCGACCGAACTCATTGTGGTGTGGTGTGGGGTGGGGGTGTGTGGGGGGCAATTATGAAAAAGCGCGGTCGGGGTGGGGTCGGGAGGGGTGGGGTGGGGCAATTATGAAAAAGTATGGAGAAAATATTGTTGATCGAAGGAAATATTTTCGATAGGAGAAAATACATCTAACTCAGTTTAAACTAATTTCTGATTTTAATTCAATTTTAGTCATATTTCTAGCTTTAAACTGGTTTCTAGTTTATTACACAATAGGTATTTTTCAATTTAAAGTCGAAAATAATTTGAAACATAAACAACTCTAAATCAGCTAATACAACTTTTCATTGTAATGAGTCTATTTCTACCGACTTAAAATCAGGGTTTAAAACCGTTTATAATTTTAAGTTAGAAATAAATCGAAAACTGACTTAAAGTCAGAAGAAATTAGTTCGAGATACATTTTTCCCTGAATAATTATTTTATTTTTTTTGATAAAAAATTACTCAAAAGATATAAATTACTTGTAAATCATTTTTATTATTATTATTATATTTTTAATAACTTATAAGTCAAAATATCCTAACATATATTTTGAACTCTGAACTTATCACACAAGTTACGTTAATTTATAAGTATCACACAAGTTACGTTAATTTATAAGTTATAAATAATAATCTCAGTCAAATGGGTTTAATATAGATTGTTTTTTTAAGAAAGATGATGGATTATATTGTCTTAGAGCATCTTTAGCGGTGTCCTAAGAAGATTTCCTAAATATATGATAACCAATTCAATTTCTAAGGGTCTGTTTGGGATTGCTGTTGAAAATTGCTGTTGCTGTGACTAAAAGTGCTGTTTTAAAAAGTGCTGTTTATAAAAGCTGAGACTGTTTGGTAAATTTGATTTCAAATGTGTTGTTTGAATAAAAGCCGAAAACAAACTGTTTGGTAAAGTTTTTGTTAAACTACTGTTCAGAGTTATAATTATAATAAAATACTCCCTCCGTCCCATTTTAGTTGTCACATTTCTATTTAATATTGTTTTCTTGAAAATTTAACTAAAATTTTTCTATAGGTGTCACATTTTTTTTAAAAAAATATGTTATTGATATGCATATAATTTATAATATGATATGCATATAATTTATAATAATATATATATTTCATAATTTCAATTATACGTCATTGAAGTCAATCTCTTCATTAAACTAAAAAATATAAAATAAGTAATGATTTAAAATATAAAATTATATAAGAATAACTATCAAATTATTATAACTTGTAATTATTGTATGTCATTTCTTTTCAATAAAGACTACTTCTATTTGATTTAGAACATCGAATTTTATATTTACTTAAAAATTATATATAAATACATATCATTTACCAAAATACACTACTTAAATTTATTATATATAAAAAGATATAATTTTCTTCTTCATTTGATGTATTTACTCAACAAATTTCATTTTCCCCTCTATATTATAATTAATTTTTTTGTGGACAACAAATTTAATGAAACCAAAAATATAACCTTCAAATTTATTTAAACAACCACCAATATTTTAATAATTTATTTTTAATTTTTATAAAAAAAATCATCTAGCACCAATATATTGATTGACAACTCCGACAATAAATCTTATTTATGTTCCCTATTATTATTATAATATTAAATTCAAATTCTTTTAGCAAACAGATAACAAAAGAAATGTGGGAAAAAGGGTGCAAAAGGTGAGAGTTGATTATCTAATCATTAAAAATCAAATGAGGAATGGGTCAGGGATTACCAATGTATGATGAATGGAAAATGAATCCTAATGTTTAGGGAATGAGTATGGACTTTGCTGGAGTGAATTTTTGTGTATATTTCTCAAAATTATAACTTAGGATCTCATATAGCTAATCAATCAAAGATGCTCTTAGGTACTGTTTGATGTTGATGTAGTTAACAACATCAACTTTTTATTGCAAAGCATGTGAAAAATTGTTTGGTAAATTTAAATCAGCTTTTTCAAATCACATCTTTGAGTTCAAAAGCTGTTTTTAGAAAAACATGTTCTTCCGTACTTTTGCAAAAATTTACTTTTCATCTTTTGTAAGAAGTTGTTATAGTTTTCATTATTAAACTTCACAAAAACATCTATCTACTTATCTATACTATACTATAATAAGCCAACATGGGTATAATTTGTAGTCCAAGGTTTTAGTTATATTTTTTGGTTTGGTACTCTCCTTTTGGTACTACAAGTCTACAAATGTGGAGTCTATTAGTATTATATTGTTAAACAGTTTCAAATACTTAAAAACACTCGTAACAATCTATTATCATATAATATTTCATTAAAATTATAATAATGATATAAATATACAATTTTGAATATCTTCTTTTAACAAAAACCTTCATATAACTCTTTTTAACATTAATCGGGAGAAAATATAGTCAATTGAATAATATAATTTAATTAAAATTCAATCTATTAATACTAAAATACTAATAAAATGATATTAAAAATTAAATTTTAAATAATAAATTACGAACTATATACCCGCCCGTGCTTCGCACGGGTTAAAGGCTAGTATATATTATAGCAGAACAGGTACATGTCAAGCCTAGCTCCTGAGCAAATAAATTACCTGATTTCGAAGCAAATTCCTAAGCAAATATACATCAAACCTAACTCAAATTCCTAGGCAAGGATCAGTTACAAGCCTATGAAAACCTCAATTCTATTGACAATCTTATACAGCCGCTACCTCAACCCTGCCCAAATCTGATATCCGCCTGTATCATCACCATTGCTTCCTCTGGAGTCTCTCAGCTATATCCAGCGTCCAAGCCCTCGATTCAGATCACCGTTTCACTTTGATGCGCAATTAAAAATTTCGTTTGTGTTCGTGTCATCGATTTATGGTGTGAATTCCGCGGGTGTTAAAAATATAAGTATAAGATCCAAAAGGGGCCTCCTCTATAGGTTCCCCCTCCCGTCCAATGACACTCCGACGGCGCCCCCTCTTTCTCAGATCATCGAGCACGTGGAGCCTTGTTTCATCCCATTAATATGGCCAATTCTGAAGTTTTGTGAGTTTATGCCCTTTCCTAATTCGTGGGTTGAGCTAATATTGCACACACTAACGTCTCGCTGCAATATCATATTTTTTTTTGTGTTTTTTGATTGCGAATGCGTGGTCAAACATGATTTTTAATCTCCATTTTTGCACTATTTAATTGGTTTGGTACCGCAATATCTTATTTGTTGTAGCCACACACTTGCAACTGTTTCGATTTGCTATTTGGTGATTAATCATTCAGTAAAGCTTAGTAAAGCTTGGTATAGGTGTTATCCTGACTTTCATATACATGGCAATTGATAAGAAGAAGTCTGTGTTGGTGCCTTGATAAATATGTTTGTTATTTAGTATATTATTATTTTGTTTTTTACCTAAAAATTTTAGCAGGGTTATTTACTCTGAGGTATTGTGTTATATGTGCGGTCTATTTTATATTGTAAGCCGGATGTTCTTTTAAAAATCACCTGTGCATATCGCATGGTGATGGTTGAAAATCACATGTGCCTCTCTTAATTATAGATTAACTCGGTCCTGTCTTGAGGCACATTTACAAAGCAGGGGACTGTGTTTGCATTAGTTTACATTGGTGGGATCTGAGGAAAAGAACATGATATGTTTTTTTTTGATACATCGGACACCCAACAAGCATATGGCACTATGTATTATAATAGCCACACCGGGATGTAATATTTACACAGTAAAAAAGGGGAATAGATAGGGAGCAGGTCTATCAGATCGAGCCAATGGATGAATTTCTGTAAGGTGCTGGTTTATTAGTCTTGATTAAGAGAGGTCACCATGTCGGCTAAGCTGAACATCCAAAGAATGAGGATGAGGAGTTCAACACAGGGCCACTTTCAGTGCTGATAATGAGTGTTAAAAATAACACACAGGTATTAATTTTTCTCTTGTTGTCCGCCTTGTGGAGCTCATTAAATGAGATTAACAGCAAATTGAGATATTTTAGTTTACTGGGTATCTACAATTACAGATTTTTTTTAATGCTTTGGTTATTTGCCTTCTCATTGTGTCTATTCAGGTTCTCATCACGTTACAACAAAAAGCTTCTTGGTCGTGTAAGAGCTTTTGACCAACACTACAACATGGTGCTAGAAAATGTTAGGGAGATGTGGACAGAGGTTTGTTTTCTGCATTAGATGAATTGAGTAGTTATATTCATCTGGATATGCATATAGCTTTTGACCAACACTACAACATGGTGCTAGAAAATGTTAGGGAGATGTGGACAGAGGTTTGTTTTCTGCATTAGATGAATTGAGTAGTTATATTCATCTGGATATGCATATACAAAATTAGATGTCATTAAATATGCTAATTTTTCACACTCAGCATCCAAAGGCTGATAAAGTCAAGAAGAAATCTCTTCCCGTTAACAAAGACAGGTTTATTAGCAAGATGTTTCTTCGGGGCGATTCAGTGGTATCCTTTACAGTCTAGACAAATATATACTTCTATATTTCAATAATTTATTTTTTTGTTATCTGCTTTTTGTTGATGATTATGTGTCTATAGTGTTGGCCATTGATTATATCATAATTTCTTAGTTTTTATGTTGCTTATGTTTTGGCAGAACAGGAGTGTCAAGAATTCTAAACAGGAGCGTGTTTCAGAGACTGAGTCATAGGTCCGAGTTTTAACCGCGGACAACTCACCTAATGGTATACAGGTATTATCATCTCAATTCTGTTGAATTTCTGTTCAAATCTGTTTAGTTGCTAGAAAATTAAAATTAAATTAGTTGATAAAAACATGATAATTAGATATTGTTTGGTGCATAACTGGTTACCAGAAAGCAATTGTAATGTTAAAGAAAGAAGCAGCTGTGATTATTTTCCATTTAGCTGAGGTGTGTTTGGCCAATGACATGAGAAGAAGATGATCTTTATCTTATCTACGTCTTTTATGAATATATTGTTAGGGTGAATTTTCGTTTTTAGGAGCGCTTGTGATACACATTTACGCCAATGTGTGATCCAGAATTTGTTTCCTCGTTTCATTTTCTCGTACAAATTCCCCCTTATTTATATTCAGTAAAAATATATTAAGAAAAAATCAGTGAAAATGATAAAGGTAGCTATGATGTTGATGAGAAGATAGATACTGGTTGCTTCCACTTGATATTGTGGAGGTAATTATGGGGTCAAGTGATCATTTTGGTAGAACTTTTGGGCCTTTTAATTGATTATGATTATGACAATCTATCTAAATTGGTGGCCATATAAAACCTATAGGTTAGTAATTCTTTTTAATTGTTTTAGAGAAGATGTTACTAGAATCGTAAATGTAGAAGAAAGGGCTTCGCAGGTACATAGCACGTTTAAAGATTTTACTTTACGCTCCCATACATTATTTACTCATAAAGGATGTAAGTGTGGAGATGTAGGTCGAGTCTTGTTAGTTCTGATAATGTTGGCAGGTGTTTGTGACATGCATGCTTATGGTAGGCACTCACTGCTCATGGGATACATCTGATTGTTCTGGTCCTGTTGAACTTGCATCACTCACTCCTGTAGTATCTTACAACTAATATGTTCTTAGAATACGGATGAGGTAGATTATAGTAAATAATAGTAATTTATACAGCGTAAAGAATGTTCCTACTTATGTCTAAAAATAAATTTTACTATCTTGTATAATCGATATCTCAGTATTGCCCAGGAGCATTATATTATTGATTTGAGATAGATTAGTAGTATTTTATTTGCATAGAACAAGAGCGTGAGAGTTTTTTCTTGATTCGGAGGCCTAATGACCTAACGAAACTCAGCCGTCTATCTTGGACGTGAAAGCCAGATAGATACTTATTGATTATATAGTCATTAGAAAATCCCTGTTTATCAATTATCGGGATATATAAAGTCAAGATTAGGTGATTTCTAATGGTAAAGAAGTAGATTGAATATAGAATATGTGCTTCAGTACTCGTGGCTCCTCCTTTGTATGTTAAAATGTCAGTTTATTGATTTATACTTTTTATTCGGGGGCTGCTGCAGTACTTTAACCTGGTAGAAGGATACATCACTCTGATGAAATCATATCAGGCCCAAAAATGTTTCACTTGGCCTAAGCTGAAACTCTCTCATATGCTTTCAGATGGTTCCTGCCCTCATCTTAGTTATGGAGTTAGTAATTTCGAGGCAAGGATCAGAGACATAGTACTGATGTAGCCTGGAGGAAGAAATTTAAGAGCAAAGAGACATAGTACAGTTTATTTTTGTTTAAAGTTGATTCATGTGTACATGTGCCGATTGAGATTTGAATGCAATTAGCTTGAATTCCATCGATATAAAATTATGCAAAAAGAAGAGCAACATCTACATTCCATGTGATCTGCTTATAATTAAAGTGGCTTTATATTTATTCCACAGGGAGAGGTTGCCAAAGAATTTGTTATACCATTTCGCACCAACGGTTCTGGTACTGGGCAAAGAGGCAGAACTATACATACCACTCAAATCGGCATTTGCGGCCTTAGGAGGAATTGTTTTTGGTAAAATACTTGTACTATTTTTTGTATTTAATTTTTCCACGCGCACATACTGTTATTTCGATTCGCATATTTTGCATTTTCTCATAGCTTCTAGATCATCATGTAGGACATATCTTACTAAACACCACAACCAATTTCCGTAGCTCAGCCAGGCTTCACTTTATATATTAAGACTTAAGTTACAATACTTAGTATTATTAGGTTCTTGGTGTGTAATATTTCCCCCCACCATCTCCATATAATCTAATTGTCTGCTTGTATACTATAAAGGGAAAGAGATAACTGGACAAGAGGTATACTCCATGTGATCAGATGTGTTAGTTTCAAATAAAGAAATAAATTTTACCAGCTACATTCTTATCAAGTATTGTAAATCACTCTATGATCTCTCCTATGGTTTGTAAGGTCACATTGTAAAATGAATTAGCAAGAATCATCCCAACTCACAGGTATAGAATGTAGACAATTTTCACTCGGTAACATAGAATAGGATTAGAAGCATTATGTGCAAGTTAGGCAGCCGGATGCCATAGCTCCAAGCTTGAGAGTGAGTGTAAAAAAGAAGATATAAATTATAATTCAGTGAGGCTTGCGTATTTTGTTTTGTAGCTCTTCTGTTCATGATTTGTTTATCTCTATGTGTTATACAAAAACCCAATCATTTTATTCTTGGCTTTGCCTCACAATCCCCTTAAAAAAACATGAATATGGTAAATCTAAAATTCCTACAAACCATTTGGAGTTGCATCATTGTAATATCCTTAGTGTGTTGTCCTAACAGGGTGCGCACCTTGTATTAACATCTTCTCTTTGTGCATTCTAAATTAATTACTTCCGCAATTTTATTTTCTCAGGGACTCATAGGGAGCATTTAAATATTAGTAGCTACTGCAAATAATACGATATTCAACTTCGGCAACTCCTCAATTATATTTCCACATAAGAAAGAAAAACTTTTAAGATTTAAGTTCAGAACATACAATAAATTTTACGTTTATAGCCAATATGTTTACTTACACCATAATAATAGCCAAATCCAATTGCAGCAGCCAATGTGCAGAGGAGAAAATCAACTACAAATTTACACTTTAAAAATATGTTATAATTTGAAAATCACTTGTAGCAATGCAATATGTAGTGAGCATTGTACCACAAATTTGGATTTATATATAATATAAAGTTATGCGTACATCCATTGCCCTGTAAATTAGTACTGGAATTATCAAATTAGCTAACCCATGCCTTAACTGTGTTTATACTTGGATTCACTTAGTTGAAGCCCTATACTATCATAACTTACACCTTTTATTTCTTTTGCTTGAATGGTCTAAACTCTTGTGTTCATTCCTATGTTTTATTAAAACGGAAGGAGAATGGTTTTAAGTGAACTAATAACTAATGAATTAATAAGTAGATTATACAATTTTAACATGCCTATTAAACTCAGTTGCCAACAATATATTAGAACTCTTTATCATGAAGTTATTTATATACATTTGTTGTATACCTCTCATGACCTCTATCACAGGTGTATCCTTGATTAGTTAAACAAGCACCGAAGGGAACCCGTTTTTAGCCATGGCCAGATTTATGTCGGAATGCCCAGGCTGACATCGTCAAAGGGCCTAAAGATTCTTTGTGTGGATGAAGATGAAAAACACATCAGGTACACCAAGAATATTTTGTACAAGGAGATATCTGACAATTTAAAGTGTATAGAAAACACAGTACACAAGAGGATACATAACACTGGCAGCCTTACATTTTGAACACGGTTAACATCAGATTGCATAGCTCAGCCTGAATTTCATGTACACTTAACACATTTTCTTCAACGAGGTCATATATCTCCCTGGTACCACGATTAAACATTCAGCGCAAGCTTAGTGGAATTGTAATTCTAAGCAGGTGTGTTGGAGACAATGACTGACACTGATTATTTTGCGTTCACAATAGAGTTGATGATGCATACTTGTGGTGTTAATTGTTATGAACACTTTACTTTAAGGTACAATGTTATTCTGTAAATGGTGTGGGTTCGCATCTCTTTCAAACGAAGGGTGACTTGGGATGGGACGTGTCTGTCCTTTGTACAATATGTGGCACATAATTAATATATATACTAATGAAGATGCTCTAAACTGTACAAATAAAGCAAAATTTGGGTTCAATTAATAAAGCTTTATTCATATATTTGCTTAACATAATTGCATACTTATTATATACAATCAATTAAGATGACAAAACAAAATAATAGTACGGGATCTTCACACAGCTCTCGAACAAATTTTACCAGAAAAATTTGGTTAAACAACTATCTGACAATTTCATCATTTTACATTTCAAGCTAGCATCCCGTGCCTCGCACGGGCTATTATGCTAGTTTTCTATATTATAATTGAAAATAAACAAATATCAAAAAAAATTATCAAACAGTTGTCTATCGATGCGAGGAACATTTTTTTGCCGGACGCTTTATTAAAACTTTTTCCATTAATAAATATCGCAAAACATACTTGCTTTAATAACATCCATTCTTTAGCAACTCTCTTTCCGATCAAAAATGGCAAGTCGAAACACAAAAATTATATCCTAAGAAATGTCACTAAAACGAGACTTGAGGAGCTCATACCCACCTCCCCCACTCCCAAAACACCCACCCACCGAAGATGACACCGACCCCATCCGCACCACCACCTCCACCACTGCCCTGCGGAAGAAAGCAACCGGCACTAGGCCCTGGCTAGTGCTCGACTCATCCGCCCAAACCCATGTCATGGAAGCCGGCAAGCACTCAATCATGCGCAAGACTGGCTTGCCTGCTCGTGACCTTCGCATTCTTGATCCTTTGCTATCGTACCCATCTACTGTTTTGGGTCGAGAGCGTGCGATTGTGATAAATTTGGAGCATATTAAAGCTATTATTACGGCCCAGGAAGTGTTTTTGTTGAATGCTAAGGATCCTTCTGTGGCGCCGTTCGTCGAACACCTTGTGCGCCGGGTGATGAGGCATTGTCAGGCGGTGAAATCGCAGGTTTTTTCGGAGTTTTGGGGACTTGGGGTTTTTTCGATTTTGGGGTTTTGATGTTGGGTTGGTGTTTGTTTTGTGATTTGATGGGAATTTCGCTTTTAAATTGATTGTTTATGAGTATACTGATGATTGCCTGTAGAAGAAAGTTGTGTTGTATACTTGTGATTGTATATTTTTTTTGGGATTATAGTTATTTTTGAGATTAGTAATGTGAGTTAAGGTTGAGTTTAACTTTGTCTAGCTTAATAGGAATAGTGTGATTACCGTTATACCTGAATCTCATGAGAGTCGTGGATCCTTTCCTTTTTTGCTTGAGTTCGATCAGATGTGTTAGTGTTTGCCCGTGTTTAAGTTGTTTATGGCCTTCAGAAGGAAAAAAAGTTATTTTCAAGCTATGTTATTCGGACTCTCTACGGAATGGATATGTGGTGTCGGACACAACACGAAACAGAGTGTGCTATTTGTAAAATCTAAAAATTTGGACTCCATGGACTTCTTTCTATTTTTGTCCTAGGTCAAGCTAGGAAACATAGTTATTAATGAACAAGTATCTAATATAGATTGCAATTTTCTAGGAACTTTGTAAATCTAGGAACTTTGTAAATTAGGTGTTCTCGTATCTTTCTCCTATCTCCTTTACAATTGTGTTAATTTTTGCATGCCAAATTCATATCATACTGAGTACATTAAGCAAAGATCTGACATGAAGTAAGTTTCGTGTCTAAGTGCTTGACATGGGTATGATGATCAAACTGAATAGTCGGCAGACAAAAGATAGGCTATTAATCAAGGATGCAAAAATTGAACTTGTTCTGTTGTTTTAGGAAATCAGGACATTAGAAACAATTGTGGCCTTGTGGGTAAGTATTCGGAAATGTTTGTTTCATGGCATATCATTAATTGTATATTTCATCATTTAGTGTGCATCTCAGAGCTTCCAAGCTGTGAGTGATAGTAAGAGAAATGAATATGTTCAGATAAATATGAAACCATTACTCTTAAGAGGTAGTAGCTCTATATTTTTTAGATAATGTACTTATTATTTGTGTTTAGTATTGCAGGAAGGCGGGGTCAATGCTGATAATACAGACTGGACCAATTTGTATGATCTAGAAGACTCGCAATCAAGGCCAGCTAGCCCTCCAAAAATTTCCGGAAGCTTTCCGGACAATGAGAATGGCAGTATGCAAGATGGGAAACAAGCTCTTGAAAACCGAGATGGACTAAAACTTCTTCCCTTTGAGTTTATTGCATTAGAGGCTTGCCTAGAAGCTGCCTGTAGTTGCTTAGATAATGAAGTATGTCACTTTAACAATTTTATTTATTACCTTATGTAAACTAATTTCTTATGGTCAAGAAGTTTATTGAATGATGTCAATATTATATATATATAAGATATATTCCAGTATGATGCCTGTCATAATGGATCCTTCATGTCTATTTTAATAACCTTTTTGCAATCTTAAATTAGGCAAGGACTTTGGAGCAAGAAGCTCATCCGGCATTGGATAAGCTGACTTCAAAAATCAGTACGCTTAATTTGGAACGTGTCCGTCAAATCAAAAGTCGATTGGTTGCAATAACAGGACGTGTTCAGAAGGTACTGGCTTCAGCTTGTAATTCTGGGTTCATATCACTGGCTCTCCTGTTATAGTTTGGTTGAAATTTACCCTTTTGCATGTACTTGCCAGAACATGGTTGACATATTCTTCTTTCCGGATGCACCTTCTTACTTTGTCAGTTTTAGTATTATTATAAATGGGTAATACTTGACATAGTGGTTTTTTAGATTCGCACTTGATGTACCACTACTTACTTAACTATATGATGGTCTAATTTGCAAGTCGTAGTTTATTTGTGTTGTACTTATAAAGTATAACTAAGTATACTAGCTGCTTACAACAAGGTGCCTTTCTGTTATGGATTTAAAGGGCAAATAGAAATCAAAGAAAACTAGTCAAGAAGCTGAAATTCGTGTTTTATGTGAGAGTTTAGGGCGTCTAAACACCTAATCAGGTAGAAAACATGAGGTTTGTAAAAGAGAAATCAGATGATGTAATACTCTGATTATGCATGCACAGATCTACTGCAGTAGTCGGCTTTTACGTGGTTCAAATATAAAAACACTCTGCGGACTTCTATGTATTTAAATATCATAAGCATCTCTAATCATGTTTGGATGTATCATTGTTGATCATAGGGCAAGCTTTTGTTTTTCTTCTGGGCTCATAACATCTGTTTGTATGACATGGATCCCCGTGAATCTATGATACAAGTTGACCAATATACGAAAACAGAATATCTATTCCCTATTCTTTTATATAATTAGATCAGCTGGAATTTGATTAATCAAGGCACAGTTTACATCGATTTACATGTCCTTAGTGTGCATGTGTATGTATTGAGCAGTTATCTTGCATATCATTTTGTAAGAAAATGCTTGATTACAGGTAAGGGATGAACTAGAGCAGTTGCTAGATGATGATGAGGATATGGCTGAGATGTATCTAACCGACAAATTGTTGCAACATCTTGAAAACTCAACAGTTTCCTCTATAAATGAGGAAGAAGGCATTGAAGATGAAGTTCTTCAGTCAGAAGTTGGTGACAAGTATGTAATATGAAGGTTGTGTCTATCAGTAAAATAAAGTCATCTTTCTCTTGCATCTATAAAAATTACATGTTGACTTTCTTGCGAATCAGGAGCCCTGATGATATCTATGCTGAAGTTGATCTTCAGCATGCTGACAGCCAACGGAACCATCTCTTTGGTGCATCAAATGCACTTGGCAGAGAGAGTCATGGGACTCGTACCAGTACTACTCGCAGTGCTATCAGTAAACACCTTGATGTGGAGGAGCTGGAAATGCTTTTGGAGGCGTATTTTGTGCAGATTGATGGGACACTGAATAAACTATCCACGGTATTTGTACCAACACTTTGCGTATTGATCCCATATTATACCTAATCTATCTTAAATATCGATATAAATAAAGTCAGCTTAGTTGTTATTGCTTATCATGAAGAATTCCCTGGTAGAATTAGGAATTTTCATATTTTAGCTTAGTGTGTTAGTATCTAGGAAATCACTGGATGTTCTGTGTGAATCCTATTCATACTTCATAGTCCTTTAGCTTGATTTGTATAAAGTTGATCGTGGATGATACTTCTGCAATATAATGTCTACTCTGGGGATAGGCTTGTACACTTTGTTTCAGAACACAAAGGTTAAGGAGAGACTGTGCTGTAGTATATTTTGTAGTTGGGCTTTAAAAATTTTCATGGACTATTTGGGTGTAATTAAACAATTCCCTGGCAAATGTTCTTGAAAGTGGTCTGAAATTTACTTGCACTTGGCCTATGGTATTATTGGAGAAAAAAATGATATAGTTTAAGGTAAAAAAATTATTTGTGTATCCCATTGCAGTCGAGTTGAGAGTACCATGTGCAGTCTTTGGTTATGGTTATAATTATAATTTGATACTAGCTGTAAGGCATAAAAGAATTGGCAAATCTATCGAAGATCCTTGACTTTGGTGGGATGGTTGCCATGATTCTGCCAGTTTATAAATCAATAGATCCAACAGGGTCAATACGGACATTAAGTTGTGGCAAGGGGCAGATGATATATTTAGAAATAAAGCTGTATAGTGTATACTTCGCTTTGCCTATATTAATTTATAAACTTCTTAAATGTGCTCGGCATTTACTGACATTTTCTATCATTTGGTGGGTTCCTCAAGTTGAGGGAGTATGTAGATGACACAGAAGACTATATCAACATCATGTTGGATGACAAACAGAATCATCTCTTGCAAATGGGGGTGATGTTAACCACGGCAACTCTGGTGGTGAGTGCCTTTGTGGTTGTCGCTGGTGTTTTTGGTATGAATATCACCATTGATCTGTTTGATCCGAAGAAGCATGGTCTGAGAGAGTTTCTCTGGACTGTTTGTGGCAGTGCAACTGGTACCATATTCCTATACGTGGCTGCAATTGGCTGGTGCAAGCACAAACGGCTGCTGGAATGACCTTAAAATTACACTCGATAAACCTTTTATAACCTCATGCAGTTTGTATTCATATTTATAATGTTGTAGACATGTAGCTATCCATGTACATGAAAGTAAACACTAAATAAGGATGTGAATCAGTCTTCAGAGGATGCTTGTTCTCTTTTTAAAGATTGTACAAATGGATGGCTAGCGATGTTCCTTTCTGGGAATAAAAAGCTTATATTTACAGGATATTGTTGTAAAATGCATATGTTGAAGTACATCTTAGTATTAGTTTACTCTTTCACATCTTCGTTCTAGTATTGCAAAGATTGACTTGGAAGAAAACAATGATGCTATAATGTTACTAGTATTACATTTGGATTCGTAGTAAATATGTTATATACAGGCTACTGAATCAGTAAAAAAATAAAATGTTTGGTTGATAAAATATTCTGAAAATTGGAACTCGGCTTGATTGATCGGGATTACTCGGAGTAATGAATACCAACACGGCAACACCCATAGAATTACATTGGGACAAGTTGACGGGACAACGCCCAGTTGATCGGGATTACTCGGAATAATGAGTACCAACATCCATAGAAATACATTGAGATAAGTTGGTTGGGATAACTCGGAACGAGTATTCGGGTTAAATATTGGATTAATTCTATGAATTATAATTTTTATGTCGGTGTAAAATTAAATTATTAATATATGCGTCATATAATTAATTATATAGACTACAGGTTACAAATTATAATACTTTATAACAAATTCTATAAATTTAGTTCAGGGACTCAAACTTTATAAGGTCCCCCTAATGATCTTCAACTTGAAGGACACAATTAAGCTTTGGTATCATATCTGCTACAACCCAAGTGGCTAGAACACTGTGTGTTTTCTGTGTGAAATGCACTCCATCCCAATTGATATATCGATCAGGATTCGAACATACCGGAACATTTGAGCTCCCACAACCTTCCGTCGAGGAAGCATCACTGGTTGGGCCAGTATTTCCGCAGCAGCCTTCTAATACAGAAGTTGCATCAAAACCTATCAAGAAACACAAGAATATATATCAGATCATATATTCTCAGGAAAATGTTTGGTGCACATAAATGTGTACAAAATTTTGTACATAATGACATGTGGGTTGGTTTTAATTGGAATGGGTCTCTTATATTTACATCAACAACCTCTATTAAAACTCACCGCATCAATTGCCATGTCATTATGTATAAATTTTCTGTACATAATTTTGTGCATCTAGCACTACTCATATTGTGAATACCGCGGGCTCACAATTCACATGTTCTATCTATTGCGAGTTTGCGACAATTACCTAGCCGCGGAGCATTATAAAGAATCCATTTGAAGGCATTGAAGTAATCCGCATACACAATTGTAGTGTGGGGATTTTCTGCTTGCAACGTGATGATCGTCTTCTGTAGATAGTTGTTATGAAATGCTACAAAATTATTGAACTCTTTCAAACACTGATGTTCGTCGTAGGCTGATTTATCATTGCTTTTGAAATCCTCCAGGATTCCTGGAAGGCATCCCATTGGGAAAATCCCTGGAACAATTACTTGAGATGCCCCAAGACCAATGACTCTCTGGAACACGAAACAATTCTTTAGCGAAACAAAAACATGGAATTAGGAAACAAAATTTGATTACACAAACAACTTACTCTTACTGCATTTTCAACTACTTCAACAACTTCAGGCACCATTTCTTCGGCCTCTGCAAAGGTTTTATTGCCTAGTCCGAATGCTCTATTGTAATCATTTCTTCCAATTTCACCGATCACAAACAGAGAATTATTTAGACGTCCACGACTACAGTCTGTAAAAATTTTTTACACCAATTTAACAAATAAATATGCACAAATTCCCAAAGTTTATGAAATTTAGATCATTTATTTGATTTTCGAGTACATACCTTTGTCTAGGTGGCACTGAGAACTGAAATGATTCGACATCCACTCAACTTGAGTGCCAAGGGAATTGTCGATGGCAGTTACAGGAATGTTTTTCTCTGCCAAACCATTTGCTGACAATGCTGTAGCACCACCAACCGCAAAGTTTACACCGTGACTAAAGTCTGCGTCGTCTTTTAAATAGGGATTCAGCAATGGTATACCAGCTGCTAATGCTGTTAAGTTTTGAAAAACATTATGACCAATTAAAACCGAACCAAATTGCTTAAAAAAAAACAGTTTTTCTAATGTGTGCCCATGAGCACATGCTAAGCGTGGAATTTTATAAGTTTGAGAGATTTTGATTGACTCTCATATCTTAATAACGGTGGACCCCCTGCAAATACAACAAACACCGATCAAAATCTCTTAAACCTATCAAATTCCGCGCTTAGCATGTGCCATGGGCACACACTAGACAAATCCAAAAAAATATTCTCACGTTCAGAACGAAATATTTTTACCAATGTAGTCGATCATGAGGAGTCCATCTGAATAACGGCCAGTTGGACCCTGAAGAGAGCTCTCACCATAGGGAAGCCTAGAGGATGCAATTGTTGGATCTTCCACTAGCTCGTTTCCAGTATCCGAAAAAGAAGCTCCAAACTGATATATCTTTTCGATGTTGCAACTTCTGAATACACGAATATCGGGTAGCTGCAGATCAAAAGACATTTCAGGTCGAGCATGGAGATAGAATTGACAAATTATCCATAGCTGAAGGAGCACTCTGGTTGAAGGCATCATTGTACAGCCTACTGAACTTTCAATTTTTTCAATTAATTATTTTCCTAGTGACCTTTAATTTTTTTTTTTTTGTCCTTAGCATTTTTTAGTAACGTCCAACCTACTTCATAGAAACTCTGATATCACTTCGGCCCGCTAGGCTACCTAACTCTGAATTAGGCGCCTTGTTTGCTAAATATGGCTTTGTTTTTATACACATTCGAGTTGATCGATTTCCGATATTTATGATCTTGCGTTATAGTAGTAATTAATATAGGTCGCGTTTGTTTGCGAGAAGCGGTTGCTGACTTTTTACTTTTAAGAATCTGAGAATGTTAACTTCTATCCCACAGCTTGTGCTTCTTTTTCAAACACTTTATTAACTTATTTATTTCTCACTTCTACTCCACTTCTTTACTATAAACACAAAGTCACTTCTTTTAAGTTAACCCAACCGGCTAGATAATTTTCAAGAATTGTGTTGAACTGAAAATTGAATTTTAAGATTTGTATTCTGTTCGAATAAAATTTGAGATATATTTAAGTTCTAAATGTTATGAATAATTTAATTATTTTTTTATAAAAATTTCAAAACAGTTACCCTTTAAAATTTGACAGTTGACATGCTCAAATGATTAAAAATATAGGAAAATACATGTGCATGCTTTTTAGGCAAGGTGTGTGTCAGCTTATGAATATTATAATAGTTGGGTAATAGGATTTTATAATAATATTATTATTGTTTGAAATTTATAACTTATAGTTTATACATTAAGATTGTTTATGTGAAAAATATATATGAATTATTTGTATATAATAACTTGTCTCTGTTTCGGATTGGGCTTATATGAGTGGAGGCACTTCAGGGTAGGAGAGTGCTATCCCCGCCCCCATCCCCAGATTAGATACACATCCTCGACTCTGACCCAAACCCGGAACATGAATTATTTTTTTTCCGATCCCCGCCCCGAACGGGGAACGGGGATTCCCGCGGGGATTATAGTTTTTAATTAAAAATAATAATTTAATAATATACTTTTTAATAAAAAAATAAACTAGTTACTCATAATATACTAATGATATCATCTCAGATTTTTGATATCAAATCGTATTAAAATTGATTTATAATATAAAGAAATGATAATTTTAAAATTATAAAATATATTATTATTATTATAATATAATAATAATCGATAAATAGAAAAGATTACTTTTTATTATAACAATATTATAAAGAATATCTATTTTAGTAATTTATTTAGTATAATATATATAAATATATTATTATTTAGATATATATAATCGGGGTCGGAGGTCGGGGTGGGGAGACACTAATCCCTGCCCCGACCCCGAAAAATACCCCGAATCCCCAACTCGAACAGGACGGAGATCGAATCGAGATCACTCGAACAGGACGGAGATCGAATCGAGGTCGAGTGAGGCGGAGTGAATGTCCATACTAGAGACACTTTTTCTTGTTGGCTTATAAAAACTGGATAGATTTGGCTCATTTAATATGAAAAAGTTAAACTAGTTCGAGTCATATGAAAGTCGACTGACTCTATTGATTTGCTTGTCGCGGACACCTAGCTTACACTTAAATTTTAATAAATAAAATGCAGCACAAGGAAATCTCGATAAAAAAATATTGGGGCCTTTGGAAAATATATTCACTTCTTTATTTGTTTGTATAAATATTTTATTTTTTTAACTTTTTATAAGAATACTATTTCTGAACTTCCTTAAAACATTATTATGTTGCAATCAAATACAATTATATGCAAATAAATGTAACTATATATAACCAAATTAACGTACAATGTATCAAAAGCAACTTCAATCATTTTTTTAGAACAATTATTTTAGGTTATAATTGGTTTTAAATCATAAAAAAAAAAGAAGTTTGTAATTGTTTTTAGTTGCAGACATTATTTTGTAAACATTTTTAAAAAATAATAAACTATTTGTTAAATTCCCAATAATTTTCTCAGAGAGTATTTTTTTTCATTCTTTGCAAAATTATTCATTTAAATAGCCACGTCGTTGCTAGGTTGGAATTTTTAATAAAAACTCCCTCCGTCCCATATTACTTTTCCAATACACACTTTTGATCGTTAATATCTTTAATTTTATATTAGTATTAAATATAAAAACTTCACCGTAAGGTACTTATGAATACGAATCTAACAAGATTACTCACGACTATATTTGGTCTTGTAAATTATATATAAATTAGTAATTCGTTTCATGTTATAAACAGTTCCAACATATAAAATAGGAAAAGAAAAAAGAACGGAGGGAGTATTGAATTTATTCATCGGTGGTGCGTCCTATTCTCGAGTATTTAATGCATCTCTATACGCGGCTTCAACTGGGTGGTGAAACACTCACAAACAATACGTGATGTCGTGAATGATGGACATTTTCAACCACATAGTTATTGTAACCAAATTGCTTTTCAGAGAACAGGCATGTTTTTCAAAAGAACGTGTTTAAGTTCAATCCTAGTTAAATTCAACCGATTCGGGTGGAACTTAACGCCAACGAATATTCTTACCCGTTCAGTATATGGAGTCGAAGTTAGACTCGGTCTCATTTCTGGGTATTCTGTATCTGTTCAGTTCACTTCACTTCATAATAAATATGAATATCCCGAAGTTCACAATTTTTGACACCATGAATACATAACTACCAAAACTAGACAACAAAACAATAAGTTCAGAATTAATAAGTTCAAATTTATGTGTTCGATCCTAAAAGAATCGGACGCATAAATAATATATGTGTCGTACCTATTTTAGATGAGCACTTAACAACAAGAAGAAAGAATGTTGTTTATCCGTTTCTAAAACGAACTAAGTGAAAATTTAACTAAGTACAAGCTAGACTACTGATTATGGTTATAGACCTTGATTAAGTATATAATTAGGTGAGTAATTTAGATTCGAAATATTATATTTAATTAAGTAGCTAATATATAAATTTTAAATTTTGTATCAATCAAATTTATAATAAAATAATTTAAAATTTGCATTAATCAAATATATAATTAAGTGATTGATATCTAATCAAATATATAGTTAGTGTCATAAATACATTTTTTCAAAATTTTGCATCAATTAAACATATTAATTTAAGTGCCTAATATAATCAAGTATACAATTCAGTGGCTAATTTAGAATCAAATATTTAATTTAATTAAGTTGCTAATATATGTCTCTCAGCAATGCTCAGATTCAGTTTTGAAAATAACTAAAGATAGAATCTATTGCTAGGAGTTCAATTTGCTACTCAAAATTTTCTCTGGGTAAAAAGAAAAATATCCGTAGAAATTCGTGGGCTCCCATGTAATGCTTGGACAAAAGGGAACCTGCAGAAGATTAAAAAAAGACCATGGCTTTTGGGGTTGGTGGAAAAACAATCCTTTATACCATTCCAGTTTGAAAAATCCTAGAATTTGGCTCTATTGAGAGGAACTAGAACAGTTGCAAGGAGAAGTAAAAGTGCAACTGGCTGGAATCCCTTTGAGAGTCAAAATACATAAGATTTAAAATGATGAGTGCATGGAAAACAAAAAAAAAAAAAGCAATGCCAACAGAGACAGGCAGCAAAAACTAGCAACAATATCTTATGCAGAATAAATTCTAAAGGGCAAAGTTTGCATTCAAACTTTAGCAAAGAAAATGAAGAAGCTGATAATTATAAACAAATTTTAAATCTATTAGGGGTGGGGAAGGCTGTAAACAACAAATCTCTGGAGGATGATAAAAACGCAGGAGATGTGCCGAGTTTACCAGAAGAGGAGGTGGGGAGCTTGGAGGATAACCTTGCCAGTTGACATATTTTAGACCTATTAGTCTGATCAATTTCTCTCAAGCTGCTCACAAAGATCTTGGCTAATAAAATGGACAATATCATGGGAGCGCTTATTAGTGAAACTCAGAGTGGTTTCATGAAAGGTAGACAGATCACTGAAAGTATACTGATAGCTAATGAAGTGGAACATGCCTTGAAAGTTGGTAAAGTTTAGGGCATAATATTAAAACTTGATTTTGAGAAAGCATTCGACTCAGTGGACTGGGATTTTCCGCTCAATGCTATGATTGATTTTGATTTTGAACAAAATGGGTAGGATGGATTAAAGAATTCTACACACTATGAAAGCTTCAATTCTCATCAATGGCTCACCAACAAAAGAGTACAATTTTGATAGAGGTATCAGGCATGGGGATCCTATGTCCCAATTACTGTTTAATCTAGTAGGGGAAGTATTCAACTTGATGACGGAAAAGGCCAAGGTTCTTGGCTTGATTAAAGGTATAAAGTTTCAGTATGACTCAACAGAGATCAGCCACATTCAGTTTGTTGATGATACGATTATCTTTCTTCAACAAGATGAAGCTAGTCTGCTAAATTGTAAAAGACTTCTCCAGTGCTTCCAATTGACTTCAGGCCTGAAGATTAACTTCAGTAAAAGTGCTCTATATGCTAGGGGTGTGGATGATGAAGTTTTACATTCTTGGACATATCTATTGGGTTTTCTGTAGGTCAATTTCCTTTTACTTATCTAGGAGCCCTTATAGGAGCAAATCCAAAATACTAGCACATTTGGAATCCACTAATGCAGAAGGTTGATAGAAGACTAGCTGAATGGAAAGGTAGATACTTGAATATGGCTAGAAGAGCAACACTTATCAAGGCTACTATAAACAGCTTACCAACTTATTGGTTCAATCTATACAAAATTCCCAAAGGGGTAGCTACACAAATTGAAAGAAGAAGAAGGGACTTCCTATGGGCCAACAAAAGACTGCATTTCTTAAGCTGGGATAGAATTTGCTTGTCAAAGAATAAGGGAGGAATAGGTTTAGCTAGCATTGAGAGGAAAAATCTAGTTCTTCTGGGAAAGTGGTGGTGGAAATGGTTTTCAGATAGGGGAAAAGCTTGGTGTAACATAATTAATGATAAGTACAATCTATGCTTTTAAAGATCTTTCTCAATGTCAAGAAC
The DNA here is from genome assembly GCF_001625215.2 of Daucus carota subsp. sativus. Taxonomy (NCBI): domain Eukaryota; kingdom Viridiplantae; phylum Streptophyta; class Magnoliopsida; order Apiales; family Apiaceae; genus Daucus; species Daucus carota. The sequence continues at coordinate 3,135,568 of NC_030389.2, forward strand.
TCTCATCCCCTTTTGCAATTATTCAGGGTTTCATCAGTCTGGAAGTTATGTATTGCTACTACATTATGGTCTATCTGGCTAAAGAAAAACAACATGATCTTCAACTACAATTGGGAACTCCTTAGTACAACTGCAGACATGATCAAATTTATAAGTTTCACGTGGTTAAAAGCTGAGTTGAACGTTCCTGATGAAATATTTAATCTGTGGCAGATAAATCTTGTAGGTTCAACAATGCTTCATAGCAAACATGACATTTATCAAGACTTAGTTTGGTGGAATGCAGAAATCCAAGCTTTCTCTGATGGCTCATTGAAATTTAACAATCCCACTCACAAAGTAGGTATTGGGGGATATATAATGGATAGGGATTAAAACTTAATTTATATATTTTCAGGTCCTTCTCTCTGGTTACAAAGAAACTGAGAGAGAGGCCATTCTCTTTGGTTACAAGTCTTTTACTTCCCAAAGATCCATTCAAAGTTGACTACAAATCAGAACAGACTGCATATCATTGGTAAACGAAATTCAGAAGCACAGAGCGGGGAATGGCCTTCTCTCGGATAATGAAGAATGGATTAATTTTATTCGGAATTCGAGTATCAAGCTTTGTTATATTACTCGAGATTGTTTAATTTCAGCTCATGAGTTAGCAGTCCAAGGTGCTAACAGAGCTAGCATGTTGCATGCATGGTGCTGAGGCCTTTTTCATTTTAATATTGGCTCGTATTTATTTAAAGAATTATTTTAAATGCCAACTTATTTCAAATGTCCAAGTTATAGCTCTAATGGGAAGATTTAATTTGCAATCTGGCGTAATATCTTGAGCAGTGCAAATATATCATTATCGCCTATTTCCAATAAAATCCGGGTTTCTTCTAGCCAATGGGAAAGCTCGATCTGCTTCTATATATCTAGGAGTTGTGAGAAGCGCAACACGCAGAGTTCATCATTGCATGGGAGTTTTATTTATGTTGCTTCAATGCAAACTTCCATTATCAACTCATCTGACTCTCTTTCTTCTCCACCAGTCTCTCTGTAATCTTTCTCTAACTCAAAACAAAAATGGAGCCAGGATGGAATTTCCCCAGCGTTCGTTTTGAAAAAATCAACGTGCATGCGGTGTACTATGATTCCCCACTCCCGAATGGAAACACAACTGGTGTCGGGATAGTCATTAGGGTTGAGGAGGGAGTCATTTTGGCGATGATATAAGGCTCTCTAGGCCATTTCTACCGAAGGGCCAATGAGCTTTGGGCTATTCTGCAAGGGTTGGAACTGGCTCATAGAATAAGAAGGAATATGGTGGAATTGGAGATGGAATCCAGAGAAGCTCTGAGGACTGGGACGACTGGAGGTATTAAGTGGATCCTTGACACACTGGAGTAATTGAGCAGCTGAACCAGAGGCTCTGAAGGAGAGGACCTTGACACTGAGGAAGCTAGCGGTTAGGGCTAGCCAGAATCGCTTTGCGCACTTCTTGGCGGAGGATGGAGCGGCTACTAAGTTCAGATCAGTTCGTATGTACAAGCCCTTCAGGCGTGGCAGCGAGTTGTGACACCTTGGCATGGGTTTAGATTTTATTGGGGGAAACTTCCAGGTCATGGAGGAGGATCTGCAGCAGGAGGAGGAATGGGTGGGGGAGGGGATGGATAATGCAGCTCTCGTCGGGGAGGATTGATGATTTATAATTACTCAAATCAGTTGTTTTTTTTAAAACAATTAAAAAATATCGATTTGGTTTGTTTTTATATTCAATATACAAGTCAATTTAATCAACTACAAATTCATAATGAAATCACTCATTATATAAGATCACTTAACTATAATATTGTATATGGTAGCTCGACTAGAAAAGAGTTACAAAAGGCATAAATAGTTTTATAAAATATAATACAAATAAGTTACTTGTATTATATATAAATAGTTTCAACAAAATGTTTTAAACGTTTTAAGCCATAATTCTAGAAATTATATGACTTGGTATAAGACTCTGAAACAGCTATTTGTCAAATAAGTACAGTAAATGTGAAATAAACAATAAGGACATCACAAAGCTAATATTCTAATCAAGTTTACGTAGCACTTAAATTTGAATTAACAAAAGTGCAGTATATATTGTCATGAATCAAATAATTCTCTTATAACAATTCTATATCATATACCTAGAATACACCAAAAATATATATTACGTTCATGATAATTTTATTAACACTGGCCCTGCAGTATGCTGTGAAGAATTACAGCATAGAAGGCCTATATATTTTTGTTCAGATTTTTTTTTTCAAAAATGATATTTTTAACTATCCGGTCAAAACACTTAAAAATGTGTGCCGAAAAGACAACGTCATAGTATTGAAAAATAGAGGGAGTATAAATAAGGAGTAGTACTACATTCACAAAATTTTGCACAAAATGACATGGCAATCGAGTTGAGATGTTTTGAATTGTGCTATAAATGTATATCAGGATCCTTTCCAATCAAAACTTAGGAAATTCTCATTTTGTGAATGTTTTTGTTCCCAATTCTATATACTAAATATTGGCCAAATATGGCCAGCGTTGCCGAATCATGTTTATAGACACCCTGTTCAGCATGAGCTGAAGTGCATGGCTTGTTTAGGGACTCCAATTTGGTTAATTCGGTCCGACTAATTAATAATCTTCAACTTGCAAATCACAGTTAAGCTTTTGTATCAGATCTGCCACAACCCAAGTGGCTAGAACTTTGTGAGCTTGTTGTGTGAAATGCACTCTGTTGATGGAGGAATTTGGTAATCAACAAAGATGAGGTTCATGGCCGGAATCAAGATCTGTGACGGTGGTTTTGGCTGCCGGAGTGCGGTGGTTGTGTGTTTTAGGGGGTGACTGAGATTAGGGTTTTGAGTTGGTCTCACGTGCTCTCAACTCATGATCCCCTAATGTGCCTACGTACCCCTATATTTATAGGGGATCAAGCCATACGTAGTTCTATTGAACCAAGACTCCTAGTTTGATCAGGACTAGGCTTCTTGGGGATAAGACCAACCTTGGGCCGGTGACTTATCACTTAGAGTTCTACTCCAGTTAGAAGTAAGCCTTGAGGCAACTACCTTAGACTCCTAGTCCAAGTACATCACGGATACGGCATCATCTCCACTACGAGAGATGATACTAACCGCTACTTTTCGTAGCATGGAGGAGACATCGGATAGAGCCGTGACCACTTCCTTGAGGTGTAGGGACGCGTCCTTAGCCCCTAGCGAAGGTTCTCACTAAGAGGTAAGACCATTGAGGAGCCAAATTACACGATCGTCTCAGTCCCCCAATGAGGGCTAACTCACCAGAATACAGGACCCAGACATATGATCGGCCTTCATGTCACCCCTGAGGGCCTTCTACAACCGTGATCACCCCAAGCCCCCGCACGAGGACAACCCAGCAGATAGCAGGATTGGGGATTATAGATCACGCCCGGTCGTAACCCGGGAACTACCAGATGAGCCTGATAACTTCCAGATGAGCCTGACACTAGTCTTCATATCCCTCGGAAGGGTTGTTATATCCCCGGAGGGGTAGGTCTTCGTATCCCTCGGAAGGGTTGTTATATCCCCGGAGGGGTAGGTCTTCGTATCCCTCGGAAGGGTCGTCATCGAGACTCACTCATCCTCACACATAATAAGTTTACATGTGGGCGCGACCATGGAGGGCGCGCCCTAAGTCCTTGCATTCTCGTTTCTCCACGCGCCTTCAGTCAACCCCGCACTTTAGGGCCGCGCCCTCGGAATTACTCCGGGAAGGGCGCGCCCTTGTCCTTTCCTTCATGTTAAATTCAGTCATAACACACTCCATCCCCAGCTGATATATTGGCAGGGATTTGAACATACTGGAACATTTGAGCTCCCACAACCATCAATCGAGGAATCATCACTGGACGGGCCACCACTTCCGCAACAACCTTCTAATGCAGATGTTGCATCAAATCCTACACATTAAATATAAATGCTTTAGCGTACTGCGTAGATACATATCCATCATGAAAAAAACAAGATGTGAAGGATTCTATTTACTATAGTTAAACATGAAAATAAATATATACTATTTATTATGAAAAATAAAAGAACAATGTTTAAAATTTTAAACTTAGATATTACAAATAGTACATAACCCATTCATGTTCTGTAATTTTTTTATGTGATGTAGTTTATTCACTTTATCTAATTTTATAACGTGATTTTTATATTTCAACTAGTCCTGTATTTTTTATTTAGTAATTTTTTTTGATTTCTCAATTTTTTCCTACATGTTCTTTATAAAATAACATATGTACTTTTCATGTTCTGTTCTTGAAATTTTTTAATATATTTTTACCGAACATTATATCTTCTGTATTTTGAAAACAAATTATAATCTATTATATAATATTTTTATGTTCTGTAAATTCGAGAGAATACAAATGAATTTTAAAATTTATATTTTAAAATATAATAAAGAATTACACAACACAAAAGTATTTTTTAATTTATCTATAATATATATGTTATAAAATTTTGGTGTTAATACTTTTAAGGAACAAAGAACATAATAAAAAATATGAAACATAAAATATAATAAAAGAAATAAAATATAATGAAAATAGAGAATATATAAAATTCAAACAAAAACAAAGGCATTGATGGGTGGGCCACATATGTTCACACAATTGACAGTTATAATAGGTTAGATTGCAGAGTAACTTATTCTGGATACAATCGTGCGGCTGATATGCATAGTTACCAGGTTACTCAAAATAGCCTGGTTCCTCAGTTGAACCATCCCATATATATATCCATGTAAACAGTGACTTTTGGTTGTGAGTTGTGACTCAATTATTGCAGATCCAACCACATGTTTGTAATTAAGACACCCAGTCCACCTCAATTAAACAAAACCAAGTCCATCTCTTCCAGATATCTTCATGTGTCCTGACAATAAACACCTCCAAATTCTAGAGCATCTTGAAGCACAGCTTTGAGAATCAACTAAATTAAGTGGAGAAGCTAGATGAACTCCCATGTCCAATAACATAGTAATATGCAAAGATGTGATGAGTGAAATTCATGGTATATCTATTACTCTGTAAATTCTATAGAACTCTATAAGGTAGAACCTAATAACCAACTTGTTTCTCATTTCATAAATCCAAGTTGCTGCATATCAGCATATGTGCCATAACTTTGGAAGTTCAACATACTAGAAACTCACCATTGACACATTCACATGTATCTATAACATTGTCTTGCCTTCAAGAACATGAGAATTTACTCCAACTATATGAACCTGTGTTGGTAAAAGCACTTAAAATGCCAAACTAGAAGAAACAGCTACTCATTTCCAATTAACAAAGGCACAAATTTTGCTTAATCTTACTATTTGTGTAAGAGTTATCCTCTATCACAAAAATTACACAATCATACGTCCCAATGTAGCAAAACCATAACATATCACATCTACACTCCCTGACAATTTAAATAATACTACAACTATCAGTGTTTTCATCATTGAAGTAGTGGGTGATATTATCATTAACATGAGGCGGCATCATCGGTGGCGGACCATAGCTCATCGCATGCTGCGGCCTGCCATACATTGCCGGATTGTACATACCTCCAGCTGCCTGCTGCTGGTTTATCATCATCGCCGCCATATACTGTTGTTGTTGCTGATTGTAGGGGTTCCCCTGCCCCATCCCTTGATAATACCCTCCCGAAATTGCTCCGGCCGGGTGACCTTCAACGGCCGGATAACTCCCCATTTGACCCATCGGATAACTACCCATTTGACCCATCTGACCCATTGGGTTGTTCCCCATTTGACCCATGGGGTAACTACCCATTTGACCCATTTGTCCCATAGGCCTACCAGCTGCACCTCCATTATGAGACTTCATATCATGAAAACCATCATGCTTTGCAGCCCCCTTCACATTAATACCCCGGCTACCATTACTATATGGATCCCCACCAGGTCCACCACCATAATGCCCACCATTATTATGCCCATCACCACCTTTGTTTTTTCCTCCATTGTTAACTTTAACTTCTCCTTGCAATTTCCCACTGTTTTTACCACCACCACCACTTTTACCACCGTCATTTTTACTACCTATTCACAATATATATTTTTTATAAAATTCAAATATTTAAGATATAATATGTCATTACATTATCTAAGAGTTCCTTAATGAAAAAAATATTGATATCAAACAATGTTATTAATAATGTTAAAAGTAAAATTCAAAATATTATATCTTACAATTATTTATGTTTGTGGCTGATATTTTATTATATTTCTAGAAAATGATTTCGACCAATTGAACGAAAGTTGTTGAGAATAAAAAGATCTTTTCAGGACAATAAGGTTCAAAATTTAAATAATTATTTAAAAACGATTGTTCATTTTTACAAGATTGCTAATTTTTGAATTTTTAAAAAATAATTATAAAAAGAATTACGAAAATTTTGAACCTTATAGTTGTAAGAAGATCTTTTTATTCTCTATAACTTTCGTTCTTTAAGTTTTTCCGAAAAATATCGTTTAGATGGTCAAAAAATTTAAATAAAGGTCTGATTTTAATTAAATATAATTAAATTTCCCAAAATGCCCCTGCAAAAGTTAACGGTAACGGCAGAAATTAACGGAAAGGGTGCAAAGTGTCTACAGGTTAAAAGTCTGGGGCTGCAAAGTGTATTTTCCAAAACTATTAGGTGCAATGTGCAATAAGCCGAAACCAAAGGGGTGTCAATTGCAATTAACTCTAATTTCAAATATTAATAATATACTATTTTTAAAATATAATCAACACATCGAAGCACAATGTACTACAGGTTCAACAAAATTTTTACACAATATGTTACAGATCCAATTTAGCCAATTAATTTTAAGTAGAGGTTTCTTAGAAATGTACCTCAACAAATGAAAGTTGGATTGTAACTGGTGAAATTTCGAGCTCGACTCGTTCAAACGTATTTGTTGGATCTAGTATATCATTTGAAATTTCGGATTTCAAATGTCAATTCAATATCTCCGTTTTATAAAAGTGGAAATTACAATTATTGATTTGGTTCAAGGGATTCAAATTTTAGGCAATCCCCCTAATAATATTTCACCTCAGCAACACAATTGAGCTTTGGTATCAAATCTGCTACAACCCAAGAGGCGAGAACACTGTGAGCTTTTTGTGTGAAATGCACTCCATCCCAGTTGATATATCGATCTGGATTTGAACATACTGGAACATTTGAGCCTCCACAGCCGTCAGTTGAGGAATCAATGTGAGAAGGGCCATCATTGCCGCAACAGCCTTCTAATGCAGATGTTGCATCAAATCCTGTAAAAAAAACATCAAATATATCCAGATGACAAGTTTTAGTTAAGAGTAAGAATTACCTAGCTGGTGAGCATTAGAAAGAAGCCATTTGAAGCCATTGAAGTAATCCGAATACACAATTGTAGCTTGGGGGTTTTCTTGTTGCAGCATGATAATTTTCCTCTGTAAATAGTCGTTGTGAAATGTAATGACATCGTTGAACTCTTTTAAACATCCGTATTCGTCGTAGGCTGATGTGTCATTGCTTTTGAAAGTGGTAAGGATCGCTGGAAGACATCCCAATGGCAAAATTCCTGGAATAATTACTTGAGAAGCCCCAAAACCAATGACTCTCTGGAATACGAAATATTCTTTAACAAAATCAGGACACGAAAGAAAAGAAATTACAGGGAATCGGTAAATTATTCAATTCTATGAATTTCTTTTTCGGTGTTCAACACGCAGTTTAATTCTCTTATAAAATATAGCTTTGTAACTTCTTTTCAAGATATTATTTTTCTGAATAAAAATTAAAATGTTCAATTTTTGTTGAAGAAAAAGAAAATTTTAAAAATAAGTTTCAGAATTATAATTTAGAGGAAAATTAAAATGTGTGCTTCCCGGTCCCCAATATATACTACTCGAGGGAACGGATGGAGTATAGACCAAAAAACTTACTCTTATTGCATTCTCAATTATTTCAGTAACTTCAGGCACCATATTTCGTGCATCGCTGAATGTTTTGCCTTGTCGGAGTGGGCTAGTGTAATCATTTGTTCCAATTTCGCCGAGTATAAACAAAGAATCGTGAAGACTTCCAGGACTACAGTCTGTATAAGATCGAACCAGAGTTGCAATAACATATCTGCAAATCCTGAATCTTGCTAAATGTTAGATCACAGATATAATTCTCGAGAACGTACTTGTGTTTGTGTTGTATTGTGAAGCAAAATGATTGGACATCCACTCAACTTGAACGCCAAGGGAATTATCCGTACCATCTCGCCCAAAGCCTTTCTCTGCCAAAGTCTCCGTCGACAATGCTGTAGCACCACTAACGGCAAAGTTCACACCATGGGTAAAGTCCGCGTCATTTTTTAAATACGGATTGAGCAACGGTATGCCAGCTGCTAATGCTGTTCATTTACGAAAAAAAATTAAGACCACGAAAAAAAAAAGGGACCAACAAAATTGCTGGAACCCCATAGTTATCAATTCTTTTTACTGAAATGCCAGGTCCGGGAACAGAACGAAAAACTATTACCAATGTAGTCGATCACCAGTAGTCCATCCGAATAACGGCCAGTTGGTCCAAGAAAAGTACTCTCACCGTAGGGAAGCCTGGAGGACGCAAGCATGGGATCCTGGACTACATCATTACCGGTGTCTGAAAAAGAAGCTCCAAATTGGTATATCCTACCGATCTTACAACTTCTAAATATATGAATATCCGGTAGCTTCAGATCGGAAGGCATTGCAGGTGCTGCATGGAGACAGAGTTGACAGATAATTATCCATAGCTGAAGGACCACTTTGGTAGAAGATACAGCAAGTACCATTTCAGATCTGTTGAATTTGATAATGCAAGCAACCTACACAGAATTGAGTATCTCGGTAGTATCTCATGATCGATCTGTTTATATATCACAATTATTCACAAATAAAAATTTAATTTATATATATTTATGTGGCTGGCTGGCTGCTATTGGCTAGTACTGGAAGCACAAATGGGAACAATGCTAGTTTTGTTTAGTTCATGTACAGTGTTGTTTGGTGTCTGATTTAGAAAATAAAATTTCAAATTAATCACACATATATGTTTTTGATATCAAGGTAGGTGGAAACAATATACAACGTACACTAATAATAACTCCGATCTATCTTATCACAATAATTAGATTTGCTCCATTCCATATAACTTCCGTATATCATTTACTGTATGGTTCTGTTAGCTGTCCGACCTGCTTTCAATTTCATGGGACCGACCCAAAAAATTTCAATTACAATGCAGTGCATTCAAATTTTTATGTACAGTCTCATTTGATTGTATTTCAGTATTTTTATTTGTTTTGCTAACTAATATTTGTCTAATTCGTGCTAGCTTTTTCTGTGTACCTTTTAGCTATGTTCCGGAAGTAGGGGTTTTCACTGGACCGCCCACACCGCTTAAACCGCCCACACCGCACCAAACCGCACCACAAAACGTGGTTTTAAAATTTCGTGGTGCGGTCGCGGGTTGAATTTTTACAAACCGCGCGGTGCGGTGCGGGTTGTGGTTTTATATTTAGGTATCGCGGTTCAAACCGCACCGCACCACATATAATATATATATATATATATATATATATATATATATATAATATTTATATTATATAATTATATACATATATTATTCTTATATTAATATATTACATCTTTATTTATTAAAAGATTATACTGACTTCGTGATAGACCGAGTCCATATAGATATGCATTATATTTTATATTTGCCCAATTTACTAGTTCTTACATTAATCCAATATTAGCTCTAATTTGTATTCGATTCTTGAAATGTTGTACTCCTTTTTAATACAACATTGTTTTTTGAGTTTGTATTTGTAACTTGACCACACTTGAATGTTAATTAGGCCATTGAGTGGAGACAAAAATACTTGGTGACTTCTAAATTTTATTGTAATTTTTAATTTTAAATTTTAATAATTTTAAAAGTGAAATTGTTAAACCGCACAAACCACATAAACCACACCGCACCGCATTTATGTGGTGTGGTTTATGTGGTTTTTGATTAACGCGGTGCGGTCGCGGTTTGAATATTTAACCAAACCGCATATGCGGGTTGGTCTGCGGTTTTAGAGAAAAACCGCACCGCCCGCACCGCGAACACCCCTATACGGAAGTGTCAATGACATCGAGCTAGCAGAGTACTTTAGTGAGCTAGAATCTCATATTAAGTGCATCCACATAGTGTAGTTCACAATTATAAATATCTTATTACTTTGATGTCCTGACTAGTTCGTCTATTTATTATCTATTTTTTTTTACTTTTAAAATCCGAACCAACCCAAACTGAATTTTAATCAACAAGGTTTGGTTATATATATTTTTTTAATTAATAGATTAATTTTTATAAACTGAACTAATTGGGAAGGGACATCTTATTCTCCCTAACTCAACCGACCCAACCAGTGTTTGTTGCTGTTGAAATCATCGTCTGGCTTTAGTAAAGTTGTTATCATCGTGGTGGGACCAATAAAAGCAGTGCTTAAATAGTTCGACTCGGTTTATTTATTAACTTAATTCGATCTTAAACTCGTATCAGTAATTTAGTTCTGAATCGGATCGAACTTATTTCTTTATTTCAATCCGGTTTGTTTGTTTACCACCCTAAATAAAAGTAACAAATTAAACTTTGTATTCCTAATTTACTCAAGACACCATTTGTAATACTATAGTTCAAAATCGAGCACTTGCAATATCAATCTTTGTATTTCATTACACTTTGTTGTATTCCGTTAATTTGGGTTAACTCCGTTAATAATTTAAAGAGTAAAGTGCATTTTGTGTACTCGCACTTTACTCAAAAACATCACTTGCAATACTCTATTTCAAAATTTACAGTAAAGTGTGAGTACACAAAATGAACTTTAAGTAAAATGCAAGCACACAAAGTGTACTTTACTCTCTAAATTATTAACGAAGTTAACCCAAATTAACAGAATGCAACAAAATATAATGAAATACAAAAATTGATATTGCAAGTGCTCGATTTTGAATTACAGTATTGCAAGTGGTATCTTGAGTAAAGTGCGAGTACACAAAATGCACTTTACTCGTTTGGAAATGGTTTTGGTTCATTTATCCAACGGACTGATAATCATAACCTAAACAACACAATTATGCTTCAATATCATATCTGCGACAACCCGTACGTGTGGCTAGAATACGTGGTACTTTTTGTGTGAAATTCATTCCATTATCGATCAGGATTCGAAGATTTGAGCTCCCACCACCGTCAATGGAGATTCTGTAAATACAGTAGTGCAGTGATTCCGGGAAACAGACACATGGAGAGAAACTCATGAAGAGATGCTACAGAAAAACATATAGTCAAACGTATGATGGAAAAAACGTATAAAGGAAAAGTTCCATCATTTTTCTCAAACAGTAAGTGTTAGGGATAAAAATACGAGATTCAACTTCTTATGCAAAGCACACACACAACAATATATTTGACGCGGAAAACCCACGTCCCAACTTGTATTATTAATCAAAACCATTATCAATAATACAATCAAACCAACTTGGATACTCAAGCCTACTACTCAAGTATCCGCCCGCAAACGATATCTAAGTCTACATCTTGAGCACACCTATCAAACACAATATGACTATGTATATATAGCCATCTCAAACTTAGACAACTCAGAATCTAATTCTAAAACAGCTACACATAGTCCTAATCCAATTCTGATTTCCAACTCAAATCAGAATCCAATTCCAACTAGGTCTTCTATCTTTGTGACCAAGACATATCTTATAATAATTGTCTAAACATACAATTATTATCCTTATATATTTTGGATCACCAAAGTCCATGTTACCTTGTAATGGGCTGATACCTAACAATCCTCCCCTTCATCCCAATACAATCAACAATCACGATGAAGACACCGGCGTCCATCCACCAATGCCTCCCCTCGAACAAGAATCTCGCTTCTCGTTCTTCCAAACTTTGAGTATCACCAAATTTCACTTTATGAACTCTCAACCACCGCTCTTTATCAAAATGGTATATCCATCTACAAAATCACGTGCATCAACCACGAGTGCTCTTCCATCAATGAATCACCCGATCCTTGCTTTCACAATCGTCCGGCCTCTAGAAGAACCATCCAATCTTCTTTAATATTGAGTCCATCATGATTGATCCACGGTGCAAGTTAACCGTCATACCGCACGTAACTTTGCCTCTTCCTGCTAACAAAATTCATACTCTGCATTCTCGATTTAATCCCGAATTTTCCTCCAACCTCATCAATCACGATCCTAACCTCGCTCTAATACCACTTGTTAGGGATAAAAATACGAGATTCAACTTCTTATGCAAAGCACACACACAACAATATATTTGACGTGGAAAACCCATGTCCCAACTTGTATTATTAATCAAAACCATTATCAATAATACAATCAAACCAACTTCGATACTCAAGCCTACTACTCAAGTATCCGCCCGCAAGCGATACCTAAGTCTACATCTTGAGCACACCTATCAAACACAATATGACTATGTATATATAGCCATCTCAAACTTAGACAACTCGGAATCTAATTCTAAAACAGCTACACATAGTCATAATCCAATTCTGATTTCCAACTCAAATCAGATCAATCCAATTCCAACTAGGTCTTCTATCTTTGTGACCAAGACATGTTTTATAATAATTGTCTAAACATACAATTATTATCCTTATATATTTTGGATCACTAAAGTCCATGTTACCTTGTAATGGGCTGATACCTATAACAATAAGTTGATCACAAAATCATAATTTCGTCATAAGTTGTCCATTGCATATAAGCTTATTTTTTGGGCTAAAATTGCTTTTCACATAGTTTATTTTGTGTGGGGTAGCTTAGGAACACAGACATATCGTGTTTTTACCGCTGCGCATTCAGGGTTTGGGACAACCGCACCAAACAAGCATGATCCATCTTTTGTAAATTTTTAAATCTTGACCGTATGGGCTCATCACGCAGCGGTGTTGAAATTAGAGCATCTTGAGGCTCTTAAATTATTCTTTAAAATATAATATAATATTTGGTTTTTAGGGAGTTAAAACATTGAAAAAGATTTCATCTCCAATGCTTCTCTTTATACTTGCTTCTTATTCATATTTTATTCATATAAATGAGAGAGAAAAGTAAAAAGAGAGAATTGTTGGTGGTAAAATTGGAGGGAAAATCATGTTATATTCATGAAAAAAAATGTTAAGAGCTTCTACGTGCTCTTTAAAAGAGGGGAGAGATGATGAGCTCTTAAATTTTTAAAGAGCTTCAAGGAGCCCATTGGAGCTCTATTTATTGCCTTACTCTTTAAGTTTGAAATTAAGAGCTCATTTAGAGAGTCCCTTGAAGATGCTCTTATTTTGCTCGAATTAAGACATTTCTGACATATAATTATTACTCCCTCCGTCCCAAAATACATGTCACTTTTGACTTTTAACTAGTCAAATTGACTCATCTTTGACTATACATAAAAAATTATTTATTTATTATTTTTAAACAGAAAAAGTTAAATCTTAAAATAAACTAGATATATTTTCTAATGATATTTTTTTCAATTATATAATACATATAAATTGCAGTCAAACTATAGTCAATTTGACTAGTCAAAAGTCAAATGTGACATGTATTTTGGGACTGAGGGAGTAGTGACCAAGACCCAACTTCTGTAGATAATTTTTCTAAAAAGGTTGATTTCAGTTGAACAGGATGGAGGAAATTATTTTTATTTACGGGAACTAAAGTAGAGTCAAATAATATTAATCATACTAATAAGTTCGATTTTTTTTATAAATAAAGAGAAAATTCAAATAATAGTAGTTTATTAGGATCCTGACAGAAATAATTTTAAAAAATCAATTTATCTCATATAACCTATTTAGGAACCAACTTATTAATCAAGATACTTGTATTTACTTCTAGAGGCTATAGCTTTCAGCCTTTTATTTTTTTGCTAAATAACTTTGAGCCACTTTAGTCTTACTAACTCTAAACAATCTTATTAAGAATTACTCCCTTAAGAAAATACTCATGATGTTATGATGTTGTTATGATCCCTAGAATATGTCCAGGTTTAGGTGTAATAATATATTATTAGCATATATTTAAAAATAAGTTCTTAATTTTGATTTAAAATTTGTCTAAAATTATAGACTTCAAAAACCTCTATAAACATTTAAAAGTATCTTATCTCTCCTATTTTTTTAAAGAATATCATAAATTAATTTATGTCAAATTCCAATTCTAATTTTTTCCCTCAAATTAGAATAAATATATAATAAACCGCAAGTACAAAAAATAGTGTTGTAGTTGTTATATTATTCACGATATTAACTTAATATACATGAGTCATATCCCTATGTAGACTATATAATCCGTTAGACATAATTTGTAATTTGATTTGATATTTTTTTCATCTTGGATTACATTTCTCTATGCGTTATTTTAAAAATATATTGGAAAAAAAAATATAAACAATGAAACCGACAGTGTTTCATCTTAACTCTAACGTATTCTAATGGGGTTAAATGGCGTTTTGATCACTCAACTAACGACGAATTTTCAGTTGAGTTATTAAATTTAAAAAGTTTTTAATCAAATAATTGTACTAACAAAAATTTTCAATCAAGTCACTGGCCGTTAGTAATTACGTTAACTTTTAGACGGAAAAATGAGCTGGCTGCTCACATGACCAACAGAATCCCCACACTAATTACTTGAAAACCTGAAGCACAAAACCCATAACTAAATATACATATCAAAATCTCTGATTCACTCGACCCGCAAAATATCTCTAATATTACACACAATCTCATCCTCCAATCTCCGTACAGATCAAACAACACCCATTCATAAACAAACCCTAAACCCCAATTCAATTACATAACCACAGAATTCTCATCAACATACACAAATCCAATTTCGCTACATCTAATCACAAAAAAAAAACCATCCCAAGACAAGTAGGACGAGCAGAAGCTCGGAGTTCCCACGAAGCACTTCATTCCCCGGAGCATAAAGAACAGGAAAGGAGGAGATGATCGTAGTTAAGATCATTTGAGCGGCGAGAATTCCGTAGATCTTGCGAATAAAGCCCTAAGGAAGTTGATTCTCGTCATGGCTTAGACCTGGGTACAGAGTTAATAGTATGATTCGATGTCTACATCTTCTTTTCAATTTGCATGTATAATTTAGGGGTGGAGTTTCTGAATTAGGTTTAATTTGGAGGTTGAATTGACGGTTCTAATTTAGCGTAAATATGTGGGTTTGTGCTGGATCGGGTTTAAAGATTAGCGGGTTAAGATGCCGATGCGTCACATGATGTGGCATTACTAAATGAAACGCCGTTTAAAGTCAAACATACTTAACGGTCGTGAAAATTTTTGTGTGTTAAGTGATTCCTTTGAAATATTTACGTTGTTAGGTGATTTGAATGAAATTTTTTTGAGTTTGATGATCCAAGTGAAAGTTCGTAGTCAGTTGAGTGACCAAAACGCCGTTTAACCTTATTCTAATAAAAAAACAAACATGAAAACGCCAAACACGATAAAAAAATATTCTTTTCCTTATAAAAAACAAAAAAATTAGGAAAAACAGAGAAAAGCAATTGAAAAAAATCACCTTCATTAACACATATCAATATTGAAAAAAATTTATTAATAGATGATAAAAATAAAATTATCTTTACCATTTATTTACAATATAATATTTTTTTGTAAAAACTGAATATTAAGAGAAAATATAGTAAATCAACTAATAATATCAATACATTATCATCGAATTACTCAAGAAGAAAATGTAGATATTAAACGATACAAGTAATAATGTTAAAAATTAAATAGTAAATGGTTAATATTGAAATATATATATATATTTTCTCCTTTTTAGAGCTGTTGTTTTGTTAATATAGAAAATGATTTAGAAGTATATTGGAAATATTCCAACAAAGTATTTTAAGATTTCACTTCAAAATTTTCATTTATAGTTAGAGAACAACTTTAAATCATATTACTTTTATGTGTTGAAATTTCTCCTAATTTATTAAGTGATTAAATATGAGATTAATAGCTAAAACATAACTCATTCTAAACTTGCAGTTGGAAAACTAAACTCAAACTCAAAAAGTTTGTAGTCTCGACTAACTAAACTAATAGTAACTTGTATTTTTTATCAAAAAAAATAAAAATACTAACTTGTATTAATATCATTAAATGGAAAAAAATTGTATAGTCATTAACTTTCTTTGATTTTTAACCGATTTCTATTAAGTCACCTGCAATTACTTTTAGTCAAATTATTCAAATACAAGTTTTTTCAATTCAGCTAGATTTCTATTAAGTCACCTACAAATACTTTCAGTCAAATTTTTCAAATACAAGTATTTTCAATTAAGCTAACTAACTATGAAATGTGGTTAGTTCCATTATGATTTAACTTATTAACCTAAAATAAGCTTTCATGTGTTTTCAAATCAGACCCTTAATTACATGGAGAAATGATGTTTAAAACAAGATCAATACTAGAGAATCCAAAAATCTATTGAAATAACAAATGCTCGATTGTGATTTATGTTATTATGATGGATATGGGGAGAACTTATTATATTTATGGGAGAAAAACGAATATGAAGATGACAACTCATCATTTTTGAAAAAAATTGTGTTCTCTAACATTTTTCTTAAAACAAAAGACAACTATATATAAATACAAATTCGTTAGTGTTTTTCTAAATTTTAATTTATTATTACTTTCTTTTGCTAAATATATCTGTTAGATTTTTCGTGTTGCTAAATAAATCAGTTAGTTGTAAAAAAAAGTGCTATTTTCCAGAAAAATACATATTTACAAAAAAAATCGTAGAAATAAGGACTTATTTCTAAAAAATAAAATAAATTAAATGGTGTCTATTCAGTTTAAGCCGTGTCCTTTCAAAAAAATTAATAACCATCTCCATTAACACTCTTAGGAGATATTTGATAAAACATTTTTAAAATAAGGACTTATTTTCGCAAAAATACACATATATGTACGTATTTTCGAAAGAGAAACTACTTTAAAATTTTATGAAAGTATAGATACTAAAAATTTTCACGAAACTTTTAATTTTGAATTAGGATCTACCATAAAATATTTAGTTGAATTATCCAAGAGCAAGTTGAGGTTTCACTTAAATTATATTTTGTTTATTAACTTAATTTTCGTCAATTCTGTTAATGTATGTTAATAGCAGCTACCTAACTACAAATTTTTGTCAATTTAATGAGTTAGACCACAAATTTTATAAATTCAGCTATTCCATTGCAAATCAGGGGTCTGTTAAGTGATATTTTAGCCTACTCACTCATTAAACATGTGTTAGAAATTCTCTCATCAGAAAAACACAATTAAAACTTGCTCACTTTAATATTTAAAACTACAACTTCGGATTTGTGCCCATAATTTTCAGCTCAAATCATCCAGACCTCAAACTATCTCTGTTCCCACTTAATTGTATATAAAATGTGGCACACACCTTAATACTCCTGTAGTTTTACAATTTATTTTAAGAATTTTTTGAAAGAACTTCTAAAATTATATTTTATACAAATATTAGAATGTGTGCCGAGTAATGTAAAAACTGTATAGAAATAAGTGAGTTGGAAAAGTGACCACAACAACTAAGTGCCGAATTAACCTTCGTTGGACAATACTTATCCCTACTTATATGAAAACAATAAACAAGACACCAAGAATTATAATTGGAAAACCCCTCAATCAAAAGAGTAAAAACCACGGGACCGTAGTTCACCCAAACAATTCACAGTGATAAATTATATAGGCAATACACCAAGTTCTTCTCTAGATAGAACTAGAGCATTACAATCACCTTCACACTCTTGGAATAACACGTCAAGAAGTATGGAACCAAATAAGACAACAAATAGAACAAAGACCCACGGCTATGTTCAGCTTCTCCGCGGCTCTTTGGATTCTGCCCAGCCCCTCAAATACACCTCGGAATCCGATCTCCACCGTTCAGAATTTAGATATTGATTTTAGGAAGATGCTGTCCAAAATTCAGGACTATCCGACCGTTGGAACCCCGGGAATCGCAATAACAAGGCAGCTAGTGCAACCAGAAAATTTCTACGAATTTTTCACTCGATATCTCTCTCGTGTATATTTTCTCTCTTGCTTATTTTAACAAATCTCCTTCTATATTTATATATAGGGTTCCCTTTGTTTTTATCTCCTTGTGGGCCAAAACAAGGGTAATCCTATTGGGCTTTTAATCTCATAGGTAGAAACTAAAACCCAACAGAAATAGGATCTAGTTTTAAGAATTCGTGAGAAAGAAGTTGGAAGTTAAAAATTTCTAACTTTTGTTTAGAACTCCTTTTTTTCCAAATATTTTAATAACTTATAATTATTTTATTTTTTTTTAGAGCAATAACTTATAATTATTAATTTAGTTCTCATTTATACTCTGCTTCCTACTTTAAACAAGAAGTCACTTCATTTAAATTAAACCATATAATCCCATTATTTATGACTTCAACCATCATTGTCCTTGTAAACTTTCAATTTTGGGGGTCGTTGGCAAGGACACATTCACCTAACCTGCATCCTAGTTTGTTCGCACAAAAACCTTATTCTGAATTAAAACAATACTCCCTCCGTCCCATCAGATTCTTTACCGTTTCTTATTTTTATATTCTATTTAATTTTTTACATTTCAAAACTTAACAAAAATAATCAATGGATCCCAGTACTTCCCAACCTTTTCACACTACTTTTACTTTCTTTTCACATTACTTTTACTCCACTATATCTCTTTTATAAATTAAAAATCATTAGGTCCCACCACTTGACCCACTTTTCTTTGTCTTTTGCACTAATTTATACATATTTCTTAACCTCCGTGCCCAATACAAACGTAAAAAATTGGCGGGGACGGAGGGAGTATGTAACAATTTCTTTAATAATAGATATATTAAATAAAGGTAATTAAACTATTAGTCTATGTGTTAATTATATATATATATATATATATATATATATATATATATATATATATATATATATATATATATATATATATATATATATATATTGTCACGATTTTATATTGTCATATACACACTTTCACCATCTAATATGTTTGACTTTTGGCATTTTGATAGAGATTTTCTTAGGATTGTACCTGAACAAATGAAGTTACTTTGAGTTCTGACTTGTTTTAAATGAGCGCGGCTCCCTCTTCATCATGCCCCGATAGAGCTATCGTTTGAGCTATCGGCCATAACTGCGATTCCATACAAACTTCCATCACCAAATCAAACCCGCTTACAATTAAGAAGCGAAAAACAAAGCTCTCACCAGGGAAAGAAAACAACCTTAGATGGAATCACAGAAACAAGAGGAATCCGACTGAAAATCCACCCACTTGATATTGAGGAGAAAGACAGCGAAATATCCGATGGTTTTAGATTTAAGAATCCTCCGAGAATAGATATGGAGCAGAACCACAAAAACAAGAAAAATCGGACTGCAACTCACCCGCTTGGAAGAGAGACAACGAAATCTCCGATGACTCTGGATCTAAGTTTCCCGAGAAAAAGTATTATTCAAAAACTAAAAATAAAAAAAAAAGTAATTAACTGATTCGGGGCTTTCCACCGGTGTAAACCAATGGAAGCCCCAGGCGGCTACGACAAGAGAGAGGCTAGAGAGAATTAGGGTTTTTTGGGGAGAGAGGAGTTGTTTTTTAAATTATTTTAAATTAAGATACCTTTTTGATACCTTATTTTAAACACTATTTTTTTATATCTTGAAGTGTTATTGGAATGTTACTAGCTAGCTATACTGCCAAGTGCTCCAACATATTAGTTATCTACAAAAATTATTTCAAATTTTAAATTAAGATTGTAGATACCTATGTTGGAGCACTTGACAGTATAGCTAGCTAGTAACATTCCATTAACACTTCAAGATATATAGAAAAATAGTGTTTAAAATAAGGTATCAAAAAGGAATCTTACTTTTTAGGAAGATATATTGTTCGAATAACCTCTTTAGCAAATTATTTTAAATTTTAAATTAAGATTCTAGATAGCTAATTTGTTGGAGTTGCTTTAACACATGCCTGATAATACGTAAATAACAAATCTGCAACTTTTGCCATCAAATTTTATTGTCAATGTTTTAGCTTGATAAAAATTATTTTAATGATTCAATATTAATATTTGTAGAATAAAATAATTTTGTGGCTTTCTATAAAAAGTATATTAATATTTAAAAATTAATATTTGTAGGATAAAATAAACTTTATATTATAAAAATCTTGATGTAATACCAATATTAATATATAAAATTGCAAAATTGGACTATAATTTATGGTGAAAATAAATTTAAACACGTAATTAATAATTTAAACCACGATGAATCTTAATTTTATTTGTGTGTTTTTTTGAAAAGTAATCATGTTCTTACATTGTAATCTTCCTCCAATTATTTTTTTTTTTTTGAATTGATTGTGCACAAAAACATCTAACTTAAATCCGTGAGATAGCAGTCTATAACTACCCTTGCTTGTAACAAATCTTTATTTTTTAATAATTTATAAACAGCCTTCACTTAAAAGTTGCTTGAACGGATGCATGAATAATTTTTTTCCTCTATACAAAATAAATCATATGAAAATTAACACAAATAAACATGTCCGATGAACAAAACAAATATTATAAAAGAATAACTAACAAACATACATCACTAATAGTTAATTTATTGATATCATCCATCAATATCATGTCAAGACTATTTTTGAATTGATTGTGCACAAAAACATCGAACTTAAATCCGTGAGATAGGCGTCTATAACTACCCTTGCTTGTAACAAATCTTTATTTTTTAATACTGTATAAACAGTCTTCACTTAAAAGTTGCTTGAAGGGAGCAAATAGATAATGCATGAATAATTTTTTCCTCTATACGAAATAAATTTTATAAAAATTAACACAAACAAACATGTCTGATGAACAAAACAAATATTATAAAAGAATAACCAACAAACATACATCACTAATAGTTAATGTATTGATATCATCCATCAATATCATGTCAAGACTATATTCTTTTCCGGTGTTTGGATTTGTCGACTCCAACATATATATTAGTCTATAACTACCTTTGCTTGCAACAACCTTTATTTTTTTAATATTGTATAAACAACTTTCACTTATCGTTGCAGAAGAACGACACCACCGAATTGGAAGTCGAGCGAGAGAACTATCAGCAAAGAGAGGTAGGGTTGTGATATTGAGATAGAGGAGGTTGTGTTTAGATGATCCAAAACTCTACAATCTATAAGAGCATCTCCAATGGTGTTGGCTATAATCGTTGGCTAAATTGAACCTGTAGCGCATTATGTAAAATTTGTTGAACCTGTAAGACATTGTGCTTCGATGGTATTGGCTATATTGGATGGCTATAATTTGAAAATAGTATGTTATTAATGTTTAGATTGTTATAAATATAATATATATCAGTTTAATATGGTAATAAATGATGTGTAATCACCCTACAGATTTCTTACAGGTCTGTAGAGGTTCGACAAATTTGGCCATCCATAGGAGGTTGGCTAAATTTATAGACAACAGGTCACTATGGTTGGAGTGTGAACTTTTGAAGTGGTTGGCTAAATTTTTTATTTTTGGCATGAAAACTCATCATTTAGCCAAGGGGTCTTCATGGTTGGAGATGCTCTAAGGGTATTTATATATGCAGAGAGACTTGTGTGCTACTCCTTCCCATAATTAAATAATCTGAAACAAAATCAGATTAAAACTTTCAAGCTACTATATTCCATAAATAATTTGAAACAAAATCAAATTCTGAAACTTGCTTCTAATATACCCGAAACTAAAAAAGATAGTTCTAATTTTTGATATTTTTCATCCAAAAATTCTAGAAAATTAGAAAAATATAACGGAATGATGTGAGAGGCGCCACCTACACGCCCCTCGCTTCTCCTTTATATCAAATTCTGAAACTTGCTTCTAATATACCCGAAACTAAAAAAGGTAGTTCTAATTTTTGAAATTTTTCATCCAAAAATTCTAGAAAATTAGAAAAATATAACGGAATGATTTGAGAGGCGCCACCTACACGCCCCTCGCTTCTCCTTTATATAATTATATTGATTGATTGTCGAATTTGTGGAGACACTTCTTCCTTGAGGCCAGAAAAAAAACTCTAGCCGTTTAAACTTTCTCCTCTCTACCAAGTTGGTAAGAGCATCTCCAACCATAGAGTACCCTTAGCTAAAATGTGAGTTGGCATACCATAATTAAAAATTATAGCCAACATCGTCAAAAAAGTACACTCCAACCACGCCCACCTGTTGTCTATAATTTTAGCCAACCTCCTATGGATGGCTAAATTTGTCGAACCTCTACAGGTCTGTAAGAAAATCTGTAGAATGATTGCACATCATTTATTACCATATTGAACTGATATATTCTATTTTAACAATTTGAAATATTAATAATATACTATTTTTAAATTATAGCCAACCAAGATAGCCAATACCATTGAAGCAAAATGTGTTACAGGTTCAGCAAATTTTACATAAAGTCTTACAGGTCCAATTTAGCCAACGATTATAGCCAACGCCGTTGGAGATGCTCTAAGTGATACTTACAGTGAAATAAGAGAAACTACAGAGTATATTGATTTGGTTGAGGGATTCAAACTTTACGCAGTCCCCCTAATAATATTTCGCTTCAGCAGCACAATTGAGCTTTGGTATCAAACCTGCTACAACCCAAGAGGCGAGAACACTGTGAGCTTTTTGTGTGAAATGCACTCCATCCCAGTTGATATATTGATCAGGATTTGAACATACTGGAACATTTGAGCCTCCACAGCCGTCAGTCGAGGAATCAATGCGGGAAGGGCCATCATTGCCGCAACAGCCTTCTAATGCAGATGTTGCATCAAATCCTGTAAAAAAAACATCAAATACATCTGGTTGACAAGTTTTAGTTAGAGTAAGAATTACCTAGCTGGTGAGCATTAGAAAGAAGCCATTTGAAGCCATTGAAGTAATCCGAATACACAATTGTAGCTAGGGAGTTTTCTTGTTGCAGCATGATAATTTTCCTCTGTAAATAGTCGTTGTGAAATGTAATGACATCGTTGAACTCTTTTACACATCCGTTTTCGTCGTAGGCTGATGTGTCATTGCTTTTGAAATCGGTAAGGATCACTGGAAGACATCCCATAGGAAAGATTCCTGGAATAATTACTTGAGAAGCTCCAAAACCAATGACTCTCTGGAATATGAAATGTTTCTTTAACAAAATCAGTACACGAAAGATAAGAGATTACAGGGAATCGGTAACTTAACAAAAACATTACTCCCTCTGTCCTATTCAATTCTTTATATTCTTTTTCACTGTTCGACACGCACTCTAATCCTCTTATAGAATATAGTTTTGTAACTAATTTTTAATATATTCTTTTTCTAATTAAAAATTAAAATGTTCTATTTTTATTTAAAAAAAAAGATATTAAAGTGTGTGTCGCGTCCCCGTCCCCAATATATACAACTCAGGGGACCAAAAAACTTACTTTTACTGCATTCTCAATTATTTCAGTAACGTCAGGCACCATATTTTGTACATCTCTAAATGTTTTGCCTCTTCGGTATGCGCTATGGTAATCATTTCTTCCAATTTCGCCGACCACAAACAAAGAATCATGTAGACTTCCAGGGCTACAGTCTGCATAAAGATTGAACCAGATTTACAATATTGAAATATCTACAAATCCTGAATCTTGCTAAATGTTAGATCACAGATATAATTCTTAAGAACGTACTTATGTTTGTGTTGCATTGTGAAGCAAAATGATTGGACATCCACTCAACTTGAACGCCAAGGGAATTATCGGTACCATCTAGCATAATGTCTTTCTCTGCCAAAGCCTTTGCCGACAATGCTGTAGCACCACCAACCGCAAAGTTCACACCGTGGGTAAAGTCCACGTCGTTTTTTAAATAGGGATTGAGCAACGGTATGCCAGCGGCTAATGCTGTTCAATTACCAAAAAGATTAAGACCACTGAAAAAAAGGAACCAACAATATTGCTGGAACCCCATAGTTACTCAAATGTCAGGTCCGGGAATAGAATGAAAAATTATTATACCAATGTAGTCGATCACCAGTAGTCCATCCGAATAACGGCCAGTTGGTCCGAGAAAAGTACTCTCACCGTAGGGAAGCCTGGAGGACGCAAGCATGGGATCCTGGACTACATCATTACCGGTGTCTGAAAAAGAAGCTCCAAATTGGTATATCCTACCGATCTTACAACTTCTAAATATACGAATATCCGGTAGCTTCAGATCGGAAGGCATTGCAGGTGCTGCATGGAGACAGAGTTGACAGATAATTATCTGTTGAAGGACTGTTAGTCTTTATGAATATAGCTGAGGGTTACTTTAGTCATTGCTGTGTAACAGAAAGTTAGTTAGAACCTTGCTGTATAAAACCAACTCTGTGACTAGCTTTCTTCTCAGGTTTTACAAAACTGTTATGAATATGAGTTGCATTTCGTGAGCATATACATCTTCATTTTGTCAATATGGTATCAGAGCATTGTATATGCAGATCGAGTGTAATTCTTCAATTTTTTTGTTAATTCGTGATCGCTGAGCGCTATTTCATCTTGTTGTTTTCTTCAAGCTTGATTTTCATGGCTGCTGGTGGTAGATTCACGTTTAGTGATATGCAGAATCCATTGTTTCTGCATCCTTCAGATGGACCTACATCTGTGATTGTATCGAAGCTTCAAGGTGCGAGTGATTTTCGCTCATGGAAGCGTTCGATTGAGATTCAACTTGCTTCAAAACGCAAGTTAGGGTTTGTTGATGGCAGTGTATTACGAAGCACTACTGATCTCGTTGATGCTGCACAGTGGGATACTTGTAACAATCTGGTAATCTCCTGGCTTCATAATAATGTTTCTGAGTCAATTCGCAATTCGATTCTCTATGTTACAAATGCTACTGAGATTTGGACTCTGTTAGAGAAGCGATTTATGCTTACTAATGGCTCAAGAAAGTACAAACTGAATAAGGATCTTTTTGAGTTAAAACAGAATCAGTTAACAATTGCTGAGTATTATACGAAATTGACTGGTATTTGGGATGAGATTGAGTGCTTGAATGTGTTGCCTGTTGTTGCTAATGTTACACCTGATATTTTGGCGTTGTTGAATAAAATCAATACTCTTAGAGATGAAGCTAAGTTGTTTCAATTTCTTAATGGATTGAATGAGTTTTATGCTTCTCAACGAAGTCAGTTGTTAATGATGATGCCTCTTCCAACTGTGGAAGTTGCCTGTGCTGCAATTCAGCAAGAGGAGTCACAACGTGAAATCTTGAATGTTGTTGCTCCATCCTCAGAATTTGAGAGTGCTGCTATGTTTAGTCAAGGGAATTCAGGTCAGGGGAAGGTGTTTGAGTGTACTGTTTGTCACAAAAAAGGCCATACATCAGATAGATGCTGGATGAAAATTGGTTACCCTAAGTGGCATGACAAGCATAAGCTGAAATCTGGGGGAAAATCTAGTACATCACAGCAGTCTAATAATCCTAAATGGTCTGGTAACAAAAGAATGAGTAATAATGCACAGCTTGGTTCCAATGGTGACTTGGAGAATGTTAACTTGACTTCTCAACAGTTGCAGCAGCTGTTGAAACTGATTCCACAAACGGACACTGATGATGAGCTTGATGAGGCCTTCTCTGGTATGGTAACTTGTTGTTTATCATCTGCTACTAGTGATGCTCAAACATGGATTGTTGATACAGGTGCTACTGACCACATGACTGCATTTTTGGACAGACTAGTTGACACTAAGAAAGCACCTTCTAACAGTGTGATAAATTTGCCTAACAATGGTGTTGCACAAATTACTCATGTTGGTAATTTGGTTCTGCAGAATGGCTTACTTCTGAAAGATGTGCTTTATGTTCCTAGTTTCAAACACAATCTGCTATCAATTCGAAAATTAGCACAAGACAATGATTGTTATGCTACTTTTACTCCAACTGAATGCATTGTTCTGTCCAATACCACAAAAACAGTTTTGGCTACTGGATTGATTGATCATGGTTTATACTGTTTTGTTGATTCTTTTAAGAGCTCTGCAAATGTGGCTACTCAGTCTGATTACTCTCTCTGGCACAAGAGACTTGGACATGTCTCTAAAACTACAATGCAGCATATGACACAGTTTAAGCATCTAACTGCAGACTCCAATAGTCAGGTGTGTCTTACTTGTCCACTAGCAAAATTCACTAAGCTTCCTTATCAGTCAAGTGCAAGTCATGCATCCAAACCTTTTGATCTTGTACATCTTGATACATGGGGTCCTTACAAGGTCTGTACAAGAGGTAACTTTCGTTACTTTCTTACTCTGGTAGATGACAATACACGTATGACTTGGGTTTATCTTTTACAACACAAGTCTGATTTCTTGGAAAGATTTGCTGCATTTCAACATTATGTACAAAATCATTTTAAATCCTCTGTTAAGACACTGCGCTCGGATAATGCTCCTGAGTTTGCTGATGCATCTGCTACTGCGTTTTACAACAAGAATGGTATAATTCATCAGACCTCTTGTCCATATAGACCACAACAGAATTCTAGAGTTGAACGTAAGCACCGTCAGATTCTGGAATTATCACGAGCCTTGAGATTTCAATCAGGATTGTCATTGATGTATTGGGGAGATTGTGTAATGGCAGCTGTTTATATCATGAATCGTTTGCCAACTACTGCTTTGAACAATAAAATTCCGTATGAGCTGCTGTTTGAAGAAAAGGTGGATTATACTGTGTTTAGGATATTTGGTTGCCTGGCAATGGTGGCTAATCCTGATCCAACAACAGATAAATTTGCCCCAAAGGCTGTACCATGTGTGTTTTTAGGATATCCTAATTTCAAAAAGGGGTATAAATTTCTGAATCTTCTCTCAAATACAATAACATTCTCCAGAGATGCAGAATTTCATGAAGATGTGTTTCCTCTAAATTCAAATGGTTCTAAACCATACATGGAACCTTTACCAGTTCCAATGCCTTCTTCTCCTGCATTTGTTGATGGTGATGAGTTTGTGGCTGCACCTCCATCCTCTACTGATACATCTACTGATACATCATCACAGGTTGTAACACCACCAGATCCTCCTCGACGATCACATAGAGTTACAAAACCTCCATCTTGGTTACAGGAGTACACCTCAACTGTCACACACAAAGCTGCAAATATAGCTCAGTCTGTTGTCTATGAGATTACACCTGAATTTAACTGTTTTCAAGCTACAATTTCACATGTTGAGGATCCAAAATTATTCTCTCAAGCAGTGCTTCATGATCATTGGGTTGCAGCAATGAATCTTGAGCTTGATGCATTGGAACGAAATGGAACTTGGGAGATTGTTGAGTTACCTCCAAATAAGAAGTCAATTGGAAGCATGTGGCTGTTTAAAACGAAATTTAAACCTGATGGCAGCATTGAGCGTTATAAAAGCAGGTTGGTGGTGCTTGGTTGTAAGCAACAATACGGGGTGGATTATGAAGAAACGTTTGCTCCCGTGGCAAAGATGTCAACTGTACGTGCCTTACTAGCAGTTGCTGCTGTGTATAATTGGACAACTGTACAAATGGATGTTACGAACGCATTTTTGTATGGTGATCTTGATGAGGATGTTTATATGACATTGCCCCAGGGATACTCTTATTTTGGAAGTCGAATCAAAACTGGTCAGGTGAGTTCTGCAGATGCTAAAACCAGAACAAAATGGGTGTGCAAATTGCTTAAAAGTCTCTATGGTTTGAGACAGGCACCACGACAGTGGTTTAAGAAGCTGTCAGATACATTGATTTCACTTGGGTTTAGTCAATCTCAAAGTGATGCTAGTTTGTTTACTAAAATCACTGACATCTCCACAACTCTGATTCTGATTTATGTGGATGATCTTCTAATTGCTGGGGATTGTGAGACTGCTATTGATGATCTAAAGAGCATGCTGTCACAAGCTTTTCATATGAAGGACTTGGGTGCTGTCAATTATTTCCTTGGTCTGGAAATTGCAAGAAGTCCAGCTGGTTTCTTTGTTTCTCAGCATAAATATGTTACTGATTTGCTCAAGGAATTTCATATGGATACTGCTACTTCTGTCAAGGTACCACTAGATTGTCACTTGAAGCTCACTCCACACACAGGTGATCTATTACAGAATCCTAGTGAATATCAGCGCTTGATGGGAAAACTGATCTACCTGACGGTTACTCGACCTGATATAACCTTTGCTGTTCATGTTTTAAGTCAGTTTATGCATCAGCCTATGACTACTCACATGCAGGCTGCTAAGAAATTGCTGCGTTATTTGCGTGGTACATCTCAGCAGGGCATTTTACTGGCTGCTTCATCTGCTGTGCAACTCAAGGCATTCTGTGATAGTGACTGGGCTAGTTGCCCTACTACAAGGAGGTCAACTACAGGTTTTTGTATCATGCTTGGCTCGAGTCCAATTTCCTGGAAAAGCAAAAAACAAGCTGTTGTGGCTCGATCTACTGCAGAGGCTGAATATCGTGCGATGGCTATGACTGCATGTGAAGTGACCTGGTTGCATGCTTTGTTGAAGGACATGGGCATCAAAAATCTTCCATCCACTGCCTTGTACTGTGATAATCAAGCAGCTATCTCTCTTGCTGCAAATCCTGTTCTTCACGAGCGTACTAAACATATTGAAGTCGACTGCCATTTTGTTCGAGACAAGCTCAAGTCTGGTGAAATGTTTACTCAGCATGTTTCTACCTCTGAACAAGTTGCTGATATACTCACAAAACAACTGTCCGCACATCAGCAGTCATATCTTCTGTCCAAGCTTGGAGCTGTTTCATCTCCAGCTCAGCTTGAAGGGGCGTGTTGAAGGACTGTTAGTCTTTATGAATATAGCTGAGGGTTACTTTAGTCATTGCTGTGTAACAGAAAGTTAGTTAGAACCTTGCTGTATAAAACCAACTCTGTGACTAGCTTTCTTCTCAGGTTTTACAAAACTGTTATGAATATGAGTTGCATTTCGTGAGCATATACATCTTCATTTTGTCAATATTATCCATAGCTGAAGGACCACTTTGGAAGAAGATACAGCAAGTATCATTTCAAATCTATTGAATTTGATAATGCAAGCAACCTACACAGAATTGAGTCTCTCGGTACTATCTCATGATCACGGTCTGTTTATTTATCACAATTATTCACTAAAAATTATTTATTTAGATATTATTTATGCCGCTGCTATTGGCTAGTGAAGCACAAATGGGAAGAATCCTAGTGGCCTGTAGAATAACACGTGATAAAGTATTTTACAGAAGTTGCAATCGTACTAGATTAGGCCAGCCATCCTGATGTCGACGGTAAACACTTAAAAGCTGGTTTGGGGCCTCCTTAACAAATGAACGACGAATGCTTATAGTTTAAATCGTTCGTGTAATAGTTTAAACTCAACTTCACAGATGGATTTCATGCAAGTTAATGTAAAAAGGGCCTGGAAGAAGTGAAAATTATCTGCCCTGCAACAGGCAACCATCAGGAAGAAGGAATTGTCCTCTAAAACGTAAAACGTATTCAAATAATGTTCATGGCACTACAATGATTTAGAGAGAGATGCGTGTACATCAAGTTTAATAAATTAGGAAAATCGACAACTCCTGATGCTTAGGTAGAAGTTGAAGTTGTTTCAGCAATTTACAATCAATGATTACAATGTTAATCAAGTAACTCTGACTAATGGTACAATGTAAGACAACAATGAATATGTCGATGTGCTACAACCTCAGTTATGTGAGAGATGATTAATTATCACAAATATACAAGGGTCCTTTGGTTCAGGGGATCTATGAGTTTTGTTTAGTTCACTGGGTTGTTTGGTGTTTTATTTAAATATTAATGTTTAATACAAGAATAACTAATGATGTAAAAATATATTATAATAATAATTTAATTAATTAGTATAAATCAATAAATTATGTTTTTAGATTGAGTATATATATTGATTTCAACTCTCAACTCAACACATAATATCTATATATCATACGTTAAATCATTTCACCTTAACCCGATTCCTTATTACAACTCATACCACTTCGCGAACCAATCGACACTAGTCCTCAAATATTTTAGCAACAATCCATGGAAATTAGGGGATAGAAAAATGCTTGAGCACCAAAAAAAATTTCTAAAATAAATCTCAAATGACAAGTGTCATGATTTAATTTACAATAACTCTATTAAATATAATATGTCCCAAGTTCATCACAATAGCTAACAGATGCACAGGGTTGGAGATGCTCTAAAGGGCTGTTTTTGATAAATCAATAGCCTCCTTGGTAAATTCTAGCCTCTTCTCTCCCTTCTATTTCCAGCCGTCGTCGGAGATTTCATCAATTTTCACTGATGAAAAGCTCTGAATCAGTAAATTTCTCTTGATTTGTTCTCGTTTTCTCAATAATACTCCCTACCGGTTCCAAGATTTTAGATCTACTCGATTTTCAAAATTTTGATTTGGTAATAAATCAATTGAGATGAGTAAATGATGGGTTAAGCGATTGCGATTCAATCTTAGCCATAACAGTGATTACATATATTTATATTCGATAAGGTAAGGATCGTGTGAATTGACCCCACGACAATGGTATGTGTTTTCACGTGCCTCGAATATTTATTTCGGTATTTTACTGTTGATTCTTGATTTCAGGTAATTTCAGGTGTTGCAATCCCTACATAACTTCTTTAATTTTTCAGGTTTTCATCCCAAAAAAAATTATTAATCACTTTGGCTTCGTTTTTTTGTTGGAATATATTTTTCATGAAGATTTTAGGATTGGCCAAAAAAAATATGGTTTCTTGAAAATATGGCTCAGCACCGTTGAAATTTAATATCCCGGAATATTAGCAGGATAAAATCTCGAATATTTCTATTTATCCCGGAAATATGTATCATGACTGATGACATAGTAATTTATCCCCGAGTCCATGACTGATGACATAGTAATTTATCCCCGAGTCCAGGTCTTGTCTGATGGCCCGTGAGCTTAGATAGACATTAGTACTCCCTCCGTCCCATGGTTGTTTACGTTCATTGTTTGCACGCATTTTGAGACTCTTTTAAAGTATCGTTTCATAACCATTTTTAAATTTTTTTTGAAAAAAAGTTTAAACATCAAACTTTTATTAGAGAAAAAAAATTAAAAAATATACTGTGGAACTATACTTTAAATGAGTGTGGAAAACGTGTCAAAAAATAACGTAAAGAAATGAGAGGGACAGAGGGAGTAATTTTGAAGGAAATCCCATCAAACACAAATTTAAGAAAATTATTATTACCTATAGAATGAACAAGTGGAATCATACAACAGATTCAGTACTAGAGTGACATGGATTACTGCACTTTGGCAGCAAATCCCAGAAAACTCTGCAGTTTCACTACACCATAAAAGGCTTATAGCAACGCGGGAGAACCATTGCCCAAAGTGCTATATATGTTGCAATAGGTTCTATAGCAACAAAAGTGCTAAATTTTGGCGTTGCATCTGACCGCGTTGCAATTGGTGGATTTAGCAACAAATATATCCCCATACAGCAATGAAATTATTTTATTGCAATATCGATATAGCAACAAATGTTTGTCTACAGCAACGCATTCCTTGTATTGCATTAGCTTAATTTTGTTTCATTTGTATGACTTTAAGGCAACAAATATTAGACCAATTGCAATGAATTAACAAGCCCTGATTGAAGCCCTAATCAACAAAGAAGCACTAATTTAAACACCCATTTCGATTTACGAACAAATAAACATCGATTGAAGGAGTAAAATTGATTTGGGGAAGAAAATCGACTATACAGTTCAGTTATTTACCTATGAGCTTGAATGTTGTTCGAGCAATTGAGTGGGTTCTTCGAGCCTCTAGCTTGAATCTCCCTGGCCACCCTCTTTCTCGCGCGCTTGTAGTCGCCTAAGACCTGAGTGCTCAGCTTCAATCTTCACATAATAATGTATGTAATAATATAATAAGTAATAATATTAATAATAACAATGTATGTGTTGACTGGGGTGGAAAGTCCCACAAAAAAAAGAAGGAAAGCCCCGTTTATTTTTGCAACCCGGGAAACTTTTGGGCCCAAAATTTTGAACTCTATTGCAACAATTATAGAAACTCGTTGCAGCTGCTATAGATTTTTCAAATAATTACACTCATTCGTAACATATTTTAAAAATATTGCAACAACTATAAGTTTGTCAAAATTTGTTAAGAAACAACAACGATTTTTATGAGCAAATTTCTGACTTGGCATTGCTATAGCCTTTTTATGGTGTAATGTTTCCAGCACACACTTATTATGTTTCTGGTTTGACAAGTCAAAACTTATTGCATGTCCATGAACATCTCAATGCAGGCTCTCACTCATTAGCATATATATAAAAGCAACTAAAATCTAAGAGAGATGAGGGATGGAGGGAGCGAGAGGGAGGGAATGGAGGGAGAGAGAGAGATGTTTAGAAAATGGAGGGGGAGAGAGAGAGGTGCATGTTTAGAAAATTAAGTTCGGTAAACTAGACATAATCCTTTTAAAACATTGACTCATCGAGGGCTCTGCAGATAAGGTTGCAAATTTTAGCTACAATAATGTACATACGCGCATGT
This sequence comes from Daucus carota subsp. sativus, assembly GCF_001625215.2. Taxonomy (NCBI): domain Eukaryota; kingdom Viridiplantae; phylum Streptophyta; class Magnoliopsida; order Apiales; family Apiaceae; genus Daucus; species Daucus carota. The sequence goes on from NC_030389.2 coordinate 3,168,447, forward strand.
GCCGATTACATAATTGTACACATACCCTTGTTAAGAATGTGCGAGGGGGATAAGTGTCCAAACACTGAGGAAAACTGGACGTCTCCTCTTTATGTCAAGGGCGTACACATTGCATAGCTGTCTAGCATGTGAGGCCATTCTCACAAATTACATGTCTTAGTCCAGGCTCATATATGGTCATCTGCATTCTGTACTCAGGACCTGCAGCTGATAGTACACAATTTGCCGAAAATTTATATTTCAAATATTTTAGCCTCGGGTTTTTTCGACATTAGCCATAAATGTTACTGCGAAAATCATGGACACATGCACACATAACTGACATCCACAAAAGTCATCCCCAACTGGCATTTTTTGATTCATTAGCATGGAGAGCAACGAGTGATCCGGGACCAATTAACTCCGTAGTTTTAGATTCTAGTGGGATCCCCTACTGGATTTTCCTCCCTCCGGCCCTCCCTATATCTTGTTTCTTCTGGTTTAATTTAGCTACCAAATTGGGTTTCCTAATTAGTACTCGGACAATATTCGGATATTTAAATGACGATATGGAAATGAAACTAGTATTTGAATTTTCATGGCGAATGGGTAATGCTACATCCCCCAAAAAAATTTCCAAAATCTTTTTACCGAATGATATGGCAGACAAGTGGAAGATTGTGATTGGGTGATTGATGTACATATAGGGGTCTAATTATTATTGGAGTGAATACAGCAAATCAAACTTCGGCACATCATTTGGGAATAATATTTGGGACGATATTTTGGGGACCTAGCATTTTCCATGGCGAATATGAGTCCTGCTGATTTCCGCTCTTTAAAACATTAGTTAATAATTGGTTTAATCAAAAAGCTACCCTCCTCAATAAAAAAACCTCATTAGCATAACCTATTCCGTACAATTAAACAAGGAGTACTTCACATCAATCTATATATATGCAACAAGCAAACCCAGGCCATCTTAAAACCTCATTTACAAAGAAATGAATTCATTATTTGAGAGAGAATGCAGTAGTGGATATGAATCTGGTTGGACAATATACTTCGAACACGAAAATTCTCTTCTTTCTCCGCATCAAAAGAGTGCCAATTTTTACATCACAGAAGATCATGATGAAGAAGATTCATCGATGGTGTCTGACGCATCCTCAGGGCCGCCACATATTTGCGACGACGGTAACTTCTTTATTTATCCACCGAATGATGTTATGTTCCCTGAGAAAAATGGCCAGAGGAAGAAAAACCACGACCTTCGTCGAAAAAAAGATCAAGAACAAGTTTCTTTTCTTGATGATACTGCTAGCTCACCTATCTTCAATTTATCTACGGTAAGTTCAACATATTGACCTCGTGTATTACGCATTGTTATATATCGATGAAAACTAATTTTGTTAGATAATTGCAGAACAATTTAGCATCCTCCAACGTCGAAACTTCGACAGAGACCATGTTAAGCTTCTCACAGGGGCACTCTTCAACTCAATTTGAGGTACTTGTGGAGTTCATATCTCGTATCTTTCATACTGGCATGAGAACTTCTAAGTTCTTAAGCTGTACAAGTTTTCGCAGGGTAAATCTAGATTCCAAGGGCATTATGGTTGCGGCAAGTCTCCTGCATCCGGTGAAAAACTGCAACAATATCAGTTGAGTAATGGTTACTCATAATATGTTCTTGAAATAATGCACAATTAACATTTTGTAATATATAAAATATATTAATTAATCGTCTTTAATTACCGCGGTACGTTTTGGCCATTTTTCTTGTAGCGTAAATTTCTAACAAGAAATTAGTTTCTGGATTTGTCTCCCAACAGGTGGAATGGAAAGAAGAGATGAAGAACAACTCACAACAAAGCTGCAGCTGAGCTGCTAAAGATGAATATCTGGATCTAAATTTTTAACTTTTTTCAATTTTACTCATTTGTTGTCAATTTTATAGCTAGGTAACAATCCAGAAAAAGTAGGAAAAAAACTTCGGGCTTCTCAAAATTCCGTCGTAAATAGACATGTGTGTTGTAACGAAAATATTTCATGTATTATAATATTTCATTTCCTTATGAATTAAAATTTATTGTCTCGTGTGTATCTTGGACAAGACATTGATGTCTCTCAAGTTCCAGACATGGATGAAACAACCTAATTGTATTGCTTCCCTGATGAAACAAAAGTAGGTGGAAAATTATATCAGGAAAATAAAATAATAGTAGTAGAGATTTCGAATTGATTTCTGCATATATTCCTGAATGTCATTATTTAATTCGTGTTATTCATGTGTTTAAATGAATACTTCTTTATTTTTGATAATCTATGAGGTACATATTCAATTAGTTTTCGTCAACTAAATTAATTAATCGGATCCAATTCAGAGTCCGTAGCATTTACTGATAAAATTAATACATCGATAAGGAAGAGGAAAGAAATGCCAAACTTATGTTTAAATATCTCATATGCATCCTTTCATGAGCTTTTTTTAAGTTTACAGATCCTGCCTCAGATCTTCCTGACCCAAAGAAACATGCTTCAGTTTATATAATATTGCCATATTTATCTCATTTGGAATGGTGTTATTAGTTTATTTTATATTTAAGCATGAAGAAGATGTTCAGGGGCTGCAGTTTTGGACTTGTATGGCATGGACAATTATTTGCGTCTTTTCATTTTAATATTGGATCAACTATTCTCAGTCAATTTCAGTTCCCTTAAACAACTATCGATGTTGTCTGTGTTTGTTGAGATGAATGAATATGAATACTTTAAGATTATATATAATTATATTATGAGTAAAAGCTAAAAGGTTGGTTTTGAAAGTCTGACTTTTAAAATTACGATTCCAATTGCTACTTCTCCGCTCTTAAACTTTCACTACTAGAAACTGGACCATTTACGACGGATAACTTACGACGGATCTGCGGACCGCGCGCGATGTCACGACAAGAATCAATTATCCGTCATAAGTTGTTACAACAGATAAAAAAAAAAAAAAAGTTGCTTATTTAAATATTTTCCCTAATTTAAAAAAAAAATCAAAAGCACCAGTTCTTACACCGACGTCGTTTTATTGGAGCTTACGACGGAGAGAACATGATCCATCGTAAATTTCATGAATTTAAATTTTTTAATTCACCAACAGTAATTAATGCTAGCAGCCACATTTAAATTGACCGTAGCGGAATAATATATTTAAATGAATAATATATTTACTTCTATCGTAATATAACTACCGACGAACATTCAGTTGCAAGATCAAAGTTGTTCAAACAAAAATCTAGGGCCCACAACGTACATACGACGGAAACTACCGTCATAAATTGGTAAACTTATTACGACGAATAGTACGTCGTAAGCTCAAAATTGCCCAAACAAAAGTCTCGGGCCCACAACTTACATACGGGGAACTTCCGTCATAAATTGGTAAACTTACGACGGTTTATAATACTTACGACGCATGTTGGACATTGTGACGTTTTTCGGAACTTACTATTTGACCAAAAGCGACGGAAAAAGTTCGATGGTAAATTACGAACTTATGCCGGAATTGTGTTCTAATATCCGTCATAAAAACCCAGTTTTGTTGTAATATTTCTTTCCCTCCACTAATTAAGTCTCTATTGTTCTCCCTTTTTGCTCCTATTTACAATGTCTTTTTAATAAAATCGAGATCTGATCTTTTTAGATGAGTTCATATTGAGTACCTTGTCATTTAGGTGTTAGTCATAGCCATCTTTATAGGAGGTTAGTGTTTTATGTTTTTTAATATTTTTGTGTGACATATCATGAATTTCGGTAAATTTTTAAGGACTTGTATGATATTTCGAGTGATCTGTAAGACTTGCATCAATTATGAGATCGATACTCCAAAGGCTCACCTTTCACAACAAAGAATTATTCATATTTTTGGTGCATTTTTTGCTCCGATATCTCTATCCCTGCTCCTCTGCTTTAACCAATTAATTTTATTCAATTCTTATCGGTCACACACAACATTAATCCCCATAAAAATGAGGCTTGATATGTACATGGATTAATCCAAATCCATTTCCATATTTTAAGTGTGCCAATGCTTGATTTGACTAATGTGGATTAGTCAGAGTTAGGCACCATGCACCAAACAAACATAGACCCTCACATGTGTGGCATAGAAAGGCTATGATAGATGCAGAAGTTGAGCCTATATTGTGAGAATTGAGAAAAGACTTTTTCCATAAAAACGCCTATTTTTGGACAACATTGTAATTTTTCTTTCAAACGTTGGAACTTTTGCAGATACTGAGATCGCGGCAATTACGTTAATTTAAAAATACTAGGAGTTGATATATTACAAGAAAAACGGCTAATTTTGACCAGAAATTATTTTCGACCATATGAGTAAACTTTTAAAAATAATTAATTTATATTGTTGAATTAAAAGTGACTCTATGGCCAGTTGAATATAAAACTAGTCGAAAATAAATAATATCTATTGTAATATCATTGATTTCGACTAACCTAATATCCTCAGTAGGTTAGTTACCCAGAGGCAAGTTACAGAAAAATAGAATAATATGATCATGATGCACATCTACTTTCTTCACTTTAATCTTAGTATCACTAAAAAAACAGGATAAAACCGATCGACGTGAAAAAAGTGTCGGGTTAAAACTGACCGGCTAAATTCGGTCGGTTTTAACGAGAACGACGTCGTTTTGCCTTGCTGGCAACACCACGACATATTTTAACCGACCACCATCAGTACAGTCGGTTTTATAGCTGACGTGTCCATGTCTAAACCGACCAGATCATCGGTCGGTTATGTATTTGTGCAAATTTAATTAATTTCTAAAAAAATTATAAGCCAAGACGACGGCGTTTTAACTCAGAAAACAAAACCGACCGATGGCGGTCGGTTTTGAACCTATTATATATATATATATATATATATATATATATATATATATATATATATATATACATATATATATTTTATTTATTTGGAAAATGGGTTATATATACTCGTCACAGAAGAGGTTACGACATCATTTTAGGTTAAAATGCATAACCGACAGGTGCCGGTCGGTTTTAACCCGTATTTAATTTTTTGCTAAACCACCATCTTCCTCATCACCAGTCTCCTTTTTCCCCACCATCTCATTTTCTTTCTCTCCTTTCCCAAAATTTTACACCCTCTCCCAAAATCTCTCTCTACCTAAACCTCTCTCTTTCCCTCTCTTTATATAAAAAATTTTCTCCGTCTCTACCTAAATCTCTCTCTAAAACAGACCAATGCAGGCGTTCTGCTCGTTAACTGACCACCGACGACGGTCGGTTATGAGTGGTCGGTTTTACACACCTGTGCGCATACTGCTCTATACCCGACCAATACTTATATCCGACCACCAGTTGGTCAGTTTTGACATGTTCCAAAGATTGTCCACCATATTTGGTCAAATTTTTGGAGCTCATTCTAACCGACCACCGTCAGTCGGTTATAATGAGCTCCAAAAATTTGACTTTTTTGGTCAAACTTTTATAACCGACCACTGTCGGTCGGTTATAATGCCATTCAAATTTCTTGACCATATTTGGTCAAACATTATAACCGACCGTCGGTGGTCGATACGATTAAGAGGTTACACATGGCAGTTGCGTCCACGCGACTCCAGATGGCAGTGTAGGACCTGAAGCAGCAAATTTTTGCAATCGGGAAAACCGACCACCAAGACGGTCGGTTTGAGGCCTTAAACCGGACCAATGAGTCATAACCGACCAGATTAAAACTGACCACCGATATTGGTCGGTTTAGACGTAAAACCGACCGTTTTAGATCGTAACCGACCGTTTTTGACGGTCGGTTTTGTCCTCTCTTTTTTAATGTACAGGCAACTAGTGATGATGCTAATTTGTTAGCATTGACAATTTAAATGATAAACTTATATATTTTGATAAATGAATTTTAATGACAGTTATAGATATTTTTTTTTTGCTAACTGAGTGATAGATATATCACTGTTATAAACATTTAACATGTATTTTGGTAATTTGGCGATGACAACTAATGATATATATTAGATGTAATTTTCATTTTGTTTCAAATTGTAATATTAGATGAGTCGATAACATCTAGTTAGAGCATCTCCGACCATGAGAATCCCTTAACTAAGAGCTTAGTTGGCTTATCAAAAATAAAAATTATAGCCAACGCATTCAAAAAACGACACTCCAACCATGCCCACCAGTTGTCTATAATTATAACCAACCGGTTATGAATCACTAAATTTGTTGAATGTCTACAGGTCTCTAATAAATCGGTAGGAAAATTATACATCTATATTATCATATTAAACTGATATATTCTATTTATAACATTCTAAATATTAATAACATACAATTTTTAAATTATAGCCAACCAATATAGTCAATACCATCGAAGCACAATGTCTTACATATTCAACAAATTTGACAGTCTAATTTAGCCAACGATTATAGTCAACGCAGTTGGAAATGCTCTTGATCTGTTATCTTGGTTTGTTAGTTGACGGTTGGGTTTGTATAGAGAGAGAGAGATAGAGGGTATGCACAAATGATACTTTCTAAATTTATGGTACAGTATTTTTGACCGAGAGATGGGAATGGTAAATTAAATCCAACCATCTATTTTTGACATATACGGTCAAAATAATAATTATGCACAGAAACTAAATTATGATATCAACTAAATTGAGAAAGATTTAATAGTTTTGGCGAATTTCAGGCGGTGAATTGAAATTTCAATTTTTCGTTTAAGTTTAGAAATTTTGGTCAGAAGATTCTGCTAGATAACTTCCTCTCAAAAGACGGTCGAGAAAAACAGTCGAAATTATACAAGTTTTATTATATTTTATTTTCAATTCGGTTATTTTTGACTCGGTTACTTTCGGTCGAAAAAGATCTATTTCAATAAAAAAGTTCGAAAATTATCTTTTTCGACCATTTTCTACGATTGAAAATGATCATCTTTCCGGTAATGACAGAAATTAATTTCACAAATATTAATATACATAAAAATAAACATTATGTATATTGAAGTGCTATGGAGATTGTTTTTAAGAGAGCATGCATATTCTGCAATTTAAACATTATGAGATTTATAATTTTACAAATCATAATTTATATAAATTATCATTTGATTAAAAACTTGAAAATCATATATGTTTTGCAAGTGGCACATTGCAAAATATAGGTTCTCCAACATGTGTCAAGCTTGCAAAATGTATATTTATTTTAATTATCACTTAAATAATACTATTCACATACCAAGTTTTATAAAATAATAAATTTTATAATGTTTTGATTGCAGAAATGTATAGTCTCCGAGGTCTCATGTAAGAAGCGGTTTTCATGAAACTTATATTATGTATGTACTTCAAAAGATATATTTATATTTTACCAAATAATCAAATTAAAAAATTCAATAAACATAACAATTTATATTATAATTATTTATTAGACAATTATTATATTATAAAATATGACTATTGATAATATATTCAACTAGTTATTAAACTAGTTATTAACATAAATCACATGAACAGTCACGGTCTGCGAGGATTGGTTCAGCTGGTTGATTACGCTGGAAATATTGGTTTAGTAACTTTTGTATCCCCTCATGTAGTGAAGTGCTTGAAATTACATATTTACCCGGTTTCTCAAAAAACACTCTTCGTCGTCATCCAAGTCCTGGTTTCAATTTTACCCTTTTCGAGATTTATACAGTGCCATTCGTTTCGATGCAATCATGCATGCAACGATTGAATGTAAATGAGCATGGGAAGAGACATATTTGTCCCACAACCCACCACCAAAACAAAGCCATTTTTTCGCATTGACCACACGCACAAGCCAAGTGTAGGGACTCTGGTGTCCTTGTCCTAAAATAACACCACTCATAGTGTAACGCAAAGTTTCACCGAGGACCTGTTCCCACTTCTCATGACAACACTATTTCCTTCTCCAGAGAACAAGGAATTGGCTTCCCTCTCATCTACTTTGCGCCATGCTCCTCTTCTAATCAGTGTATATAAAGCTAATAGAGGCTGGCCCGGGATGCATGTGGCTTAGAACAGTGATAAGTGTCTACATGCACGTAGCCAAAACTCTCTGCACCATGATTTACCTTGCCTTTTGAGTTTTCGGCCAATACATGTTGGACCTTGTGACGTTTTTGAAACTTACTATACTTTGAGCAAAAATGACGGAAATAGTCCGTCGTAAATTACGAACTTACGACGGATATGAGCCTTAATTCTTTCGTAAATAGGCCAGTATGTTGTAGTTTTCAGCTACTAAAATTATAGTTTGTACAGAGCACACCATGTCTAAGTTCATGGTCCTGATCATGCATGGGAAAGGACCTAGCTAGCAAGGGTGAGGGGTACTAAAACCCCCCAAAATATTGTAAAATTTAATTTAGCTTCCAAAAAATTATTGTAAATTAGACTTATATTTTCTATGTTGTATTTATGTTCTATGTTATGAATTCGAATGATGTTGATACTAATTATATTCGACAATTCACCACACTGCACACGTCGATCTCAAATTACTTGCTATCTGTAATTATATAATATCAGTTGTAGTCTTGCTAATCTAAACTAAGTTGAATTTCAGATTCTGGCCCGATTTTTCTGTAATAAAATTAGCTTTAAGCCCCTTCTAACAGCATAGTTATTACATAACCTAACTGTTTTATACCCTAAAGTTTTATAAACCTCACAATGCTTGCATAATATCAAGGATTCCTCCCCCTAAAAATCAGGTAGCTAGCTTTCATATGATAAGAGTACAAGTACAGACCACATATGGACTTTAAAACCTTATCATCAAAGTACAGTACAAGAAGTTGTACTGCACTATTAAAGTAGCACATGATGCATGAAGATAGATATCTTAAAAATGACTTGTGAACTCATCAATCGACATCATATCCCTGTCTTTAATTTTGCACAACTGATAGAGGTAGAAATAAATAATCAAAACGATCAAAACAGTAAACACACTGATTCACCAACGAAAACAAGAAATATTTCTATCCGAAACACATTAACTCAATCGTTGTTCTTAAGGTTGGAGGCATAATTATCAGATAAGTATTTTGATAGAGTATATAAATGTAGGTTGTTCACGAAACGAGCAGTTCAACTTCGAGCTCGGTACGATAAGAGCTCGGTTCGGCTTGGTTCATTAAGAACTCGAGCATAAATATGTTGGTTAACAAAACGAGCTCGAGCCGAGCTTTTAGTGTATTCGGCTCGAGCTCGGCTCGTTAAAACTCGAAAAAATGCAATATTTTCAAGATATTTTTATAATATATACATGTTATATAACTCAAAATTCAACATATATTACATCTATAGATTTTAGTGATGTAAAGGGATAAAATAATTTTATTTGGTTTACTGTCTTGTCATTGAGCATTAGTTTAGTCTTGATGTTTTGATTTTTACAAAAATATTTTAGTGATGTAACCAAAATTTTGGGAAAAAATAAATAATAATATATGATTTGCTATTTTATCAGTCAAGTATCAGTTTGATTAGTACCACTAATTAGTGTTTAGTTAGTAAACACATCCCGAGCCGACTTCCTTATCCGAGGAAGCAAATTGTGACAAGGTATCAGCTTTTGTATTCTCCTCCTCCTTATGTACATATTCTACCAGGCATTCCTCAAATATATTGTGTTGTCTGAGCCCTTACGATCCTCAAATATTTTAACACGATTTTTCCATGCTTCAAATTCACCATTCACTTGAAACATCACAAGTTTTGAGTCTCCACATATTTTCAAATTCTTTACCCTCGGGGTTCTAGCAGCTTTTATTAGGAGTAGAAGAAATACATCTTCTTCACACTTAGCAAGGACGACAGGGATTATAAAAAAAAAATACCGAAATTTTATTAATTAGTTCTCCTGTGATGTGAGAGTTCTGTAATGGGAGGTTTATGCTTGAAGTCTTTCTAATGACTTGCAAACTGCATATACAAATTTTTCGGCCCAATTTAGTTAAACATTACCAAATTTATATTTAAATTCTACTAGATTGTGATATACCGACATAAATTGGTCTAATTTGCTGAATATGATATCCTAGCGACTATATTTAGCAAGATTTTATCACATTTAACTTAATTCCACTATATTGTGACTTTTATCATATTTAACTTAATTTGACTACACTGTGACTTGGCCAATATAAAGTGGTCAAATTTTGCTAAATTTATTATCTAATAATCATATTTAGTGAAATTTTATCAAATATGATCATATTTAACAGATTTATGTCGATCAGATTTATCCGTTTCTGTATAGCAGTGCTTTTGTCATATCTATTTGATTCGGTGAAGGACATGAATAAAGAAACAGTCTCACACATTGAGTCGATAACTAGTTATCAAACAATATTGAGGAGGAAGAATGTATAAATTAAATATTTAATAAATCCACCTATTTATTCAATATAGATTTTTATATATTTAATATATTTTTTTTACTTTTAATATAAAAAATTAGGTGGGACAGAGGGTGTAATTCTATATGACAAAGGAAGAGCAGTGAAATCAAAACATAAAAAGTAGTTCAGGAAGGTTATTCCTAAACACTGTCAGTTCATTTCTCATCCATGTTAGAAACGAGAGAAGTGACATATGGATTGGCAAGTTCATCGGGCCCAAATAGTTGTAGACTCACATATCGGCCCATGTTAGTTTTAAAGATAATACCTGCCGATTACTCCGACAATATATTTTGATCCTCCGTTATCATGAGCATCTCAGACTACCTGTGTTGGCTCAAAACTGCTCCCTCTGTTTTTTATTACGTGACACTTTTGACTTGGGCACGTATCTTTAGGTGGGTTGACCGGGTAATAAAAAATATTATTTTTAATTAAGTTTTTGTGTGAATTAAAATTTTGATCACATATTTTTATTCAGATAAAGAAAATTTCAAAAATAATATTTTTAACTGCCCGGTCAAAGCACTTAAAAGTGTGTGCCAAAAAGTCAAACGTCATATATTAAAAAACGGAGAGAGTATAATATATAAGAGATTTTGAGAGAGCTAACTAATAGGAAGAAGAACATCTTTTTTTTATATCTATAACCAAGGTACAAGTAACCCTTATATAGGCTAACAGAATTAGAGCTGTAATTCGAGTCGGGCCGCTCGCGAGCTCGCCCGGCTCAAACTCGTTTAAGTGGTCTCGGCTCGACTCGACTCGTTAAACGAGCCGAGTTCGGGCAAAGGTTTCGGCTTGTTTAATTAAACGAGCCGGCTCGACTCGACTCGTGAAATTAAACGAGCCGAGTTCGGGTAGAGGTTTGGGCTCGATTAAGTGTAAAATTATACGAGCTGGCTCACTCGACTCGTTAAAACCGGCTCGTTTAGCTAAACGAGCCGGCTCGACTCGACTCGTGAAATTAACCGAGTCGAGTTCGGGCAAAGATTTAGGCTCGATTAGTTAACCGAGCCGGCTCGGCTCGACTCGATTAAACTTGGCTCGAATTAGGTTCGGCTCGAAACTCGCCCGGCTCGGCTCGAATTACAGCCCTAAATAGAATGTATTTTACGAGAAAAATTGAGAGCCCAAGATTAGTAATTATGGTAGCCATATGAAAAGCTAAAGGTCATCTAGTAATTACATAACACTCCATCTCAAATAACTCATAGAAACATCATGCCTCAGCAAATTCTTAGTAAGGAAAACTCATGTGAGGAAAATCCTAACCAAGGAAAAAGAGTGTATGTGTTCTCCAAAGAGTATATACTCGTGAAATATGCCTTTGTAAGAAAAGAAATAAAAAGAGTTTTGTTCATATAATATTTTTTATAGAGTGATTGACACTTTGCACCCCTTATGTTTAGGCACTTTTTCAATTTGGTCTCAAACAATTGTTTTTGGCAGTATGCACCCTAAAGTTTGAAAACCGCTTCGCTTTGCACCCCTTTGACCACTCTCCGTTTAATTGACCGTTAAAGTTAACAGATGTGGGATTTACATTGTGCACCCCACACCTTGCACTTTGCACCCCATATCTGCCAATTTTTTTTCATAAGTATTTTTTATCGGCTAATAGGAAAAGGGTGACAATTGAGGGACTTGTATCAACTCTGCTGATATTATATGATGGCATTTGAAAAGAAAGAACAATAATAATGCGACAGAAGAAGATACAAAATCTCCACTTCACATTTCTAGCTTTGCATTCAACAGCTCCATCCTCTGGGATCCAGAGAGACGGGATCGCCCTTCTTTAGTTCAAGACACATCACATGTAGATATTTCACAAATTTCAATAATAATCTTCAAGTAATATCAATGCTAAAAAAGTGTAATTTTTCCTTGATAAAGTGCTGCCTTAATTTAACTTAATTGATGAGATTCTCAAAGCACACAAAAGTGTAAAGAATCTCTATATTAGTATACGTATTAGAGAATCTCAGAATTCTGGTGTGATTTTGTAGTATTTTGTAATCTCGTATATATATTTTGTGTGAGTTTGTAGTATTTTGTACAATCAGACGTTCTCAGGTATAGTTCGCAATCAAATAACTTGAAAGATTTGCGGAGAGTTATAATGCATGTTTTGGTTAGTAAACTTTAAGGGCCTTATCATCATTAAACAAGCTTCACAGCTGATTTTGATGATAATTTGCACGTTATGATCATCTTTGTTAAAATCTTACGGTGGGTATTAGGGATAATTTATCTATGCATCAAGGTTTGAGAGTGGATAATCTTTATCCAAGCAATGGTCTAATCTTGGCTTAGAAATAAGAATCTTAATCACGTGAGAAACCACATATCTATGTTCTCATACTTTGTTTAAGTGTTTTATATTTCGGTCTTTCTAATGTGTGCCCAAGGGCACACAATAAACACTAAATTCTATAAAAATGGACTATTTTGATTGGTAGAGTTGATGTGAATGCAGGGGGCTATTATCATTTATTGTTCATCCACCAATCAAAATGAACTATTTTTATTAGAGTTAGGGACTATTGTGTGTCCTTGGGCACACCATAGAAAATCCCTTTATATTTAAACACTTATAATTATTTTTTTTCTTTTCAAATGCCATCATATAACTTCAGCAGAGTTGCATACAGGTCCTTCAATTGTCACCCTTTTTCTATTAGCCAATACAAAATACTCATGAAAAAAAATACTCGTGAAAAAAATTAACAGATGTGGGGTGCAAAGTGCAAACCCCACATCTGTTAACTTTAACGGTAAATTAAACAGAGAGTGATCATAGGGTGCAAAGCGAAGCGTTTTTCAAACTTTAAGGTGCATAATGCCAAAAAAAATTATTTGAGACCAAATCGAAAAAACCTCAAAAAAAAAAAAAAAAGTAGGAGTCCGGACACGTTATACCCCTCCCTATCTGGTTTTGAGGTTCGCGGCCCAACACATGTTATATTTTACTTATAAAATATAATAAATAGACAAATGGACAATATTTGGGGATATTGGACGGATTCCACCCCACTAGACTATCTCACAAATTGTGCAAACTGGTGGGCCGGTTGAAAGTCAACCTGACATGTGGAAAATTTCCCTGCACTTTCGGAACGGAATCTCCAATTTTTTGGACAGTTATCTTCCATGTACGCAGCTCAGATATGATAAGCGGCCTTTTATAAATAATACTGAAAATTTTATTTGATCAAATTTTTATATACATTTCTTAATTTCTTATCCATTACGAGTAATAAATTATTATTTACATGAATAATGAATTCTAATATTATATATCAAAAAACTAATTTAAACATAAAAATTTCAATCATACTGTAAAATAATTTAGAACTATGTGAAAGAACGAATGACTTATATAAAATAAGAAAAAGAATATCATAATTAATTTAATTATTGGCATATAACTTATATCTTAATTTTCTATATCTTAGTTTATATATTAGCTTTTACTATTATTTTTATCATTTATCCTTAATTTTAAATTTTTGTAGTATCAAATTATTAACAAAATTTTGCTTCGGATTTATTTTTGTTATCAAATTACTTGTATTTCTATACATGTACAAGAAATTATAATATTTTCTATTATACATCTTTCGATTATTTACAATTTTCATATAGTTTTATTGTGTATATATTTGCTATTTTTTATTATCAATTTATTTTTAATAATCAAATAGTACTCAAGAGTGTTCGGACTCCTATTAACAGTCCAAACACTCTTGAGTATTTAATTATTAAAAATTCTTATATAATTCTAAAATAATATAAAATAAAATTTATCTTTCAAGGGTTCGAAAATAATATAAAAAATGAAATTCCCATTTTAAGCGTCATTTTTCTATCCAAGCACTGCTATATTGAAACAAGGGTCCTTTCTAAAATATCAAAATTATAAAAAAATTCAAAAATACTGTATAATCTTTAATCTCAATTACAATTGTTGCAACTCTCTCATCTCCAAAATGAAGAGCTTTCAACTCTTCGTAAACAACATATATAACTATGCAAAAAAATAAATTTAATGTTTTTTTTAAGATAAAAAAATAATGTTAATCTTCTAGAATTTTCAACTCAATAAAATAACCTTGCACATTTTATGTTGTAACCACGAAAGTACTCACGAAAGGATTATTTAACATTTAACTACTTCCCTATAAAATGTTGTGCAGCCAAATCACATGATAGGAGAAGGTGGAAGTTGAGGATACAAACTCCTCCCCCACCCTCATACACATATTCTCACATTTCTTCCTCCTTTCCCAAATATCACAAATTAACAAAATACATAACCATGAGTTATCCTCCTGTTGCCAATCCTCCTCCTCAAGGTTGCTTCTCATTCTTATTGTTTTTCCTAAGTTTCCAAAAATTTCTTCTCTTTTCTTGTTAATTTTGTTTGTGCATGTATATGATGAATAGGTTATCCTCAACCAGATCAACCTAAAGATGGATATCCACAACAACAACAAGGGTATCCTCAACCAGGTTACCCTCCACAAGGGTACCCTCAACCAGGGTATCCACCACAAGGGTATCCTCAACCGGGGTATCCTCCACAAGGGTATCCTCCTCAGGGCTATCCACCTCCGGCTTATGCACCTCAGGGCTATCCACCTCAGGGGTATGCTCCTCCACCACCCCAGCAACAAAAGCAAAGCGGTAGCTTCATGGAAGGATGGTAAGTCTCCTTAATCATACACTCCTGCATATATATTTTTGTGTGTCCTCTCGTGGAACCAGAATTTCGAAACAGACGGGAATAATAAATTTATTGATAGATCAACTTTTTATTGATTTAAACTAAGATTTTGAAATTTTAATTTTTTTTTTATTGATATTTGAAGATTAGTGGGAGCTGTAGTCTAGGTTAGCCCCTTTGTCTGCCCCGTTGTGGGCCCGGTGTGTGCATGTTACATGCATGACTAGGTTTTGTCAAAATCTGGGTAGATGAGTGAATGATCTTAACCGGGGATATGATAGGATGATCTGGTTTGTGAACAGGTCAACTGTTTGATTGGTCTACGGTTGTTAAGTCTTTGTTAAGGACAATGAGAAATAGACTATTTACTTGAATACATATTTACAGGTTGGATTTGAAAATGGCAACTTGACAGTTGAATCTTTGGTGGCATTTTGGTCTTTCTGTCATTATTATAGTACTTTTCTGATCTACTATATGTTTTTTTAGTTGATGAAATAGTTTACCAATAATTGTGCATATTTTTTATTCTGAGTTGCATTGATCTAGAAGGTGTCATTAGCCGCCCTGCTTGTCTTTTGTTAGTTTTTAACGTTTGTATCATTTTTGCATCTTGTGATATTCCTTCTGAAACTCTACTTGGAAAAGGACACTTTAGAACAGAAGAGTTGAATCTCATTAGTTGATTGTAGAGGCATATATGGTGTTATATGATTATAATTATGTTGCGTAATTAAGGTTGTCTTAGTTTACAAATGGGAAACCACTCTATATGCTTAGTGTCATAGTTAGATCAAAACAAGTTGAATGTTATCCGAGAAGTCGGAGATGTTGCACTTATAAGCACATCGTACTTTTGTAATGACATAGAAAAATACAATTTGAATGTTGTTCGAGAAATCGGGATGTTGCTCAAGCACATCATACTTTTGTAATGACATGTAGATCAAATACCACTTGAATGTTGTCCAAGAAATCGGGATGTTGCATAAGCACATCATACTTTTGTAATGACATTGTCGTAGTCTCAGGCTCACACACTACTCTGAAACTAAACATACTCTGGAGTCGGGAACTCTGTTCTAACCTTCCTCTCAATCAAAAAAAATCAAATTGCTGTCATTTTCTGATGTATAAACACAAAGACTCCAGATCAGCCAAGCTGTAATGTTCTTAAATCTCGATGTAGTTATAATCAAGTGAACAAAATTTGCCGTTTGTTTGCTACCTACTGTTTGTTTCTATTCGTATCATCTGTAAGTTCGTTGTTTTATTCTTTGTACATTGCTATTTCCACCCTTCGCGATTTCTACCACTTGGATCCAAGCTAAGGCTTTATCACAAGGATGTTTTGGAATATAACAGCTGTATTTGTCTGTGCAACTATGTAATAATGATCATATTGTAATCGTGTTTTGTTCTAACCAGCCTAATAAAATTTGCAGTTTGGCTGCACTTTGCTGTTGTTGTCTCCTTGACGCTTTCTTCTAATGAGAATCTTCAACGAATAAGCTTCCATTGATCGGCGAATCTGTCCCCAGCAGGGTCCTCTGTCTATAGCTCTACCTCGATAGATAACACCTGGATATTTTTCTCGGTGTTGATTCTTGTTGTTGGTCTGTGCTCTTAGTTTGAATTGATGTAGGTTTGTAAATTCCCAAAGGTACTGTATTTACTTGTATGGAAATGCACTTGCTGCAATTTCTTATTTGATACTGCTGAGTTGTTTGTGTGTGATTCTAATAATGGGGATTGATCCTTTGTAATTCATCGCCTTGTTGCAACTTATTTGAAGTGTTCAAATAATGACGTTTCTCGTAATGGCCTGTTCGGGAACTTAAATTTCATTTAAAATTTTAGATTTGATCAAATGACATGTCTGGATACATCAAACAGTTGGATTTGAATTTTATTTGAAACCGAGGACATTAAAAATACTAGTATAAGCCCGAGAATTTGAAATGACGCATCAATTCAAGTCATTTGAAATCCTAAAATTAAAATGAAATACATGTTTTCAAACGCAATCTAAAAGAAGTTGATTGCAGTCACATTGATTCTTTTATATTGCAGTTTTAACATTAAGCTACAATACCACGCGTTTCTCTGTTCAACTCATCAGATTATACCAGAGAAATTAATCATGATTCCATATATTTGGAGTAAAAATGATGATCACATATCGACTAAACTGTTTTGAACCGATAAACATGAATCATATAGTATGCATATATCAGGAGGCCAAAGTATCTGTTGCATATGAATTACTTACCATGGTTGTTGGATGAATATCTTCCAATGCATTAACTGCTTATCTCTTTCCTGTCTGCAAACTTTCAACAAGTTTTAGTCTTCAGCAAAGATTATGAATAAACACCGGAACCAAATACGCGTTGAGAGAAGTTCAACTGCAAGAATTAGCAGAGGAAATTAAGTTATCGGTTTTCCCTATATAAAAAACCCTCAGGATCGTTGACATCAGAACAAGACACAAGTCAGAGATCATGATCAGGTGTTTTTTCTGTCGAGTTGCAGATGCCAATATTGCGGAAACATTTTTAATGGAGACCAAATCGGACAATGTGTTCTGGTAAAATTGATTTCATGGATGGAAACCAATTAAAGTTCATTGACTAACATTCATACAGCACTGGTCTTACCCTTACAACTTAAAGGAAAATGAAAACATTTCTCACAGGGCATTTGGTCTAGTGGTATGATTCTCGCTTTGGGTGCGAGAGGTCCCGAGTTCGATTCTCGGAATGCCCCGTTTTTAATGCCCTTCCCACCAAACAGAAGTTAGCAGAACACATAGGACTATAGGAGTCAAGAACAGAAGAGATACCTAGTGGATTTGTACAATTCCAGCCATATTGATTCTAATGATTAGTGAATGTCTTCTCTCAATGCATTGTATTCTTCTGTCATCCATTAGCACACAATTTGTTTTGTTTCCTCTGGATCAATTGTATTCTTCTGTCATCCTGCACACAGTTTGTTTTGTTTCCTCTGGATCAATTTCGAAAATTTTGTATTACAAATTACCTGCAAGGTTGAGGAGAGAAAAAAAATAAGCCGACTGCAGTCACCTTGGTTCTTTTGTACTGAAGTTATAAGATTAAGCTACTATACCATGTGTTTCTCTGTTTATCTTATCTAATTATACCAGAGAGATCAATAACAATTCCATAATTCTACTCTTTAAATAGAGATTTTCAGAATGGATGCCAATCAAGCACTGCTTAACTAACTGACATCGTTATAGGTTTTCGGCTTCAAAAATTATTTGTTAGGCCATTATTTGCCGAGTTTTATACAACGACCATTTAAAAAAAAAAAAAAAACTGAGTCCAGGCCACCAAACTGCAATTTACTCTCAAGAATAAAAGATACCCACTGGATTTGTACAATGCCAGGTTGTCCATTTCATATGATTCCTAGGAATGTTTTTTCTTTCAATTAATGCTATTCTTCTGTCATTTATTAGCATACAATTTGGTTCCTCTGGCTGATTACTTTCGAAGTTGTATCTGAATTCCTACAAGTTGAGAGTTGAGACATTTGAACTGCAAGAGAGGAAAAAAAATTTCAATTATCTACTAGATGTATAAGGAAAGCAACTGCATGAGAACATGAAAAGGAGTTTGTACAACTAAACATGATGTAAACTGTAAAGATCACAGGATTCAATCCGGTGTTTTCTGATTCCATGTGCCAATATCCTAATTATATTTTTATTCCTTTCATGTCTGCAAACTTTCGACAAGTTCAACTTTTCAGCAAAGATCATCAATAAACACAGGAAACCTAACACGTGTCAGGGAAGTGTGACTGCAAGAATTAGGAGAGGAAAATACATTATTATTTTTCCTGTGTAAAAATAACCTCATGATCTAACAACTCAACAAAATATAAATTGACTAAAGAAAAAACATATGACATAAACCGGAGAACATGGTAGATGCAGATATCGCGGAAACATTTTTAATGGAGATCTGATCAGATAATGTATACTGGTAACTCAATTTCATGAACTGTAAGGAATTAAAAGTTCCTCGACTAACAATCATACAGCACTGGTCTTACCTTTCTTTTTAAAGACTGCATTAATGAAGTCAGACAATGACATATAGTATAAGCAGAAAACTTTAATCCCACAGGGCATTTGGTCTAGTGGTATGATTCTCGCTTTGGGTGCGAGAGGTCCCGAGTTCGATTCTAGGAATGCCCCATTTTATATTCCTTTCTCTAGCGTACCATTTGCCTAGTTGGTCTGGTATAACAGACAGAAGATTATTATTTTTTTTGTACCAGTTGCCTAGTTGGTTAGGTATGACAGACAGAAGCTTATAATGTTTTTTGTTAAAGGTAAACTTATGACTTAAGAGTCGAGAACAAAAGAAATTACATGAGATTCCACTGAATGATTTTTCTTCAATGCTTGGTATTCTTCTGTCATCCATTAGAATACAGTTCGTTTCTTCTGGCTGATTAATTTCGAAAATTGTAGGGGACAAGTTGAGACAGTACACCTGCAAAGGTGACGAAAGAAGAAAATAAGTTTTTGATTATGTATTGTAATATTAAAAGTGCTGCATGAGGACATGATACAGAAATTATACAACAAAAAAAAATCAAGGATTCAATACGGTATCTTCTCAGTCCAGGTATAAATCCTAGTTTTATGATAATTAGACCAAATCGCATTGGAGAATTTGAATGAGCTTACTAATTGAATTTTACCTGGCTAACATTCAGAGATAAGAGGATAAAATGTCATCTGTTGAAAATACAGATTGTTTCCTCTGGCTGATTAATTTTGAAAATTGTATCCTACAAGTTGAGACATTTCAACTGCAAGGGTAAGGAGAGGAGAACATAATTTCTGGATTATCTACTACAAATTAAAGGAGCTCTGCACAGTATTCTTCTGTCATCAATTGGCAAACAGTTAGTTTCCTATGGCTTATTAATTTTGAAAATTCTATCCTACAAGTTGAGACTTTTTTTTGGTTGCTATATTACAAGCCGAGACATTTTGAACATTGTATCCTACAATGAGACATTTTTTTGTGCTAAATTAGAAGTGGAGACATTTTAGCTGCAGCGGTGACGAGAAAGTAGATTTTGATTATCTAATATAAAATTAAATGAGCACGACTGCATGAGGACATGATAAGGAAATTATTCAACTGAACAGAGAATACAAATTGCAGGATTCGATATGGTGTTTTCTCAGTCCAAGTGCGAATATCCTAGTGTTATCTTTATTAGACGAAATTGAAGAATTTGGTCCAGTGACTTAATATAAAGCAGTGAGCTTACTCAACTAATTGAAAGTACTTGGCTAACATTTCGAATTAAAATATAAAATGGCATCTGCCATTAATTAGCATACAGTTTGTTTCCTCAGGGCTCAGGCTAATTAATTTTGAAAATTGTTTCCTACGAGTTGAGACACTTTAACTGCAAGGGTGAGGAAAGGAGAAAATAAGTCTTTGATAAGGAATTTGTACAACTAAACAAAAAAAATAAAAAGTCGCAAGATTAGAAGATCTGTGTGTTTTCTCTGTCCAGGTGCAAATATGAAATTCCCTAGTTATATAAGTAAAGATGCAAATTATCCAATCAAATCTAAAGCAATGAGCTTACTCAACTAATTAAACTTGCCTGGTTCAATTTAGAAGTAAGACGAGAAAATGTCAGCTTTACAGCATTGTCACATCTCACCTTGGTTATTAACAGACCATATATGAAGTATTGAAGTCAGAGAATTACAGATGTTGTTAGAAGAGATAATAATAGCATCACACAGATGGGCATTTGGTCTAGTGGTATGATTCTTGCTTTGGGTGCAAGAGGTCCCGAGTTCGATTCTCGGAATGCCCCCTTTTCCAAAGTTTCATGTTTTGCAATAAGTGGAACTAAAATATTGTCAGTCATAGCCATGTTCATAATTTTTTAAACTTAACAGTTGAGACTGAGAACTAACCCTGTGATCTGCACTACACCTATCATTAGTCAATATTAGAACAATACTTTGTATTTTCACCATCGGATTTTGCTTATCCTTTTTCTTCCATCTCCAATTTTGTTTATACTTCATTTCCATTAACATCTCTATTTATTCGCAACTAACCAGTGGCAGTGTACGGTTACATATTACTTGGAATAAAGGGAATGACGTGGAAACATCACATATATTGAAGGGATTGATGGGGTATAAAAGATGATGAAATTATAAAGATCAATTTTTCAGATAAATGAAATAACCTCCAGAGTAAATTTGATGCACAGACCATTGAACGCCATCCAAGTGACCAAAGTCAATCCCCACTTCACTTTGAACATGCAACACACACATGACATATATTATATGTCAGAGACTAATATCAGAAAACTATAAATATTAGTTACATAGTAAAAATATTTGTGCTAAATTTAAATATTACTAAACCGTAAACTTAGCCAAAATTGATTTATCCATTTTACACAGAGTGACTATCAAAAATTTAGAATATCAGTACTTGCACTAATTCGTAACCCTTACTTAATGCATATAAATGAAAAGATATCTAAGCTTTAAGACTATTTGAATATTGAGGATCAAGGACTATTATAGTCATTAAAATGTTTCTATCTAATTGATATATTCACCTCCTTTTGATTGTACCACTTTTTTTTTTTTTGACAAAATGCAAATTCATTCCATTAAATTAAAACAAGTCTAGTCGGGACAACTCCCCAACTAACAATGCAATCAGGTTGATAAACAATAAAATGAGCTAAACAAATAGCCGCATTGTTTCCAGACTGCTTAACAAACTGAATCCAAGGATTCTTGAAATTAAAAATGAATACAAAGGCTTCTCGAGTAATCCAGCCTACATCAATCCCGAAAATGGTAGCTTCACAATTGACCTTCACAATAGTTCCATGGCTGTTGCGGTGTTCAGACGACTCAGTTGTAAAAACTAAGCAATGAGGAACAAGGGTCCTCGAATAATGAACAACTATAATTTGTGAAAGGTGAGCACATGCGATCGCCACCGTTCCAAGCATACCCCAGCTATCTACATGCCGGAAGCCAGCTATAGACATGCCGAAAGTATTAATGATGCGATAAGCCAGATCTCCCAAAACTCCATCACAATCATTCTCATTGATAACACAAGACGACATATCAACGCAGATCACCCAAGACTGGGGTACTAAATTAACACACGCCAAAAGGCGAGACAGGAAAACACAATCGGATCTTTGATTTCAAAAGATCTGATTTATTCAGAAAGCAATCAAGCCCAAACTCAAATCCGAAACAGATCCGAGAATAAAACTCGATTGGAATCTTCGAGGTTTAAGCAACACTCGATTTTATTGAAAAACAAAAAACTAGTAAATAGTGGAGAAGATGGGAGAGCGAAGATGATTTGGTGGATGAAGAGGATGAAAGTGAAGAATGGAGAAGTGACGGCTAGTTTTGGGAGTCGACTCTCAAAACCCTAATTTGAGAGAGAATAGTGTTACTGCTTCTTTTGATTTATTTTCATGCGGTAAAAAATGCTAACTTGATTGTACCACTTAATCTCACTGTCTCTGCCTTATTTTTAAACCTCTCACAAAATCTAAACTGTGAAAATACTGTTAAAACCTTACAAGGATTGACTGCGAATTATTTAGTCATTGATTAAACTGTAGCATATAGAACAATAGTTGTATACCATAATTAACACTTGAAACAAACATAGCCTAAGAGAGATCGATGATCTAAATAAAATTATAACAAATGCAGAATCAAACATATATCTAACTACAGATCAGGAAATTGTGAGACACGTAATTTTGGCATCTGCAACACAACACGCTGTAGGTGATGATTTTTAAGTCAATTATCTTCTTATAATACATACTTTGTGCAAAAATAAAGTCGGATATGGTACACCCTAACAAACTTTTTGCTACTTTTTCTTGGTTTTGGACAGTTATAGAAGTTCAAATATTTATGAAATACCAGGCAACGCCTTGCAGTTCTTTCTCTATTCATTAGTCCACTATTAGAACTTACGTGAGTTAATTGAAAACTTCCGAAAAACACTACTATAACACATAATGTTAAACATCCTCCAAGAATCTTAACATTTTCTATAATATAATCAATAATGAAATGTATATATGATTTCTAATGAAGGGGGTACAGCCATTAAGCATAATAATGCAAATTTCGTGCTTAAATGCTTATAGTAAGAAATTAAGTACACATAGTTTTATTAGGAGGATTGATAGTCAACTGAAAAAACAAAATAATTTAACATGTGGGCATTTGGTCTAGTGGTATGATTCTTGCTTTGGGTGCAAGAGGTCCTGAGTTCGATTCTCGGAATGCCCCTTTTTAAATTTAGTCATTAGTGTAAGTGTTTGAGTTTTCAGCTTAGTACATCATTCAGTTTTCCAAAGATCATATTATATATTATTGTTATATCTTATTGTTAATTTTACCTCGAACATTTCAACTCTAGCCATACTAATGTCTAATAATATAGATAAGTAAGCCAACTGGATTTGGTAAGCCTGACTGACAGAAGTTAAAACATACAGTAGATACCACATTCAACAACTTTAAACTATCCATTCTCCTACTTGTGACCTCCACCAATGTTGTGATATTTGAATTACATTTCATAGGAGGTGCTCTTGTATTCTTTTATTGAATTTCTTCTACCTCCCAATTTTAATTCACACTTTTTTTCCATTAGCACCTCTAGTTGTTCCTAACAACTGAGAGCATCTGTAGCAGAGGACCTCTTCCCATCTTAGGCCAAGAGAAAAGAGAAGAGGCCAGACCACTAAAAAAATGAATCACCGCAGGATTCTAAGAGAACTGGTCAGGACCTCTACCGCAGTCCAGGACCATTTGCTATTTTCTATGACATAAGGGCAGACTTCTACTAAAGTAAGTATATTCAGGATTCTGGATGCTTATAGAAATAATAAACAAATAATGGATCAGATTAAAGTGGTTATGTTCATTGGAGTAGAATGGTCAAAAACCATTTAAAGCTTATTTGGCATGTAAGTGAAGGCTTAAAGGCAAATGGCACGGCCGATTGTGGATGGTCTAAGTCCCAACTAACCATCGGTAACCTTTACTTCAATGTAGGTGAATGACGCATATATACAGATAGTGAAGACAATTAAAAGAAAATCTGAGCTTTGAGGAGATAATTAGAGTGTAAAAGATGCACAGAGTATTTCTGTTTAAGAATGAAACGGTCTAGGATCAAATTTCGTGCCCAGACGATTAGATGTCATTTTAAGTAACCAAAATCAATCCCTACCCCCACCCTGTACCACCTAATTTGAGTATGCAACACAAACGACCAATATTATACTCTATACATATACAACAGACTAATTTCAACAAACATATATAGCAAGGTCCAATGTTAAAAAATTAGCTAAAACTATATCAGTTACATTTTGTACAAAGTGAATACTCTAAAAGACAATATCATCTTAGGGGTCATTTGGCAAATCTGAACTAAAAATATCTGATTGATTATGTTATCTGAATGATCTGGATTGATAAGTTATCTGAATTCAGAATCAATAATATCATTTGATAAATAATTTTTGAAATATCTGAATGAGATTAATTTATAATTCTACTTTGCTAAATAAATAAATATGTCAAACATAAAATATTTTTGTAATATAAAAATATCATATTTAAAGATAATGTTGAATTCAATTAGTTTCCAACTAATTAATATTAAACTAAATTAAAATATAATTTTTTGTTATAACTAGCATATTTTAAATTAACATGTGATATTATAATATTATACAAACTTTCAAATTTTATACCAATGTCCACGTTTTATAAAATTTTGATGCTTACGTCAGTGGGTTAATTTTTAATATAACAGTCGTCTTTTGTATGTATGTCAATATTATATTATTCACTCTATTTGCTATACATGCAAGATTGTGCGGTGAAAATTTACTGCTGAATCGCTAGGTTGTCATTGTTAAACTGAATCATTGAGCGGTATCTGATTCATACTGTCTATCTTGGAATTATTTCCAAACAAGCTGATTGTCTGGTGCGCTCAGAAGTGTGTTCATTCAGCACTATTAAGGCACAAACAAATGACCCCTTAATGTCTGGGACAATAAAGCTTATTACTTTGCATTCTTAAATCTCTTTGTATGTTATCGTTATTCTAATTCTATGAGAAACGGGAATCATTTTTCTTCCAAGTTCTTAATTTCCATAAGAGTTTTTCTCGAAAGCAATTTCCCAACGTATAACGAAAGCAATTCTTGCTGTACCAAAACGTTGCTATAAGCTCAAAAACCGCTTCAGGCCCCGAATTTTGATAATTTGCAAATTTAATAAGTTGTTTCTTCTAACTTCTGAAAATCCAGAATTCTATCTGGGGCACTTTTAAAAACAGGGATTAATTATGCCTTTCAGCTTTCAGGGCTTTTTTTAATGATAAGGGTTTTTCGGAAAAAGGCTTGGTGTGCACCTCAACACTAGGATACTAGGGTTTATGGTATAAAGACATAGAGTATATGATTATATATACTTGTTAATACGAAGTTCTGAAACAAACATAGACCAACTATAATAGTACTTGTAAAACCAACAACAAGCATATATGCAGACAGTAATCAATCATAATAATATTTGAAAAGCAGACAGACAAGTGTAACACTTGTACCTTAAGCAGCTGCAACGCAAATAACGGAACGAGGAGATTCTTCAACTCAGGAATCTTCTGACAACGCTACTATATGTACTCCCTGCCTTCCCTTTGCCTCTCAACAAAAAATTGTCCCTTTGGTCTTTCTTTTTGTCCTTTTCGAAATATATTTTTTGTTTTTTTTAAAAAATAATATTTTTGGACGGCTTTTTCCATGGATAAAAAAATATTTTTAAACACAGTTGAAATTAATTTATTGAAAAAAATATATGATTGATATATATATTTGGACATTATTTCAAATATATATATATATATATATATATATATATATTTGGACATAACTATATTTAATTTATTACAATTATTAAGAATAGATAACAGGAACAAAAAACTCGCCTGATATTTTTTTTAAATGTACAATTTTTTTTTAAAAACAACATGTGAACGGGGAAAAATCACCAAGTACGCAAGTAAATTTCCTTTTTTTATTATTGTAAATTAGCAGTATCGTTATTACTTAATTTTTGCATATGCTGAATTAGTTAGTATCATCATTGCACTTTTTGATTTTGCTTTTGGTTTTACAATTTTGTGCTAGTTTACTTTACTCGGGCCTCAATAAATTAGAATCCTGAATGACTCGGGTAGTATTGCATTTCTCATCAATCTGAACTATCATAGTTATGATAAAATGGGTGTCATAAAAAAAGTATGCGGTCTTGACCACAACATAGAGTGGACAATATTATATCGAGTTAATTCGTGTTACGCGGCCACAAAAAATTGTGGTAGTATTACATTTCTCATCAATCTGAAATATTGTAGTTATGATATGTTTTTGTCTGTCTACTAGCCCTCTAATCATCCAGTATATTGTAGCCTGAGAGAGTGCATATGAAACCGATGTTCTAAGTACAGTTTGAGTGTCGTTTGTTTGGAAATGTAAAAGGAAAACATTGTTTTCAGATAATGCATGTATGCTGATAAACTTGCAGTAACTGGTACACATATTGTTGCGGAATCGTTTTTTTGTAGATTTCTTAGGACAATTGTCTGATGAATTTGCTAAAACAGTTGTCTTTTATTTAAACAGGCAGAAGATAGACAAAGGCCCGTAGAAAAACAAAAAGAATTTCCTCTTATTACATAAGGAACCCTGAAGGTTATTTTTGTGTTCTGTTAATTTCGAACTGAAAATTGTAGTCTTCACATTTTAATGTAATTGCAGAACTTGTGGGAAATGCTGGGATCGTATAATCTTCTTTTTTCGTAGTTTCTCTCTTTGAGTGCTTAAAAGAAAAACCAGATGTTCACCACCGGGTCTTGTTCTCTGCTGCGTATAGGTAATTTCAGTAACTTTTGAAGGTCCTGTGCTGCCTGATAAGTTGCATGCTTGGGCTGTTGCCGCCTTGTTGGCTAGTCCTCGGGATGGTTGGGTTAATAGTTGTCTTTATAAGGTGCAGTTCTTGCAAGCGTGATTTTACTCTATGGTGATCGCCACCGCGTATGGACAGAGACCTACAACTAGGCTTGGGATGGGAATCAGCTGCAGCATGGTTTTGGTAATTTATCTTTCCCTACAATTTTTCATTGTGTATTGTATATGCTATTATGGTTTTAGTATGTCAATTTTTGGCGAAATTTTAAAATCATAAATGGTATACTACAGATATTTTGTTTGAACTTTGACAATTAAATTTTATGATTCTAATTTTTTGTAGAGGAATTTGGGTATTGCTTATCTAGTAGACATGGCTAGTATGTCTAGCATGAAATGAGCTACAGGTATTTGCAGTTCATTATGTCAGTTGAAAAGACTTGAATTTTTTTTGTGACTTTATCAAAATGAACAGCAAAATGAAAAACAAGAGCACAGAATTGTGGAGGAAAAACCCAGATTCATAAACCTCACAAATCACAGATCTGAAAGCTGTGTGTCAAGACAAAATATGCCACCCATATATGGTGCAGACAAGGACAGCAAAATAACGGAAATATTCTCCTAGCAGGTCTAAGGTCTAAAGTACCCTTATTACAATTATTTGAGTGAAATAGACATAAATAAACATGCTACGTAAAAGGTTCAGTGCAACATGTAAATTTCCAAAAGCTGGCTATTCTTGAGTCTCCATTACTCCCCCTCAAGCTGGGAGGGGAGCTTTGCTGCAGCTCCAAGCTTGCTCATCAAATAGTAGTGCTGTTTGGCAGAAAGAGCTTTGGTGAATACATCAGCCACCTGAGAATGGGACGGAACATGCTTGGTCAAGAGAGTACCAGAGTTGATCTTATCACGCACAAAGTGGCAGTCCACTTCGACGTGTTTGGTGCGCTCGTGAAGCACCGGATTTGCTGCAATAGCAATAGCCGCTTGGTTATCACAGTGAAGAACTGTAGGAGGCAAGTTGTTGAGACCCATATCAGTGAGGAGAGCTGAGAGCCAAGTAATTTCGCACGAAGCAAGTGCCATGGACCTATATTCTGCCTCCGCAGTCGAACGAGCAACGACAGACTGTTTCTTTGTTTTCCATGAGAGAGGAGAGTTGCCCAAGAGCACACAAAAGCCTGTGGTGGATCGTCTGGTCATGGGGCAAGTCGCCCAATCGCTATCACAGTACGCCTTGAGCTCAGCAGCAGAGGAGGACGATAACAAGATACCTTGACCTGGGTTTGAGTTGATGTATCGAAGCAACTTAATTGCAGCTTCCATATGAACACTAGTAGGATGTTGCATGAATTGTGTCAAGATGTGGACAGAGTATGTGATATCCGGGCGAGTTATCGTCAAGTATATGAGCTTACCAAGAAGGTGCTGGTAAGGATGAGGATCTTTGAGGAACTCGCCAGTGTGAGCTTCTAGTCTGAGATGAATGTCCATGGGCAGTTTCAGAGGCACCTTAGTATTGACATCATACTCAGCTAGCAAATCAGTTGCATATTTTCGTTGTGACACAAAGAAACCAGCGGAGGAGCGACTGATCTCTAGACCCAAAAAATAGTGAACATCTCCCAAGTCCTTCATGTTAAAATTGCTGGACAGCATAGATTTCAGTCGATTGATTTGCTGAATGTCATTACCAGCAAGCAAGAGATCGTCCACATAGACGAGAATTAGAGTGATAGAAGATCCCACTGTCTGTGTAAAGAGGCTGTAATCGGCCTTGGACTGAGTATAGTCCATATTTTTCAGAGTGCTCGACAACTTGTTGAACCAGTTACGTGGGGCTTGACGGAGACCATACAACGATTTCTTGAGCCGACAGACTAGATTCGCATTTGAAGGCATTAACTCCCCCTGATTCAGTACTATTCTGCTTCCAATGCCTGAATATCCCAAGGGCAGCTTCATATAAACAGTCTCGTACAAATCGCCGTGGAGGAAGGCATTTGTGACATCCATCTGCATAACATGCCACTTTTGCAGTGCTGCAACAGCCAAGAGTGCTCTCACGGTCGTCATTTTGGCTACCGGAGCGAAAGTATGCTCATATATAGTCCACCCCATATATCTGACGACAACCCAAGATAACAAGCCGAGATTTATACCTTTCCACCGTTCCATCTGACCTGTATTTAGTTTTATAGAGCCACTTACACGCTATTGCCTTCTTTCCAGGAGGCAATGTAGTAATCTCCCAAGTATCATTAGCTTCGAGTGCGTCCAGTTCGACATTCATAGCATTTACCCAGTTGACATCTTGCACAGCCTGCTTGAAGAACACTGGGTCCTTCTTTGCAGTCAATTTTGACAGAAAGCAGTCAAATGATTCCTCCACAGGTTGGTCCGTCACAGTCACCAGATTTGCAGATGGAGCTGGGTACGGCTGTGTTACATATGATTCCATCCAAGATGGAGTTTTGTGCACTCGAGTGGACCTTCGAGGTGGACTCTGAACAGTGCTACTCTGTCCTCCAACAGTAGCAGAGTTATTTTCAGTCTCCAGTTCACCTTGATGATTGCTTTCAGTTGTCTCAACCTCTGCATTTTCTGAGTCTTCGAGTCCGAAGTCATAATCAATGTATGCAGGAGATGAACCATTAGGCAGCGGTGTGGGCAATGGCATCAGATATGGCTTTGGGGAGCTAGAGTTCAGAGGGAAGATCGATTCACAGAATGTCACATCTCGAGAAATAAAACATTTCATTGTCTGCAGGTCCAGCAATCTGAACCCTTTCTTATCGGCGGGATATCCCACAAACACACAGGCAACTCCTCTTGCAGCAAACTTATCAGAGGTGTGCACAGGGTTTACAGCAAACGCAAGGCATCCAAATGACTTCAAACCATCGTAATCAATGGGTTCGCCAGTTAACAGCTCATAAGGACATTTGTTTTCAAGAACTGATGAAGGCAGCCTATTTATGATATAAGCTGCGGTCAACACTGCCTCTCCCCAAAATGACAGCTGCAGTCCCGACTGGAACATGAGGGCTCGTGCAACCTCGAGCACATGCCTGTGTTTCCTCTCCACACGGGCATTTTGTTGAGGCCTGTAAACACACGAAGTCTGGTGCACGATTCCTTGAGACTGAAAGAAGGCTTTGCACGCTGCATCGCTGAATTCAAAGAGCATTATCAGATCTCACTATCTTCATCGTACCTTTGTACTGTTTATAGATGAAGTTACCAAATATCTGCAGGGTTTGAAGATACTCAGACTTGTGCTGTAACAAGTAGATCCAGGTCATCCGTGTATTATCATCAACAATCGTCAGAAAATGTTTATACTTTTGCCTTGTGCTCACCTTGTAAGGCCCCCATATATCAGTGTGCACAAGTTCAAATGGCAGAGATGCATGTGATTCACTTGCAGAAAATGGCAATTTAGTGAACTTGGCCATGGGACATGTGACACAGACTTGTCCAGACACATCACAACAATGCTTTATGCACTCTATATGCTTCAACTTAGACACAGGTGCATGTCCTAGCCTGTTGTGCCAAAGAGTGTATTGGTCCAGTAATGATGACTTTGCAGCTGACATACAGTGAAGCAGAGCTTTCTTACCATCAACTTTATCATCTGAAGTTGACAAGTGATACAAACCATTGACAACAGTGCCTTTGCCTCTTTCTTTGTGAGAAACAGAGTCAATTATGGAGCAAGCATTGGGAGAAAACACTGTATAACACTTGTTATCTTTGGAGAGCTTGTGAATAGACAGGAGATTGTGAGCAAACACAGGGACATACAGGACATTCAACAACTTCAACCCATTTGCCAGGTACACATCTCCAACACAGAGCACACCAGCCTTTGCTCCAGTTGGCAAATTCACTGTCATGTTAGCCTCTGCAGGTTTCACATTGACCAAATTACTCAAATTTGAAGTCATGTGATTTGTAGCCCCTGTATCCATGATCCACCCTTTAGCATCAGTTTGCACAGCATGACACGCAATCATTCCCGAGAAAGGGGTGTCCATGACATCTTCTTCATAGGCATTTGACCCTGATTGTGACTGACCAGGAAGCAATTGTAGCAACTGCTGTAGTTGTTGTGGCAAGAGAGTGATAGGCTGAGACATCACATCACTGTGGCCTTCACTCACAGTTACATTTGCAGCAGATGGACCCTTGGAAGAGAGAGAGGACCTTTGGGTGTTCCATTTTGTAGTTGCTGGCATTTGATCACGAGGAGCAGAAGCAGGCTTTGGTTTGTATTTGTAATGCCATCGAGGATACCCAATGACATTCCAACATTTGTCATCTGAATGGCCTTTTCCCTTGCAGACTCCACAAGTGAGACCCTTTTCAGAGTTGACATTAGCTTTGCTATACATAGCAGACATGTTATTATCATACGGAGAAGACAATTTTAATACTTCTCTTTGAGATTCCTCCTGTTGAATAGAAGCACATGCCATTTCCACACTAGGCAGAGGGGTGAGAATCAAAAGCTAACTACGTTGAGGACCATAAACATCATCAAGACCATTTAGAAACTGAAATAACTTAGCCTCCTCTTTTTGTACAGTTATAGCCTTTAATAAAGCAGAAACATCTTCTGCACATGTTGTAACAGTTGGCAACACAGTCATAGACTCTAGTTCATCCCACACACTACTAAGGGAGGTATAGTAATCTACAATAGACATGCCATTTTGTTTCATCCCAAACAGTTCCCTACTCAGTTTATATTTACGAGACCCATTAGTCAAATGAAAACGTTTTTCTAGCTGATTCCAAACCTCAGATGCAGAAGTAATAAACAGTATGGAACTTTTAATGGAGTCAGAAACATTGTTATGGATCCAAGAGATTACCATACTGTTGCAGGTGTCCCATTGTATCCCTTCCGTTGCATCTGTTGTGCTCCGAGTTTCAGTCCCATTAACAAATCCAATCTTGCGTTTGGAAGACAGCTGGATCTCCATGGATCTCCTCCAAGCGCGGTAGTCATTTGCACCCTGGAGTTTAGTAACACTAACAGAGAGAGGGCTGTCTGACGGATGCAAGAACAGAGGGTTTTGCATGTCAGAAAACGAAAACTTACTTCCATTTGCCATGATAGAAGATTGAACACAAGCACTGCTTTCTTCTTTATCAAGACACTTTTGGATATGACGAGAGCTTTACTGAGATTACTACACTATGAACCTTATCACTCCACCTAATTCACTCTTTAATTAGAGATTCATTTGCAGCTCTGATACCATGTGACTTTATCAAAATGAACAGCAAAATGAAAAACAAGAGCACAGAATTGTGGAGGAAAAACCCAGATTCATAAACCTCACAAATCACAGATCTGAAAGCTGTGTGTCAAGACAAAATATGCCACCCATATATGGTGCAGACAAGGACAGCAAAATAACGGAAATATTCTCCTAGCA
Source organism: Daucus carota subsp. sativus (assembly GCF_001625215.2). NCBI lineage: Eukaryota > Viridiplantae > Streptophyta > Magnoliopsida > Apiales > Apiaceae > Daucus > Daucus carota. The sequence continues at coordinate 3,201,190 of NC_030389.2, forward strand.
GGTCTAAGGTCTAAAGTACCCTTATTACAATTATTTGAGTGAAATAGACATAAATAAACATGCTACGTAAAAGGTTCAGTGCAACATGTAAATTTCCAAAAGCTGGCTATTCTTGAGTCTCCATTATTTTTAAAGAAGAATGACCTCGTTTTTTTCAAAAAGAGTGTTGGATCGACAAAGATAGTCCGGGTTCTAGTTTCTGCAGTCTCATAACCAATTAACCATTGTTCTAAATATCTTCAACATGTGAAGGAAAACCTTCCGTTTTAAAGATCATCGATGAAGATTATCATATAATGCAACACCTGTTAGATATAATTCTGGCTGCTGTAGGGCACTGTTTCGTTCCCTGAATCTAATGAAGCCTTGGCAGGGGATTCATGAATGCGAAAATAATGGATGATTTTGGTTCTTTGATCCACCACATAAGCGTCAGCATAATCAGAGGATGTGCATTTGTTACACTTCTCATTTCCACATTGTTAATTTTTCATAGAGTGTTGTGGTTTTGCACATTATGCGTATGGCACCTTGATGTGTTAACTCTACCTTTTAGTCTCTCTTTAGTGATACATTTTGGGAGAAAGCTCCTTCTTGAGGCAAGATAAGTAACTTGTGGTTTTTCCCGGGCTTTATTTTCAAGGATCTTATTGTGATGCAGGGAATTTCGTAATTGGCCTCAACGAGTGTTTATGGAGTTCTTGTGTCTTGCTGCTCTGTTTTCTGATATGATTAGCAAAGAACAAGAATTGCTCGGAGCATGGTGATCTGGTCTTCAACGTATGGAGTGTCAGCTACATTCATTAAACATGTGTCCGAGACCTTCTTCAGATTTCTCAAAAACCAAGCCATGCCGCTTCTTAAGGGAGGCATTCGTGCTTGCAAATCATGTCAGCTTCAACTATTTAGGTAAGTTTCTTCATGATATATAAAGCAGGATGGAGATCAGTATTCATTTAAAACCACACTAATTTCAATTATAACAATAGCAGGAAAACTGTGGTACAAAGGAATCTACAGAACACGAAGTAGATTCATCCACTCATTTATATGTGACAAGTAACTTAAATTATAGTATACGAGGAAATTACAACTAAACGCCAAGAAGGCGCTTACATGCTTTTAAGATCCTTGAACTGCTATACTTTTTTGTGCTCTTCACGGATGTTTGTTGCATATCATCATCATCATGTAACGGAGATGCTGCGGTCAGAGTCTGGTCATGGATTCTACAATACTTTTCGGATACAGATGATGATCTTCTCATCGAAAACGCCCTCTTCACTGCATTTGTGCTATGTTTTTCAATCTTAAACCTGTTTGATGCAGAGTTACTAACTGATACTGACCTGTTTCTGCTCAGCTTCACCATCCCGGATCTCCCTTCATTAGTACTTCTACTATTTGCTTCAGCGTTTTCTGATGAGTCATTCAGTTTCTGCAGGTTGGTGTTGATTTGTGTTTCGGGTTCTTGGGTTTCAGAGTTGATGGCCTGAGGTTCAGTTTGGTTTTTGATCTCAAGTGGGAATGACTGAAGATCTGAAAAATCTATGGATCTTGATTTGGTGCTGCTGTTGACCAGTTTGATCTTTGAGTATCCATCCATTCTCTATTTCTTTGTGTTTTTGTTTTGGAGGGTGGGGAGTGTTTTGTATTGCATTAGTGATGGCCTATGTAGCCTGTGGCTGCAACTATATACATTTCCCAGGTGCTCTTTTTAATGATTCACAAATTTTGGCATTCTAAAGTTAGGGGACTTTAACGAAAGTTTTGTCCGTCTATAGACGGGGTCATCTTCGTACTGTAACATTAAATACTGTAGGACCTGGGGATTTTACTATTGTAGTGAGGGACAAGATATGGGGTCTAGGATGGAAGAAAAGAGTAGGGTAACCAGGTAATGTGTGGATTAGAAATTTATACCTTTCTAGTCCAAACTTGAATATGCTTAGAGTTAGATCTAAGAATATAAATGTGGCCAGGAAACTACTTACAATACCAGAGACTTTGTCTGGAGCTGTTTACATTATTTGCTTGCATGTTATCATAAAAAACAATGTATATATGTGATAACTCAGTTTTGAATTTCGTGCTAGGTTAATAACTTAATTAATTTGAGCACGATATATCGGATAGTCCAATTGGTGGGTTTATCCTCTGTTGTCTCGAGATTTTCGGGATCGACTTTGACTCACCCGAGAAGTATCAGAATAGATATAAGGCGTATCAGCCTAAATTGTCAAAAAATAACTTAATTAATTTGCTATAGCAAATTTGAAACCCTTAGAACATGGGAGGGACCCTTTGCTATCAATCCTCCAAGACTGAATTATACATGATCTGTATTACTGTACACATTGTAGGGCTCACATCATCAAAAATCCTTAACTAAAGTCAATCTCCTCGTATTGACTAAATTTGTCGAATCTATCAAAAACAGTAAGAAAATTGTAAACTTATGTCTAATCATTATAATTGACCCATTAGAGCACAATATTTTAGATTTCTGATAATTTTAGCCATTCATTATTTTATATCATTTTGTTTTAATCCAATCGAAAATTCTTCGAACCGAGAAAATAATCCACTTTTTGGTGGGGAAGACACTGAGCTCTTGACTTAGGTGGTCTGATCACATTACAAGGTTTTTCTTGATCTAGAATTGACAATTACACATCTAGAGCATACATGTTTAGTCTAAAATGTGATCAGTTTCTTTGACTAGTATATCAATATAATATAGATAGAAGAATACTCCAGTGTGAAGCAAGGAAACTTCACTAAACTTGGAATTTATGACAATAACAAGAATAAAGACAGATCTTGAAGTTGATCAGCACCAGCTGTTGAAAAAAAGGATCCAATACTTGAAAATACCTGCATTTCATATATAACATGTGACTCACTTTAGGAATATTACTGCAATTTTTGCTAGGATAACGCAGTTTCTGGATCTCGAAAAACTGGAAAAAGGCTTGTTTGAAACAAATGCATATTTATGCATCAAATGTTCATAAATACAGTCTTAACACAATTTACACTTCAAGAGAAGTAGAGGAAACTGAGTAACTCATGACCACCAAGTTGGTTGGGCTATGGTCGGTAAATTTAGCAGAACAGGCGATTACAGGAACGTAATTCTACCAGCCAGCTTTATCTGTTAAAATCTGGTCAGTGCAGACATCAACTGCGCTGGTAGCCACCTGATCCGCAAGTAAATTTTCGGTATAGAAGGGAATGTACGCAATAATTATGTAGCATGTAGTGGCAATAATCCTAGCTAAGGAAAATTCAAGATACAGGTGACTGGTCTGATATTATGACTGGAATCAACAAATTTGAGTGAAGATGACTGATGAGCAGTAGATTATTGTCTGCCCCTATTTTATTAATGAACGCAACTTTCAACATGTATCTTATATCCACAATCATTAACCAAGGATGGGAAATAATATATCTTCCGCTAAAAAAATAGTTATTCTCATTGACGGAGTCAGGAATTGATAAAGGCTGGGTAGGGGGGCAGCTGCCGCTTAATTAAAATTAAAATAAAAATTCCAAAATATTGATAATTCTTGATGTCAAATATAAGATCATACATATTAAACCTATTACTAAACACTACTAAAAAATTTTAGAGGGGTACTTGTATATATAAAATTTTATTTTACTACTTTTTTGTGGGGGGTATGGGGTGCTCAAGCCCCTTGCGCTCCCACTACATCCGCCACTGGTTATTCTTCAAAGTTAATCGCGGAAAAGACTGGTAAAAATGAAGCAAAATCAACTCCATTTATACGACTTTGGTAAATTTCAGTGGACAACTGTGTTCTCTGAGAAAACTAGGGAGGAGCTCCGCCTTCCAGTGGAATTATATAAGAACCTGCAAAAAGTTTATATTTTCCTTATGTACATAACAACTCCACACATTATATCTTACAAAGGAAAAAGGAAAACGCTTGCATTCCATATAAAGACCAGCTGCGTGATCGACTTAATGAGGTGAAGAATATAAACACTTATAATCGGTGCTCGTATGATTCAGGTCCGTATTTTAAAACGAGTGTAATAATCAATAAATAATGCATACTCATCAAGTCATCATGTACACAGCTACAATGCATTGCAGCTTTCTCCAGACCTCAAGAAAAGCATGAAAAAACCACGGCTCCAACGGTACAATCCCTCCGTCACACCAGAAAGGGGTGATCTCATAGTTTTTAGTCTGTGAAGATGCGTTTTTAGGTGATCGTCTGTGAAGATGCGTTTTTAGGTGATCTATTTCATTTTTCTATTAAGGTTCTTAGTTTATAAAGATGCGTTTTTAGGTGCTCCTTTTCATTTTGTATTGAGGCCGAACCTAAACCTTGACATTTAAGTATTTCGGTGAAACTACAATGTGGAGCAACGAAAATAACATGGACAACGAACCTTTAAGTCACCGACGTTGTGTTTGGTTGGAGTGAATAATAATGGAGAGAATGGAATGAGATTTGAATTATAATTTAATTGAATGTATAATAATTTCATTCCTATCACCCTTAAACAGAGCTCAAACCCCCCATTTTGTGAAGTAATGCTCCATTCCTTATCATACCTATTTTTTACCCAAATCTTATCATAAAAAATTTGCATCTACTCATTTTTTTTTCGAAGTCCATTCTGGTGTAGCGGAATGTAAGATGCAGAAAACTCATTCGCATCTCTTACAAAATTTGATAAACTTGCAAATCAACCTTGGAATTTGTAGCATTTTCTCTTCACAGTAATGATGGATTATGTAATAATTGACCAAATTTGCTCAGTCGACCATTAGTTCGTAAAATGCAAGCAGCTCGTACATTTCAATTACATATACAAGGTCACTGTGTAAGTATATCCTGCTCATTGCGCAAGGAATGTTTGAAGGAACTGAAAATCGGGATCGGATGAATGAGAATAATATGATATCGGGAAAGATGGTGAATTAGTAATTTACTCAAAGAGAAGGAATAATAGAAGAGTAGTTTTTATTTGGGAAAATAGATTTTTTTGCCACCCAACTTATTATTTGTTTAGAAACCTACCACTGAACTATAATTTTTTTCTTTTTTGTCACTAATGTTAGGTTCGGACTTTTTTTTGTCACTAACGTTAGGTTCGGATTTGATTATTAACACTATGTTATTTTTTTTGGTATTATTAACACTATGTTAGTCTGCAATATAATGGCGATCTGATATGTGTCTATATCTTAGTGTCCTAGGTAGTTTACCTTGGAGGACGAGAGTTGGACACGCATTTTGAGACTCCAAAAAATTTTAAAAATTATTTTATTTTATTTTTTCTGTATAAAATTTAATGTTGGTTTTTTTTTCCTTAAAAAAACGTTGGATTTGTTTTTTGTCACTAACGTTATGTTTTGATTTGATTATTAACAATATGTTATTTTTTAAGCATTATAAAAACATAGTCGTAGTCTGCAATATTATGGTGATATGATATGTGTCTATAACATTATATACAGTCATCTATATGTCCCTTAGCTAGTTTACCTTGAAGTATGAGAGTGTAACAAGCAATTTAAGAACCTAAAAAATTTAGTTTATGAATTATTTTAAGACTTCACAAATATATAGTATCACTTGACTTTATAGTTATTTACCACTACTTGTCACGTATTTTAAGGTTCCCAGTTTTTATAAATATAGTTCCATAAGTTAATTTTGAGATTTCCTTTCTGAGTAAAAAATTTCGTACTCTCGTCCTCTAAGATAAACTACCTAGGACACATATGGAGTACTACATATAAAGATATAGACACAGATCACTATTATATTGCAGACTACCGAAAAATAAATTTCCGAAAAATATCGTTTAGATGGTCGGGAAATTTAAATAAAGGTCTGATTTTAATTAAATATAATAAAATTTCCCAAAATACCTCTTCAAAAGTTAACGGTAACGGCAGAAGATAACGGAAATGGTGCAAAGTGTCTACGAGTTAGAAGTAAGGGGCTGCATAGTGTTTATTCCAAAACTATTAGGTGCAATGTGCAACATGCTGAAATCAAAAAGGTGCCAAATGCAATTAACTCTAAAAAGAATAACACAGTGTTAATAATCAAATCCGAACCTAACGTTAGTGACAAAAAAAAATCCGAACCTAACATTAGTGGCAAAAAAGAAAAAAATTATAGTTCAGTGGTAGGTTTCTAAACAAATAATAAGTTGGGTGGCAAAAAAATCTATTTTCCCTTTTTATTTTATACAACAAACTGATAATATAAATATTCAACATATTTGTTCGAATATAACATAAGATACATTTAGGTATTTCTCTAACATCTTAAAATTTTACATAGATGAGTTCTCAACATGGTATCAGAGCTCTGATTTAACTGAGGTCTAAGTTCTGCTCTCCATCACCCTCAATATTCTCACAATTTGATATAGAGCATAAGACTCGTTTGAGACATTTCTATAAAACCTTAAGATTTTAGATGACGGGCTAGATTATTCATATTATGAGCCAGTGTTGTAAAAAGCGGGAATCGGACTTAGTCGGTGAAGGCACCGTCTAGCGATTAATCGGATAATCGGAGATTAATCGGAGTGATTAATCGGATCATTAATCGTAATCAATTTAATATTTTTTTTAAATTATATATATATTAATATAATTATATATAGTATAAATTTATAGTCATATAAAATCAAAAAATTAATGATTTTTTATAACACAAAACATGCCTTTATATACATATACAAGTCCAGTCATCTCATATATAAACTTGAATTTAATTAATTCTGCGAAAGAAGATATTGCAAATTTATGTAATTATAGTTTAGAAGCTAATATTAAAAGAATGAAAGGTAATTAAATTTAAAATTTAAAAAAAAAATCTTTTTATTTTAATTTTTTTAAATTCACCGATTTTTGACCGACTTTTGACCGATTAATCCCGATTTTGGCCGATTTCCTAAAAAAACGATTTTTTCACCGATTAACGCTTAATCGAGACGGTGGCCGACCGAACAGCGATTAATCGGCGATTAATCCCGATTAATCGCCGACTTTTAGAACACTGTTATGAGCTCATTATTTTCTTTTCCCATAATGCACTATGCATCCTTAAAAGAGCTGCATAATGAGCCTTCAAAAGGTCACTATTTCGACAATGACAACTCAAAGGAGGCCCAACCTGCAGGAACAAAACATGGTCTCTCCCAAATGCCAGAAGCTGAGAGTGTCTCAACCATATTTTTGGACCCCACCCCAAACACATTATAAAAACACACAGTGAGGTAAACCAGAACAAACAAGTAGTACTAGAAATACATACAAATGCACACTTTCCCATGCATGCAATTCTGGTCATACAAAGATTTTAATTTCCTACTTTAATTAGCTGGTTTCTTGACTGTGTGTGAGACTGGGGAAAAAGTAAGAGAAGCTCTTGAAGCTAATGTAACAACTGCACTCTTTTCCATGTGAAGAGAATCAGAGACTGTGTGTTTAAGTTTTACTATTTCTTTATCAATTAGAAGATCAAAAGCAAATGTTTTAGATGCCTTTAACTTTTGATCAGCCAGCTCTTTAAGACTATTCCATCTTCATTGTAAAGTAAAGTTTAAATGTTACATTAGACAATACTATAACCTAGAGAACTGATCCCGGTCCAAAGAGACGTGGGGCAAATCTAGGGAAGCAGAAATAAAGCATAATATATATAGTGGCGACGGAACCAGAATTCCAAATTATACGAGACTGAACTAGCATGAATTTTTAAAGTAAATAATTATCTTTTTCCTTTTTTATATACTAAAACTAGAGAGATAGTTCGAGTCTAGTTCCGCCATAGAGTAATATGAATGTTTTAAATAAATCAATATCTGTTTTTTACTAAAACCGGAAGGGATAGTTCTGATCTGATTTCGTCATCGACTATACATGACTAGTATGAATATTTTAAATAAACCATCTTTTTTTACTAAAACCGGAGAGGAATAGTTCCGGCCTGGTTTCGCCGACCACGATAAGTAGTAGACAGATTTAGTGTAGTTTTATTATCATCATTCTAACCAGAGACATTGTAATGATATATTAATAATCATCATCCTTTCACTTTTTACTCACTCACTGTAAGTTGCAGGCACATGTTTACATACCCAAGATCTATGCTATAATTCTGAAATATCTATGTGCTAATGTGTCTGCAAGATTTGAAATGTCTCAAGTAAAACACTGTCACTCCAAAGGGTTCTGTGCAATTTATGTAAAACATAATCAAATCAAACTTATATGAATTTACAACTCGCTTGGCATTACAGAAATTCTAGTTGTTAAACGATGGTACTTTTTGGTTAGTCCGGATCTCGTCGAAAGTAAAAGTTAAAGAACAGAACAGAACAAGCCCTACAAGGCTGATTAAAGTCCATAACAGTTTTGAAAAAGCAAATTAATCCTGATCCAAACATATAATAAACTATGGAAACAATAAATCGTAAGTGTTGATTTACCTCATGATGTTGTGAAAGGGGCAGGGTGCTAATTTAATAAGTGTGATCAAAATATGCAGAATTTTGATCTGCAGAAAGTGTAATCACAATCCTCAAGTTAGCATCTCTGGAGATTTCTGTTTTAGGATACAAAGAGCAAGAGAGACTTGTCGTTATTTCCATAGAAGAGAGACTGTTTCCGTAACAACAAAACCACAAAATGCAGTCCATAACGTTAATAACATGTCTTCGAGTAGAGAGACTGTTTTCGTATAAAAAAGAAAGTCATTTTTCCGCATGCTAATATCGAATTCTAAACAAAAGTGTGACATTATTTTCCACTAATGTTGGTTTCTCAGAAGCCAAGATTCCTATTTTTCACCAGATCCCCATACAGAGTCATTATCAGATTTAAGAGTCAGTGACAGAAAATGACTTTGCAATAGTTGGCACTCAATGATTATGAATAGCATACTCAAGAGCCTTTTTCTTTTCCTCTTGTATGTATAGATATAGTCCTGAAATGATTGTCATATATTTGGCTCACCATTACTAAAAGCTTAATTCCTCTTTTTTCCTCAAATTAATGAGCAACCTTTGATTAAAGATAAAGGGTGTTTTTGACATATGAATAAAAAGAAAGAAATGAAAAGGAAAAGAGAGAGGCTAGCCTTTACTTTCTTTTATTTTATCTCAACTTTTTTCTTAATTTTGTTTATGATCTTCTTTGGTTCTTAAATTTTGACTAGGAAAGAAGAAGAAAAATTATAAAGGAAAAGCAAAGAAGAGTAAAAGGAGAGGCTTAGCTTCTTCCTTGAACTTGAAGCCATCTTTTGTTCTTGAAGATGTTTGATTTATTAAGCCTCTACACACTTGAAGTTTCTCACATTCTATCAACTTTTCTTTCCTTTTTTAGGAACCCTAGTATTACTCAAACACTTATAAATCTTTGTTCCTTCTCAAAGTCCATCAAACTCATTTTTCATGAGATTTTTTCAACTAAAAATGCTACCTTTTTTGGTTTTGGTTCTAACACTCTTATCTAGTGTGAGTTCCTCTGTTTCATCCTCTGTAAATAATGACTTTCATGCTCTAGTTACACTTAAACAAGGCTTTGAGTTCACTTCTCCGGTCTTAGATAGTTGGGATTCTTTGAAGCCAAGCTCATTTTGTTCTTGGGTGGGAATCAAATGCCATAGAGGGAGAGTCATCTCTCTCGAATTGTCGAATATGAGTCTTGGTGGCTCTGTTTCCCCTGTTGTTTCAAGTCTTGACATGCTCACTGAACTCTCACTAGATGGTAACAACTTCACTGGAGAAATCAGGATATCAAATTTGAGTAGCCTTCGGATTTTAAGAATATCGAATAATGTGTTTAGTGGGAGATTGGATTGGGACTACTCAAGCCTGGAGAACTTGGAAGTCCTTGATGTTTATAACAACAATTTCACTTCTCCACTGCCTTTTGAGATTTCTAGTCTCAAGAATCTCAAGTATTTGGACTTGGGAGGAAACTTTTTCTTCGGAAAAATTCCTAGAAGTTATGGGAGTTTGCTTAGGCTTGAGTACTTGTGTCTTGCAGGAAATGATCTTCATGGAAAAATTCCAAATGAGTTGGGATATTTAACCAACTTAAAAGAGATATACTTGGGATATTACAATGAGTTTGAAGGTGGGATCCCAAAGGTGTTTGGCAACTTGGTTAATCTAGTCCACATGGATCTTTCGTCGTGTGGATTGGATGGTCCAATTCCTCCTCAGTTGGGAAACTTGAAGTCACTTGACACTCTTTTCCTACACATCAATGCATTGTCAGGTCAAATTCCAAAGGAACTTGGTAATTTAACAAACTTGGTTAATCTTGATCTTTCGGCCAATGTATTATCCGGGGAAATTCCATACGAATTCATTCACCTTCAAAAGCTCAAACTTCTGAATCTTTTCATGAACAAATTACATGGGTCCATACCAGATTTTGTTGCAGACTACTCGAATTTGGAGGTTCTAGGGCTGTGGAGGAACAACTTCACAGGCCTAATACCTCAAAATTTAGGCCAGAACAGGAGGCTAAAAGAGGTTGATTTATCTACAAACAAACTCACTGGTAGAATTCCTCCAGATTTATGTGCTTCAAATCAGCTCACAATCTTGATTTTGCTTCACAATTTTCTCTTTGGATCGATACCGGAGGACTTAGGCACATGTTCCACCCTTGTTAGGGTGAGACTAGGGGATAATTACTTGAATGGTAGCATTCCAAAGGGCTTCATATACTTGCCTCAGCTGAATTTAGTTGAGCTGCAAAACAACTATTTGTCTGGAACACTATGCGATGACGGAAACTTCACCACAAGTCCATCAAAAATGGAACAGCTTAATCTGTCAAACAATCAAATTTCAGGTTCTTTACCAACTTCTCTTTCAAACTTTTCAAATCTGCAGATCCTTCAACTTGATGGAAACAAATTCACAGGTTCAATTCCTTCTTCGTTTGGTGAATTCCAGCATTTGTCAAAGCTTGATCTCAAATTAAATTCTTTTTCTTCTCAGATTCCACCAGAAATTGGAAATTGCTTTCACTTGACATATCTAGATTTGAGCCAAAACAACCTTTCGGGTTCAATTCCCCCTCAAATTTCAAATATTCGTATCCTAAACTACTTAAACTTGTCAAGAAATCACTTGAGTGAGACCATTCCTAAATCTATTGGCTCCATGAAAAGCCTCACCACGGCAGATTTTTCCTTCAATGATCTCTCAGGTAAACTACCTGAATTGGGTCAATTTTCATTCTTCAATGCTTCCTCATTCGCGGGTAATCCTCAACTTTGTGGATCTCTTTTAAACAATCCATGTAATGTTACTGAAATCACAAGTCAGCCGGGAAAATCCCATGGCAACTTCAAGCTAATATTTGCTCTAGGCCTACTATTTTGCTCTCTAGTTTTTGCTGTTGCAGCAACTTTCAAGGCCTGGTCATTCAAAAAAAGTGGCTCTCATTCTTGGAAAATGACAGCGTTCCAGAAGCTCGATTTCACAGTTTTAGATGTCGTGGAATGCATCAAAGATGGAAATGTTATAGGCAGAGGTGGAGCTGGTATCGTATACCATGGGAAAATGCCAAATGGGGTCGATATTGCAGTAAAAAAGCTTGTTGGAATTGGCGCAAACAGCCATGATTACGGCTTTAAAGCTGAGATTTGTACACTAGGCAATATTCGACACAGAAACATCGTCAAATTACTGGCATTTTGCACAAACAAAGATACGAATTTGCTTGTTTACGAGTACATGAGGAATGGTAGCTTAGGAGAGGCTTTGCATGGTAAAAAGAGTGGAATCTTGGGCTGGCATTTGAGGTACAAAGTTGCTGTTGAAGCTGCTAAAGGATTGTGTTATCTTCACCATGATTGTTCACCACTAATCGTTCATCGCGATGTAAAATCAAACAACATCTTGCTGAATTCAAGCTATGAAGCTCATGTTGCAGATTTTGGGTTGGCAAAGTATCTTATGGATGGCGATGCTTCTCAGAGCATGTCTGCAATTGCTGGTTCTTATGGTTACATTGCTCCAGGTACATACAAAATTTTAAATTTTCTTCGTATTTCTTATTGAAGTTGATTAAATTGCTAATAAACATAAAAACTAGCAAATAATTTCGATTAAGTAGCCTAGAATCATATTATATTTATGTTGCGAAAGGCATTTAATTTTTGTTCATGCATGCATGAGTAATCTGAGTAGTACCATTCAAGTACCCTTGTGGTCTTAGGCTCCAGGTCCTTGACAAACGTTAACAAAACGAGCCACCGTAAATTAGTGCATCCAAGAGCTGGAACCCAAACATGAAATTGAGAAGGGGCATCTAGATACCAACTTGACATCAATGATTATCAGAAATCAGAAGTGGAGTACATAGTAACACTATCAGTTAGTAGGACCAGATCACAACCCTAGTTTTCACTAAAGTGACAGATCAAACCACACCCGTGATTTTGGTGTCGAAAAAAAAGAAAAAAACAGCTAAACTGCAGCATTTTATGGGTAAGCACACTAGATCTTAGCCCCATTGTTTTGTGCAGAATGAATTGTGGGGTCCAATTTTTTGTTTATGATCAGAAAATCTGACAGAATCTGACATGCGACGAATGTCTAAAGTTACATTGTCGGGTACCGTGAAAGGCGACTGTCGTGCCCATTGTCCCTTGCACTTATATAATCCAACATATAATTTTGCTGCTCGATGATAAAATTTTAAATACTCACGCATACATAATTTCGTTAGTAAAATGGTTAATTTTTTCTCCCTTTTATGTTCTACATTGCAGAATATGCGTATACCATGAGAGTGGACGAAAAGAGTGACGTTTATAGCTTCGGAGTGGTCCTCCTCGAGCTTATTACCGGCCGTCGTCCTGTGGGAGATTTCGGTGATGGTGTTGACATTGTTCAGTGGGCGAAAATCACAACAAATTTTCATAAGGAGAAAGCGAATCAAATATTCGATAAGAAACTATCGAATGTGCCTCGAGAAGAAGCTGAGCATTTGTTTTTCGTATCCATGCTCTGCATCCAAGACAATAGTATCCAAAGGCCAACAATGAGGGAAGTGGTTCAAATGTTATCAGAATTCTCTCGTCATATTCCCGGTTATCCCGCTTTAGCTTCATCAGTCGTTTGTCAGAAACCCGAAAATGAAGAAGTTTGTATAAATGTCCAACAAGAATCACTGATTTCAGTTTAAGAGATTTACAATTTGTTTGTTTAACAATTGATGCATGTGTATATCCGATTTTAAAATTTAGTCTCGCTGCTAAAGTATAGTTGCAAAATGAATTACTCCACTTTCTTTGTCCAAACCGGTTGTCTACGTTACTTTCTGGACGCATTCTGAGACTATTATAAAATATTTTTTTTAAATTTTTTTTCATTAGTTTGACGTTTAAATTTTTATTCAAAAATTTTTAAAAAGAGCACGTAAACAAAGTGCTGAAAGGTTTTATGTCGTGTGTTCGATTCTCGGACAATTCTCGTAATAAAATACCCTTTTATGATCCCATAAATTTACAAAACAAAAATGAGAAAAAGGAAAAAACTGATCACGATCTTTGCGCCATTTGTGCATGAAAAATAAGAGCCGTCCGATCAGAATATTGAAACTCTATATTACGAACACATCTCAGCTTTCTCTTCACTCTGGAAACCGTTCTAACACTAATCATATATTGTTTACGAATATACATACATTACACACACACAATCTAAAACCTAAAAACATTCACATCGTCGCTGGCGGCTTTTGTCGTTTTCTCCACTGTTGTTGTAACGAGGTTTGTTCTTTTTTGTCCTGTTGTTGTCCTTTCTTGACATGTTTATATACGAAATTAACCTGCGATTCACTTAGTTTTTATTTTATTTTATATACGCTTTTGTTTTTGTGATCTTTCCGCAGAAATTATGCATGTTGATATGTTTTTTGAGATCGAAGAAAAATGGGGGTAATTACTTGGCAATACTGTGGGTGAAAAAGATTTTTGTGGGCTTGACGGAACCGGAATTCTGAAATAGCGGGGAACTATAATGATTGATCGAAAATGATTTTAATCAATAATCAGGCTTGTTCGAAAAAAAATACTTTTTTAGTTTCTGAAATTTAGCATGACCTTTGGTGTAGGTTAGCCCCTTGATTCTGTCGAGTGTAGGTTTCAATAAGAGACCGATACGATAATGATTGTTGACTAAAGTCGGGCTTATCTTAAAAAAATGTCAATTATTGATTTTTGAAATTGAGCATGACCTGTACCTCACATTAGCCCCTGGTTCCGTCATGACGCAAGTTTTATCTGAAAATGATTCATATATAGAAATAAGGGGCATGAAATTGTATCCTTTGTGATGATTATGAATGATGGTATTTTTGTATTTAAAGTTTGATGTTCTGTCCTTACAAAAAAAAAATAAAAAATTTGATGTTCTGTTCTTTACAAAATCGAACAAAGTAATACCTATTGCCCATTGCATCTCCCTTGTAGAACAGTTAGCAATGGAAATGAGCCCTCTACTACTGTTACCTCTACTAGTGACAGATAAACTGATTTCCTAAAGACCCCGGTTACACGGCTTACAGTGCGTGCCTTATAAGAAGGTGAAGATATGATAAATGTGAATTTGTGTTATTTCAAGGATTGTATCATTATATGCACTTAATGAGTATATAATGCAATGATGTGAAATAAACTTCTGTATAAACGATAGAAGGATTAAGTGTTGTTTGATTAGTATGAAGAAGCATTTAGTTTCTCTGTTTCTGTTTGATGCCTTGCATGAATAATAAGGATGTTACTTATGTTTGAAGCTTTATTTATCATTCATCTATATTCTATAATGTCTTTCTTCTCGACATCAAGTCTTTTTACCTAAGAAACAGAGGATAGTCGGTGTATACCACATGCTGTGTTTATAGATGTATTGGTTTCTCTTCCAGTTATTTTAGCGGCGGAAGTTCATGATGGATATGTCTGGAGAGAAGAAAATGGAGCAATGTATCCTTTGTCTGTACTTACTTTTCCTAGAGTACACATTTTCTGCACTTTATCACGATTTTTGCTAGATACATTATTGTAGTTGTGTTCGATCTTGGCAAAAGCATTTTAAACCTAGCAGACATTCATTTCAGGCAAGTTTGGATGATCATGATTGATCACACTATAGCATTTTGGTATTTTTTGAAGTAGCTGTCTTAATGAAGATGACTAATTGGTGGATTTTTATTGCTCGTGTCCTTGTTTATTTCAGATAGCTAGGGTGGTTCTATTAGTATTAGTACTGTCACTGTACTAATAGTACATGATCTACTTTTAGAAACTGAACATTAAGGGCTGTAATTGTTACCAATGTAGCTGTTATCTGGTAATTTCTTAACTAAACTTTGCAGCTGAAACAGTTGTTCCAGAGCTCAAGTCTGATGTATATACTCCTATAATCGAGGAAGTAGGGGTAAGCCATTAGTAATCCACCCCAGATTTAACCAAATATTTGCTGCTTTTTTGAGAATAGATTTGCTCAATGCCACTGTTAATAACTGTTGCTTTTCTTGTGAAATTTCACTGTCATAATATGTGATGTCACTGGTCCTACTGGACTATGTTCATGGACCATTATTTGTTTGCATAATTTTTCTTTATACATTGAGTTTTAGCTTCTAGTTACTGCATCATGAACAATAACTAGATATATGATTGTTATTTGTTTTGCTGAAACCTCCAAGAACAACTGTATGCAACGTTAGGTGGGAAGAAATTACCATAAATCTGTGTCCCTCTTGGCCTTTTGTTTTCTTGATCAAACTTTTTGAAAGAGTTTTATGCTAAACTTAATGTCACTTCATGGATTTATTGGTTTACGATGATAAAATGGTTGGTACTTGGTATCAGGATGTGATTTTCACTGCTTACAGCCTTCCACTAGCAATTGTTACTACCATTTGCATTGTAATTGATGTTTCTTATGAATTACCTATTAATTACCAGGCTGCTGGTGAAAAAGGAATGAAATCAAACACTACATCATTTATATCTTATTCGGAAGATGTTATACATACTGTGAACGGTAAGGCTGATCTGATATCAAGTGGCAGGGCATGTTCTTTTCTGTCTGTAGTATATAATTGTTACTAAGATTACTGAACTGGTGCTGTCCTAGTGTCTTTTGCATTTTAATCGCTATCGTATCCTAGCAAATCTAATGATAAATAATATAGTATCCTTATAATTCACCTAAGATGTCTAAGCCATGTATGTATAATGTCCGACTTCATTTACCTGCTTTTCCAGATTTTCTGCCAACAAGAAAACAAAATCAAAGAGTGTCTTCGTCTATATCTCTCACCTTCATTAGGCCTAAGAAATGTATAGTCTGGTATCAGAGCTAAATACAGAATCTAATAACAAAGATACAAGGCAAATAAGTGATCAGAGTACATAGAGACCGTTTCTATGGGTCTATGCAGTGTTCTTAGGCCAAGAGTTATGGAAATTTTAATTAGGCAACCAAGGAAATAATTCCTTTAAATCCTATAAACCTTATGCAGGACAGCAAATTTTTCCTAGATCTTTATAAATTGCTTATGTAAATGTTTTATTAGAATTTTTGCTGATCATTGATAATATAACTTTTATTTTATAATTCGAGAAAATAGATTTTTTTGTCACCGAACTTATTATGTTTTTAGAAACTTGCCACTCAACTAATTTTTTTTTCCTTTAGTCACTGATGTTAGGTTCGGAATTTTTTTTGCCACTAAAGTTAGGTTCGGATTTGATTATTACCATTATATTAATTCTTTGTAGTATTATTAAAATATATTGATAACCTGTAATATTTTGATGATTTGATGTATGTCTATCTTTATATACAGTACTTTTATGTACCCAAGATCGTTTATCTTTGGTGATAAGAGTTAAACACGCATTTTACAGTTTCTAAAAGTGTACTCTCATAGATTATTTTATTTTTTCTTCCGAATAAAAATTTAGTGTTTGAATTTTTATACGCAAAAAGAAAATCTCATAAATCATTGAAGATTAAGTTTTCCTCTCTATTTATTCATCTTTATCTTGTAAATTATAATAAGATAAAGTTATTAAAAATTATGAGGATAAATTTAAGAGAGATCTTAGGCTGAACTAGGTGATTGAAACTTTAATAGTGAAAGATGATGCATCGTATCACTCAATTAGACTTTATTTTATCATGAAGAGCATAAATTATTTGAAGTCATTGATTCCATACTGATGATTTAATGAATTTCTAGAATTCTAATTACGATTTTTCCTGATTTTAATATGATACCACCTCATTTTATGTTATTATTGCTATATACAAAGATATAAACATACATCATATTATCAAAAAATTATATACTATCACTATGTATTAATGATGCTACAAAAAATTATCACAATGCTAATAATCATATCTGAACCTAAGTTAGTGACTAAAAACAAATCCAAACCTAACATCAGTGACTAAAAGGAAAAAAAAATTAATTGAGTGGCAAGTTTCTAAAAACATAATAAGTTCGGTGACAAAAAAATCTATTTTCCCTTTATAATTCTGTATTCGAGAGTTAATGAAAATGTAACCAGTTATAATTAGTTAGAAACCATTCTGTCATTAGATTTTACTTTATTCTTTTTCCCTCTTATATGAATGTTATATATGAAAAAAAATCTCAATGCAATCACAACTAAAATGATTATTCACAATATATTCGACCTTCTGTCTCGGTCCTCTGGTATACAGAATTCTTGTATTCTCATATGTTATTACTCGCAGGTTAGCTTATTAGTGCACAAGCCGTACATGGACATAGCTGTCTGCAGTCATGTTGTTGAAAATTTTAAAATATTAGTTTAAATGGGAGTTCAGTGCAGAAATATAAATCTTCATGTTTATTAAACATGTAGTAATTTGGCAGAGAGTTACGATGCACTGTTTTCTTCGGATTTTGTATTTCTTAGTCAGACTACTCTGAGATTAACTGCTTTTCTGTCCTATACCGTTTCAGGATACAATAGAAATTCTAATTCATTGGATGAAAGTTACTTTGGTGGCAGCAATGAGTCATATACAGTATGTTTCCTTTAAGTTATCTTTTTATGAGTTCTCTTATTGCTATGATACGGCTTCTTCTATAAGTAACTAATTCATAAGACTCGATTATCACATAATGGTGTGAGCATTAGAGATTTATCTTCCTTATGTTTTTTTCACCTTTTGTCTTTCAGGGTACCACAACAAATAACTTCTTTACTATCTCCCTGGCTGTAGTCTTATATTACCGGGACTTTGATGGGTGTTGATAGGCAACAGCCTCCTTTTTTATCAGGTTCTCTACAGGGGTTTGACTCATTTGGATCTGGCACCATGCCAAATGACACTTGGAATTCAGCATATGTTTGTGATGCCATGAAAAGCACCACTGATGTCGTCGGGAGAGAAAAGTCTAGTTTTGGTTCTACTGTTATAGAAAAACCAAAGGGTTTCAGAAACAACATAATAACAAATAATAAATTTGATAGCAGACCTTCTAACTTTCAACTGAATACGAATTCACAACGCTATGCTGCCTCACCAAATATATCCAAGTCCCATGTTCACACACAGCGTCTTAAATCATCAAATCAGGTACTGATATCATGTAATGCTAAATAATTTGCAGCATATACTTTGTTGTTATGGATTACTAGTAATATGTGGACAGCTTTCTAAACTTTTCTGGTAGAAGTGAGACATTTTTTATGACCTGATAAATTTAGAAAATCTTTAATGTTTTTTCTATGATCTAGATAAAATGATATAAGTTGTTTAGTTTTAGTTGATTCATAATACGCAACTCACTTTGGTATATTATTTAGTTCAGTCATAAAAAGAAATAGGGGTGTGCCTGTGGCCTGGTAAATGAGATGTTAACCACTATTTTGTTTGTTTTCAGTTGCAGTCTTATGAATAGTGTGTCTATACAAGTTCTGGTATTAGTTCTATCAACGGTTCTGATAATAAATTTTATCTGTCGTGCTGCAGTTAAGTTCTGGTTATAGGTCAGCAGGTCAGTTTCAACCACATGGGAAATTCTCATCATACACTGCACATAACCAGCGCAGTTACTGTGCTCGAGATGCTGGTTTGAACGATAGACTTAATGCTAGAATGTGGAATGGAAGTGACGGATTCAATGAGAAAGAGAAGTCCAACATTAATGGAGAGATTGAAGCCACAACTGAACTAACTCGTGGTCCCCGTGGCCAGGGCAATAAGGATGTTTCTACACTGGTTGAGGATAAGAGGATAGGTGTACGAAGAGATCAGTATAACCTAGAAGATTTTCAAACCAATTATGATAATGCCAAGTTTTACGTCATCAAGTCATATAGTGAAGATGATATACATAAATGCATCAAATATAATGTTTGGTCAAGTACCCCTAATGGCAATAGGAAGTTAAATGCTGCTTTTCATGATACACAAGCCAAAACAAGTGATTCAGGCATGGAGTGTCCGATTTTCCTCTTTTATTCTGTAAGGGTTTGGGGAATCTTTGATATGTTAATTTTTTTCATACTTGCAAAAGTTTACTTGTGTTCAGCATTACAGTCGAATAAGTTTCTCTTAATTTTCTTCTCCTAAACTATCAGGTTAATGGGAGCGGGCAGTTTGTAGGCTTAGCTGAAATGACTGGACAGATGGATTTTGCCAAGAACATGAACTTTTGGCAGCGTGACAAGTGGAATGGGTTCTTCCCAGTGAAGTGGCACATAGTGAAAGATATTCCTAACACTCAACTGAGACACATTGTCATCGAAAGCAATGACAACAAACCCGTAACACATTCTAGGGACACTCAGGAGGTACTTATCTTCTTCACATGGCAACATTAGCTTATAAGTCTTTATGATTAAATATAAACAAGAATAAATATGTGCGGCAATATGAGTAAGTTATCATTATCACATTTGAGTACTATGTTCTTGTTGTTCTGTTTATAGCTGGTGCAGTTTTTTTTTTTTGCGGAAATATTTAGTGGATATTTATCTCCGTCTCTTCAGATTGGACTTCAGCAGGGTTTAAAAATGCTAAAAATATTTAAGAGTTATTCAGGAGTGACATCAATGCTGGATGATTTCAACTTCTACGAAAACCGCGAGCAATCACTTAAGGCGAAGAGGAACCAAATGCGAGCTCCTCAAACGGAGATCCACACCCATCATGAATACCCGGTAAGCTTCAATTCAATTTTATCTTTAATTTTGAACCCCGCCCCCAAAATCCACATCCGTCTCTTTGCTACTTGGATTCCATGAGAAGTTTCTAACGTGGATATGTGTTTAAATATTAGACTTAACGCTATTTCAAAAATATATACATGTTTATTTTGTCTAAAATAAATGTCCAAGTCCCATATTAAGTGTACACCGGTATTCGAGGCAAAATGGAGAATCTGAGTAACAAATTATGACTTGTTGTAAAGCAATGTTGACCATCTGCATACTAATGTTCTGCAGAAACATCAAAGAGCAAGAGAAAGAACAAACAGAGGACGTTTTACTCACAATAGTTTTCCAGACGCCGCATCATCCATAATCCGTCAAACAAGAAAACTCTCTATCAATCACTGAAGGCTACTGTAATGAATATAGAGTATTTTCAAGTGTCTACCAAGTATTCTACGAATAAGAGAATCGCCGTAGCCAGAATACGTTTTCAGTTAAACATTATTGAATTTTATAGTTGGATGTAGTTTACGCAATTGATTTACATTCTTACTGGATGATCGTCAACTAGTTCTTCGACATCCCTTTTGTGGATTTTTTTTCCACTTGCAGACTTACTGTCAGTGAAATTGTTTCTGATGATTGCATCGGTTTGAATCATTTATCTCTGTTTATGATATAAAGAGTTCAATTTTATCTCTGCGTTAGGCACCAGCGATGTGTCTAGGAGGGTTGTTCAAAATTGTCGTGTTATTGGGAAAAAATGTTATAATAGAAAAGTGTCAATTGCACAAATCATATAACTGTTTGGTAATTTCTTTTTTATATTGACATGTTTTGAGTTATGATATAAAAAATTATACCCTTTGTGTCCAGCTTCTTCATTCAACTTGCCACTTTCGTGTCCCCTTCGAAAAAATCTAGTTCAAAACCTTCAATTAGGAACTTTTTAATACAAGATATATAGCAAACTCAACAACATCCCTCTTGATGTAAAGAGAGAGCGCGACCCTTGACAATATGGAGTTAATTGGATCAGTTTATAGGATAGAGAGCCAGGTAAGCTCGAAGGGTGCGTAGGGCGCGCCTTTGGGGGCTTGGTTCATGGAGATGATGTTTTACCAAGGTGTTTTTTTTAAGATTACCCTTACAGAGGACATGCAGACTACCCTTTCGAGTAATACAAAGATCACCCCTCCGGGGATATGAAAACCCAGGATTCCGAAACTCATAAGAAGGTGTTGTTGATATGATCACATGATTCTTATTGAAGGCCCTCAGGGGTGGTATGAAGAAAGATCACATGTCTGGATTCTATATTCTGGTGGGTTAGCCTCATGGTGGAATTGAGGAAAAAAGGGCCAAAATAACAAAATTTTGGAGTTTAATGCCCTAAATAACGGATTTTGTAAAAATGGCCCCAAATAACAAGTAAAGACGCCAGTGTAGTAGCGTGTTGTATAAAGAGGGAACGCTAAACGCATTAGCGTTTACAACTTTAAGCCCAAGCCCAACTCTTTTTGTTTCTTTTTTCTTTTTTTAAAATAATTTTCTTAACTCCTACTCCCTCCGTCCCAGCCGGTCAAATTGACTAAACTTTGACTGAAATTTATTAATATTTTATCAATTAATAAAATAAAAAAAATATGTTACCGGAAATAACTATTAATTTACTTTAAGATGTAATTTTTAGTTTTTTAAAATAATGAGTCATTGACTTATAATTTTTGATCAAAACTTAGCCAATTTGACCAACAAAAATAGAAATGTGACAACTATTTTGGGACGGAGGGAGTTATAAAGTAATAATTGAAAATTAAATTAACAGTCAGTTAATATTTTAAGGTTCATATTTGGGTTATTAAATTGGCCGACAGTTAGGGTTTAGGATTGAGGGTGTAGGGCCGGTAGGCCCTACTCCCTCGAGCCTAAACCCTAATTAATGCGAGGCTGCAGGGCCGAAGGCCCTAAAGCCGAGAAACCGGCGGAATAAATTAATTTACAATCGTTAACATTTAGGGTTTAGGTTTGGGTTGCAGAATGATTACTTCGTACTGTATATTAAATTGGCCGACGGTTAGGGTTTAGGATTGAGGGTGTAGGGCCGGCAGGCCCTACTCCCTCGAGCCTAAACCCTAATTA
This sequence comes from Daucus carota subsp. sativus, assembly GCF_001625215.2. Lineage (NCBI taxonomy): Eukaryota > Viridiplantae > Streptophyta > Magnoliopsida > Apiales > Apiaceae > Daucus > Daucus carota. The sequence continues at coordinate 3,223,587 of NC_030389.2, forward strand.
ATGCGAGGCTGCAGGGCCGAAGGCCCTAAAGCCGAGAAACCGGCGGAATAAATTAATTTACAATCGTTAACATTTAGGGTTTAGGTTTGGGTTGCAGAATGATTAATTCGTACTGTATATTAAATTGGCCGACGGTTAGGGTTTAGGATTGAGGGTGTAGGGACTCCCTCGAGCCTAAACCCTAATTAATTCGAGACTTTAGGGCTGAAGGCCCGAAAGCCGAAAAACCAGTTTAAAAAAGTGAGCTAATATTAATAGTTTTTAATATTTTAGGGTTCATATTTAAATTTTAGAAGTATTTATTTATATCTAAAATTAAATTAATTTTATGAAAATTAAAAAATAATTCAAACAGCACAAGAAGTAACGTTTATTAATTTTAAGCTTTTGAAGCACTGCATTAAACATTGCTTTTAGTAACGTTTTATGTTTCATATTGAACACAACTGAGTATAAACGCTTCAGTGGTTAGCGTTTTGACTTTAAAAAAATTAAAAAAATCAAAAAAACCACATACGCAGACGCCATCGATAGTAGCGTTTTAGACTTTAGTTTAAAAAATTTGAAACCAAACGCTTGCACGCTACTCACACTAGCGTCTTCACTTCTTTTTTCTAAAAAAAAAAAACTAAAACGCTACACGATGTAGCGTTTTGGTTTTTTAACCAAAACGCTACACCATGAGCGTCTCTACATGTCAATGAGGGCCATTTATCGGGTATTTTGATATTTAGGGCATTAATATCTCAAATTTGGATATTTGGGGCCAACACCCGGAATTGAGACGATCGTATGTTCTAATTGTTTAGGAGGAGACCTTGCCTTGTATTTTTGTGGGTATCTTCGCCAGGGGTAAGGCTTCGTCTTTACCCCTTAAGGATGGTCACGACTATACCTGACGTCTCTTCCCATGATCGAAAAGTAGCGGTCAGTGTTACCTCCGATAGTTAGGGATAATGTCAAATCCGTGATGTACTTGGATTAGGAGTCATGTATTGGGCCTCAGGACTAGTTCTTAGCAGAGTAGGAATTTCCATCCGAGCAGAGTAGAACCACCTTGGCAGAAGACTCCTGAAGATCTTAGAAGACTTGTAGATAAGCCACCGCCTTTGTTGTGGTCTTATCTCCAAGAGGCCTACTTCTATTCGATTAGGTGTCTTGATCTCTTAGAAGTACGTATAGCTTGATCCCTAAATACAGGGTACGTAGGCATAGTAAAGGAATATCGAGAGTTGAGAGCGAGAGAGCAACCAAATAACCTTTTGATCCCAGCCATTAACGGAGGAATTTGGTAGTCAACAAAATTCGAGGTAAGTGGCCAGAATCAAGATCTGTGACGGTGGCTGTTTCTTGGAACTTGTACCGGAGAGTGGTGGTGATGATAATAAGGGGTGGCTGAGATTAGGGTTTCGAGTTGCCTCCATGTGCTCCCAACTCATGTCCCCCTAATTTTCCTGCGTACCCCTGTATTTATTGGAGATCAAGCCATTAGTAGTTATGTAGGAGACAAGCAACCTAGATGGGCTAGGGTTTCTTGTCCATGGATCGGGAACAGCTGCAGAAGCTCGCTAAGGAATGCCCAAATATTAAGGCCCATCCGTTAAATTTTAAAGATCCATTCGTTAAATTTGAATCACAATTTCTGAATGATTGACATATTCGAAAGACTTTGTTTTTGAACTGTTATAATAAATTGTTTGATAAATCTGAATGATTTAAATATGAGTTTAAAACAATCAGCATCATCTATGAATATAATATTTACAAAATTTTATTATAAATCTTGAAAATAATATTTAACACATAGTTTTTATACTAATTTGATAAGTTATTATGGTAAATGAGAAATTTGTCTAGTGTGTACCCATAAACACATGCTAAGTACTAAAATTTACGAATTTGGATGGTTTTGAGTGCTGTGGTCTATCATTATTAAAGTGTGTAAGCCAATCACAACAAGATAAATTTATCAAATTTTGTGTTTATTATGTGTTCATAGGCACACCATAAAAAACAGAATTAATTCATATATAATATATGTAACATAATTTAACTACTAGTTATTTCTAATAAAAATTTTATGCACAAAAAATGTGTATATTTAGTTGTGTATATATGAAATCAATATTGTATAATATGGGGTTATAATTAGGAAAAAATTGAAACAATTAGTATTAAATATTAATAGACACCGGTGAGAATATTAGACAACTTGAACACGTAGTATACCTTTATGGAGCGTTTAGTTTAGTTTTTTAAGCTCAACATAAAATCATATAAAAACATATATAAACAGAAGTGCGATAACCCCCTTTGGTGAAGTGAGGTAACCCCCTTTGGTGATTACATAGACTTCTTGCATCCATGAGCATGGCTCCCTGTATCAGAGTCTATAAATCATTAAGACAACAAGCTAATTAATTCGGTTTTTCTGAAAAGTTAAAGCAAAATAGGTGCAGGGCAAAGCAGTTAAAGTTTCTTAATATTCTTTTCACATAAGACTTTGGTACGGGGTGGATGGAGTATTTTTTTGATAAATTTATGCACATAATCAAAAAAAATTCAAATATATAATATTAAACTGAAAAGAGTTTTTAATAGTCTAGCTGTGATAGATAAATGTCTAGATCATTGGTTCATTTGTTTTGGTCAAACAATATCTGCTGAAACTTGCTCGGTTCATGAGTTCATACTGAATGAAAATTGTCCTATGAGATATGTACTCCCTCCATGTTGCAGTGAAATTATGTAAAGTTCGTTCTCAGGGAAGGACTGAATACAATCTCAAACCAAGTATATTATTCCTTTCTATTTAGAAGTTTTGGAGAAAACTTGTGTTTTTACAATCAACTAAATTAAACTAATAAAGCAATTAAAAGTGTGAATTATCGATGATAAAATGCAATCCAAGAATTAGGTTTCTTTGTTGGCTACAATAAATGTCAATCAATTGTGATATGCAAGTGTCTACTATGCTAAAACAATCCTTTCGAATAATTATATAATCCTCTCCCAAGGCAAATCATAATATCCACAATCATCCTCTAAAAGCCATTCCCGTTATAAATTAAATCACAATTGTAAATGACTAAGCACCAAGGATCTCATGTCTCATAACTCACATAATAATCTCCCAATTAATTAAGTGAGTTATGTCTGTCATATCATGTACAAGAAATACAAATCCTTTCTCGATTCATTATAAATCCTATGAATTCAATTACAGGTTCGCGATTCCTATAACCGTGTTAAGCGCTCAATGATAGCTTAGCATACATAGAGAAATCACAATATCAGATCAGACAAACATATTAAGACAACAAATACTCCCTAATCATTGGCTTAGAGGATTAGTTACCCATAGCAATTAAAGAAAACATGTATATATAGATAACTGAAATCATGTCACAAGAGCAAAAGAGTAAAGAAAATACAACTTGACGAAATCTCTCGAACTAGGACCGAATTCCTTCAATCCTTGCTCAGTTCTCTCAATAAGCTTTCGCTCTCTCCCTCCCTCTCAATACAAGCAATATCTGATATCTCTCTAATGATACAAACCCTAATAATAATAGTGTTTTTAATGGTTTTCTTGGAAAATAAATCCTATTTTCTAAAATAAATTGGATTCTGAAAAGAAATTCGTAGTCTAACTTTCAGGCCTGATTCTGGGCTAATCCATTGGTCTTTTGATATATGAACCTCTTTAAACTAGTAGAAAATTCCAATATATTCGTGTGGGCTGTAGAATCCCCCGATTCTGACATACGGAACTCAAGTTATGACCCAAATAAATTTGCTGCCCATAAAGTCCGAATTTCCATCTAAATAAGCCCAAATAAGCTTGATTTAATCCAACTTTAGGAATATTTATTTTCCTGCCATTAAATACTTAAAATCAATTAGTAAAACCCCGATTATTTACTAAATACTAAAATTATGGGAATAAAATCATATAAAAACATATATAAATATATGTTCTATTACTTCATCCCCTTTTAACTGGCCATTTTGAATTTTGACCAGTCAAATTTACTATAATTTAACTCAAATTTACATATATCATATAATTGAGAAAAATAATAAATATTATATATTTGAAATTTTCCTTGGTTCATAAATTTAACGAACAAATAATGCTGACTTCTATGGGGTAAGGGACGATTGCAGTATTCAACTGGTCATCCAACTTCTCCTGAAAAATAAGAGATAAGGTTTGGTAATAACCTTTTCAATTCTCTATTATTATGCAGCCATATATCCACATATTAGCATACGGTTGAAACTCAAGATTGGCTATAAATACTACAAGAAGATGAGATAAACACAAGTCATCTACATCTACTCAAGCATATTTATCAAGATATAATATCACTATAGTTCACGAATAGAGTGTTTTTTGTCTTCTATTTGGTCTCTGCAGGGGTTTGACTCATTTGGATCTGGCACAATGCCAAATGACACATGGAATTCAGCATATGTTGTGATGCCATGAAACGCACCACTGGTGTCGTTGGGAGAGAAAAATCTAGGTTTTCAACTGAATACGAATTCACAACGCTATGCTGCCTCACCACATATCCAAGTCCAATGTTCACACAGCCTCTTAAATCATCAAATCAGGTACTGATATCATGTATTCCTTAAGAATTTGCAGCATATACTTTGTTGTTATCGATTACTAGTAATACGTGGGCAGCTTTCTAAAATTTTTTCTGGTAGAAGCGAGACATTATTTATGACCTGATTACTTTAAAAAACCTACATGCTTTTTCTCTGATCCAGATAAAATGATATAAGTTGGTTTGTTTTAGATAATTCATAATGTGCAACTCACTTTGGTATATTATTTAGTTTAGTAAAAAAGAAACGGGGGTGTGCCTGTGGCCGGGTAAATAAGAGGTTAAACTCTATTTTATTTTGTTCGCTTGCGGTTGCAATCTCATGAATAGTGTGTCTGTACAAGTTCTGGTATTAATTTTATGGACGGTTTAAAGGTTTTTATTAATTCTTCCGGACCTGATTATTGTAAGACAATAAATTTTATCTATCGTGCGCGCTGCAGTTAAGTTCTGGTTAGATCAGTGATAGAGTATATATTTATATATATTTTAGATGATAATTATTCTCATATTAATTGTATTTTGCATTTAATTGGATATGTATTAATTATATTTTAATGTTTTACTGTAGGGAGCACGGAATTCTAAATTGGAAAAGATTTCGGATAAATTAGAACAAAATTTGGATTTGTTGGCTAACTGCGCAAGAAATATTGTTTGGGCCGTATCTGGAATTCTAGAAATCAGATTTGGGCGATTCAACAGCCCATGCGAACATAATTTAATTTTATAACATTCTTGATAGGTCCAGATGTCAGTATATATGCTAAAACAGCTCAGGAACAGAGAAGAAAGTCAACTATGAATTTTGACATTGGAAACCTATTGAGTTTTGGAATTTCCATGTATATTCCTATTAGAATAAATACACTTATGTATTAGCTTTTAGATGAGAGAGAATATTACATACAGAGAGAATAGAGCAACCAAGGAGAAGAGAGAGGATCAACAAAGTGAAGAACCCGTGTTGTGGATTTCTACATAGGATTTCTTTTCTACATCTTTACTTAGTATTGTATTCTCTAACTCTTTACGAATTTATACGTTGTATCTTGATTATGGTTGGCTAATCTCTATTGTTGGAACGCTGTTTTGAAGTCCTAAATTTTATGACAATTATATTTTGATTTTCCGAGATATGTTCTTGATTGCACTTATATATACGTCAATTCTTATAGATATTCTTGAATTAACTGTGGTATGTGGACATCGGATTCAGTTATGTGATTGATATATTTGTAAAGTCAATTAATCTTTCTATGTGATCCATGAGATTAATTGTATCAGTGTACGTGTAATCCGTTTTAGCCTTTCTATGTGGTCCCTGGGGTTTTCCGGATAGTAGAGCTTGTTTCAATGTGGGCCATGGCACTTAAGTTCTCTATAAGTGTCTTCCAGAACATATCATAAGAGTTTCAGAGTATGTCATGAGTTTTGTGGTGGATTAACATGCTTTTCAACATGCTTCTTTAATTATGAAAAAAACACTTGCTTTAGTTTAATAATTAGTTTAATCAATAGTTAAAAACAAAATCCAACTATTATCTCTTTACAAAATTGAAGTTAGCCCTTACCCTTAAATTCACTACATTATATACGACATATAAGAGTTTAAATTGAGTCACATCAGTAGGTCAGTTTCAACCACATGGGAAATACTCATCATATACTGCAAATAACCAACACAGTTGCTTTGCTCGGGATGCTAGTTCGAATGATACTTAATCCTAGCATGTGGAATGGAAGTGACGGATTCAATGAGAAAGAGAAGTCCAACATACATGGAAAGATTGAAGCCACAACTAAACTAACTCGTGGTCCCCGTGGCCAGGGCAATAAGGAAGATGATATAGTGAAGATGATATACATAAATGCATCAAATATAATGTTTGGTCAAGGACCCCTAATGGCAATAGGAAGTTAAATGCTGCTTTTCATGATACACAAGCCAAAACCAGTGATTCAGGCATGGAGTGTCCGATTTTCCTCTTCTATTCTCTAAGGGTTTTGGGAATCTTTTATATGTTAACTTATTTTTTACCATATGATTTCTTATCATACTTGCAAAAGTTTAAATGTGTTCAGCATCATAGTCGAATATATAAGTTTCTCCTAATTTTCTTCTCCTAAAATATTAGGTTAATGGGAGCGGGCAGTATGTAGGCTTAGCTGAAATGATTGGACAGATGGATTTTGCAAAGATCATGAACTTTTGGCAGCGTGACAAGTGGAATGGGTTCTTCCCAGTAAAGTGGCACATAGTGAAAGATATTCCCAACACCCAACTAAGACACATTGTCATCGAAAGCAATGACAACAAACCTGTAACACATTCAGTAGGCACTCAGGAGGTACTTATCTTCACATGGCGACATTAGCTTATAAGTCTATATGATTAGATATAAACACTGCATATGAAAACAAGGATTAATATATGCGGCAATATGAGTAAGTTATCATTATCACATTTGAGTACTATGTTCTTGTTGTTCACTTTATAACTGGTACAGTTTTTTTTTTGCTGAAATATTTAGTGGATATTTATCTCCGTCTCTTCAGATTGGACTTCAGCAGGGTTTAAAAATGCTAAAAATATTTAAGAGTTATTCAGGAGTGACATCAATGCTGGATGATTTTAACTTCCACGAAAACCACGAGCAGTCACTTAAGGCAAAGAGGAACCAAATGCGAGCTCCTCAAACAGAGATCCGCAGCATCATGAATACCCAGTAAGCTTCAGTTCAATTTTATCTTTAATTTTGACACCCCCCTCAAACAGATATCCGCACCCATCATGAATACCCAGTAAGCTTCAGTTCAATTTTATATTTAATTTTGACCCCCCCCCCCTCCCCAAATCCACATCCATCTCTTTGCTACTTGGATTCCATTAGAAGGGTCTGACGTGGATATGTGTTTAAGTATCAGACTTAAACCTATTTCAAAACGTAAAAGAAGACCGACTAGATTACCAACTTTTACGGCGATTAAAATATTCTTATTACCGATATTATGTGTTGTAAATAAAACATACATGATGACATGCATATATAGGCGGGTCCTTGCAAGTAGGGCTGAGCATTCGGTCAGTTCGGTCCAGAACCGGACCGAACTGAAGGAACCGAAAACCGAATTAGCATTTTTTTCTCGGACCAAACCAGACCAAAATTATGTTATGGACCAAACCGGAATCGAACCGAAATAATTCGGTTCGGTTCGGTTCTTCCTCAAAGAACAGAATTTTTCTATAAAAAAAATGAAACAGCAAGTCTAACAAATTTACAAAAGTTGAAATAAACATGGAATGATGCTGGTTTGTTGATGTGAAGGCTGCAGACATTTATTCTCCAAGCATCAGTCTCCAAGCATTAGTCTCCAAACAAGTAAGCTACTGCCTAGTGCCTAATTAAGCTATTTAGAGCAACCACAGTGCTTGGGACTACTTTCATTTTCTGACTCCACGCAGATACCACATAAGCAAAAGTAGTCCTGGGATAGCAAATGGTCTTGAACTCCAATGCTTGAGCCCGGCCCAAGAAGGTGGGACTGACCACCAAACCACAGTTCCATGCAATGCAACAATTTATACAATCAGCGACCCGAGGACATTTCACGTGGCTCTCAATGCATCAAATGGGATAACGTTGTAGTTGCTCTAAAAATCTGTAATCAAGCATTCAAGGTGCTGCAAGTTTGTAATCAAGGTACTGCACCTATTTCAATTTACAAGCTTTGTATATAAAATGCTTGAAAAACCGAGACCCTGGCTATTAATCAGAAAATGCAACAAAAATTAGCTTAAATTAAGAAAAATGATAAAATATTATGATAACCTAGCACACAACAAGAAGTTAAGCTTGAGGAGATTTGAATCGCGTATGCTGATTGCTGCTTGGATTGATGTTTGTTACTGGTTTGATATTAGGGTTTAGGAATTAGGCGGGGGCAAACGGGTCTGGATGTTTGCACTGGACAGTGGGCAAAACGTATAACTATATTATGTATAAGTTATAAGTTATATATTTAATATCTTCAATCAATATAAATAGTTCGATTCTTTTGGTCCGGAACCGAATTTTTTTCAAAAGAATCGGAGCAAACAGGAATTTAATTCGGTCCGGACCGAAAAATCGAAAAAACCGAATTTCTGAAAAAAAGAAACAAAACTGGACCGAATTTTCACAGTTCGGTTCGTTTTTGGTTCGGTTTTCCTCAGCCCTACTTGCAAGTGTAGAGGTATATGGGCTTAAGTGAATGGGGACCAATATTTAGATATAGTTTCGGAGAAATTGCATAAATAATATCTAGTCCTAGAGTTTAAATATATGGTTTAAAGATGCGTGTTTAAAATTTTTAATCAAAAATATTAAAAAAATTAAGTTTATTAATACTTCTACGGAAGTGTTATAGTATACATATAAATATATATATATATAGCGGGCCGGAAATGATTGAATTCTTGCAGTGATATAAATTTTAGTGTGAACTGTGTTACTTTGTGAAAATTGTCGTAACAATGCAATAACAATTCCTTAAAAAATTTAGAAAATATCTAAAATTATCAAGTATTTACTAACAAATATTAAAAAACACTACAAACGATTTATAAGTCATGATTTAATACACAATCTAACAATTTATAGAAAATTAGTTCCAAGAGTATTTCGAAATACAAATCGTTGATAATATCATCCGTGTTAATGTTTTCTTGAAATACCTTTTTGATTGATAAAATAGTAAGATCATTCAATAATTCCCGTGACATTGAGAATATGAAGTAACTTTTTATCAACTTTAAGTGTATAACTTTGAATAACTTCTTTTCCTTGATGTCACCTTCACCGGAACTTTGGAACTCTACTAATTTTTTTAATCAATTTTAATATTTGCTCTTTAATTTGACAAAAAAAGTGATATTATAATTATATAGAGTAAATTTCAATGGAGACTTTGGAGACCATGCATATTCTACAACTAAAACATTACAAAACGTATAATTTTACCAATCATATTAATAAAAATCAAAGTTTAATTAAAAATCTTGAAAAATCATATATATTTTGACATTGCGGAACATATGCCCCGCAAAATATGTCTAACTTGTAAAATGTACACTTTTTTTAAAATTATAATGAAATAAAACTGTTTATATAACATGCTTCGTAAAAAATTAAATTGTGTAATATTTTAGTTGTTGAAAATGCATGATTTGCTAGGTCTCCAATATAAAGTAGTCTTTACGGAATTTTAACAGGAAAATTTTGGGCCTCATTTTAAGTTTAGGCCTGGGCGTTTGCCCTTCTAGACTACCCGATCAGGACCGGCCTGAGTTGTACTATAGGAGGATGGGTTTGGTGAAGAGGTTAAGAGAGATATTAATGAAAGAGGTCCCGTAGGGGCAACATTGCCAAAGTTGTAAAAGAAACTGTGTTGGACAAGGATGGGGATAAAATAAGGAGAAAGTCCAAATATGCGAGCAAGAGTGGGAAAGAGAGTGGAGACAAATATTCAGATACACTTGCAAAGGAGTAGCCTAAAACTTTGTAAATCTTCTTGCATGCATGAGCATGGCTCTGTCCCAAAATCCATCTGTTTTTTTGAGCAAAATAGGTGCAGCGCAAAGCAGTTAAAGTTTTTTAATCTCCTTCTCATAAGACTTTGCTAGAGAAAATGCCCAAAATCTCGTAATTTGATAACTGAAATGCCCGAAATATCAATTAGCGGGATTACTGCCTTTTTTATCCATTCAAGCACGCATACTTGAAATGCGTGTATGAGAATTCATAAACATGCGAAACTATCCTGTGTTTTATAAATTCATTCATCTACTCACTCTCTTTCTCTCGAGGCTTCTCGGGAGTCGAGTCTTACAGTGCAGCACTTTGCTTCACCTATTTCTTCCAAAAGTTTAAAGATGATGACATAAGAAAAGCTTAAAATGAGGCATCATGTACGCATTTCACGTGTGCGCTTGCAAGTTGCAAGTGGTGTGTAGTCACCTGCGGTACAACACCCGCGCATGAGCCACATGCGTGTGTACACTTGCGCATCTGAAATATGCGTGCACAGTCTATGTGTATGTATTCCAAGTCCATGTGTGTTTAATTCAGATGTGCAGCTCAACATTCCTATCCTTATGATGCGTATTTACGGCACACGCATTCCTTGTGTGCGTGTTTGAATAGGTATTTTGGGCACATTCTGAACATATAGTCATTTTGGGCACCAGTACATGAAAAGTTGTTAGTTAGGGCTTTCACCCGCTTTGCTACGGGGTAGACGTAGTATTTTGTCCATAAACTTATGCATATGACCAAAAAATATTGATATATAATATTTAACTGAAAAGAGTTTTTAATAATCTAGCTTTGGTAGATAGATGTCCAGATCAAATGAAAATCCAACTAGCTACGTACTCGGTACGAGGACATTAAAGAGCATGACAATATATATGCATATTAGTTTTTTTTTTCATAATATTATTTTTTACTTTTTTTTTTCAAATGCAGTAAAAACAGTATAATTTTTTTTGTGGATGATGATAGTTTCAAATATTCAACCCGTTTTCTAGATATCAGCAAACGGTATGATGATATATATGACGGTGATTACCTGCTCGCACCTATGTCGGTTGTTATAAAGAAATATAAGTCCATCTAGTTTTTTCTTCTTTTTTTTTTTCTCAAACAAATAAGTCTCTCTAGTTAAAAAAGATATAAGTTATTATATATTTATTAGGAGTAAATATTTAACATTTAATAAGTTTAAGCCTTCAAAAAATGATAAAAATTAGATAAAAAATATATTTTAATTAAAAACTTAGTGTTTATTTTATAAAATAGCTAATTAAAAGGTAAAAGAAGACTGATTAGATTACCGACTTTTACTGCGCTTAAAATATTCTTATTACCGATATTATGTGATATTCTTATTACCGATATTATGTGATGTAAATAAAACATACATGATGACATGTATATATAGGCGGATCCCGACATGGTTGCCCATAAATTGCATAAATAATATCTTGTCTTAGAGTTTAAATATATGGTTTAAAGATGCGTGTTTAAATTTTTTTTTCAAAATAATAAAAAAATTAAGTTTATTAATAGTTTTAGAGAAATTTTATAATATACATATAAATATATATATAGCGGGCCGGAAATGATTGAAGTCCTATAGTGATATAAATTTTGGTGAACTCTGTGATAATTCCTGTAAGAATGCAATATGATGAGCTGCTAAATTCTAGAGTGGGGTACCAGGCCCCATCCTGAACTTTCTCTGGGCTAAAAACTAAATTGAGTCCCTTTAAATTTTTTTGAAAATATTTGAAATCATCAAGTATTTACTAACAAATATTAAAAAAATGTACAAACTGTTTATACGTCATGATTTAATATACAGTCTAATAATTCATAGAAAATTAATTCCAAGAGTATTTCGAAATACAAATAGTTGATAATATCATCCGAGTTAATGTTTTCTTCAAATACCTTTTTGATTGATAAAATTGCAAGATCATTGAATAATTCCCATGACATTGAGAATATGAAGTAACTTTTTATCAATTTTAAGTCTTTAACTTTGAATAACTTCTTTTCCCCGATGTGACGATGTCACCTTCACTGGAACTTTGGAACTTTACTAAATTTTTTAATCAATTTTAATATTTGCTCCTTTGACAAAAAAAGTGATATTATAATTATATAGAGTAAATTTCAATGAAGACCTTTGAGACAATGCATGTTCTGCAACTAAAACATTACAAAACGTATAATTTTACCAATCATATTAATAAAAATCAAAATTTAATTAGAAATCTTGAAAAATCATATATATATTTTTACATTGCGGAACATATGCTCCGCAAAATATGTCTAACTTGTAAAATATACATTTTTTTTCAATTTAAAATGAAATAAAACTATTTATATAACATGCTTCGTAAAAAATTAAATTGTGTAATATTTTAGTTGTTGAAAATGCATGATTTTGGAAGTTTCCAATATAAAGTAGTCTTCACAGATTTTTAACTGGAAAATTTTGGGCCTCATTTTAAGTTTGGGCCTGGGCCTTTGCCTTTCTAGACTACCCTGACCGGCCTGAGTTGTACTATAGGTGGATGGGTTTGGTGAAGAGGTTAAGAGAGATATTAATGAAAAAGGTCCCGTAGGGGCAACATTGCGAAAGTCGTAAAAGAAAACGTGTTGCCTAAAACTTTGTAAACCTTCTTGCATGCATGAGCATGGCTCCCGCTAGGGGTGTACACGGTTCGGGTTGAGCGGGTTAAAAAATTTAACGATCCAACCCAATTAAATCGGGTTTTCAAATTCTCAACCCAAACCATAAAAATTAAATATATAACCCAAACCAATTTGTATTACTTCGGTTAGGATCGGTTCGGATCGGTTTGATCGGGTTATGAAATATAAAATAATTTCTCTTTTATAATCTAGTAAAATCAAATTTCAACACATCAAAAGATAAAAACTTTAATTGAATGCACTACACCAAGCAGGTGAAATACCTAGTGTATGCAAAATGAGTTGAGCACTATAACATCAAACATGCACTACTGAGCAAAATGATTAAAGCTCGATACTAAGTCAAGCTTGATACCAGAAACTTCAGAATTACAGCAATAAATTTAAAAATTAAGTTGAACAGAAACAATTAATAAAGCACAACAAATCAACAATTAGCAAAGCACAACAAATCAACAATTTGTTAAATGGACTAGGCTAACATATTATGGGTTACCGGAGTGGGGTGAATAACTTTTATATGTAATTTAATATTTTTTAATCGGGTTGGGTTGGATCGGTTAAGAAAAATCGAAACCCGTGTCCAACCCAATTAAATCGGGTCACTCATTTTTTAATCCAATTATCAATCGGGTAAAAAAAGTTCGAATTGGTTCGGGTGAAATATGATCGGTTTGGATTGGTTCGATCAGTTTCACCGACCCGTATACACCCCTAGCTCCCGCCTCCCTGTATCATGGTCTATAAATCATTAACACAACAAGCCATTGATTTGGCAGCCACAAGCGGCTCTGTCCCAAAATCCATCTGTTTTTTCAGCAAAATAGGTGCAGCGCAAAGCAGTTAAAGTTTTTTAATCTCCTTCTCATAAGACTTTGCTACGGGGTAGACGTAGTATTTTTTCCATAAACTTATGCATATGACCAAAAAATATTGATATATGGAGTAAAATTTAACTGAAAAGAGTTTTTAATAATCTAGCTGTGGTAGATAGATGTCTAGGTCAAATGAAAATCCAACTAGCTACTTAGTACAAGGACATTAAAGTGCATGACAATATATATGCGCATATTAGTCTGTTAGGTAACCCTTTCATAAATTCTTGACATGATCATGCATGCATGGTTCTTGTATCACTACTATCTCATCATCTCCACACCAACCATATTATAATTTGTAAAGCAACAGACGCATGTTGACCATAAATTTAGTAGTTATATCTATGATATACTATTATTTAGAGATAGATATATTGTAATTTATTTTAAATAATTATATTACATATGTCTTATTTGGAATATACTCCAAATAACACATATAAGACTAAAGTAGAGAATAATAAAATGTTTTGTCTCCGGTTCTTTCTATGTTCAAAATAGGTTGAGGTTTTGTTAAAATCATATATAAGTAGATTTTGTAATTAAAATATTATTTTTATTCTCTCTCTTTTTTTTGCAAATGACTTTTTTATCCAAAACTAGATAAAAGGATGTTTTGTATATTGAATATGATTATTATTACAATAAAAGGAGTACTTTTGTAAATAAAATAACATACTTAATCATATTTTACCAAAGAATTATCAAAATAAAATATATTTTCACAAAATATCCATGAGCACAATATATATATATATATATATATGTGTGTGTGTATGTATGTATATATATATATATATATATATATATATATATATATATATATATATATATATATATATATATATATATATAGGCTCATGATCAAATAGAAACTACTCTTAAAATAAAAACTAGAAACCAGTTACCCTACCACTATTTATAACTACGGGTATCACTAATTTATACTGCACTAATCACTGTTTTTATACAGTATGTAAACAGCGATTTTTATTATCAAAATTGAGAAAATCTACTTATCTAAATTATTGATAATCGATTATAGATGATTAATTTCATCCGTAGGAAGGTTCTTGGTGGTAGGAAGCCGCAAAAGAAGTTGTATGATGGTGGTAAGTAGTCGTTAGTTTTGTAAGTTATGATGGAAAGTGTATGTGACTATTGATGATGATAGACAATGGTGGCAAGTTATAGAAACATTTGGTAATGGTGGTAAGAGGTCATATATACGATTTGGGTGAAGATGATGGTCATATACGTTGAATATATGTGTATATATATATATTTATATTCGCGAGATATGCTATATATAAATTAGTGATATTTTATATACAAATTAGTGATTTCTGTAGTTAAAAATAGTGATAAAAAACTGTCCAGAAACTGGTTATTAGTTTTTAGGCTAATTTGGTTTCTATTGGAGTAGGACTCTATATATATATATATATAGAGTTTAGATAAGTAGATTTTCTCAATTTTGATAATAAAAATCGCTGTTTACATATGGTATAAAAACAGTGATTAGTGCAGGATAAATTAGTGATAGCCATAGTTATAAATAGTGGTAGGAAACTGGTTTCTAGTTTTTATTTTAAGAGTGGTTCCTATTTGATCATGAACCTATATATATATATGTATGTATATAAAATATTTTTAGATCCATTATCTTTTTCATACATTTCCAAAATGATAAACTTTAATATATAGCATATTTTTAGATCCGTTATCTTTTTTCACAATCTCTATTAATATTGTATAATAATATAAAATAATATTATATCTATTACTTTTTTTTACTATCTCAAATCTATTGTTAAATATAAATGAATCACATTACTTTACCTATTTTCCATCTAGATTTACTCATTTTCTATATATTTTTTTTGATCTCTTTATGAATGTATATAATTGAGTAAGATAGAGAAAATTAATTAGAAAATCCTTCTCCATCCATTTTGTCTTTCTTTCTCATGTACAAAACACAGGCCCTTCTCGATCCATTTTATTTGATGGTATATATTTTAATATTTACTTGACTTTATTGTTTTACTAATATTATATGAAAATAATTTTATTTTTTTTAACTAAAATAGATATTTAAATAATTCATAAACACATAATTAAGTTAATATATTATTATTAGGAGTGCAAAATAAATTTTTTATTTAACATATTATATAAATTTAAGTTCATCAAAAAATAATCAAAAATTGGAACGTATAAAAATTTAATATTTATTTTGGATATAATAGAAATACCCATTTAAAACGTGAATTAAGGACAACGACTGTAACCAAACTTTGTACGTTCCCTTAAAATATTGGTACTGCGATATTAAGTGCTGTAGCATGCCTGAAGCATATATATAGGGGGGCGGGTGCAAGTGTAACATAATGAAATTGTAGAGGTAGATGTGGGTTTCTTTTCTCTTCTTTCATACACAGTGTAATATATCTGTCCCTATCTGATTATATAGAGAGAAAGGCACGGAGAGAGAGAGAAGAGGGAGAGAGAGAGAGAGAGAGAGAGGAGAGACAGGGAGGGAGAGGGAGAGAGTGAGAGAGAGAGAAAGAGAGAGAGAGAGAGAGAGAGAGAGAATGGAAAGTAAAGGGAGAGACATGACGGTTCTGATGCTGCCATGGTTAGGGCATAGCCATGTGTCATCTTACCTGCAGCTTGGGAAAAGACTGGCAAGAAGAGGCGTTTCTATATACCTATGTTCAACACCTGTCAATCTAAAATCAGTCCAACAAGCCCTTGTCAATAACCCCTCCATAAAAACAGTCGAGCTTCATCTTCCCACCTGGCCGGAACTTCCTCCACAGCACCACACAGTAAATGGCCTCCCACCAAACCTCTTGTCAACTCTCAAGAAGGCTTTTGACATGGCAGCCCCTGAATTTTCCCATATCCTTCAAACCCTAAAACCAGATTTGCTTATATATGATGTTTTCCAATACTGGGCGCCAGAAGTTGCTCTGCCCCAGAATGTTCCATCAGTTCTGTACATCACATCCGGCGCCGTGACAGCCTGTCACTTCCATCATCAACACAACAACCCTCACTCCCCTTTTCCCTTCCCTGAAATATATTTCACAGACTATGAGAAGGCAAAGAATGAGAATTCCTTTAAAGTAAATGCTCATGGCATGACAACTCTAGAACGTGTCAGCTCTTGCGTTAGTCAATCGCAAATGGTTTTAGTCAAGAGCTGCAATGAGATAGAGGAAAAGTATATCCACTATCTTTCCACTCTTTCTGGGAAAAAAGTTCTACCAGCTGGTCTAATTGTTTCTGAAACTGTTGATTGGAAAGAAGATGAGGACACCGAGATCTTTGAATGGCTTAACAAGAAAGATAAGGCATCAACGGTGTTTGTTTCAACCGGGACCGAGTGTCACTTGTCAAAGGAAGATGTTGAGGACATAGCTAATGGCCTAGAGCTAAGTGGCGTAAACTTCATATGGTTTGTTAAGTTTCCGGATGGAGATTTCATGGGGGAGTTTCTCAAAAAATTCCGCGAGAGAAATATGGGAGAAAAGGGAATAATTTTAGAGACCTGGGCACCTCAGGCAAGGATATTACAGCATTCAAGCATCGGGGGGTTCGTGAGTCATTGTGGAAGGGGTTCTGTGACTGAAGCCCTGGCATATGGCGTTCCCATAATTGCGATACCAATGCAATACGATCAGCCACTTAATGCTAGAGTGCTGGAGGAGGCCAAATTGGCCGAGGAGGTTAAGAGAGATAGCAATGGGAGGCTTCAAGAGGGCAATATTGCAAAAGTCATAAAGAAAATTGTGTTCCACCAGGATGGGAATGAAATAAGGAGGAAGATCAAAAATTTGAGTGCGAGCCACAAGGAGAATGAAGACAAATATTTAGATATAGTTGTGGATGAATTGCATAAACTTTGTAATATCTAGTCGGAGAGTTTATGTGGTCTAATGTGTGTGTGTAACATTTTTATTCAATAATAATAATAAATAAATTTTGTTCTATTGATAGTTCCAAAGAACTGCTAGCTCACTACAACAAAAGAGGGAATTTACGACGGAAAATTTATGACAGAAAATTTATTACGAAAAATTTATAATTCCGTCGTAAGTTCCTTATTTTAATATTTTTTAAACTAAAAAAAATCAAAAAATTCTAGTTCTGGGTACGGTGTCCTTTTTATACGAGTAACCTACGACGGAATATGATCTTCTGTCGTAAGTTTGTTATTTTAATATTTTTTAAATTAACAAACTTCCAGTTCCGAGTACGAGTACGGTGTTGTTTTTATATTAGTAACTTACGACGTAAGTTTAGTTATTACTTCAACGAAATTGTGAGTCCACTAGGTATAACGTACGACGCTTGACTATATTTACGATGCTTGATCATACTTACGACGCATGTGAAAAATTGTTACGTTTTTTTTGAACTTACTACTTGAGCAAAAACGACGGAAATATGCGGTCGTAAATTTGGAACTACTTACGATTGATTTTAGACTTAATTTCCGTCATGAATAAAATTGTGGGTCCCACCAGGTAGTCCTGTGAAAGAGTTAAATGAACGGGCGGATAACGATTATATTCATAAATTAATTCACATAATGAATATATTTTAGGGTGACCTTACTCTATGATAATTGCCATACCAATTCAATATGATGAACCACTAGATGCTAGAGTGATAGTACTGTAGGAGGCTGGGTTCGGTGAAGAGGTTAAGAGAGATAGCATTGAGCATGGCTCCCTGTATCAGAGTCAATAAATCATCAAGACAACAAGCTAATTAATTCAGTATTTCTGAAAAGTTAAAGCAAAATAGGTGCAGCCCAAAGCAATTAAAGTTTCTTAATGTCCTTTTCTCATAAGACTTTGCTATGTGGTGGAGGGAGTATTTTTTTGATAAATTTTTGCACATAACCAAAAAAATATCAAATATATATTATTAAACTGAAAAGAGTTTTTGATAATTTAGCTGTGGTAGATAGATGTCTGGATCATCGGTTCATTTGTTTTGGTCAAATAATATCTGTTGAAACTTGCTGGGTTCATTGGACGTTCGTACTGAATGAAAATCGCCCTACGAGAAATGTATATCTTAAAACTATTTGCTCATTATAATTCTAGATTGAATATAACATTATAGGGAGATGATGAATGATATCCTTATGTCCATAAATATTTATGTAACAAAAGGTTGTTAAGTCTGGATTCCGTTTAGCCAACAAAGAGCTCCCTCCACCAACCTATCTTACTATTTACTGCTATTCTTGGTTATTTAGTTTTTTCATATTGCTTATCCAAGTCCACGTTGTGGTCCTGTTTAGTGACAGGTTAGTTCTCATAGACAGATCTTGCCTTTGCTAACTCTCATAGTAACCGGAGAATGTGAAGGATAGGCTCTATAAACCAGGTGATCAGGTTCATCATTTTAGTATAACTGGTTACTATGATTTATGGGGCCGTTTGACCAAGTTTAAAAAAAGTGACTTCTTGCTTAAAATAAAAAAGGTAGATTAGATGTGAGAAGTAAATAAGTTACTAAAGTGTTTCGAAAAGAAGTAGAAGCTCTGAGACATAAGGGCCATTTGGGTTAGCTTAAAAGAAATGAATCCTTACTTAAATTAGAGAAGTGGAGTAGAAGTGAAAAGTAAATAAGTTAATGAAGTGTTTGGAAAAGAAGCAGAAGCTCTGAAAGAGAAGTTAGCATTCTCAGCTTCTTAAAAGTGCGTGCGCTTATTTACACAAACGGGTCAAGAAAAACAGAAGCCGGAAGCCGCTCCTGCTTCCGGGAAACAAAATAAGCTAGCATTCTCAACTTCTTAAAAGTGCTTCTACTTATTTACACAAATGGGTCAGAAAAACCAGAAGCCCAGAAGCAGAAGCTGGCTATATCTATATTTCTTGCTACTTGACTTTGTTCGTATTTGAAACTTCTTCTTCTATACATTTTCTAAATCTACTTAGATTGTCAAGTCTTAGTATAAAGTATACATAAACTGTAATAAATCATAAATTTTCACAGTACTCACCATGCTTATATAGAATAATTCTGCTAAAAAAGGAAGCATACGAAATTTCTTACAGGTATATATGTATATAACCCTCCTTCAATTTACAGGCTAAAATATTGGTGGAAGATTTAAATTTTGAACTACATAATTCATTTCAGATAAAAAAAATTCAAGTTTTTTCTTAAAATTTTTAGAGGGAAACTTGATTTTATTGGAGAAAGATTTGAACTATTTCATGCTTATGGCGGATTGAATCACAGAGCTTAGTTGAAAGAAAAGCAATCAATGTTTAGTATTAATGATTTAATCTTTACCTATATCATGTTCCAGAGATAATCATTTGGGAGGGAGAGGACCCTTACAATCAGTATCTTATTTCTAGTATTAGTTAGGATTCTGCAGCAGAACTTCACATGCAAAAAATGTCAGTATTATATTTTGCAATTATTTTTGAACACACAACGATGCAAAACAAACATGGAAAAAACATGAAATTTAGATCCTAAAATTCTATCTAAAACTTAGAGTTCTGCATCAGAATTTTAGTGATTGTCTCGTTCGACGGGTTCTCTCTCGAGCGCGACTCTACAAATATATTCAAATTTTTTCAAACTTTTTAAATAAGTACTTTTTAATTAACATGAGTACTCATTACTTGATATATAGGCTTACCAATTCAAAATTGAAATTTAATTTTTAGAACATTAATTAGTTAGCAGTTAATTGTGCCACTTGGGTGTTATAATTTCATTGAATGTCATCACCAATCATAATCTTTGGATCACAACATGTATGTTTAGAAAAAAAGTTTATGTACTCCCACCCTTTAAACACAAGACGTAACAAATTCACAATTTGTTATAAAAGTTAGTATCAACAATTAATATAAAATTTCAAATTAATAAGTATGGTTATACTATTATATACCCCTCGGTCTCATTTTATGTGAGTTTGTTTTATTTTCACGGATTAAGAAAAAGGTAGTAAAAAAAAGTAAATTTAGGGACCTATCAAAATTTGATAATAAATTTGAGATAGTAAAGGAAAGCAGGGGTGTAAGAGCATCTCCAACCATAGCAAGCCCTTACCTAAAAAATGTGAGTTGGCATATCAAAATTAAAAAATATCGCCAACCACGTGAAAAAATGTCACTCCAACCATAATCATACATTGTCTATAATTTTAGCCATCCTGTTATGGATGATTATATTTGTCGAACCTCTATAAGAAATTTGTACATCATTTATTACCATACTGAACTCATATATTCTATTTTAACAATCTAAAATATTAATAACATATTATTTTTAAATTATAACCAACCGATATAGCCAATAACATTAAAGTACAATATCTTACAGATTCAGCAAATTTTACATAATGTCTTACCGGTCTAATTTAGCCGACGATTATAACCAACACCTTTGGAGATGCTGTAATAGTGTTTATTTAATAAAAAAAGAGAATAAAATAGAGAAGGAGTGATTCTAATAGTGAAAAGTAGTGTTTAAAAATAGTAAACATAATAGCTTCATGGGGTCCAAAAACGAAAAGGTTCATATAAAACGGACGAAGTATGTGTGTTGTATGTAATTAAAAATAACATCAGTAAATATAATCACACCATCAAAAGTATAAAAACTAATTAATTATGATATATGAACTGATACTAAGTTGATCTAGTATCAAATATTTTTCTAAAAAAAAAATATCATAAAAAATTTTGTTTATCCAAATAAGTAAAATAAAATCCATACAATTTTATAATATTGAAACATGTTGCTTTATTTTCTTTTATATAAAAAAACCTACATATAATATTTTTTATAAGCTGGATTAATATTTCTTTTAAAAGCTGAATTAAAATACAGCTTCTTTTTTTAATTATGAATTAATATAATTCCTAATTTAGTCATGCATATTTTAATATGCTTGTAATAATTTAAGGATATGTTAATTTTTTAAACAAAAACTTGTTTGTAAACCTATATTTTGATATATATATATATATATATATATATATATATACATATATATATATATATCTGAATTTATTATATAATTTTGAGGTTTCGATTTAAATTAAAGAGATCCGAACCGAAAATCCAATAAACTATATATTTCGATTCAGTTCAATTGGGATTTGATTTTGAAAGTTGGGATTTTGTTTTGTCAAAAAGAGACCAATTGCCATTTTTCTATAAATTATAGCCAAGATGATAAGTTTAAATATCATAGAAAAGATGTTATACAGGACGATAGGGACACGCCTAAAATGTTCCAGAACATGCATGTTCTTTCTCGGAAGTGTGGGGATTTTCACTGAAGTGTCTTTCAATTTCATTTACACTCAACTCCTGAACATTCCAGGCTCAATTTGCTTTCAATAAAAGTCTCTCTCCACTTCAAGAATTCAGCTGAAGACTCCAGAGCTTTCTTAACTCTATATAAATCCCTCACCCTCCTGCCTTTACCATCAGATCATAAGCCAAGAAAGCACTGCAAAACACAATATTCAAAGTTCACACCTTTTCGAGAGATGGCGATTTCGAGATCTTTTCCCATCACCCTTTTAGTCCTATTTGCAATAATTTTGATGAAGACAGATGCATTGGCACCCTATGCTGGTAAGAGCCTGCTGGACATGCTGATGCTGCCAATGGAAGACCCTTTCAGAATTCTTGAACAAACTCCAATGACAATGCCTAAAGGACTTGTGGAATCCGTGGCCATGGCTCGGGCTGACTGGAAGGAGACCTCAGCAGCCCACATCATCTCCCTGGAGATCCCGGGGATCAAGAGAGAGGATGTGAAGATCGAGGTGGAGGAGAACCGAGTGTTGAGAGTGAGCGGGGAGCTGAAAGCAGAGGAAGAGATTGAAGGAGAGAAATGGCATAGAGCGGAGAGGACTAGTGGCAAGTTCTGGAGACAGTTTAGGTTGCCTGGAAATGCTGACTTGGAGAGAGTTTCAGCAAATCTTGATCATGGGGTGTTGAAGATTGTTGTGCCCAAGTTGGCTGAGGAGAAGAAGAAGGAGCCGAGGGTGATTAGTATTGCTGGAGACAGTGGAAGTTCTGGTGAGAGTGTCAAGACGTCGAAAGCCGAGCTTTAGAAGGATCAATACCTGTTGATCTAGTCTCAACATTTTGCTGTGTGTGTGTGTAGAACAGCTAGCAGAGGAAGAGCTTGTAGTTTGTGTGTGATTGAGGTTTGCTAATTTTGTGTCAATAAATGTAAGTAATGTAATTCGCTTAATAGAAATAAGTTGTATTTCTACTCTTTCACTACAATGTAAAATCTTGAATCTGAATCAAGAACCTACAAAATATTTCTTACAAAGAGTAAATTCCAAGAGTTTGGCTGAAGTTTATACCAATTAGCAAACTTGTGGCTGCACTTTAAAAATGACAAAAGCGTGGCTAGAGTTTGCCTTCGCCTTTTAAAACTTTGGCTCCCGTGAAGTCCGTTAGTTTTCGTCCGTTAACTCACTTAAAAAAACATAAATTGAAGGGGTAGTTATGTAAAAACAGAAAATTAGCAGGTAGTCTCTCCCTCTTCCTCTACCAAGCCCTACTTTTCTCTCCACCGCTAGCCCTACTTCTCTCTCTAGCTCTCTTCTTCGAATCATACATCATGAACTTCATACTCTTAATTACATGCTTCGGCATCATAATGTTTTCCCCTGTTAATGTTTTCGACCTCCACCCCTACCAAACTTCGGCCAGCACGGGCAGCTAGCAATCCCGCACAACGACCAAAAATATGTAGGAATATAAATATAATATATGTTGGGGATTAAAGAGAAGAAACTTGTTCTCAATAATCCACACAACTTCTCACACAAAATATACAAAACTCACAAATATATTTCACTCAAAGAGCTTAATATTTTTTTATGATTACAAAACTTGAAGATGGTCCTATTTATAGGACTATATGGAACCTACTAAAATATTTGCACATAACACTTAATACTAGGTACATGAACCATCTTGAAATGCAAAAGGACATCAACTCAAAAGACTACCAACTCGAAAGTCCATAAACTCAAAGGTCCATTCTAGAAGCTTTTAGGAATATTCTAAATAATAAAAATATTAATAAAGTTTAGCTTATTATTTTAACAGCCCCCTTAAGCTAAACTTTTTCTCATGCCAAGTTTATTCTTCAACTCCTTGAAAATGTCCGGCCTCAAAGGTTTCGTAAAGATATCTCCAATCTGCTCTTGTGACTTGCAATGTTTTCAACTTCTCTTTCTTCACCAAATCTCGAATAAAATGATATTTGATTCTTATATGCTTGCTCTTCCCATGAAACACAGGATTTTCAGTGAGTGCTATAGCAGACTTGCTATCACAATATATAATTGGACTTTCTTTCGTGGCATGTTTTAGATCCTCCAACACCCATGTGATCCACAAAGCTTGGCAACTGGCCAATGACAAAGAAATATGTTCCGCCTACACCGTTGAGCGAGCCACAACTTGTTGTTTCTTTGACATCCATGTAATGGCACTTGAGCCTATGAAGAAAACATTTCCTGAAGTGCTTTTACTATCATCAACACTCCCGGCCAGTCACTATCGCAATATCCAATCACCTTGGAGTCTTTTTCCTTTTGATAATAAAGACCATCACCAAGTCTTCGATCATCTTCAAATTTAAAAACAATTTTCACATTTCAGATTATTTTTATTTTACCATCATGGATCAAACAAGTTTGTGTCTGTTCTTTCTTAATCATTAGTTACGAATTGGGTTAAAGAATCATTTATGGATATTATATGCTTCGAGTTTACCATCCTTCCTCTT
Organism: Daucus carota subsp. sativus; assembly: GCF_001625215.2. Classification (NCBI taxonomy): domain Eukaryota; kingdom Viridiplantae; phylum Streptophyta; class Magnoliopsida; order Apiales; family Apiaceae; genus Daucus; species Daucus carota. The sequence continues at coordinate 3,248,179 of NC_030389.2, forward strand.
ATTCAATTATTTAAATTGTTTACTATATGGACCTTTTACATTGTGTATACTATATACTATATATATTTTGCTTTTATTTAGTTGTGAATTCTCATTATGTTTTTCACTATAGCTTAGGCTGAATAATTAACAAAGAGTGTTCAGCTTGCTGATTATTTTTGAGTTTTTAAAAATTAACTTAGGCTGAAGTGGGGAGGAAATTTTGGCGGGACGTCAGAGACTAAGGCTGATAAGCTAAAGGACTGGATTGTAAGGAATAAATGTTTCTGCCGATGAAGGTACAATTCTACATATATATGTGAGCTAGCTAGCGGTGTTAGTCGGGCTCGGCTCAATAATCTGGGAGGCCATGTGTAAAACTGAATTATAAATTTTTATAATGATTAAACTAGCTCCAGCATTACGGAGTTAGAAAGGTGTTATTTTTACAAGGTAAATATCTGCATTTTCAGAGACATTGTACTTGCTGATGTTGCCTGGTGCTGTACTTCTGCCTGGTGGGTGCTGTAGTTTTGCCTGGTAAAGTATGTGCACTATTAGTAGCACTATTAGTAACCTCCTTAATAATTTAATTTTTTTTATGCATATGCTCTACAAAGTTGTAGAAACTATAATTGAAGTGCAAGTGATTGGAGCTGAAGAATCTTATCCAAGATCCCAATATTCAATTACTATGTTCCGTGTTGGTAGTCTGAAGTCTCATGTTAGTAACATTATTATTAAGTTAATAATGTTCTATTTGTAGGACGAGTTGTTTAATTGTAGCGGGGTTTGTTATTTGCAGTATTGCTGAAATTGCATGATATGTTTAACATTTTTATTAAAAGGATTTTTGTGTATTGGATAATGAGCAGGAACTGTTACAAACAGAATGAATTTGATTAATGACGGAGAATTAATCACCAAAGTGGATTGTCAAGTTTTGTTGGTGTACAAATTATTGTGTGCAACCGAGAAGGAAGAAGGCTGCAACTTTTCTGGCAAGACATGGAGTAGAAATTTAAACTTTTATTTGCACTCAAGAATCCTTCTACTCGACATGGGAAACCTATAAAGTAGATTCATGATGGCAGTACAAACCCAGCAGATTTTGGGGTTGTTGGGGGCTGGGATGAAGTGAAGGCTCTCCTTATTTTGGTGAAGATTTTCACAAATAGAATTAATTTATATAACATATATTAAGAATTTGAAGATATGCTGTTCTTTTTAGTTGAATCAAGATAGTAAAGGTATAACTTAAGTTGTCATTATTTTTATACTTGGACAAAGTAATTTGTGTTTTTAAAGTTTCTTTCTTCGAGATCATGAAAATTTAAAGTTTTAGTTTTTTCTATATTTTTTTAAATTTATATAAGTCTATAAACAAAATTTATAAGTAGAGTAATTCAATTCTTTTATGAATAAAACATATAATTTTATTGATATTGGTGACAGTTAAACTTCAACTCTTTTTTTTTTTACGTTAATTTCACCTTCTTATTAAGTTAAAGATATGTGATTAATAAAGTGTTGGTAAATGTTTTAATTGAAGTATAAGTTTTTTTTAATAGAATTGAAGTATAAGTTAATTAACACTCTCTAATTAGTTTGTCTTAAAAATCTCCACTTAATATATTTATATGTGTACGTGTATTTCAGCAACATTAATATATAATTGTTATTATTTTTTAAATATATCTTATTTTTTAATTATTCAAATTCAAGTACGATGCTTCACGATGAAGTAGTAACTGGATTTGAATAATTAAAAAATTTAATTATACTCTCACATTTAATAATTATTTTGGTCAATATATATATGAATACCTACAAACAAAATATATATATGTAATACATGGGGTGAATGACTTTTTTAACCACATCTCCTTCAAGAGTTTCCAGAATAACCACGGACTTAAAACGTGCCCTAAATACCCAAACAAACACGCATACAAGAAATGCGTGTAGTTATAATTCTAAAAACACACTGTAATCACGCAGTTGGAAAATGCGAGCACCCGAGAACGCATACTCAACATGCGTGTATCATGTCCACAATAATGAAGGACACAAAGTATTGCATAAATTAGATGGACAAATACACATTAGTAGAAGAGGAGACACATTAAATTGGACTTCTGCAAAATTCACCTAACATGTCAAGTTTACTTACGGATAGGAGGATGCAAGCTTTCAAACACGCAGATTTGAGATGCGTATTTTGAATATAAATTATAAAGACATGATACACTTCAAGAAAAGATGGAGAAGATTCGGGGGATGATGTTGAAGAAGAGAGCATGTATATATACTGAATTTGTTGGTACTTTTGAATCATTTGTGTATGTGTAAATCACAAGTCTATGCTGGAAAGTTTAAGTTATTAAAGCATGGTTAAGATGCTTCCATATTCCACACACGCATGTGGAATATGCGTATTTGAGTGGGTAGAATAGACATTTTGGGCAATCAGCTATTAAAATTATGATATATGTGGAATTTTCTCTAATACATGTATATATAATATTATATATTATTTAATATACTAAACTTATATTTTTCTTTAAATAGAATTATAAAACAATTATACCCTATGCGTAGCATGGGCAAATACTAGTTATATATATAATAGATGCTGTAAAACCGTATAATTCTTTTTTTGGATGATGATAGTTTCAAATATTCAACCCGTTTTCTAGATACAAGCAAACAGTATGATGATCTGTCGGTGATTACTTGCTCGCACCTACATCGGTTGTTATAAATAAATATAAGTCTCTCTGCTTAATAAAGATATAAGTTACTATATTTTTATTAGGAGTAAATAAATTTTTTATTTAACAATTAATAAGTTTAACCCATCAAAAAATGATTAAAAATTAGATCAAAAATATATTTTAACTAAAAAATTAGTGTTTATTTTATAAAATAGCCAATTAAAATGTAAAAGAAATCTGACTAGATTACCAACTTTTACGGCGCTTAAAATATTCTTACCGATATTATGTGATGTAAATAAAACATACATGATTACATGCATATATAGGCGGGTCCTTGCAAGTGTGCTTAAGAGAATGGAGACCAATATTTAGATATAGTTACCGAGAAATTGCAAAAATAATATCTTGTACTAGAGTTTAAATATATGATTTAAAAATGTGTGTTTAAAAATTTTAATCAAAATAATAAAAAGAAACTAAGTTTATCAATAGTTCTAAAGAAGTGTTATAGTGTACATATATATATCGGGCCGAAAATGATTGAATTCCTATAGTGATATAAATTTTAGCGTGAACTATTACTCTGTGATAATTGTCGTAACAATGCAATATGATGAGCCGCTAAATTCTAGAGTGGTACCAGGCCCATCCCAAACTTTTCATAGGCTAAAAACTAAATTGAGACCCCTTAAAAAATTTTGAAAATATTTAAAATCATCAAATATTTACTAACAAATATTAAAAAATACAATCAACTGATAAGTCATGATTTAATACACAATCTAACAATTCATAGAAAATTAGTTCCAAGAATATTTCAAAATATAAATCATTGATAATATCATCCAAATTAATGTTTTTTTAAAGTACCTTTTTAATTGATAAAACTACATGATCATTCAATAATCGTCGAGATATTGAGAATATAAAGTAAGTCTTATCAACTTTAAGTCTTTAACTTTGAATAACTTCTTTTTCCTAATGTCACCGTACCAGAAACTTTGGATCTATACTAATTCTTTATTAATCAATTTTAATATTTGCTCCTATGACAAAAAATGTGATATTATAATTATATAGAGGAAATTTCAATGGGGACCTTTGAGAAAATTGAGATCATTCATGTTCTACAACTAAAATATTACAAAACTGTACAATTTTTCCAATCATATTAATAAAAATCAAAATTTAATTAAAAATCTTGAAAAATCATATATATATATAGAGTTAAGTTCTATGGAGTACAAAAAAAATGGAGTATTGGAGTACAAAGTTTGATAAAATGTAATCTAGTCATCTAAATTTTAATTTTTTTTGTCCAATAATATTTGTAAATATTTGACAACCTGCACATTATGTTCTGCAACATAAATATCGTGATCAAATGGTAGAATAATTACTTTTATAAATCATAGGACTCAATGTTCTGCAATATAACTAATAAACAGAACAATAATCTTAATACTTGTTAAAATTGAAAGATATTAATGATTAATTGACAATTATGTGCAAGACAACTTATAAATGATAGATTATATTAAAATTTGGATAATCAAAGATATTATATAGGATCAAACTAAAAAATTATGATTTGTACTCCAATACTCCAATATTTTTATGTACTCCATAGAACTTAACTATATATATATATATTGCGAGGAGGATATTGAGGAACATATGTCCTGCAAAACATGTCTAACTTGTAAAATGTACACTTTTTTTTGGATATATAATGAAATAACTTTATTTATATAACATGCTTTTTAAAAAATTAAATTTTGTAATATTTTAGTGGTTGAAAATGCATGATGGTCTCCAATAAAAAGCAGTCTTCACAGAATTTTAACTGAAAAATTTTAGACCTCCTTTAAAGTTTGAGCCCAGGCCGTTGCCCTTTTAGACTACCGACCGGGCCTGAGTAGTACTGGAGGAGGTTGGGTTTGGTGAAGAGGTTAAGAGAGATAGCAATGAAGGGATCGGAGGTCCCATGAGGGCAACATTGCGAAAGTTATAAAAGAAACTGTGTTGGACAAGGATGAGGATAAATAAGGAGAAAGTCCAAATATGTGAGCTCGAGCTCGAATACACTTTTTTGTTCGATAAGAAAACTCGACTCGGCTCGATTCGATTCGATAGGAAAAAATTTAAAGCTCGACTTGACTCGACTCTGTTCGTGAACAGCCCTATGCAAAGTAGTAGAGTAGCCTAAAACTTTGTAAATTTTCTTGCATGCATGAGCATGGCTCCCTGTATCATAGTCTATAAATCATTAACACAACAAGCCATTGATTTGGCAGCCAAAAGCGGCTGTCACAAAATCCTTCTGTTTTTTCAACAAAATAAGAATTCTATTATTTTTTTGTTCAACATAGGGTTGAGAAAGCCTTATAATCTTGAGGTCATGGGTTCAAATCACCTATTCTTAATTTTAAATTTTCTTGAAAGGCCGGATAGTCAATAGAGTTTGTGTAAAGTATTTAAAAATATGGTAATACTTATTAAAAAAATTACTTTATATAAAATATCACATTGTCATTAATTTGTTAGTATATGTTATATATTTTAAAAAACTGTTCTAAATCTATCAATATACTTATATAAAGGAGAAGCGAGGGGCGTGTAGGTGGCGCCTCTCAGATAACTCCATTCTATTTTTCTAATTTTCTAGAATTTTTGGATGAAAAATATCAAAAATAAAACTATTTTTTTTGTTTCAGATTAATTGATATGGTATATATATATTGACATAAATTAATCTGATTCTGTTTCAGATTATTTATGGAATATAGTGGCTTGCAGTTTTTTTTCTTCAGATTATTTAATTATGGAAAAGAGTAGCACACAAGTCTCTCCGCACCTATAAATACCCCTATAGGTGGTAGGGTTTTGGATCATCTAAACACAACCTACTCTCTCTCTCAATACCACAACCCTAATCGTGGTGGTGTCGTTCGTTTGTAACGACATCATAACCCGTTTTATTGGGAAGTTATCGTTCTACACATACAATAATGAGTTACACTGTGATAGATTTTTTGAATGACGATAGAGATGATTGATTGACAATAGTAAGAATTTGTCGGGTGTGGAAGTAGACTGATATCTCATGAATTTAAATTGATGTTTTTGCGGACAACCAATCCAAACAAATTGAAGGAAGGAGTCAATAATATACACCTGCATGAATCAGTTCTGTTAGATGTCATCAATTAATTATGTTAAAGAACTGTATGCTTTTTACATATAGGGCATGGTGTATATGTCTAAGAAGTAGTGTTTGGAAATTAATGACAATGTTGATGAAAAACATGATTACTTAAAAAAAAACACAACTAAAATTGAGATTCGTCATGCTTTAAATCGTTAATTATATGTGGAAATTTGTTTACATGTTTTTCACTCATGAATTATAGTCCAATTTTGTAATTTTATATATTAATATTGGTATTGCATCGAGATGTTTACAATATAAAATTTATTTTATTCTATGAATATTACTTTTGAATTATTAATATAATTTTTATAGACTGCCACATATTTATTTTATCTCACAAATACTAATTTTAAATGATTAGTATAATTTTTATAGACCGCCGCAACGCTCGGCTTCTCAACTAGTTAGATCATAAAGAATTTAGGCTTAAGACTTACTTGAAATATAAAATAAATTCATGACAAATTCAATATTTTATCATATATGAAAAATGATCATGTTTGAATAATAAATTCTCAAATACTTTATATAATCCTAATTTTATGTCATTAATTTTTAATATTAATTTCAAATCATAATTAAGTGTTCAAGGTTTTCAATACATAAAATTAATAAAATAATTTAAATTAATGATTGAATACACGAGAACTTAAATAATACTCCCTCCGTCCCTATGATTTCTATACACTTTCCTTTCGCGATGTCCCATTCAATTCTATACATTTCAAAACCCTCCTCAAATAGTAAATTTTTATAATACAAAAATCTCACTCACCCACTACTTTCATCTACCTTTTCAAATCCATCACTTAAATATTAACAGGTCCCACCACTTTACCTACTTATCTTTCGAAGGGAGTACATCGTAATCATTCGATTATGTGTTAATAACAGACAAAAACTTCTTTAATTGACTCGGTACGTGTACCTGAAAAATCCTTCAATTAATCAGGTTCGTGTTTGTTTGTGCTTTTATGTTGATTTTTAAGTCACTTTAAGTTTAAAAAAGTATGGTTTTGTAATAATTCAGAAGTCGACTTAAAATTAGAATTTAGTCGGAAACTAGTATGATGTACTTTTTTAATAAGTTTATTTTATTTATATAGTTTTTCTTAATAAAAATAAATTTAAACACTAAAATAAATAAACTATAAAATTTATTTTTATTATTATTAAATTATTTAAAAAGACAATTTAAATTGAGCATTTACCATATTAAGTTATTATAAGCCATAAATCACAATTTTAAGTCTACCCACACCGGCATTAGGTGTAAGTACCATAAAATCTTTCAATTAATCATATGTGTATCATGAAAAGATTCTTTAATTAATTGGTGATATAATCTGTTAATTATCGCGGACGTTTTTCTGTGTTATTCAGTAAATCAATTAGATGTCGTGCCAATAATTCTCCAACAGATAAGATACACGTTGAAGAAAAATTATTTAATTGATTAGATAATATAATCCATAACAAGACGGTTTTACGGGGTTATTCATTGACGATGCATGTACCAAAAAAGTTCATGTTCCGAGTACCTACATAAAAATCTTTGAATTAATTATTATTTATTATTTATTTAGTTTTATTTTAATCTTTATCCTTTCCTTTCAAACCCCAAATTATTTATTATAAACAGTCATTAATCAACATGATTTAATTTACTTTCTCTTTCAATTTCAAGACTTTTTTCCACCGAAAAAGAATAGTTAAAAATTTATTGTAAGAATTTTACGCTAAATTGTATTACTTTTGTATTAAGTTCTTGATCTTGAAATGCAAATCTTTATGATTTTGTACTATATTGCTTTAAATAACAAGCCTAGTCTAAGAATTGTATTCATTTTTTTCTTCAATGTAGGGTGAGTTAGTGTAAGAATTGTATTCATTTTTTCCTTCAATGTAGGGTGAGTTTGGTAGCTCGTAAGGCTTATAACCATGAGGTCAAGGGTTCAAATCCCATCATTTTATCATTCAATCAGTCTGATTTACATGTCACATGTTGGGTCTAAGGCGATATAATGTGATAACTGTTGGGGTGTTTGAAAATTAGATCAAATATAAGTACAAAAATTTAAAATCCAATAAATCTAATGGGTGTATTCGATCTCGAATCTGAAATATCTTATATTGTTGAAATTCAAAATTTTAAGATTTAAAAATATTCTATTAAAGTATTATTGGATTATTAAAGGGCAAACAGAACTTAGAGGTTTTGGACAAAATTAGAGGTTTGAGGTGTTTTAGAGGTTTGACCACTAGAATAAGCTAATATTAGTGTTTGAGAGGTAGCGGATTGAAATAGAGGTTTGGATTTAAAAAGCTAATTTTGAAAAACCTAATTTGATGAGCTTTTTGAGTTAGAGGTTTTGGTTTGTGTCATAAAAAGCTAATCAATCAGCTATTTACCAAACAGTTTTTACGAGAAACTGTTAATTCAGTCCGCTAGTCAAAACATCTACTTCAATCAGCTAGTCAAAACGTCTAATTCAATCCGCTAACAGCTAACCGTTAAGCCCTAATTCCCAAACAGGGCCAAAGTTAATTGGTGAAATAATCTCTTAAATTATGGTGGACGGTTTTTATTATTAATCAGTCAATCAATTAGATGCGCTTATCAAAAATTTTCCAAGGATAAGATACACGTTGTATAAAAATTATTTAATTAATTAGATAATATAATCTGTGGCCGGACGGTTTTACGGGTTTATTCATCGAAGATGCATCTATGTACCATAAAAATCCATATTCCGAGTACCTACATGAAAAATCTTGCAATTAATTATTATTAATTTATTTTATTCCCCGTTCTTTCCTGCCAAAAGCTACTAATTATTTGTTATAAATAGGGAACGAACATAATTTATTTCCTTCATCTTACAATTTCAAAACTTTTCTCCGGCGAACAAGAATTGTTCAATATTTACCGTAAGAATTTTACTGTAGATTGAATTAGTTTTGTATTCAATTCTTGATGTTGTTATGTAAATCTTTATGATTTTGTACTCTATTCTTGTAAAGATTAAATCTTCATGGTTTTGTATTCATTGTAAGGGTTGAACTTGTAACTTGTAGGTGCTAAAAATCATAAAAGAAGATATAGATACATCAATTGTAAGTATTGATCTTGCAAGTTGTGTTTGATTGTCTGTAGGATGGAGGGAGAAAAAGTAATTCATTATTCTGCTCCGGCAGCGGCGACGGAGGGAGTGGCTTCGGTGTATGCGGAAGGGAAGAAGAAGAGGGGGAGGCCAAAAAAGTATGGACCAAAAAAGAAGCAAAGGTTGGATGTTGAGAGTCCCCAAGGTTTGTTTTTATATGTTCTTTTTTTTCGTAATCAATTCCACGCACACAACACGAGTCGAACTCCTGTCGGCCCGTATGGGGGACAAGAACTCAACCACTGCACCAACCCTTTGTTGGTGTTGGTGTTTCTATATATGTGTTTGTGTTGTGTTTAATTGATTTATTATTTCATCTTTAATTGATTGATTGTTCGTAGTTTATATGGTATGAAATGTTGTTGCAAAAATAGTGTTACAAAAATTAGATTTATCAAGCAGCAGTTGTGATGTATAAGATTTTTTTTGTGGAATGTATATGTAATAAATGTGTGTCCGGGTTTATGTGAAATCTTGTGTGATTCTCATTGTTTGGTCAATTTTGGAAGATTCTTTACTAGTACTAGTTGAACAATATGTGAGTCAGTGGGACTGAGACACTGTTTGATATGGTCATATATATATGAATAAAAAGTTTGAGGGATTAATCTTTCTGTTTCTTCTCAAGGAAAGATGCTCTACCACATATTTTGTTTTTTATAGGTGGACAGGTGGCATTTTGTGTTTGTGCCAACCTCGGTTCTCATGTAGTGACGGTAGATCCTGGCGAGGTATCATTTAGCATTCTTAATTATTATGACCAATATATTTAATATTCACCTTTTTAATCTTAGATCTCTGTTTGCTTGCAGGATGTCTTACACAAATTAATGTCAATTTCAAAAAGAGAGGCTAAGATCATATGTGTTCTTTCTGGAAGCGGTGTCGTGTCTGCCGTGACTCTTCGTCAATCAAATCCATACGGGGATACTATGAACTACGAGGTGTGAATCTTTTTTCACTTTATAAATTTGAATTTGCTTTCCATAATAATTACATTGAGATTCATGAAGTGCCACATCTTCAATTATAACTGTTTATTGTATGAAGTACAACTACTGTACAATATATCACGTAAAATAGAGAAAAATAAAACGCATACGTAGCAACCAGATATTGGATAGGTTGTTTATTTTCTACAAGGTCTGAATTTATTCTTCTTATTGGCAAAGATGAATTGCTTTGATGGATTTATATTTGTAATATTATGTTTTTCGCAGGGGAGTTTTGACATTCTTTCTTTGTCTGGATTCTTCATTCCAGACGATAATGGTGGAATGAAAAGCATATTTGGGAACATGAATGTCTCGGTGGCAGGTCCAGATGGACGTGTCATGGGTGGTGAACTTGCTGGTTTGTTAACCGCTGCTGCTCCTGTCCAGGTTAGATACTCCTCTAAACTATAATAGAAAAAAGTGAAAACAAAAAAGTGAAAGCTTATAATATTTGTACCAAATTCTTTTATTCATGAGAGCTTAATTATTAGTTACATATTATTGTTTACTAAAATTGACATCACCTATGATTGTGCGAGTATAAGAAAAAGATGGCTTATGGTTTAGCCTATAATAGGAACACTTAGGAATCATTACTGATCAAAACTTTTGTGCACATAATCAGGTCGCGATTACAAGCTGTCTTCCTAGCTATCAGGAGCCAAAACAGTTTGCACCAACTTCCTCCTGTGTTCATGCTACAGGAGAAGGCGAGACTCAGGGAGCTTCTAAATGAGATCCCGGTCCGTCCAAAGAATGGGATTTCTTGTTGATCCCTTGTTTTTTTTTGTAATAATGATCATTTTCTGGTACTTTGGTTTTTGTTCATGTGTACTTTGGTTTTTTTTTGTAATAATGATCATTTTCTGGTACTTCGTTTTTTACTTTTCTGATTTGGTTATTGTGTGTTGGAAACTCCAAAACTATTTGTGTTAGAAAATGAAAGTAAGCTATAGACGAAGAATCAACCTTTTAACAGTTATATATATTAGCCTTAGCTCTTAGCCCCGGCATATCTTCGCACAAAACTTATTTCTTTTCTAAATAGGTGGTAAAGACCGGATTTGTTCAAAAGACCTTAATCTAATGGAGTTCTTTTTTTGCTTATATTCAATACATTTTTCTATCATTACGATGTGGGACTTGGGTTGACACCCACTCAACATTATAATGTTAAAATTCCAAATTTTGTGAAGGTAAAGATGTAGTTGTGTTTAGATACCGATATCTTGTTAATAAACCTTTTCATTGTGTCTGAACCAATTTCATTTCTTTTTCACGGTATCTTCTGGGAGATGATGATGCAACTCTACAAATCATGGACTTGGCCAATAAAGATGGACTTAACATACAATACTAGAAAAATGATTGAAGCACAACGATATGAAATTTAAGGGTTTGGATAGTTACGAGCCAATGAAAATGAGAATGATATGAAATTCGAAGGTTTCGGTAGGTGCGAGGGGATGGAAATGAGAATGATATGAAATTTAAAGTGCTGGATAGGGAATATTTTCCTCATATAATAGGGAATGTCTTGCAATTTTAGCCCGCTGATTCTCAGAAAAATTGAATCTAAACATCAAGCGTGTGAAGTTGGAGGTTTTTCGCTGCTTATAAACCAGTTGTGCAATATTCTGTGGATGGCAAGAGATAATAATTACGATACCAGTAGTGATAAGGCGGAACTGTGCCGTAAGATAGTTGAGTATAGTATAGTCATTGTAGATATTAGTAGAGTTGAGACCTGTGTAGCGATCTTGAGTAGAGTGACCTAGTTGTCACATGTATTTCTGTCAGATGCAAGTATTTAAAATTTTCTCTTATAATTAAAGAGAAAATATTTCAACTCCTTCTTTTGATTAAGCAAGTTTTCTATCTATGACTTATATTCCTAGAAGCATGACTATCTATTTTTGATATTTAAAAGTGCAAATGGTTTTATTCATTACTTTTGATTTAAAATATCGAATGTCTCAAGTTCGATCCTTTTTACTGTTTAAAATATCGAATGTCTCAAGTTCGATACTTTTGAGTTCTTTTACAATTTGAAACTGTTGTTGACACTATAGTAGTACCATTTTGATACTATAATATAAGACTAGTCTTCTGTCCCACACTTAAATCTTGGATTTTCAATAGCGAAATATCTTTGTTAATTCCTTTGAGCTGTATTGCGATAGATTTTAACATTGTAATTAGACTTTGATAAAATTGATTTTCACAGTATTTTGAGATTGAAAAGAAAAAAATGTTTCAGGAAAGGTTTAAAAGAGATGATTGTAAAGGCCGGCAAAAATACTTTGTTTTGATTATATGTATGCGTAAGAGTATGCGTAAGAGGCCTGGACGGCGGTCCAGTGAACGGCTAGGTATTATATGAATATTTATAACACTATTTCAGCCAAATGCCAGTGTGTTCTATTTAGTACCTATTGTAACGGATATAATTCTACGAAGCATGATCTAGTGCTATCACATGGTCTGATCAGTTGTTATAGTGTACACGTTTGTTAAGATTCTAATCCAAAAACTGGTCGTGTACTGTTTAAGCTTATAATAGCTTTTGCTTACTATTAAATATATCATGTGATTTCAAACATATGTTACATAAGAAGATTCATTTATGCATCAGGAGATCATCACAATGAAGCGACAAGGAACAATACAATTGACAAAAACTGATGACCGCATCAGCAACTGATGGAACCACATCAGTAAGCGGATAGTTGATCAGTATCAAGTATAATAAGTATCTGGAGATTGAGTTTGAGAAGGAAAGAAAGAAGATTGATACGATATAGCTTTTTATAGGTATATACCTCTGTTAGAGTAAATCAAGTTGGTATTGTAGAAGCTGTGTACTATATAAACACAGATTATTAGGTCTTATGAAGAGAAGAGTAAGAAGCACAACACGAGTAATATTTGTGTAACCTAGTAGCTCTTGAGAACGTTGTTTTTTTGAGAAATTGTTGTAACAGTTCTTAAAGTGATCAATAAAAGCTGAGTTAAATTGAATCTTGTTTTGTTGTTAATTCTAGCTTGTTTGATACTTGATTGATCAATAGATAAATTCCGCTTAAGTCTATTGATTCAAATTAAGGCTTAACAAGTGGTATCAGAGCAGGCTGGTTAAATACCACAAGTAAAGATTGAATCATGTCTACAACCAAACAAGAATCACTCAAAATTCCAGTCCTCAACAAAGTTGATTATCCGACCTGGAAAGTTAAGATAATACTCTACTTCGAAGCCGTAGACCCTGACTTCATCGATAGAATTACTGATGGTCCTCATGTGCCAAAGAAACTGATCCCCAAAGAAGGAACGACACCTGAACACTATGTGGATAAAACTAGAGAAGAGTTGACACGTGAAGAAAGACTTGAAGTACTCAAAGACTCAAAGGTAAAATCAATTCTCCACAACAGTCTTGATTCCGTCATGTCAAATAGAGTAATTGCATGTAAAACTTCTAAAAAGATATGGATACATTAAAAGTTCAATGTCAAGGAACAGAAGCGATTAAAAAGAATCGAAGAGCACTGCTTGTTGAAGATTATGAAAGATATGAGACAAATCCTGATGAAGATCTTACCGACTCATATGATCGTTTTCTTAATCTATTGAACAAATTATCTCTTACTGGAAAAGAATATGAAGCTGAGGATTCTAACACAAAGTTTATCAGATCATTACCTGAAGAATGGACAATTTAGGACAATTCACTTGTACATAAACAGTCAATTAATTATTCAAGTTAAAGGACAATTTACTCAAATTAAAACACAAAAATTCAAATTAAAGCATGTAGTGAAAAGTCAAATTAAAGCAAAGATAAACAAATTTAAAAAGAGTCAACTAGCCATTCAAAAATAACTAAAATTAATATCTACAATTACTACTATCAACATCAAATAATATCCAAATATAACAAAGCTAAAACTAGAATCAAGCAATAAAATTAGTCAATCAGGCTAATCTAATATTACAACACGCACTAATTAAGTCACCACTGCACGAGCTCCATCGTCTTCATCTAAGAACCGCAAAACAATCATCATGAATACTAGCAAAAAACTAAGAATCGAACATGAAGATACAAAACACAAAAACGTAATTGCTCATATAATATAAGATTTATAACACCTACCCAATCTTCTCAAATTCGGACAAAAATAGATAGAAAAAGACGAAATGTGGATACGAAAACAACCCATACAATAATAAATTTAAGCACCTAATTATACCTAATCATGAAATATGAACCACGACACAATAATATATACAGTAAAACAATAAACAATCACATAATCATAATCATGTAGGTTTATGTTTTGAAAAGATCACACCTCTTTTTTTAATGTATTTACGAAGAAATGAGCCATGACAAACTTGAACATTTTGAGTCGGCCAACGAAAAAAATAATATTTGAATACAATCGTATGCAAAAGAAACTGAGTTACAGCACTTTAAGTGCCGTATTTTTACAAACACTTGGTACGCATACAAGAATCTGGCACGTCTGGTTCGCAGCCACGTAGAAATCTTTGTTGAGTAAGCTTTGGAAGAGGAGTTTGTAAGAAAAGAATGATTTTTGTTAAGATAAGGACAAAATAGAACGGCCTGGAGTTGGGAGTGACGCGCCGGAGAAATCATCGTCGGCCATTTTTAAGGTTTGTGTGTGTAGTGTGTGTAGGTTGTGTTTTTGGATTTCACTTTTTCATGTGTATGTAATATTTGTTATGAATTAAAAAGAAATCAGAAACATGTAAAAAGCAGAATTCGTTTTGAGTTCAAAAAAAGATAAATATTCAACTAGATATGAGTTGATTTATAGGGTAGAACATATTTTTCTTCTAATCAAACCGCTCTTATTTATATTATGATCCGATGGATGATAAGCTTTTGATAGTAATAAGAATATGCGACCAAATTATCCTCCTTACACTTATTATATATACTAGCCTTTAACCCGTGTGAAGCATGTGCGGATATATAATTTGTAATTTATTATTTAAATTTTAACATCATTTTATTAATATTTTAGTACTAATGATTTAAATTTTAATTAAATTATATTAACAAACTGATTATACGTTCTCACGAAAATTTAGCATTTATAATTTATTTTCTATTTATAAATATTTTTCTGTTATTAATATGTGATAATTTATTATACAATTAATATCAAATTAAATTTTTTCATAGAATATATGTATGAAAAAAAAATTATCGTGTAATAGATTAGAGTTAGAAAACGGTACGTAATGATTAGTTTTTGTATTGAAATATGTCGCGTGAGAGTTAAAAAAAGTTATATGAAGGTTTTTTAAAAAACAATATTCAAAATTGGATGTGTATAATTTTATTTTTAACATCATTATAATTTTTTTGTAAAATATTATATAATAATTTATTGTCATGAGTGTTTTTAGTATTTAAAACTATTTGCCAAACTGTTTAAGAATGTAAAAGTAATAGACCTCCATAAGTTGTAGACTTGTAGTTTCAGAGGGAGAGTACCAAACCAAAAAATATAACTAAAAAGTTACAAATTATAACCATGTTGGCTTATTATAGTATTGGTTAGGATTGGTATTCTATATTCAAACCAAATTTTATTTATAAGTATGACTATTTTAATATATTTAATGAGATTCTAAAGTACAATCAAATGGTTCTCCACCGGACTCTATATATAATCATTCTCTATGAAATAATAGTGTGTGTGTGTGTAGAGGCTCATGATCAAATAGAAAACATTCTTAATGTAAACACTAAAAACCAAGTGAGTTTAGTGATATTCTCATCACAATTTAGTGATATTCTCTTTAGGATTTAGTGATCTGTGTTGCTGGTTTTAGTGAAAACTTGCAGAAACTGCCAGGATCTCCACATTTGTTCCCGAAACTGCTCAGAATCTCCAGATCTGTTCTAGTTGCCGATTCAGGTGGTGGTTGTAGTGGTGGAGATAGTGGAGGTGAAGGTGGAGATGGAGGTGGTGGACATGGAAGGAGCCCTGTCCTGCAGTTTTTGGCAAATATCAGGAATTGAAATCAGCATTAAGCTGGGCATACAGTAGTGGAGGTGAGGAAGAACGAGTTGGAGGTGGGGACGAAGGTGCGGGTGGAGATGGAGGTGGGGGTGGAATGAAACCGGCGTGGAGGGGGTTTGGATTTGGTGGGTGGTGATATAAATAATGGAGGCCGACATGGAGGTGGTGGTTATGGAGAGAGAGAGTCACACTCCACACTTTATGTACAACCATCTTACATAGAGTCTAATAGCAACACCTCTACATACACATAAAATTGGTTTATCAATATCATTCTTCCTCAAATATATAATTACTAAAAAAACATATCATTATTTTTCCTTCAAAATATTGTTCAAAGTAATCATAATTAAAAAAGTGATTTTACAGTAGAATCATATCATTCAAATTGTTCTACACTAGAACCAAATTTGTAAATCAAGTTTTTTGTTAAGATTGTATGTGTCAAAACTATTTGTCCAACTTATACATAATTAGTTGCTTGCTTTAGAATCCAAATTTATGCCTAAGTACTATTAATAATGTTAAAAATATCAATGAGATTTTAAAATTGAACAAAATATTTATTGGGGGCACTCAATACACATGATTGTCCACCAAAGAATGACCTATAATATATTCAAATAGTGATTTTTGCAGTACGGTGTCTTACCGTGACATATTCGATAAAACTGTACTTATCGTGACATATTCGATAAAACACAAATAGTAATTTTGTTTGGGAAACAATCCTCTCTGATATGTGTTTCATTTAAAAACGTACAGATTGTCAATATATCCCTTCATCCCAGAAATATCTAACTGAAAAGAGCTAGTTCAAGATATTATCGTAAAATTAGAACAATACTTGATACAAAATATTTTTTCCCTTGAGAAGGGCTTGTTTTATTTCCCTGAATTCGCCGACTTATATACTCCCTCCGTCCCAATTTATTTGTCTGGTTTGATTTTTTGTGGTAAAATCAGACTTTGAATAGTAATTAATAAGAGTGATTGACACTTTGCACCCCTTATGTTTAAGCGCTTCGTTTTGCACCCCTTTGACCACTCTCCGTTTAATTGACCGTTAAAGTTAACAGATGTGGGATTTACACTTTGCACCCCACACTTTGCACTTTGCACCCCACATCTGTTAATTTTTTTTCATGAGTATTTTTTCTTAGTTACCCTAAGTTAAAATAGAGCATTTTGTGTGTTAATGAATCCGAATAAAGGCATGAACACGACACAGACTAAAAGAACTGCTAATCATATTCCTGGGAACGACGTAGTATACCTAAGCAAGGAGAAGGTGCATTGGCATGATTGAGGTGGTTTTAGATTAGCAGAAACTAGTAGGTAGATTGTCGCTCTTAACCCGTTGTGGTAAGGAAAGGTTCACTGTATTACTCTTAGCGCCAGTAATACGAACCGATCTTATAATATTTCTATAAGGTTGTTACTAGGTATTTAGTTAAATTTGTATACATAATCTTAGCAGAAATGTTTAATAGAATGAATGGGTAGTGCTCTAGAGGCCTTCTTTTAAATGTCCTTACTCTTTTATGGTCATGAATACACTTCTCCATCATCTATCTCTCACACAATTCTTGAGCTGATAGTATAATTGGGAAAAGAAAAAAGAAAGTCCTGTGCGTAGATATGGCTCGATATACTTTTTTTTTTGTCACTCTTTATCTCTTTATATCTACACATGCCTGAGGATTTTTGTTTCTTAGTGGTTAACAAATTAGTTTTAGTTGTTATTCAGCTTTTTGTTCCAAAGTTGGTCCCTGGTGGAATTTATTCTTTTCATTCTCTAAAATCTTTGATTTTAATATTTTCTGTGAATTATGCAAAACAGCACAAGTCAATATTGTTAATGAATTAAGAGGAGTATTGCTTTTATACATACTTGTCATTACAAAAGTTTTATCCTGTAAAACTTCAAGAAAAACTCGATCAAGCAAAAAGTTTTCATAAAATACTGATAAGGAGGAATGAAGTTCAGAAAAGAAGAGATCT
Organism: Daucus carota subsp. sativus; assembly: GCF_001625215.2. NCBI lineage: Eukaryota > Viridiplantae > Streptophyta > Magnoliopsida > Apiales > Apiaceae > Daucus > Daucus carota. The sequence goes on from NC_030389.2 coordinate 3,266,317, forward strand.
CCCAATTGAAGCTTGACATTAAAACTAGAGATGCATGCCTAGAGATATTCAAAGTAAAGGAATCAACAAAGATTCACTCATCTTAGCTTGTCAGTACATCTCAGCCTGCTATCAGTAATCAGAGCCTACTGTTACAGTAAAACAGCAAGTTGAAAAGATGAAAACACTTGAAACTTAAGTATTAAAGATCTAAAAAGGAATGGAAACTTTTGTTCAAGGAGAATAAGGACTAAAATTTATGATGAAGTACATCAAGGTTACATTGGATAAAGAAGGAGTTGGTCTAAACTTCAACAAGAAGGCAAATGCTCTTAAATATGAGGGAAGGCATGGTAAACCATACAAATATGCTATGCCATGGTAGGATTATGCTAAATATGGAATAAAGGGACATGTGACTTAGAATTGTAGAGTCCGACCTCAAAGATAATACTTCCAGAAAAGACAAGAAGGGAAAACAACCAACTAGAATAAGAAATAAAACAACTTACGAGAATTTTCCAAACATAAGCTATAGCAGAAGTATCCTACTGTGGTCCAAAAGTCGATCAAGAAAACTGATCTAAATGCTTTGTATGTTCTTGTTTCTAGCCAAAGTGGATCCAAACCAATTTGGGTACCAAAAGGTTGAGTTTTGTTTTTCTTTGTTTGGCAGATGTGTCTTGCTGCAAGGATTAAGTCTATACAATGGATAATTAATAGTGGATGCACAAGGCATATGAGTGGAGACAAAACTTAGTTTAGAAGTCTAAAGATAAAAAAGAGGAGTAACTATTGCCAATAGTAAGACTCTCCATATTCTAGGTAAAGGTAAAATTGGTAATGACACAACCTCTATTTCTAATGTTAGATCTGTCAAAGGCTTAAAATATAATTTGCTTAGTGTAAGTCAATTGGATGATGATGGTCATAAATTTGAGTAATGAACGTCACACCAGCGTACATGACGTCCTAAAACAATCGAAAAATAAATATAAGACTTCAAGCAGCGTAGCGATTGTAAATATATATGTACCCGTACCCTTCACTATTAATAATTATGATTTATCAATAACTTGAAAAAACTGTTTTATTGATTGAAATATTAAGTATTCTTACGTTCATCATATGTCAAACAAGTTCATCGATGGAGACACATTCTGCTTATACCTTATGACTTAACGTGACTTGTGACTTATGTGATAAGCTTGGAGTTTAAAACATCTGTTTCATTAATTTGATTTATTAATGACTTGTGGATTACTAAAAATATAATAATAAAAATCAAAGTGTTTTGTGGGTAACTTATGATTTATGATAAATTTATTATAAAAAAATTAAGTCACCGAAAAAAGTAGATCAAACTGGCTATTTTAAGTCAGTTTCCGGCTTTTTTTTTACTTTAAGCAGACTTCTGACTCGTTACACAAACAGATATTTTCATATTAAAGCCAAAAATAACATAAATCATGGGCTTTAATCCAGACAAACAGGCTTAAGTCTTAACGTCTTGACCAATTATAAGAAGCAGGGAAAAGAAACTTTTTCATATTTTTTTTATTTCTCAATTCAGGTAGCTTGGATTTGTATATTTAAAATAATATAATACATTAATAAATTTATAACAAGATCTTGCCTATTAAAGTTAGGTGGTTGCTCAGGATAGATGTGATCACATCTGCATTTTTGATGGATTTGCAATATCCACATCTTTATAAGATTTGCAAGATTTTAATATTACATTTATTTTTTCATAAGCTCTCCTCTTTCTTATATCAACCAATTAATACTCTATTTTTTGTATAAAGCTCGCAACTCACAAGTGAACATCCCCCACTGTTTTCCAAGTCGTCCGATATAAAATAACAAAATTTCTGCACTCATGGCTAATGTAACGAAAGCTTGGCTTGTTCTCTTTTGTGTTCTTCTCGTTTCAGAGTTATCTTTTCACCAATGTAAGTATATCCATAACTTTCTCTTTTCTTACACTTGATTGGTGCATATTCAACTAAACTTTGCATGTTGAGTTTATACGAGACAGGTGCAGAGATTTCCCAATCCGAGATGATGCATGATAACAGCAATGAAATCAATTATCATAAGTTACCACAGATATTCTGTTTGCCATCACTATGCGGAGGATTGTTTTGCTGGTGTTGTCCGGGAAAACCTCTTTGTAACAAAGATAAATATCTTTGTGACGTCTTGTGTTCTGCAAAATCCTAATTAATATTAGTAGCGTTTTACTATGTTACACATCGAATAATTATTTTTTTTAAATAAAAATAATTTTATCAAGATATAAATTCAAGTGTGACACCCTCTAAACAAAGGGTCTAGATGTTGTCACAAACTAAGTCACAATAATATCATACACAGCGGAATAAAATGACAATAATATGATCCATGCACGCAATTGGATGATCACAAATTATTATATGAAACAGACCGTAAAATAAAACTATTAAAGAATTATCTACAAACTTGATTAGAATAACTTCTACATGAAGTCATACTAACCTCCACAAGTCTAGTTAAGTTCTACAACTAGTTTAGATTTTAATACAATTTACTATTGTACCATGTACACGCCTCTGGATTTCCCTACCTGTACGGGTAAGTGGAACGTGAAGATTTGAGGATGATCAGCAGGCGCCCTCTTCCTGGCCGTGTGTCTACTAATGGGCATAACTAGTCCCAACTAAAAGATCAACACAACAATAATAGCAACAGAACAAGGATGAGCAACTGGAATGCTCAATGTGTGTGTGTGCGCGTGTGTGTGTGTGTTTGTATAATGCTCAAAATTAAAGGAGTAATAAGTGCTAATTTATGAAAGAAATGAGATAATCAACAACGGTATCCAATGAAAATAGAAGCTATATCAGCTTAAGCAGTAAATCATAAATTTTAGATTGGAATCCTTATTACGGGTGCACTATCACAGTTGATCAGTCCATGTGATAGCACACGATCACACTTTGTAGAAGTTGTTCCAAATAATAAGTACCAAATACAAGGCAACACGTTGATCTTTGACAACAAAGCATTATAATATTTCATATAATACCCATATAGCTCTTCACTGGACCGTCGTCACGGCCTCTAACGCATACATCTGATCCATAAAAGTATTTTTGTTACTGGTCCGGAGTAATTATTACTACAATTGATGGCAAGACAACTAGAATAATTAGTTTTTTGTTGTATAGAGTGTGTCTGGATTGTATAGTTTTCACTATATATCTAAAAGCAACTTAGATTTCTAGTAAAGCGATTACTAGAATATAATCACTTTACGAATCAATAGAGTATCCGTCATATTGTCCCATAATGATATATAGAACAGTAGTTAAAAGTCAAGTGTATGACATTCTCTAATTTAATACAGAATATGACAAGAAATGTAGTTGCAATAAATATAAGTTGTGAAATAAAATCACTAGCGGGAACTACAAGTTATAGATAAAAAACTTGCTTTTCAATCATAACTGATGAATAGGAATACGTCTGTTATGCACACTAACTAGTGACACTCTATCTAGCACTTGTTGTTATCACGGGACTCTCGACTTTATAAATCAAAAGTATTGATTTACTTACGCTGAGAAACTCAGTTGACGTAATCATACGTCTCGCAATATATTAGCTACCTAATCGTTTATAATAATCATGACAGGGCTTCTTTTCTTCCTTCATAATGTTCCATAAGCTTCCTCAAACCATCTAAGTCAGTTCCTCCTATTCTCAAAACGTTCTAAATGTTGGGTTGAGGAGGTGGGGTTGGGGTGACACCCTCTTGCCTAGATCTTTGACCAGAGGTGGAGTCGGTGTGTTGGTAGTGGCATTGATGGTATTCTGAATAATGTTTTTCTCTTCAAGTGCTCTATGGGAGGCACAACATTTTTATTACTAGTATTAAGAGGATGGAGAGTAGGATGCACCTGATCTTTGTGTAATGTTTGTCAATTGCTTGTGGGCCAAATTCGTTTGTGGACAATCCTGCCTCCGAACACTGCTAGCGCTCTTAGATTCTACTTTTTGTATGATAGGATAACGGTCATCGACCAGGACTCTGTTTCATGTCTCTGTCTCTTGCGTAATCGCTTTTTTTGTTCCATCCATAGTAGTCATGTGTGACATAAAGTGCTTGAGCTCTCTTCCTAGCATCAGAGGTTCCTTTGTCCAATTCATTCACTATGTCATCCAAGCCACACGTAGTTCTTGTCGCCTAAGAAACCTACTTAGAATTCAGTTTCCCCTTCACGCCCTTCTAGAAGGGGCCCAATACGATGAGACTTGGTAATGGGTCTCGAAATGTGTTGACCCAAGACTTTTCGAATTATATTTGGACTCAGATTCTCCCAAACTCGACATAACCGCCGCTCCATGACTTAATTTAAAATGCAAGGACGCATCCCTGCTCCTCGATGTGGACAACCCATCAAACTCCAAGCAGGGTCTTCCTGAAAATATTTTTGAGAAGATCCTATGAGCTCCTTAACAAGGACAACAGACTAGAATACAGAGTAAGACCTTCCATCATCATCTTCAACTACTCCCTGACGAGGGTAACTGACCAGAATACATAGTGGGGTCTTCCTCTACTGTAGACAGATTTCATTTGCACCCAAGAGCGTACCCCTAACAGAAAATGATTTTTCTCATCCTTCTAGCCTTACATACGTCATTTCTTCATTTGGTTAAGTATTATCAAATCTTCTTTTATCCAGGGCATTTCCCAGTGGAAGTTATTTCAGGGCGCCTTTTACGGTGGCCGCTTCCTACGTCAATCACCTGTTTGTTGAACCAATTGTCAGTCCATGACAGTGTGTTCAACCCCTACCCAAGTCAAGCCCATATAATTTAATTCATATTAAATTTTGGGTATAAAATGAAATATTATATATTGTGACTTTTGGTTTTATTTGGATCCGATAAACATACAAGAAAGGTGAATCAGTGAAAGTCAGAATGAACAGATTTGATAGAAAAAGGAAATAGGATTTGATGGGACTACGGGGAGAGAAATAAATATTGGGTTTTGAAAGATTTCGGTCAAAAATAAATAAACAATTTTGATTATACTTTTGGTCATAATTCCAAAAACACGAAAACGAAAGTTCAAATATATAATAATATCGTAAAGTTAATATTCCTTCCATTTCAAAATATTAGTCTATTTTTTTACTTTTAACTTCTCAAATACTCCTCCGTCCCACTTCTTTGACTTTTTATTATTAAAAAAATTTAAAATTTCAATTAAAAGTTATGTAATTTGACCTGTCGAAATTTTAAAGCGGATCAGTAAATATGAAACGTGGAATTCTATTTATCTGACCTCAATCAAACAAACACTTGTACACAACTCTCAGTATAACCAATAGACTTCAGTACAGATAACTAAGATTCTTTGAATGTAAAACAACTTAAGAATCAAAAGACTAAACAAAGCTATTAGGTTTTGGGAGAGCCCAATTTGAAGAGAATGTCTCGCCAAATCACTAAACATTATAACAGAGACAGCGTTTTTTGACAAACTATCCTCAGTAGTAAGTAACTCTATATATGTATAAGATGATTTCCAAGTAGTTTTTGAAACAGGGTATCAGAACAGTTAAAGTAGATGAAAAAAGATCGTGCATCGTCCAACCATTCAAATAGTCTACTAACCTCAAAGTTAAATGAGCCTCCGTCACTAGAGGCCTATCGTATCATATACGTATAACCACTGCCAACCAGGGGATACACTTATTAAAAATACAAAAACCTCCATCCGACGTAACAATCAGCCTGAATGAACGAGTATGTGCTGAAGATTATGTGCTCTCAGCTGGAGAAATTGCGACTTCAAGCAATCAAAGAATATTTTAGTTGATTTCGAGAAAGATTACTTCTTGCTCTGCTCTATCTTAGCTCGGATCTTTTCTTCCAAGAGAGATACATCTGTATCTAGTCCAAATATTCTGTTAAGAGTATGCATATTATCTAATATTTCACTCAGATTACGATTGTCTGTCCCGTCACATCTCAGGTGCTGCATTGGACCATGAAGAAGTTTGTTCACTATACCTAGACTAAGATCATAAATAGCAGCCTTCTGCTTCTTGGTGATATTATCCCCCATCTTTGATAAGCACCTATCCACCTCAGAAGCTCTTATTCTTTCGGCATATGCCCTCAGTTTTTTAATTGTTGGAACAGTCTCGAGGGAGTCTTTCCAAGCTTCAAACTGTTTGACCTCCTCTGTGATAATTACTTGAGCTTCCATGGCTTTTCTAAGCCGGTCCTCTTTGTTAGCTTCCACAACCTCTTTAAGATCATCCACATTATAAACAGATGCGGTTTCAACAGCAGATACGCATGATTCCACGGCCCTAGGAACAGAGATGTCAACAAAAAGCCTTAGCCCTCCAATCTGAGAGCTCACCGGTGGAAACTTCTGCACCTGCTCTCTTAAGAACAAAGGAGTTTCTGTAGCAGTACTAGTGAAAACTACATCAGCTTCCGCGGCGCAAGATTGCAAATCTGAGAGAGGTCGATACACTATTTCAACATTCTTAAGCTCCTCACAGATGGCGGCAACTCTATCCGGGGTCCTGTTAACCACCACCATCTTTTTACACCCTTTGGCAACTAAATGTTTAATCACCAATTTCCCCATCTTCCCTGCTCCAACAACTAAAACTCTGGCACTAGCATATGAAGAATTTGGAATCTTTAACAAGGCCAGCTCAACAGCAGCTGAACTAACTGAAACTGACCCTGTGGAAATATTAGTCTCACTCCTGACACGCTTCCCTGCTGTTATTGCATGCTTGAACAGCCCACTGATTTTCCTATCAAAACCTGGAACTCCCTGTCCTGTTTTTACAACTTGTTTAACCTGAGATAGAATTTGGCCTTCCCCTAGAACGAGAGAATCAAGTCCAGCAGATACCTCAAAAAGGTGGCGCACCGCATCTTTATTGTAAAGCATAAACCGGTGATCACTTAGCTCTGAAACTGGAACCCCACTAATCTGCCAAGAGAAACACAAGGTTCATTTTGAGTATCAAATGCATTAACATGTGCTTATGCAAACAAAATCAGAATATAAGGCCATAAACTAAGAAAAATCCTAAAACCCAAAGAATTGCCCCATAGGAAGGTACACGGAAGTCTGCATTTCTTATAACTATTTTTTGACACTCTTTACTGTCTATTTCTTGACATCACAATATGCTTCATTCGTCAAATTACAGTGGATAGAAAATTTATCAGAAAACCTAGGGGAGTAGAATGCAAAAATCTGGTTGAAGAGGCTAGAGCTATGGCCAAGGATCATCATTTCAAATGTAAGACCAACTTAAGTAATATTAGTACTTGTCATAAGCATATTTAAGTGAATGCACTAATGATATCATATGTGCAACTCATGAGTGCTTGTTAAACAAATAGTTCGTTGCTGCCATTAAAAAGTGCTTTATTAATATCACGAGACTCTAGTACAGCTCAATAATTCAATTTTTAATCTTATCTTGGGAGGGGCAAGGGAGAGCCTAAGAAATATGTATTTTACAGTTGTTAGTACCTTAGACATCCATTCAGTCACTTCTTTAATGCCACGATGCTGAGAAAGAGCCACAACATATATTTCCAATCTGTTACAAGTAGACAAAACTGCCGCTTCTTCAATATGATTTAAAGCGCATAATTCACCAATAGCTTGAGCCCATTGTGCTTCAGGAATAGAAAGTTTCTCACGTATATCAAGTGGTGCTGTGTGAATATTAAGCCCAATCACAAAAATACTACTCTTTTCTTTCGTATATCCTGCATCACAGACAAATTTGACAATCTTATAAGAAGATAGCTCCACATGGTTTCACACACTCACGATCCAAAACGCAGTCAAACAAATACAACGAACAAAATAAATCTTAAACACTTCAGTTTTACCCTCAACACGAACAGGAAAAATCCATGTAGCTTATCAAACTAAAACAGACAGCCACATTCATTTCCAAAGAAACGGAAACAAAAAAAAAAAAAGTTATGATCCTTGATCCATTACAATTAAAATCTACAAACCAATACTCAAGCTAAAATCGTAAAGATCCTTGGCTCGTGTTTGTTATCTCCCCCACATCGTTTTACCCCGGGAATGTCCTAATATTTCACAACTCTTTTTTCTATTCATAAACCTAAAAACCTATCTTTAAACACCAATACACAAACACACATATATAAATAGGCGAACATTATTCATCTCAAACAAAATTTACTAAAATCAAGTCAACAATCTAGATCATCCATTTCATCAAACACTAAATACCAAACAAACACAAACATAAACAAAAATATGTAAATCTACTTACTGTCAGCTGCAGATGATTTGAGAAGCTCAAGAGCAGACAAGCTATTAACCTTTGACTCAACCTCACCATTGTCAACAGAAACAGCCTCACACCTAGGCCTCAAAAAAGACAACCTTTGACCAAATTCATCGCTTTTCTTACATGGGTTGTCAAGAAATCGAGTCTTTGATGCGAAATTGTAGGAAAGATTGGATCTTTGCAGAAAAAATCTGTTCTTGATAATTAGGCCAGGGTTACATGTAGCAGCCAATCCACTTGAAATAGCCATTTTGTGGAAACCCCAGAAATTATAATCTATAAAATGATCTTTGAGGCCAGCCCAATTGTGTGTATTTATGTATATCTGTGTGTATGGGTGGTTTGAGCAGGTGAAAGAGAGGAGATGGGAGTTGGGTTTGGTGTATTGTGACGAAAATGAGGAATGATTCAAAGGATTCTGGTTTTTATTTGTGGGATTTGGTAGTGTGGTAGCAACGCGTTTGGATAGCTGATTTGTGTAAATGGTGTTTGGATAGGTAATTAATTCACGAGTGATACTAAGTTAATCGAAAATTTCGGAATGAAAATATCGTAAATATGATAATGAATACCGTAAAAAGACAATAATAATTGAATCTCGCATGGAAAAAATAAGGGTGTTGATACTCTAAATTTATTTATGCACATCTTATATCCTGATTTATATCAAATTATTCTTGTCATTTATCATTTCAACTAAATATATCATCAATTCAAAAAGATAATTTGGTACAAAATAGATGGAAGAGTGTGCAGAAATAAATTTAGGCTGTGCATATATTAGCACCCAAAAACAAATGTCATGATAATTTTTGTTCTATTTTCATGTGATTCATATATATCACATAAAATCTATAATATATATAAAGGGAATTGATAAATAAGCTCCAAACTTTACTATTTAAGCTCCATTTCAATTTTTTCTTTTACCCAAATAGCATAATCACCTATAATATGGATGAAACATGTGTAGAAAGCATGAGTAAATATGGTATAAAATATGGAATTGGAGCTTAAATAGTAAAATGTGGAGCTTATTTATCAATTCCCTATATAAATTCGAATATTGTAATTTTTGATTTTGATTCAAAATTACGCAATATTTTTGAAATAACAAATAAAGGAATAATTTTATACCGATGAAATTTAATATTTTCATTTAATATTAAGATAGTATTATATGAATATTATTTTGTAAAATTTGTAATATGATTAAGATATATATTATATTATTATTATTTTATGAAAGGTAGTTTATCAATAACAATCAATCAATATAATGAATAAAACATGTATAATTGTATACATGTCATGTGGAGCAAAATGTTTGACCATGTGTAGATTCTTGTTAGGAGGGTTGTTTGAAATTAGACAAAATGGGATAGAATTGACTTGTCAAAATGGTTGTATTGGTCCAATTATTAGTTGGATCTTGGGGGGCGGTTGAATTGCTTTTGGCGTACACACGCAGCTACACCGGCCAGGTCAAGACAAGCAAGGGTAGAAAAGGATATTGGGTTTGGAAGCTACGAATCCTGTGCTGTATTTTGATGAATGAAATATTCGGTCGAATGATGCTTTTTTGAACTTTTCTAAGGGAAATAGATTTTTTGTGTCTTAATAAATTAAAAAAGTTTATTTTTTAAATAAATAATAACTTTTTTTATTCAAAAATAGTAATGAATTTTTCCTTCACTCCTGGACTATTTCATCCATTGGTTTGTGTAGGTTGACTTTTTTCCTTTTTAAAATTAAAAATTAGGAATATAAAATTATTTGTAGTAAAAGGTAAAATATCCATGTCAAATCACCGGAACATATATCACACAAATATCTTAGCTCAATGTAGTCGGAAAATGTTGTAACTTCAAACTATGAATTATATGTAAAAAAATCTAAAAAAAGTTCCAGATGTCATAAAATATAGAGATAATGTCTAAAATAATATGATTGGAAAAAATGTCCTCAAATACCTTTCAGTAACACAGGATAATCTAGCGTCTTCAATTTTGGAGGAAAACGTTAGATTGTGTAGTGTTTTATTCTTTTAACCCCAACAAAACACTACATGATGTAATGTCCGGATAATCTAGCGTGTTCAATTTTGGAGGGAAACGTTAGATTGTGTAGCGTTTTATTCTTTTAACTCGAACAAAACGCTACCTGATATAACATTATGTTCTTTTAACACTAACAGAACGCTACATGAAATAGCGTTATGTTAATCGAGCCTAAACCTCTAGTCGAGCCTGCTCGTTTAGTTAATCGAGTCTAAACCTTTGCCCGAACTCGACTCGTAAAATTTCACGGGTCGAGTCGAGTCGGCTCGTTTAGCTAAACAAGCTGGTTTTAACAAGTCGACCGAGCCAGCTCGCATAATTTTACACATAATCGAGCTTAAACCTCTGCTCGAACTTGACTCGTCTAATTTCACGAGTCGAGTCGAGGCGGATCGTTTAATTAAACAAGCCTGAACCTTTGTTCGAATTCGGCTCGTTTAACGAATCGAGCCTAGTTAAACGAGTTCGAGCCGGGCGAGCTCGCGAACCAACCGACTCGAATTACAACTCCACTCAATTGACTACAAACTTGCAATCGGGTCATCAAACTCAAGTAGGGTTGGGCACGGGGGCACTTCGGGGTCGAGGAGTGCTATCCCCGCCCCCGATCCCCGAATTCAATACTCATCCCTGACCCCGCCCTGAACCCCGAACGGGGATTCTTTTCCTTCCCGATCCCCACCCCGAACGGGGAAAGGGGATCCCCGCGGAGATTCGGAGAATTTTAAATTTTAATAAAAAAATGATAATTTTATAATATATAATACACTTTCTAATAAAAACAAACTATTAACTCATAATATACTAATAAAATGATATTACCTCATTTTTTTACATCAAATCATATTAAAATTAATTTATAATATAAATAAATGACAATTTAAAATTATTAAATATATTATTTTATAATATAATAATAATCGATCAATAAAGATTATTTTTTAAATTTTAATAATATGATAAAAGGTATCTATTTTTAATAATATATTTAGTATAATATATATAAATATATTATTATTTACATATATATATATATATATATATATATATATATATATATATATATATATACAATCGGGGTCGGGGATCGAGGCGGGGAGACACGAATCCCCGCCCCGATCCCCGAATTTTTATAAAATTTTCCCCGTTCCCCGCCCCGCCCCCGAAAAATTCCCCAAATCCCCGACCCGCACGGGGTGGGAATCGGATCGGGGTCGAGCGGGGCGGAGTGAATGCCCATCCCTTTTTTTCTCTCTTATAATTTAAATCCCTCAAGAGACTTTCATTTAGGTCACTGGTCATAATATCCGTTAAAAATTGAAAAAAAAATGAACAAAGAGCTCTCTTGCAACACTTTTTTTCTCTCTTATAATTTTTGAAACTTATTGATAAATGAAACAAATATACACACATAAAATCAAAGGTTTCACCTACAAAAACTTAATCTATGTTTATCTCTTTTTATATATCTTAAGGCCATTTTGGAAAAACTCATTAAATTTTTATAGACTTCTCCACAATGATCAAAATATATATATATAATGAATAATGACTAATAAAGATGAAGTTTTGTGAGAGAAATCATTGATGATAATGTGTGTATTTTATTGTAAAAAAGGAGTTGTAGAAAAACATTTGACGTTGTTGAAGGAAAACTCTTCGCCCGATTTCTTTTCGACTTTTAACGAATGTAATGGTCAATAACCTGAATAAAAGTTTCATCAGTTTGATGACCAAATTTCAAGTTTCGAGTCAGTTGAGTGATCAAAGAGCCATTTTCAAGTGACTATACATGCCACCGTGAATTTTTTCAAGCCAAGTCAACAAGTTTTATCAGCTTGTCGTCAAATTTTTAACAAAGTGTAACGGTTAGTGACCTGAATGAAAAATTTTAAGAGTATAATAATGTGAGTGAAAACTTTTTGAGTTGGATTACCCAATTGCAAGTTTGCGGTTAGTTGAGTGACCGAAACGCCAAAAGTAACCTCATGTTTGTGGCTGTAATTTTAGTCAACGTCGTTATATTAGCTATATTTGACAAGTATCTATAAAAAATTTACGTAATCATCCGTTATCATATTAAATTCTATTTATAACAATATAAAAAAAATACTTCCTCCATCCCATTTTGTTTGAGCTGGTTCGACTAGCGCTGTTTTTAAGAAATAAATCCTTGACTCATTTTCAACCACATAAAGAGAGTTGGTGGATATTAAATGAGTGTAGTTTATGAATGTGTGGTTGTAATACTCCCTCCATCCCAAATTAGATGACCCCGTTGATTTTGGGCACACAATTTAAGGTTCATTGACCGCATAGATACGTGGCTTATTTTTAAAATTTTATTTTTGCAAATAAAAATTAAAATATGAAATTTTCATTTATAAAAGAAAAAATAAAAAAATAAATTTCGGAAGTAGACGGTCAATGCAGCTAAAGTTACGTGCCCAAAGTCAAAGGGGACATCTAATTTGGGATGGAGGTAGTATTCTTCAAAAGATGTTACAAACAGAAGGTTCATTCTCTTTGGAACATCCAAAAAAGAAAAAAGTGGTTCAAATAAAATGGGACGGAGGGAGTAATCCCTCTCAGTTGTTTACGTTCACTGTTTGCACGCATTTTGAGGCTCACATAAAGTATAGTTCCATAATATTTTTTCAAAATATTCTTTTTTTGAATAAAAGTTTATAGATCAAATTTTTATTCAGAGCAAAAAAAATTAAAAAATATATGATGAAACTATACTTTAAATGAGTGTTAAAAAGCGTGTCAAAAAATAATGTAAAGAAATGAGGGGACAGAGGGAGTAATATTTTTAAAATATAGTTAATATAACCACTAAAACACAACGTTTATAAATTAAACAATCTCACCTAATTTATATTTCATATTATTATAGTAAATTATTCCAGTCGATCCCGTTAGAAATGTTCCATATGAATTTGATTTTTGATAAATGATATGTACATCCTTTTGTTTCATACTAATAATTCATTTTTTTGATGTATTATTATCATCAAATTAAACAATTTTAAATTAAAAATTATAATTTAGGTATTCACAATTCTAAGAAATTATAAGATACAGTTCAAAGAAGAATATATATTTTATTTATATAATATTTATAATATATTTCATTTATACTATATATGTAACTTTTAATTAAAATGTAATCCTTTTATTTTCCACAATTTTTTATGTCCGGAAAAAGTATTTAACAAGCATTTTAAATAAGAAAGAGTATTTGATTAAAAAAATACAAAATAAACTATTACTCCCTCTATCCAGGTTAATGTGACCTGATCAATGATGCACAAAGTTTAAGAAACTAACAGGTGGCCAACGTTTTCTTTTAAAAATATCATTTGACTTGTGAGGGAAAGAATGAGTGGCAACATTCCTTCTCTTTTGGTCAAGTAATAATAATAATTGTGGCGTCATTATTTCATAAAAGTTCAGCACATACATCTCCATTCCATTTATTCAAAATTTCTATCAAAACCATTTTATACATGTCAAAACCATTTGTATATATTAACCCAACTCATTTTATGCATCTACTTGTATGCTGAGATGGTAAAACGGTTGACAGAAAGTGAATTACAAGTTGTGTTTCATTTCTCATTAGAGAGATCAACAGATGGAAAATTAAAAAATTGTACGATGGTTGAAGGTAGTCATAAATTTTCATGTTCTATGATTACTATCTAACGAATATGATTGCAAGTTAAAAACTCTTTTGATAGAGATCTGCCAATTGATGTATCATCTAAACTAAAAGGCAGAGTAGGCCGGAGAAAGATTGAAATTGATCGGAATGAGATCTCACAAAATTCATTACATCACCAAACAAATATACGATCCTTGGCATGTGCTCTAACCATGGCTAAATCAACACTTCACTGACGAATCAAAGAAAGAGGTAATATTCGATCTCATACTAATGTCGTTAAACCTCATCTTACTGATGGAAATAAAATGTCTAGGCTTGCATTTTGTTAAAAAAAACTCAAACAAGAATCATTGAATACAAAACTTGAGTTTGAGGAGATGTTTGATGTCGTGTACATCGATGAAAAATGATTTTTTCAAACCAAAGAAACAGAGAGATACTATCTATTACCGGAGGAAACTGGTCTCGTAAGAACTTGAAAGAATAAAAGATTTGTAACAAAAATAATGTTTCTCGCGGCGATTGCTCATCCTCAATTTGATCAAGATAACAATACATTGTTTGATGGTAAAATCAGAAATTTTCCGTTTGTGTATAAAGAACCAGCTCAAAGAAGTAGTAAAAATCGGATCACCGGCACACTAGAAACGAAGGCATGCACATCGGTTACCAAAGATGTTTATAGATCATGTTTGCTCCATCAAGTCTTACCTCAAATTCGACAGAAATGACCCCTTTTATCCTCACCAACTGTACACATCCAACAAGATAATGCTAGGCATCATACAAGAATTGATAATGATGAATTTATACGTGCAGCAAAGCAAGATAATATTAACTTGGTTTGTCAACCACCAAATAGCCCAGATCTACATGTACTAGATCTTGGCTTTTTAAAATCGATACAAGCACTTCAACACCAAGAAGCTCCAAAAAAAATCGATGACTTATAAGCTACTGTAGAAAAGGCTTTCAATGAATTATCTCCTCGTCGCGTTAATAATTTGTTTTTGTCACTCCAGTCATGCATGGTTCAGATTATCAAGTCTTTTGGTGACAATAGATATAAATTGCCTCACATTGGTAAGGGTCAGTTTGCTCGTGTGGGTAACTTCCTGTGACCATGACTTGTGATGTTGTTGATGTCCAACAAGCTGCTGTTGTTTACAAACCCAATAGATACACTAGTAAGAGAACGTAACTTTTGTGAGAAACATGTTTTTGGTGGAGGCATGACTTTTGTGTTCTTGAAGAGCATTGTAAAAATATTTGTATGTTATGGACAATCAACTGTAAGTAAGTTTGTTTGTATGGTTTTGGCACTAAATTATGATAGACTTCTATTTTTGTGCTTTTACGTATTTTAGTTTAAATGCATGCACTGTATCCATACTTGTCTCAGACGATGTGTACTTTTAAAATACATATTAGTATATTTTTCATATTAAAGATTCTTTTCATGAGGAGTGTAGATCATTCTTTTCGAGACATCCCTAAAAGAAAAGTAGGTCACATAAAATGGGACGGAGGGAGTAATTTGAACAGATGACTAATAATCATCTTGCAAAAAGAAATACTCCCACATTGTCCTTTTAGTTTCAATATTTTTTTAATTATTTCTTTTGTAAATAAAATTTTGTCTCAAAATGTTTATTTATAAAAACAAATTATATAATTATGCGGTTAATGAACCTTAATCTGTATGTTCCAAGCCAATGATTTCGTATAATTTAGGATGGGTGAGTGAAATATACTAAAATGATATTAACAAAATTTCATTACGACCAACACTTGCATCTTAAAAGACTTATATAATCAATATTATCTTTACAACTAGACTAATATTATAATATAACTATTATTTAAATTATATATTCAAATATCTCTACTCAGATTCATGACATTGAATCGAGCTTGTTAAATCAAAAATGAAATTTTAAATCCAAATGTAAATATTGTGAAATAAGAGAAACAAATACATCTGACGATAGACATAAATAAAACTTCAAACCAATTGTATTAATCAATAAGAAAGTGCAACTCCCCGTCTCTTACAGTAAGACGTGAGGCTACCTACATATCCGAAATTTATAAATGAAGTATTAATATATTTCAAATGATAATAAACAAGTTTATCAATTTCTAAAATAATTTATTTTTTGGAATTATTTAATTTGAAAAATATAAACATATAAAATCTCTAAATTATATTTGAAGTTCATAAATCTTAATCAATGAAAAAGAATGACGGCTTTCTATCACACCATCTCATATCCTATGAGTACCTGCCTGAAGATGACTACGACATAAGCCAAATGTCCACTACAGATAAAGAACACTTATGAAACAAGAAATAATTAGATTATTTTGACAATAACATAAAAACGTAATTTTAAAAATAAGCAGGCTAAAACAACGAGTGGTTAGAATATTTCATACCGAGATCAAAACAGAACATATACAAATACACATATCATAGGTACCTAATATGCGCAACAAATTAAATAACGTGTACAACACATGCAACGTCTCCGTCAATTACAAATCAAATCAAACTGGATGCACCCACGTCTCTTCAACAAATAATCACAATGGTCAAAGCTCATCCCAAAAGCTAACAAAATGATACGTCATGACCAATCACACTGTCACGGAAATGTCATATCACTGGTGCCGCAATGACATGATACAGATATTTCAATGAATTGAACAAATTATAATTTTTAAAAATTTTGAAAATCACAAAACAAATATTTGAATATCTCAAAACATATTTTTATATTATCTTTCAAGTCAAAACAGTCAAATGAATATAATAGGACAAACATAGCGAACATAATAGACTAGAACATGTTAAATCAAATATTAAAATGAGGAGTAGACATGATACTCCTTTCATATTACAATAGGGAAAATAGATTTTTTTACCACTCAACTTATAGCGTTTTTAGAAATTTACCACCCAACTAATTTATTTTTTCTTTTAGTCACTAATGTTAGGTTTGGTTTTTCTTTCAGCCACCAACTTAGGTTCGGATTTGATTACTAGTATTACGATATTTTTTTGTCACTAAACTTATTACGTCTTTAGAATCCAACCACTCAACTATAATTTTTTTATTTTACTCACTAGTGTTAGATTCAGCTTTTTTTTTGTCACTGAAATTAGGTTCGGATTTAATTATTAGCATTACATATTATGTGTAGCATTATTAAAATATAGTGGTAGTCTATAATATTTTGATGATTTGATATATATTTGTATATTTATATATAGTACTTTTTATGTCTCTAAGGTCGTTTATCTTGGATGATAAGAATTTTACACGCATTTCATCGCCTTTAAAAGATGTAGTTTCAAATATAACTTTATTTTTTTCTTCCGAATGAAAATTCAGCGTTTGAATTTTCACACAAAAAAACCCACAAAAATAAGTTATGGAACTGTGTTTATTAAGAGTCTTAAATACGTGCTAAGCAGTTGAAAAAACTGTAAACTAATGAGAGGGACAGAGGGAGTAATAATAATATAAAATGATGCATTATATATAGAGGACAATCATCGAAAATTAAGTTTTCACCTCTATTTATTTATCTTGAAAATTGTAATAGGATAAAGTTATTAAAATTTTTGAAGATAAATTTAAAAGAGATCTTAGACTGAGTTAGTCGATTGAAACTTTAATAGCGAAAGATGATACGTCATATCACTCAATTACACTTTATCATATGAGAGGAGGTGAATTGTTTGAAGTAATTAATTTCATATTCATGATTTATTGAATTTTTAGAATTTAATTACGATTTTTTCTGATTTTAATTTTCATCGGATCATTTTATATTATTATTGTTATATATAAAGATATAAACATACGACACATCATCAAAATATTACATACTATCACTATGTATAAATGATGCTACAAAAAATTATCATAATGCTAGTAATCAAATCCGAACCTAAGTTGGTGGCTAAAAATAAAACCAAACCTAACATTAGTGACTAAAAGAAAAAATAAATTAGTTGAGTGGTAAATTTCTAAAAACGCTATAAGTTGAGTGGCAAAAAAATCTATTTCCCCTATTACAATATGTACAACACATATACTTTATTTCCTTCACTATGATTTTCCCTACTTTTTCCTAGTAAGGTTTTAACGAGACATGATATCTGTACGTGTCATCTGAGGAATGTTATGTATATTAGTAGATGATCTTTCAATATTCCAAACTCTGACCTTTGATCTTTCACCTTCATTTAATTATCTTTGATTTTACAACTTCATATCTCTTGACTTTATAAATACATGTGACTCATGCTTGTAGGTCTATAAATAAACCTTATACTTGAGCTTACAAGACATAAGATTAATCCTCTTCACTCTACAGTGTAACCTATATTACATAACACACGATGTTATTAATTTATCGAAATTTTACTCCCCTTAGGACATTTTTCCCGAAAAAATGTTTTTTGATAATAAATACTCACTCTTTCCCATTTTAATAGTCCACATTGCACAAAATCACACATATTACAAAATACTCCCTTCGTCTCAATTCACATGTCCCTTTTGCTTTCCGAGAAGTCAAATTGACTAATTTTTGACCAGCTATTAAAAAAATATTTATTCGTTGTTTTAGAAAATAAAAAGTTACATATTAAAATAGACTAGATTTACTTTTTGATGATATTTTTCTTTAAAAAAATTTCAATTATATAATACATATATATTTCAGTCAACGTATAGTCAAGTTGACTAGTCAAAAGTCAAAAACGACATGTATATTGAGACAGATGGAGTATTAAATGTGATATGTTGTTATCATAGCCATGCATTGGTTATACAAAATACTACTACTATTTCATCCATTTTGTTAAAAGTCAATATAATTTGCATCATAAATTATGAAATTTGTGTGGGCTGATAAATGTCGACATTGAAACTTGTATAAAATTTATAGTCCCTCCGTCCCACAGTACAAGTCTCTTTTGAAAAAATTACGCATATTATAAAAACATTAATTAGATAATATTTTTTCACTTGTATCCCTAATAAATGTATGAATGTAGACTCTTATTCAACCTCATTAATTTTGCTACAACTTTTAAGAAGAGTAATTTTGAAATAATGTCAATATATTTGCATTGAAAATTAAAAATAAACCAGTAATATGAGGGGAAAAAAATCCAAAAGAGATTTGTAGGGAGCATTAAATAAAGGGGATAAATATCAAGTTGGTGACTCGTTTCGTCCAAATGTATCAATTGAGTTACCGATTTCCAAATTGACTCAAATGAGACACTCATTAAAAAATTTTGTATCAAAAATATCACTCTATCGTTAGTCGAAATTTTGAAAGTATTATATATTGAGTTTCGCACATTTTTTATGAATGGTATTATATCTAAATGAAAGATTATCAGTTCTAGTATTTTAGATAATATTTTTAGATTTTTAAAAATTAATCTCCTATGTATTTTTATTTAAATCAAATAAAACAATCAAAAAAATAAAAATAAATAGTTGATAAAATTTTAAAAATCTAAAAATATTAGTAAAAATAGTAGGACTCGGAATCTTTCATTTGGATGTAATACCATTCTTAAAAAATGTGCGAAACTCAATATATAATATATTTAAAATTTCGACTAACGATAAATTGATATTTTTTATACAAATTTTTCTAATGAGTGTCTCATTTGAGTTAATTTGGGAATCAGTAACTCAATTGATACTTTTGGACGAAACGAGTCACAACTTGATATTTATCCCTTAAATAAATTAAGGAGGACAAGTAATATGAGAAATTTTTCTTAACACTATTACAAATGAGTGAGTAGCTCGTTAGCCTAAAGATCAGCTTCCGGGGAGTAATTAAATTCTTGCGTAAGTCATCTGGCTTTAACTGATCTTTCAAGATTCAACTTTGATTAGAAACAAACAAGAAGAAGATCTGATCCTATTCACTCTTTTAACCCACCAAGTCAAAACTCATTACAATATATCTTCTCACATATACGCACAAAATAAACGCACGAAACCAACAGGTCATTAACTCTTTGGTAGTTGCGCCTTGACAACACAACAGAACAGTCATGGCCACAGCTTCAACCGCTTCTGACCCTTCTTGGTTTTCTCCCAAAAGGTATCATTTCAATTCTATGTGTATTTATAAATGTGTT
The DNA here is from genome assembly GCF_001625215.2 of Daucus carota subsp. sativus. Classification (NCBI taxonomy): domain Eukaryota; kingdom Viridiplantae; phylum Streptophyta; class Magnoliopsida; order Apiales; family Apiaceae; genus Daucus; species Daucus carota. The sequence goes on from NC_030389.2 coordinate 3,286,594, forward strand.
TGAATCTTGATTCTTGGTTGGTAATATTAAAATGGCAGAGATTTGTGGTCATGTTGGACTGTTTTGGTCAATTGGGTGATTGAAAGTTTGAATATTTAGTTGAATTTAAGGAAGATTTTGGTGAATTAATCATTTGATTCTTGAATGGTACTGTAGCATGCTAGAGATTTGTGATCATGTTTGAGTGTTTTTCTTAATTGGATCATAGGAAGTTTGAGTGTTTAGTTGAATTTGAGCAAGATTTTGATGAATAGATCATTGAGGGGTTGTTGGGTCATGGAATTTGATGTAGTTTTGGCGAATTTGAAGTTGGGTACGTTTATATGGACAATTAGAGTAATTTGTTTGGAGATTTAATGATTTTAAATTTTCATAATCTTGACTTGTATGATGAAGCGTTTTTGTGGAAGTTGTATACAGTTGAAAAGGGATGTATTTCAAGGACTATGTCATTTGTATTGTGTTATGATCAATGTTGGTGTGTTTGCAGGTTACTTGTGATATTTTGTGTGATTAATTTGATAAACTACGTAGATCGTGGCGCAATTGCCAGTAACGGAGTGAATGGGAGTCAAAGGATTTGCGAAACAGGCGGTACTTGTTCTTCTGGTAGTGGAATTCAGTGAGTCATTTTTAAGTATTTGGTCCAAATAATATATTTATTACTAGCTTCAGTAGTTCTTTTGATAGTATGTCGTGATACAGGAAAAATATCCAGCACTCTCTTGCTAATATAAACCTTTTCCAATTAAGTATGAAGGATAAAACATTTTTAGCAATTATTGTAAAAACTTCACTTGAGTTAATTGAACCCTTATAACATGCGCAGAGGTGATTTTAACTTGAACAACTTTGAAGATGGTGTTATATCATCTGCATTCATGGTTGGGCTTCTTCTAGCATCCCCCATATTTGCATCCTTGGCACACAGGTACTAGTCTACTTGTCAGAAAACTTTCATGCTGGACTTTTAATATGAGATTACTTGAAGTGAGGTATTATCAAACAGGCATTTTGTACATTTCAGAGTCGTCAGAGGTGGAATTTGTGATGTTATTTTCAATTGAAATGTGATTTTGGTTATATGTACATGTATTTGCAGGGTTAATCCTTTTAGGTTGATCGGGGTTGGATTGACAGTCTGGACTGTTGCTGTTGTGGGCTGTGGCATTTCTTTTAATTTCTGGTCTATTGCTGTCTGCCGCATGTAAGTACATTATCTGTGTAATTAATCTTATTTGGGGCGTGCTTCACTTTTTGGAACATATCAATATATAATTATAGATTATGTGTCACACTGTTCATTTTTTACTTAAGTGTTTCTTCAGGTTAGTGGGTGTTGGTGAGGCGTCTTTTATAAGTCTTGCAGCTCCATTTATTGATGATCACGCCCCAGTCCATCAGGTTCTGATTACTTCTGTGATCTATCTCACTAGAATGAATTTCATATTCATGTTAAAATTCTCAGAAACATTTTAAAGGTCTTCATATATTAGTATAATTTAAAAGCATTAGGTTGATCTTATTTTTTTGGTTATTGAAGTAGTAGTTCCTCCCTGTATATCTTAATCTTTTCAAGTGACTTATATACAGAAAACGGCTTGGCTTGGTATTTTCTACATGTGCATACCATCTGGAATTGCACTTGGTTATGTGTATGGTGGTCTGGTACGTACACATATTTGGCTTGTAATTTACATAAGAATCTCCTATAATATGTTAACTGGTGTATAAATTTATAAATTCATTCTGATTTTACTACAATATCTTCATTGTCTGGTACTGTTTAAGCCATATCGATTATATTCTTTGAGCTGTGGATTTGAACTTCTTTGAGATGGTTAAATAGTATTCCTTGATATGTTTCTTGTTTAATAGGTTGGAACGTATATTAGTTGGCGTTTTGCATTTTGGGGGGAGGCACTTTTAATGCTTCCATTTGCTATTTTAGGTTTTGTAATGAAACCATTGCAGATGAAAGGTACTAGTTTGGTTGGAGATCACTTTGCTGTTGCATACTTGCATTATACTTTAAATGTTTCTAAGCAGTTTGTGGACACAGGTTTCTCAGCTTCTGGCTTGAGTAAAAAGTTTGGATCCTTAGAAAACAATGTACCTGAAGTTGAAGGTATTTCATATGAAAATAGTATATGTGGGTGCAATGATATTATTGTATAAATTATTAAATCGTGGTGTAATTCCTGTTTTTCATTTTATTATCCATAACCCACAGATTAAAAAGTGTTCAATAACTGCTATTATTCTACAATGACATATGATAAAACATGTTTGCTTTTATCGTTTGAACACTCTGTCTATATCTGTTACAGATTGACAGTTTTCATTAATGGCAAGCATGTCTAAGCTATCTCACAATTTTCTTCATCCTCTATTACAGTATATCCCCATCCATTACAAATATTTGTTAGTTCCTAACCGAGATTCTTTTGTTAATATATTAGCAGGTTTTCCAAATGGCTCACATTCTCCAAGCGAGGATTATAAACCTTCAAGGTGAGGCTCTCTGTTTTGCTGCTATAACTAAACTTCTTATTTCACCATTTTTAGTTCTTGTTTTAATTAAAAACACATGTTTTGGTTTAATCTGTTTGATGTTGCTCTATCACAGTTTAAAAGATGAAAGTGCTATCACGGCTCAGTTGTCGAGATTTCTGAAAGATATGAAAGTGCTTTTGGCCGACAAGGTTTATGTTGTCAATGTTCTAGGTACTTGACTTATTTGAATTTATAAGTTTGAGATTGTTAAAATTTTGTTGCTGATATTTTACATCTGATTTTGCTTTCAGGTTACATAGCTTACAATTTTGTCATAGGGGCATACTCATATTGGGGTCCAAAGGCTGGGTATAACATCTATAATATGGTGAGCTCTTTACAAACATTAATATACTAATTAAAAAGATAACTTGTTATATTATAAATATAAAACGGATATACAGAAAGAGCCTTCTATTTTTGTTAAATAAACTGTTCAATCCCTAGGCACCATATGTTTATAGTAAAAAGTAAAAGAAAGTGGTACCTAATTATCTTCCTCTATATTTGTTGTTCCTCAGAACAATGCTGATATAGTTTTTGGAGGAGTCACAATTGTATGTGGCATAGTTGGAACACTAGCTGGAGGTTTTATCTTGGATCTTATGACGGCCACAATATCCAATGCTTTTAAGGTAAACACTTGCTTTGTATCTATTTTGTGTGACAACTGTACTACATACTTGTTAAGGCGTAAAGGCGGGGCTAGGCGCCATTGCGCTGTGTACCTTCTCAGGCTGGTAGTTGCTAGCTTAGGCGGCCATTAGGTGGATTATACATTTAACCATATATATTGGCTATCTATTTTAAGTACATACATATATATGTTATAATAAAATAGAATAACCATAATTATATCATATATAATTATATATGCTTGTATAACTCTAGAAAGAAGAAAACTTTCGGCAAAAATTCGATTCTGAAAGAAGCAGAGCAAAATCGCACATGCTTCTTTCCTCGCTAGACGGTTAGAAATTAGGGTCTAAAGCTCTTTGATGTTATGCTGTAGTAAAAGGATTTGATCGCAGAGGAGTAGGGATCATATCTTTTTCCTGTTTCCAGTGGGATAAAGAAGGATCAGATTTTTCCTAGCTTATTTTGTCTTCAAAATAGCTAATAAGATTTGCTATAGAAAAAAAATGTAAAAGTGCGCCGCAAGCGTGAAATAATTGAGCTCAGAGCATATTCCCACTTGGCATAACTTGGCTGCTAGTGTACCACCACTTTGGAATTTTTACCTGCATTCTAAGTGATCAAGTCTGGTTCATATATCAATTTTGAGCTTCGAGACGAAGCATGAAACTTTATTTAGAAGATTTTTGATTTGAAGGAGAATATGAGAATTCTGTACCTAGTTGTAATGTATTTGACTTCATATAAATAAAGTAATAAAAAGAGTTCTTGTTGATTCCCTAAATCAGTAATAATGTGATCTCACACTTGGAGAGCCACATACCCACTGTGATGAACTCTTTTTCCTGGACTCTGGTGGAAGTGTCTTAAATGGGTTGAAAAGTTTCTAAATGTTTTTCTCAGTAATGCTTTTAACTTTCAAACATTTCGTCCCAAAAGTGTTACGTTTTTATACCCATGTCCAAGTTTGCATGGACATTCGGGTTGAAATAAAGAGTGCGGATAACAGAGGCGATGAATGTGTTTAGTGTGATTTGTAAAAGCATTCCTGAGGTTTGATATATTTCCTTTCTGTTTTCTGTTCTCTTTAAATTGGCATCAGAAGATGTTCAACAAAGTAATCCCGCAATTGATAATTGTTAAAATGACGTAAAAAGAAAAGCATAACCTCTGGCATTTGGTTTTGTAATCTTTAGTTATATAGTAATTAATATATCTAGTATAATTATCATCAGGATCTTTATAGTGTTTTCTCAATATTTGCAGCTTCTTTCAGTGGCAACATTTTTTGGGGCAATATTTTGCTTCGTTGCCTTTTGTTTTAAAAGCTTGTATGGCTTTCTTGCTTTCTTTGCAATCGGGGAACTTCTAGTATTTGCTACTCAGGTACATTTCCTTACAAGTGACAATTTGCTTTTTAAGCTTTTTCATTTATTAAATATAATCTGTGCATGATAGATGATAGCATATCCAGATTATGCCTTGATAGCAGACCATTGGTCATTTGAAATTTAATTCGAAGTGAAGTCTTCTCTGCTTTACACTATTAAGTAATTCCCAATTGCAGGGCCCTGTGAACTATGTATGTCTCCACACTGTTAAACCAAGTGTAAGACCATTAGCTATGGCCATGTCTACCGTCTCGATTCATATTTTTGGGGATGTGCCTTCTTCTCCCCTCGTTGGTGTAGTCCAGGTTTGATTTTTTTTAGTGTAACTATTCCCTGGGAACATAATTTTATCTTTGCTCTTTGCTCATTGTGTAAATTTCCAAGTTTCCTACTAATAGATGATAGTGACAGGTTCTACAGCTTGAGCTTATATTATTTTTAATTTCTCATGCTCCATTCTTCGATTTGGAAACCTGCTAATTACGCATACACAACAATTTTGAGCTTTATGCTTCTGTGGGTTTTGAACTTGCATTAATGGTGGTGGTTATTCTATTGATCATCCTTTTTTGATTCTAAATGATTTTTCTTTCTTTCTTATAGAATGTACTGACTGCGAAGAAAATATTTAGATTTCCCTAGTTCCACATCGAAAATCTCTGACCCATTTCAAATAGCCTTTGAACTTTTGTTTGATTATTTGACCTATATGTCCAGTCTCCTGGACTTACTAGCATGTTCTGTTATTTAGCTTCTTTTTAATTCCTTTCAATAACTAGATTTTCAGTTTGAAGCCAATTTTTGATCTATTCAATAATCATAGTTAAAAGTTGGTCACATTTTGTGTGATGAAAAATGTTGGTACGGGGCTTATTAACAGTTGTGGTGCTTCAGAGTTTTGGTTCTAGCTACATTGTTTTTGCAGGCAATGCTCATAACTCTATGTTCATAGAAGTATCTAATACATGGCATATACTGCAGGATTATCTGAATGACTGGAGGAAAACTTCTCTGATCCTAACCTCTATTTTCTTTTTGGCGTCTGCAATTTGGTTCATAGGTAAAAAAATCTATCTATATACATCACTTCGATAAATTTTCATTACTCCAAACTATATCCAATTATCCATACATTTTCCTTTTCTATTACAAATTTGGACTTCTTGCATTAAAATTCTGCCTGTGGAAATTAATTTTCTTTGGAAGGATGTTTGAGATAATTAGAGATGTGGATAGTACTAACCATCAGTCTTTCATTAAGAAACGAAATTTACGTCTTACCAAAGAACAATCGATATTCAGGCATCAGTGCATCACTGTTTTATTACATCAGAAATTCCTTTGGCTATATGTTTTGTTGATCTTTTGTAAATTTTGCAGGAATATTCCTTCATAGTGTGGACAGATTTAATGAAGACAGTGAGCATTCAGTCAATGGAAGTGGCGCTTCAAGCTCTATTCCTTTGCTTAAAGAAGATGCAATAGAAACAGCAGAACCTACGGCCGAGCTATAGTTTTAAATGTAATTTCCACGTCTCGAGATGTTGATAATATGTAGTATGCCTGTACATAATGACTCAATTCTTAAGATGGTCTTCATTTTTACTCCTGTTCTTAAGAATCGAGATGTAGACGTTGATTCATGTAGTTGGGATGAAACATGTACACACTTATCAAATCGTAAACCGTATAGAAGCATTAGAGAAAATGTTGTATTATGCAAAATAGATCGCCGTAAATGCCAGATCGCTTTCTTTCCCCACCGGAAGTATGCATCTCTATATTTCCACTGTTTGTCGAATAAAGCAGGCAAAGAAAAGCATGTTTCTCGCCCATAACTAGCACATGTTGCTTGTTTTATGCAGTGTAGTTCATATGGCGTGCCATGAAAATCAACACATGATTCATGCAGATTCAGTCTTGGCAACGCTAAGTGTGAAGCTGAAAACAATACTCCCTCCGTCCCCTTCAATAGTTTACCTTGAGTTTGGGCACGGAACTTAAGAAATATGTATAAAAGAGTAGAAAAAAGAAAGAAAAGTAGGTAAAGTAGTGGGATCCATTGATTTTTGATATATAAAAAGGAGATAGTGAAGTAAAAGTAGTGTGAAAAGGAAGAAAAACTGGGAAAGTAGTGGGACCTTTTAACTATTTTATGAAAGTTTCGTAATGTAAAGAAATGAGGAAGACATCCAAAAGAGGAAACTGTAAAGAATCTAGAGGACAGAGGGACTACATTCTTCTGAGATTCAGAGGACTAAACCAACCTCTGCTCAGGTAATCGTAGTTAATTACTAAATTATAAACATCTCGAAAACGTTTATCAACCCTTACTTCTAGATATAATATACGATACACCAAACACGAACACGAAAGTATTGCATGCATTTCACACCCACAAACACAAACAAAAACAAATTGTACATTGAGCGGCTGGCTCTCAGTTCTTCCTTTCGAAAAGTTCGGGCCACTTGGCGAGAATGCATCCCTCAATCATGACTAGTAGTCTGTTTGTTCCGGCTTAAAACTCTTTCCGACTTTAAACTGAAAAATGTTTGTGTGATAAGTCAGAAACCGACTTAAAGCCAGAAATAAGCTAGAAACTGACTTCAAAGTCAGAAGTTAGTTTGTGGTATTTTTGCCAGTGAATTAATTTTTTCAATTTTTTCGATAAAAGTTACTCATAAGACATAGATTATCTATAAATCACTTTAATTATTATTATTATATTTTAATAACTCATAAGTCATCAATAAATCAAAATAATTCAAACAGATATTTAAAACTCTTAGCTTATCACATAAATCACGTTGAGTCATAAGTCATTAATTCAGCCAAACGTGCTGCAAAGCAAGTTTGAAAAATTGTTAATTTAGTTCATTAAAGCAAAACCCCTTGGGCTAACATTAGCCCACATACAGAGACTTGACACATTGTGATTCTATATAAACAAATAGAGTAATGCTACATGCACATAAACCCCTACAGAATATTTTCACAGAATGACGTGGCAGAGCCACCTGCGCATAACAGTAATGAGCCTTGTCGGCCACTGACTTTGTATACAGCTTTTTTTTTCATATTCTTTTCTTAATAATGAAATTGATGTTTTAGTTCACTTACAAAATGTTACATTTAGTTTTAACTTTTCTTATACTTTTAATTTTTGTATATCTTTTTTATATTTAATGATTGTATAATTTTTATATTATTTACTTTTCACTTATATTATTTATTTTTTACATTTAATACTTGTTGAGTTTTATATCTAACTTTTTATAAAAAAATTCACAAAAAATAATTTTTTTGTTTTTGTCGCCCACTATGCTTGTACATATATATTTTATTCTCATTTTTTTATTCGAAAATTGAAATTGATTTGATGTTTAGTGTACTTACGAAAAAGTTATTTTTATTTTTTCAACTTCTTATACTTTTCAATTTTCTTATTATTTATATATTTTCTATATTATTTACTTTTTATATTTAACACTTTTATATTTTTTATATCTAACCTCTTATATCAAATTTTTTGAAAAAACAATCTTTTACTCTTGTCGGCCACTATATAAAAGTTATTATTTTTATTTTTATTATTTCTTTTATCAATTTCTTAAAAAGTTTAATTTTATTTTAAAAAATTACAATGAGATATGAATCATAGTTACAACTAAATAAATAAGTATAATTTCACTTATATATTTTGAAATAATATTCTCATTATCAGGCTTTTTATTTATATGAATATAAAATAAAAAGTCAAAAATAAAAAATCCATATTAATACACTACACGATTGAACAAGATGTATAAAAATTATATAACATAAAAAGGATATAAATAATAAAAAAAGTGAAAAGTATAATAAGTTGAAAGAATAATATAAAAATTACACAATTATTAAATATAAAATATAAATAATATAAGTGAAAAGTTAATAATATAAGTGAAAATTAAATAATATAAAAATTATACAATCATTAAATATAAAAAAGATATACAAAAATTAAAAGTATAAGAAAAGTAAAACTAAATGTAACATTTTGTAAGTGAACTAAGACATCAATTTCATTATTGGAAAAGAATATGAAAAAAAAAAAAGCTGTATACAAAGTCAGTGGCCGACAAGGCTCATTACTGTTATGCGCAGGTGGCTCTGCCACGTCATTCTGTGAAAAAATTCTGTAGAGGTTTATGTGCATGTAGCATTACTCAAACAAATAACATAACAATGCACTTCCTCACCACAACCGAAATAACCCATATTTGCATCTTTCTTGTCCTCTGTGAGCAGTTGCAACCTAGGCCAAGTTATGGTGACTTCGAAGGTGTTCATGGTCTCGGTACTTGTCATGGTTCTAGCATGCTCGATGGTCGATAAGACGACGAGCCGGCCTGAGCCATACTTTCCTAGGCTGCCGAATTTCCCAACATTGCCAACCCTGGCACCTTCGTTTCCTCCGATTCCTTTGCCCTCCATTCCCACACCTCTCTTACCGGGATCACTGAGCCCGATGCCCTCCTCCATTCCTGGCTTGCCTGGATTCAATCCGCCTGTTTCTTCTGTCCCCGGACTCCCTAACTTCTTCGGGCCTCCTCGTGCACCTCCTGCCCAAGGTTAAGTGCCTCTGATGTTTTTGAAATCAAGATGGGAAGTGTTCTAGAGTCACGTTTTAGTACATTTGCTAGTAGTTTCAAATATATAGATCATGTCTTTCCGATTTTGTTCTTCTGTAAGTTTTCATCTTATGCGTGTACTTGGCTTATTCAAGGTGTAAACGACTTTGAAGGTCTTTGTTTTGCATGATTTTACTCTCGTTATACTACTTGCTAGTGGAAATAATTTACCACGGTTGTTACTCGTACTCCCCTCCTTCAGGGAGGTGGAGGGAGTTTCAGATAGTTAACTTCACCTCGTTTTTTCCGGGGAAAATCAAACGACAGTCTCCGAACTATTCCGGTTTTATGCGATAGGCTTCTAAATAAAAGATTTTGTAAATTAGGTTTTTAAATTTTCAAATTTTTTTTATCAGGTTCTTCCGTTAAAAAGATTGTGACGCCGTCAGAATCTTACTGACATAGCAATTAAATTTACTGACTTGGACTGTAATTCAACGCAAAAAACGAAATTAAACACACAAAATGAAACTAACATAAAAAGAACATTACATGCCTCTTTTAAACGTTATATTATAATGTAATTTAAAATCAATACAACGTTAAGTTATAAAGGGACTAGGATTCCAGCAAAGCTAATTAGAATTTTTAAATAGTGCAATCAATTGAGTATCTTAGTGGGTGTTTGTTTACCCTCTTAAAAGCCCAGCTTCTCGGTTATAAGTTAGAAGCACTTATTCGTACCGTTTGTGTAATAAGTCAAGAAGCACTTATAAAAAGCTAGGAATGCTAGCTTTTGTCTCATGATTTCTACTTCTTTGCCAAACACTTTAATCACTTATAAGTCTCAACTAGCTTCTAACTTCTACTCCACTTTTTTATTTTAAGCAGGAAGCACTTATTTTAAACTCACCCAAACGACCCCTTATATTCAAGATTACAAACACTCCATGCAAGATATGTTACTAATTTTATTAGGATTTTTGTGTGTGTACTTGCATAGATTCGTTTGGCAAGAATTCGTGTGTTACTTGCATAGACATCAATGAATTTCCTCTAATTTCAAAGATAAACTCTAATCCAACAAATAGATATATGTTATGTGTATGTATATATACAATGGATTCTATTAACGTCTGTCTATATATGAGAAAACATGTCTTTTTTTTAATTATGTTTTTTTTGTCAATTTACACGTCAGCTAACAAGGTTTCAAAGTTAATTGTCACATCAGTAGAATTTTGACGGCGCTAGAATTTTTTAACAGAAGGACCTGATCCAAAAAAATTGAAAGTTAAAGGACCCGATTTGCGGAATCTTTTATTTAGGGATCTATTGCATAAAACGGAATAATTCAGAGACGTATCATTTGATTTTCCCTTCTTTTCGATGTCTTTTTATTTGTACCATCCTTGTTTAGATATAAAACTTTCAGAATATATTTTATATTAGTAAAAATCATTATGTTATATATTATTTTTAAATATGGATGGCAACGGGTCGGATCGGGTCGGGTTTTTTGAGATCCAGACCCGATCCATTATATTTCGGGTCGGGTCGGGTTCGGGTCCAGGTCCGAAACATGAAGATCCAGATCCGATCCGTCGGGTTTTTTCGAGTTTCGGTTCGGGTTCGGGTCTAATTCGGGTATTTAAAAAAATAATATTAAATACAAATAAAAATATATATATTTATAAAAAATGTGATTATGGATTTTTTTTTAACTTTAGAAATATAAAAAAGGGAATTACAGGCTTCATTTATTACAATAAACACGTGAAACATGTTAACTCAATTGTATACAATCATTCAACTTATCATTTATATTTTATTATTTTTATTGTATTTAGATTTTTTAATGCACAATAATTGGGAAAAATAAAATATTGATGAAATAAATATAAATTCTATAGTGCAAATATAAAATTAAGTAAAATGTTAATATTCATACCTAATTAATTCATAATATTTCAATATATATACTTTACATTTAACATATATGTATGTATGTATGTATGTATGTATGTATGTATGTATGTATATATGTATAATATTTTGTATCGGATTTTTATCGGGTTTCGGGTCGGGTCTCGGATCGGATTTAAATCGGGTTTCGGGTCGGGTCTCGGTTCGGAATACCTGAGACCCAGATCCAAACTTTTTCGGGTCCAAAAATAAGATCCAGATCTGGATCCAAATCCAAAAAAATCGGGTTCGGGTAGACCCAATCGGGTCGGAACGGGTCGGGTATCCATCGGGTCGGGTAAAACTGCCACCCCTATTTTTAAAGAGATAAAAAATTATAAATTCTTAAGTCTATTTTATTTTTTAATATAACATAATGATAGTAACCACTAAACCCAAAAAAATTTCTCTCTCCACCTGTTTTTTTTAGCCGTCCCCAGGGGCTTCCATCGGTTTTCACCAGTGGAAAGTCCCAAATCAATTATTTTTTTGGTTTTATTCTTGTTTTTCAATAATACTCCTTCCCAGATAAGGATTTCCATCTTTTAAGATTGTTTTCTTGTTTGATAAAATCTTTTTTTGAATGAGATTTGTTCCCAATTTATTTGGGTTTGTTAATTCTCTACTTGTGAGAGTCTGACGTGTTTTTTGGTGGGTTTTGGTGTGATTCAATGTCCAGGATATTAGATCGGTCGGATTTTCAAGGGTTTGATTCAGTGATAAAGATTAATATGGGATTGCAATTACGATCGATAGCTCAAACTGATTTTGGTGAATGCGATACATGTAGATATATTAATTTCAACAAATCGCTTGATTGTGTTTTTATAAAGACTAGATTAATATGATTTGTTTTATGTTTATTCGACTCGATTGTTCTTGTAGATGACATATGATTTTTCATTATTGAATTAATTTTTTTTTCAAAAAAAATAGTCTAATAAATTAAAACATGTGACCCTAAAACATGTTAAAATACTTTAAATAATTAACTAAAATTTAGATAATAAAGTACATTTCCTACCGATTAAATGTATACTTTTGCCAATTAACTCAATTATCTCAATATATTTCAAAATTAAATTAAGTTACTGTACTACTCCCTCCGTCCCTTTTTAGTTGTCATATTCCTATTTTTGTTAGTCAAATTGACTAATTTTGGACCAAAGATTATAAGTCACTCTTTCATTATTTTAAAAAACTGAAAACAACATCTTAAAGTAGATTAAAAGTTATTTCCAATGTCATATATTTTTTATTTTTTCAATTGATAAAATATTAATAAATTTCAATCAAATTTTGGTCAATTTAACCGGCACAAAACCAAAGGTCACAACTAAAAAGCAATGTGTGAGTTCGCATATCCAAACAGGCCTTAAGGATTAGAGCGCGTAGTACGCGAAGTGCAAACCAACTGTTTCACCTGCTCTCACTCACTTTTTATCTCCCCAAGTCTTCCCTAAACTTTTCAGTCTTTCACATTAAAAAAGCTCTCTGTTCTCTGCTTCCTGCAGCTATACAGTACAAACAAGATCTTTCTTTTGTAAGTACTGCCACTTCTGTGTTTATATTCTTATCTTCTTCCCACTTTTATCTTTAAATTATGCTTCATGGGCACTGTTGTTTCTTGATAATTTATAGTGCTTTTTAGTTTTTTGAGGTACCCTTTTTCTTGATTGTGCTATAGATATGATTTCTTGTTTGATATTATTGTTTTTATTTTTTCTTGATGATGGGCTGTTAGGAACTTGATTATGTAAATTTGAAGAATTATGCAAATTTAACATTGAAATGAGTCAAATGACTGATATGATTGTGGTTGTTTAAATTTTGTATTGTAAAGTTTTAATTTTTGGTGTCATGTTGTTATATTAGCTGCTATGTTGTTCTTTGTTTTCGGGTTTTTTTTTATATGACAAGGTGAATTTGAATTCTTGAATTTTGATCTTTGGTTTTGCTTTGGTTGCAGGGGAATTGGTTATATAGGACGGAGCTTGTGAACAGAGGGATATATAATTTGAATACAGAGATAAATAATGTGGTTAAAAATGTCGATTGATGTGTATCGGAAAGTTATTTCCTTGAACTTGTATTGTAGGGTGATTCTGTAAACTACTCTCTTTCTCCTGATCCTTAGTTTTCTTTTGGATTTTCGACTATTGGTTTTGGCTTCTCTGCCAGTGCTGTCTTGCTCTGTTTATGTTTTTCTCTGTTATATTCATATAGTTTTTCGATACCTTTGTTCAGCCTCACTCAGCTTGTTGATCTTCTTTTAATTTATTTTTCTACGTTTAGTCTGTCTTTGCCATCTATTCAGACTTTTTACTCTAAATCTTCTTTTGAGCTTGTTCCTTATTTTCTTTTCATCATCTATTTCTTTGTCTCTGTTCTGAAAACATTCCACCGGAGTAGATTATACATTGCCTTTTTCTATCAAGTTCAAAAAGAAGTTATGGTGTGCCAAGCAGCAAGTCAGACGAAATTCAGGGCATTGAAACACGAAAATGGAATTTCTGGAAGAGTGATAGTTAGAGTGATAGCATGTTTTCAACATTTGGAAGATTGCCAGGTTTGTTCAAGTCTTTAATTACATAGTTGCTTTATTGAAATTTATTATTTATGATTCATATTAAATATAACTCTAGAGTACTAGATTTGGTTCCATGCTTAATTGTAGCTGATACAAGTTGTTCATTTTACAGGCTGAGTACTTCAGGCTTTTGCTTAAGCCTGTTACGTAGATTGGTTGCTCGATTGTGTTATTAGATCAAGTTGCTAGTTAGTATTTAATTATTCCATTAGTTTGTATTTCAAAGTGATTGAGAGTTGCAGATATAAGAAACTACAGTTTATAACCTGGTAAGTTTGATTTTAACTTTTTAGTGTATTGCACTTCAATCATCCGATATAATATCAATTGGTTGATAGTTAAAAAGTCGTTTTTAATGACATATTTAGGTATTTGTTTCGGCTGATGGTGAAAGCAAAAGATTCTTGGCTAGGTAAGCAGCCATCTGATTGGAATGCACCATTTACAGACGACATGGGAAGTGTATTACCTCCTGCCAAACAGAGTTTTGCTGTATCTGGTTTTAACCCTTTCGCATTTTCTGCAAATGCGCCTATTCCTAAATTTTCCAGTAATGGTTTATGTGGGAGTTATGGCTTGTCTGGTGGTTTGCCACTACTGACCGAAAGCTCGCTTCCCCCTCTTGTTCCATATATCAAGGAATCTCAGTATGCATTTCCACATAAACTCGGGGTTGAGACTCAGGCTAAAAATGTGACTAGCTCTAGTCAGAGAAATTATGTTATTTGTGATCAGTCAGACGATCTCATCAGGGTCTTTCTCAGTTCGTTTGGGCCTTCAACAGGAAAACTCATTGATAGTCCTGTGAAACCCGTGCAAGTCGGTTGCACGCGTGTTGTTGAACAAATTTCCATTAATGAACAAACAATTCCAATGAATCCAAAGATTCAAGGAGCATCTGATGATCATCACATATTCGTTGAAGAAAGTGAGTTTCGTGAAGACTCAGAAGAAATAAATGCCTTGCTTTACTCTGATGATGAATATGATTATAATTATAGTGACGAAGATTGTGATGGGGAAGTAACAAGCACGGATCGTTCTCCAAGTAAAGTTGAAGAAAATCTTTACAATGATGAACAAGTTGGTGACATGATTGAAGAAGTTGCTACCTCTGATGGCTCAACCAAAAGGCAAAGATTGCTTGATGGCGGTTACAAGAAATCATTAGTTGTTGAACATGCAAATTCAGGGGAAAATGATACATCCCGCGAGTATAACAATGATTTGGAATCAAGTAGTGCCTGTCCTAGAGCTATAGCTGATGTTCTGAGTTCGAATCTAAGCATCAAACGATCAAGGAAAGACAAAATTCACGAGACGTTAACAATTATTGAGACTATCATCCCGGGTTTAAAGAGTAAAGAACCAACATTGATTATTGATGAAGCTATAAATTATTTGATGTCCTTAAAGCTCAAAGCCAAAGCTCTAGGACTTGCATATTCTTAAGTTACTTCTGCAAGAAGGAAAAGGTTTGTATATAGCCATTAAGTTCTTTTACCAACTTGATCGATGGTTTTGAGAATGATATAGCAACTTTTGCTTTGCCAAGACCAATCTTTATCAATCTTTAGAGGGAGCACAATGCATGAATGCATGAATGGGCGATAAAAGCTAGGCGTAATGGGATGAAATTCGCACTTTACTTGCAGGGAATGAGGAAATATGGGATGTAGTTGTCTGATGGAAATGATTATTTTGTGCTTTAGGTGATTAAAGAAAGTCCAAGTATTCAAGGCATGGTGTTAATAGTGCTTAGCATTGCTGTCAAATGAGGACTCTTTTTTTCCCTGGAATTGTTGAGATTTCATGGATCAAGTGCATGCGTGGTATCTATCAGGTCCCACCCTCCACCTCTCTTTAGTGATTTACATTATGCTTTTTCTATTTTCTCAAAGTAATAATGATGCTCTTGATAATAAGCTCATGGTCCCTCGAGATTCATCAGGATTGAATGATCTTTGTACAGACCGAAGAATTGGGTTTGCTGTTTTGTTCTTCTTTTCGCTTTTTTGCATTTGAGTGAAAGAATTGATGTAAGAATATCTGGTGTGGGTTGATTTCAACTAGTACATATAAGCTGAGTGAGTTTGTTGCATATTATTTACTGGCTTTTATGAGATTTTGTATGATTCTTGAATTGATTGGTTGTGTTCTTGTGATTCTGAGTCTTGCTGGGGACCAACCATTTTACAATGGTGGTAAAGAGCAGTGGTGGTAGGAGCAATGTTGGGGCATATTTGAATATATATTCAGAGTAGTATTTAATTATACAACTGCGCAACTAAAAGCAATAAAGTCATCGATGGAAAATAATAAAATTTATATTATTGGAAATTATTTAGATGTAAGTATGAGGGAGAGTACTTTTATATTATAGAAATTTATTAGTTTTTGATACAATTTGAAATTTAGAGAATTGTGAGGGTCGGGGATTCATGAAAGAAAAATCTAAAAAATCGACTTGAACAGAGCAAGAATTCACATACTTATTTTATATAATATTCTTGTGTAAAAGGCTGAATTTATAAAACATTTATTCAAAACATGCTTGTATTGAGATTAATAATTTCTTGTTCCGGTGGGTTGTTTAAAATCTCCACAGGAATGAAAGGAATGGAGTCCCACCATTCTTTTAAACGCCTGCTTCCCTTGGTTTTTTGAACGCTTTGTGCCCATAAGTAAACTTGAAGGGAATCACAACTAAGAAAATGGCTAGCCCTGTTATGGCCATCATCACCAAGTCTGTATGCTGCAGAATTACTGAGCAAAATTTAAGCCAAGATGCCCAAGATTAGCAGCCAAGATGTCAAGATACAAATCATCGGTTGGTAGATTAAGAAACAAGAATGAAATCAGATTCGAAAAATAAATAAATTATTTATCTTATAACAACTAATTGAAGAAATTGTAAGATCTAAGCAGGGCCGTTCCATACCTTTGGAGGGCCCAAGGGCGAAAGAAGAAAATGGACCCTATTTTTTTTTATTTAAGTAAATTTGATAAAATATGACCTTGTAGCAATGCAAATCAAATTTTAGTCAACTTCCGTAAGAAAATAACTATAAAATAATCAAGTTTAACGATAAAGTGTACATGATGTAAAAAAAGAAGATTAAACAAATGTTTGATGACATTTATCGTTAGTGCATGATTGATAGTACCATTAGTTTAAGTACGGACGATAGAATAGGCTTACAGGATTGATATATACTAATAATAATACATAAATTATAAAATTTTTGGGTCCCTAAATTTTTTGGGCCCTGGGCGGTCGCCCTGGTTACCCTCCCTCTGGGCCGGGCCTGGATGTGTTTAGAAGAGGCTGCGCTGCGCATCGGGATCAGATTAGGTATTTTGTTTGGTGGGTCGACGTCTATATTCTATTATCTGCATCAATTATCATATATATAATTGAGTTAAGTTCATGTAGTCCACATATTTACCGTAGTACCATAGACCACGTATGTTCTGCAACTATAGAATGACATAAAAACATTGCAAAATGTATGAAACTTGTTATTTTGTGAAATACATTCTATAAATATCACTATTTCATGAAAAATATTGAAAATCATTTATGTTCGACAAGTAGAACACATATGTTGTGTAATATGTAAATATGTTCTGCAAACTTAACAAGTTTTGCAGAATAATGTGTTTTTCACTATTTAACTTGTAGAATGTTTAGGATTGTAAAATTTTTTAACAAAATAATGATGTTTATAGAACATGGTTTGCAAAATAATACATTTTGCAATGTTTTTATGCCATTCGATAGTTGCAGAACATACGTGGTCTACGGTACTACAGTAAATATGTGGACTACATGGAACTTTGTTCATATATAATATATCCATTCTATTTTCTTTTTGTTTTTAACTTAATGTTTCTCTTTAATCTTAAAATATTAATTCTTGTTCAAAATATACAAAATAAAATAAAAACAAATTCATATATAATA
Organism: Daucus carota subsp. sativus; assembly: GCF_001625215.2. NCBI lineage: Eukaryota > Viridiplantae > Streptophyta > Magnoliopsida > Apiales > Apiaceae > Daucus > Daucus carota. The sequence goes on from NC_030389.2 coordinate 3,304,315, forward strand.
AATTCATATAAGTACTATTATATATAATTATTTATATATATATATATAAATAATTTCGGGTACGCATATTCATATCTGCATCCGCAATCTCCAGATTCGCATACGGATGATATCTATTTTATTTCAGATGAGGATTATATCCGTTTTTTTCCGGATACGGTAACGGATTTTTCAAGACTGATATCAGATTTTTTTGACAACCTTAGAATATATAGAGTTACAGATAAAAAAAAAATATAACCCTAATTCCCATTAGCTAAATTGTGGTACTCAGGATATTGATTTGCATGATCTCAGGGAGAATATCAAAGGATAACCTTATGATCCTATTCTCTCTTATGTACTTATTATAATATGATTATTTAATTAATTAAAATATTGAATTATATGACATGACTAGTGAAATTGTTTAGCCAACGTCTCTCATGACTAATTTTAGCTACTCAAAACTTAAATCGTCCAACTAAAATTCATATTGTTTTTATATAAATGTTTTATCGAAATTATGAAAGTATTTCTAAAATTTGACAGGTGCAATATCTTGTTCCATACCTTCAAATACCAGGCTGTAAACACTTTATATATGGCTGCAAATCCCCAGGGCAGAACCTCTCGTTCCTTATCTATTCCATGCTCTCAATACACAAACACAAATGGGACAAATCCTGGACAAATTCAAAGGAAAAGAGTGGAGGCAAAAGCAAGTAAAGAAGATCTCCGACAAGTTCTTCGACTGTTTAGAGACTGAAACTGGAAAACCTAGTCCAACATTCGAGGACCTCTACATTGCCGTGTTGCTGACATTCAATGAACTCAACAAGCGGTTGCCAGGGCCGCATGTCGACCCCCCGACAAAAGAGAGAGTGAGGGATCTGATGAGGGAATGCGACATGAACCTTGATCAGGAACTGGACAGGGAGGAGTTTGAGAGGTTTATGACAGAGTTGACGGCGGAAACGCTTGTGGTTGTGAGTCAGGGGCTGATTATTAGTATGGCTGTGGCGCCTGCTGTTGCGTTGCTTACGAAGAGAGCGACGGAAGGGCTGCCGCATGTGGGGAAAGTGGTGCGGAGAATTCCGAGTTCGGTGTATGCTTCGCTTGTCACGCTTGCGGTTGTGATGTTCCAGAAATCGATGCGCTCGGTTGAATGAAGATTTTCAAGATTTTCTCAGCATTTTTTACGTATTGAAATGTTTGCGCACAATTAGAGAATTGTTGTACCTCTTATACGTAGTAGGCTAGTAGCTGGTGTGTTTTATTTCTACCATGTAGAAATGGCGGCAGATATGTATAACTTATATGACTTGTATACAAATTAATTCCAGATACGGTTTGGAGGCATGTTAGTGAAGTTCTTTAGTATAGTATAAAAAAGTATGTCCTAATAATTAAGACATATTTATCTTCAATTTCAATAATGAGTCTTATACTTATTATAATTTAATAAAGCACAATATAAAGTTGAAAGACCGAAAAAGTGTGAATAATTTATTGTAAAATATAAGATAAGATAATAAAAGAGGTGACTTAAAAATATGGTTTAAGAGGTTGTCCAGCTTTAAGCATTGCCTAAAACTGTTTCTGACTTTAACACCGAAAATGTACACCGAAAATGTACGTTTGTGTAAGTTAGAAGTTGACTTAAAATCAAAAATAAGTCGAAAACCGACTTAAAATCATAAATAAGCCGGAAACTGAGTTAAAGTCAGAATTTAGTTTGAATTACTTTTTTCGTCAATTTAAAAAATTTAAATTTTTTTTTGATAAAATTTACTCATAAATAACTTACCTATAAATCATTTTTATTTTTTAAATTACATTTTTAATCATTTATAAATTATTAACAAGTCAGAATTTATCCAAACTAACATTTTAAACTCTTAACGTATCATATTAAGTCAAGTTAAGTCATACGTCACAATCAAACAGCTAGACGCTCAAACAACTAGACGCTCTCAATAATATAAGACATTATGACATTATTGCATCAACTTTTTTTATCAAATGCGCAAACATAAACATTTCAGGTCAAACATTTTGCATTGATCAGATGTGTGGTAATGCTTTAATTTAAAACTGGAAAAAGAAATCTGAATAATTGGCGGAAAAATCAACTTCTGAAATCACCCTTTCAAAGTTACAAACACATTGGATCCAAATCATATTCTACTCTACTAGTACATCTCATAAGCATATGAATATTTGACTTGCAAATGCAATGAAGAAAAACAGAGTAGAAAACTCAATCTCCCTCAAAAGAAACTATGAAATGGAGTTCCTCCACCTTCTATTAGTCTTTTTAGTCTGTTCTGCATTTATCTGAGACCCCAAATCATTGTTTTCTAGATTACTCATTTTGGTCATCTTGCTCAGTTTTTTCCATCCACTGCTCCATGCTGATCCTTGTTTTGGCTTCACCAATTTGTCAAACTGTCTTTGTAAGTTGTCCATGTCATTTTGTAGCTGAAGATACTTGGCACTCACAGTCTGGAGTTCAAACTTAAGAGTACTTATGTCCTTTTTCGCGGTAGCCCATCCTTCCTGAAATGACTGTGGAGTTCCTTCAAGTAATGTCTTCCTGTTTGATACCATCGGTTGGTACAGCGATTCTCCAGTGTCTTTTACTGACTGGTTGGCTAGTGCATTGCTGATTTTCACTTGTTCGGAGAAGAGGACTTGGACTACTACACGTAAGGGGAGTCGTTCGTTCTGAGCTGCATGCATGCATGCATCAATGGAAAGCTTTTGACAGTCCATCACACGACAGAGGCGTTTACGTTCGTGCTCTGACAGTGTTGGATGTGCCTGTCAGGATACAGAATTATTTTGGTTACTGTATTAATGTATTGCACAAGGACACTAGTAAAATCACACAACTCACTCGAAAAGAAACTGATTTAATTTTTTAGATATGCCTAATTCTTTTATAGGAGATCTCAAAGAATCTATTCTAATAAGTTTTAGAGATATATAACCTTTAGATAAGAGTCAATTGCTCGATACAGTCCATCATCACAACTTCTTGCTGTCTCAGGCAAAGCCTCTGCTAGCACTTGAAATTTTGTCAAAGAAAGATTTCTGTCTCTTGAAACTTCAGTAAGATAACTATCCACTAGCCTTGCTACTCTCATCTTGGCATTCGAATTATGACTCCTCTGGGATCCTTCATACATCGACTGCCTACTCGGACTAGAACTTTCAATCTGTTCTTGAACAAGGAAATGCTCCAAAAGTCTTTGAACCAGATCAATATCATACATAGTCTCACTTTTACTGTAAGAAGGTATGAGAAGGTCTTCCAATGTAGCCTGCTCGAACTGCATCCCGACACGTTTCTCCAACTCAGTAACCAAAGCAGGAGCCACTTTCACCATATTTGCCATTCTCAATAGATGGAGAAGGAAACTGCAAGATACACTGTCCTTCTGAGGGGGGATTATGCTTATAAGGCTCTCGATAATCATCTGTTGATCTTTAGTCTTAACTGTTTGTGGCTGTTCTTTTGTTCCTGCAACAATCAAATGAAGTCCACCGTTCCAACCTGCACTAACATCACTGTGGCTGCTAAGGCTACCATCAGAGCCACTGCCCTCCTTTAAGAACCCCGGGAGCCATTTGATTGCGTAGTGTGTTAATGAAGCTCCAATCAGTTCAAACCTCATGCCCTTTACTTTGATTGCAGTCATGACTCTCACAAAATGATCAATCCTAAGAATTGAAACATCTTCAAACCACCAATCAGCAGGAACTTGTTGGTTTCTACTTGGACTTAAATCCCTCATTTCATTCCAATTCGGGCTAGGAACCTTTGGAGGCTTCCCTGTATACTGCCATCTTATTCCTTTTGGATTGGCACAAGCTTTCCATGCAATAGACTCACTGCATCTTCGTACAATTTGGAGATTCTCAGCCCAAGGCGATAGCTTCTCACAGCTTTTCAATACAAGAATCGAGTCTCTCCATGATGACAACACTACATAACTTAAAAACGCTTCTGTTTTAAAAATCAGATTGCCCTCTTCTAAGTCTTCTGTCATTTCAAGATATTCTGACGCACATCTTAGCCCCGATATGTTTGTTGCTGTTAGATCAACAGCAATTCCATAACAGAACTTTGCTGCCAACTCAAAAGCCTCTGGCCCTCCTGGAAGATCATCCAAGGCTATCTTGTTTAATTCTCCTTCTCGTGAGTCGTACACAATTCTGTTAAGCTTCCCACTCTTAGAAAGAAGAGGATACTAAACATAATGAATTCAATAATTAGTCACCTTAATGGATTATTCTTAGACCTTTAAGTTCATAAGATCAGATATCTCATATCGAATAAAATAATAGCTACCTTGTGCAAGTGGAAACTAATATCTCCGATTTGAACTAGAAAATCAGTTGGAACATCTGTTGAAACAAACCTAAATTTGCAAGAAACACACACAAATATGAAGTTGGAAACAATCAAACCTTATACTAAAACAATCACTTCTATAATCTCATTTATAACTCTATCACTTAAGCAATATTGTTGGTATTTATTACAACAGAATTTCATCTATAAACTTCAAACATACCAAGACTGGCCTCTTAGTTCAAATCCATCATTCTGAACACCATGCTTAGTGTTGTTAAGCTCTCCTGTGACAAAGTCTCTCCCTCCAGCTGCTTCACTCTCTGAATCCCACATCACGAAAACCCGAAAAAAAAACTCCAGAAATCCTACAGACTGAAAAGGGAGGGTATTTTCAGAAGAAAAACAGAGAGCATGAAGGGAAAAACAGGAGACAAATTGTGATGGCTAGAGAAATGAGAAAAGGAAAGATCCCCACATGGTATTTGCTTGGAATTATCTTTAGTTGTCAGTTTCTTACATAATTGCATGCCTTATTACAGGCTGTGAAGCCAAAATGGCCATGCTATTATTTTTGGAGCATTTGGCTAATAATTTTGTTTCTCAATTTTATGATGTGTCTGAAGCACTAGTTCCACTGTAACATAAAAAGGTAGATATCATAGAATGGTAAGAACTTTCTACCTTGAATGAATGATATTCTGATAAATACTTACAAACTTCTGCACTCTCTGGTATGGACCATTTATTCTGTGGATGTGGAGGTAGATGAGTAATTCAAGGTCTTTTCAATCATTAATTTTTCATGTATCTAACCACCTGACATGACTGATGACAAGCTCTGAGATGTTTTTAAAGTGTAACTAACTTAACTTTCTATAGCTTTTTTCACTTTTACGGTTACAGGGCCATTTGACTGGTCATAAAAGAAATGACTTATTGTTTAAAGTAAAGAAGTGGATTATAAGTGAAAAGCTGGTTTGGACTTATAAATTGTTAAAAGTGCTTGGATACCGTGACTTGTAAGTTATGTTTTTCAGTTAGAAGAAGCTTGCAACTAAAAAAAGCTAGGTTTCCTAACTTTTTTTTAGGCTTCTCAAGCCCCATTATAAGCACTTCTAATAGTTACCCATACACGCACTTAATATTAGCAAGTACATCAAAGTATTCTGATTATTGATTTTGTCATCCAGAAAGGACTAGCTGCTAAACTCCTCAGCTCCGAGGTGGTCTCGCTATAAGTGGACAAGACTTGCGCCTAAGACCCCCAATGCTTAAGAAATCCTTTATACGTAAATGTATGAAATATGTAGAATTATATACAGATTACGGCCTTTAAAACAGATTTTCACCAGAGCCCCGCAAAATCTCAAGGCCGTTCCTGAGAGCTCGTCTCGTTAGTCATCCATTTCCCTGTAATAATTCAATAAATTGTTTATCTGCCAGTTGCAAGATAAATTTCAGTGAACATGATATTTAAACCTCTAGGCCATCACTCATCACTGAGTGCGAGAGTCGCAATCATGATAATTGTATCCAGAGGCGGATCTTAGAAGGGGCAAGAGGGGGCAACTGACCCCCCTTAATTTTTTTGTTTGTTAATATTATACATATTTTTAGGTTGTAAAATTGAAATTGACCCCCCTTAATTTTTTTGTGACCCCTTTTAATTTTTTTACAAAAAAATTGACCCCCCTTAACTTCATAGTCAGATCCGCCACTGAATTTGTATCAATCTTTTGTGTCGAAATGGCACATAATGCACAATAAAATCTTTAAAATATTTGCGAAAGCTATGGCAGATGGGTCTAGAGTTGATCCCAACTATCCTTCTCAAGTTATATTTATCTGAAGTCCTGTCATTCAGTAGATAACGATTATCTTCTAACTTGAAGCTTATGAATGGTCATTGTAGAGGCTGATTGTGCCACACAAATCTGCTCATGACAACTAGCTTTCATCACTTTCCAATGAAGAAGAGTTGGAACATTGGACATAATTTTCGAAAATGTGTGGCTGAGATGAACTCTTTTCGGCTAAATTGTAGGGTCCTTTGTTTGTACAATTGCAGAATTATTTGGAACTTCATATGGTTTCTGTACAAATCTAGAGAAACTAGAAAATAAAGATCTTGTCACCTTTGATTTTCTTGTATATTAGGTCCTCGTCATTGACAGTCGATTGTCTAGACTGTTTAAATGGCATGTTAGTTTATGGCCATTGCATGAATAGATACCGGCCATGATTATAACATTTTTTTATGCATAGGGCTTTTTGATCGCTGGACGGGGTCATCTTATCCGTCCAATGGTTGAAAAACTCCGGATGTATTAAAATTTTGTTATAACCTTGGTTGCTGGATCCAATAGCCAGAAACTAACATGTTATTGAAAAGTTCTCCGGTAGACGGTAGTCATTTAAAAGGTCCGTGACAATCGACCGAGACCCATATATATTTGTGGTAGTACATTGTTTCATATCGATGAGATGTTAAACCGCTTGAAACTCACTTTTGTTACTACATTGTTTCATATCAATATAATGTTGAACAGCTTGAAACGACTCTTTTTACTAGCTTTCTAAATTTTCTTGCAAATTATATTCATCTTTTTTTTTTTTTTAGTGTTGAAAAGATGGTTTCTCGGATAACTAAAATACCGGCATGAATAGTAATATCGTGTAGAATTATTTGAGCAATTGACAAGGAGTCTAGGACAGGGTTGCCTTCCACCAAATTGCATCTGCATAATTGCATGCAATGGTATTCTTGTCGGGGTTCTGCCAAACAAGCCCTGCTGAAACTTCAAAAGTAGCTTATGAGATGAACTTCTTTTGGGACCATTATTTGTTGGCAAAATATTTGGGAAAATAGATTTTTTTGCCACCCAACTTATTATTTGTTTAGAAACCTATCACTGAGTTATAATTTTTTTCTTTTTTGCCACTAATGTTAGGTTCGGATTTTTTTTGTCACTAACGTTAGGCTCGGATTTGATTATTAACACTATGTTATTCTTTTTAGAGTTAATTGCATTTGACACCCCTTTGATTTCAGCATGTTGCACATTACACCTAATAGTTTTGGAATAAACACTATGCAGCCCTTTACTTTTAACCCGTAGACACTTTGCACCCTTTTCGTTATCTTCTGCCGTTACCATTAACTTTTGAAGGAGCATTTTGGGAAATTTTATTATATTTAATTAAAATCAAACTTTTATTTAAATTTTTTGACCATCTAAACGATATTTTTCAGAAATCTATTTTTCAGTAGTCTGCAATATAATAGTGATCTGTGTCTATATCTTTATATGTAGTACTCCATATGTATCCTAGGTAGCTTATCTTAGAGGACGAGAGTACGGATTTTTTTACTCAGAAAGGAAATCTCAAAATTAACTTATGGAACTATATTTATTAAAAGTGGGAACCTTAAAATATGTGACAAGTAGTGGTAAAGAACTATAAAATCAAGTGATACTATATATTTTGTGGAGTCTTAAAATAATTCATAAAACTAAATTTTTTAGGTTCTTAAAATGCATGTTAAACTCTCGTACTTCAAGGTAAACTAGGTAAGGGACATATAGATGACTGTATATAATGTTATGGACACATATCATATCATCATAATATTGCAGACTACCATTATGTTTTTATAATGCTAAAAAAATAACATATTGTTAATAATCAAATCAAAACATAACGTTAGTGACAAAAAAAAATCCAACGTTTTTTTAAGGGAAAAAAACCAACATTAAATTTTATTCAGAAAAAATAAAATAAAATAATTTTTGAAATTTTTTGGAGTCTCAAAATGCGTGTCCAACTCTCGTTCTCCAAGATAAACTACCTAGGACACTACATAAAGATATAGACACATATCATATCGTCATTATATTGCAGACTAGTACTATATTTTAATAATATTAAAAAAGTAACATAGTGTTAATAATCAAATCCGAATCTAACGTTAGTGACAAAAAAAAGTCCGAACCTAACATTAGTGACAAAAAAGAAAAAAATTATAGTTCAGTGGTAGGTTTCTAAACAAATAATAAGTTGGGTGGCAAAAAAATCTATTGTTTGTTGTATACAACATAAAGCCAAGGTCTCTCTGTTAAAAGCCTTGGTATGGCCATAACTGAAAGCTTACAGTCCTAGAGATTGAAGTGAAGTCAGAGTTTTTGAGGGGCAACAAGCAAAAGAGTTACATAAGGAATTGGGAAAAAATTCCGCAGCCAGGAATTGAACCCGGAAGATAACTTTAATTCTGAGTTATATTAGCCGGTGCTACTGCGGATTCGATAATAAAAATGTTGAAAAGAAATCTATATATTACAAGATTATAAAAGGCAAATTCTCGTCAGCGAAAAAACAGAAAATTCCTCTAATCTGACGTTCACTTTCTAGAGTCTCACTATAACTTTTGTTCTTGCAACTAAATTTAACTTTAGTTCAAAACACACCGTTCAATATTTTTTTCTAGCGCCTCGACACTTTTTTATTAAAATAAAATTGAACCCTTCAATTATTCCGGTCGTAGTTCATTAAATAAAAGAATCTTAATTCAAAGATCTTATAAGTTTGTGTGGCCTTTTGATCGGTAGAAAAAATCTCAATTTAATTAAAATAATAGCTTCGAGAAAAAAAATGTTCCGCAGCCAGGAATTGAACCCGGAGAATACGTAGTTATATTAGCCGGTGCTACTGCGGATTTATTCCATAAAATTTGGAAAGGAAATATATATATTCCATACAATTTCTCGTTTAAGGAAAAAACAGATTATTTTTCTAATCTGCTGTTGTTCACTTTCCTTTCGTTCTTGCAACTAATTTTAACTTTAATTTAAAACACACTGTTCATTGAATAAAAAAAATCTTAATTCACAGACCTTCCAAAGTTCCCAGGCCTCTTGATCATAAAAAGATACTACCTCCATCCCAAATTATATGTCCCCGTTGACTTTGGGCACGTAACTTTAAGTGCATTGACCGTCTACTTCCGAAATTTAATTTTTTATTTTTTCTTTTATAAATGAAAATTTCATATTTTAATTTTAATTTACAAAAATAAAATTTTAAAAATAAGACACGTATCCATGCGGTCAATGAACCTTAAATTGTGTGCCCAAAGTCAACGGGGCCATCTAATTTGAGATGGAGGGAGTATTAATTTGACTAATGTAATAGTGAACAAACAATAGAATGTTTTCCAAGAGCCATGACATTTGTTTCCTAAATATCAATTGGGTCGTTGAATTCTCCAAAATTTTATGATAAATCCACAAGACTGGAGCACATTTTGAACATACCCCTAATGAAGACCCTGTTATGATGAGTTGATTACAAACAATGAATGAAAAAGTCTATATGTTACACAACAATGTAGTGCAATCCGACTGAACTTCATAAAATCATTATCAAGCTAGTACACGTTCTTGCAAATCATTATCAATTTCGTAGAGCAACAACAGCACTGTTGAATTGAAACAAAACTGACAGCTATTGAAGGAAAAAGAGGCTGTTTTAACCAATTTAATCTCAGAACTAGGTCATAAAAATAAAGATTAATAGAAAAATTGACCTCGTACCGTCATTTGCTGTTTATTCATGTTGGTGATCCGCATATTTCATTAGAATGCATCAACATAGAATCTTGTTCTGTATCATATAACACCAAGAATGGCCCCATACACGTTACTGTGATTCATCCACTATTTCACATTCCTCGGTCAAAATCATACTGAAAGCTGCTGCCTTATCCTGTAATCCCAGTTCAGCAAAAGCTTTTGATAGACTTCTACAGGTGGAATCATGAAACTCTGTTGTTGTAGATGACTTCCACTGATCAATGACTTCTTCTACCTCTTTCAAATTTCCAAGCATCAGATATGAAGAAAGTATACAGAGAAAGTTTCTACTGGTCATTTTTTGCTTGGTCATACGCAAAGACTTCCAAATCTGATCGAGTTTATCTTTGTTTCCTAAACCTCCGTAAAGAATAATAAGAAAGTCGTAAGTTATCCATTCTCTTTGAGTAATTCCTTTCTCAGTTTCGACCACAGAGTTTGTCTCTGAATTAACAAGGTTGCTTGATGATAGATAAATCTTTACAAGCTTCACATATCTTGCCCAATCATCGTTAAAGCTAGGGTCATGACTCATTTCATCAAGTATCCTTCTGACTTCATCAACTTTAAGAGCTGCCGCATTCGCACTTATCCACAAGTTGTAAGTAAACAGATCTGGTGCGACATTTTGACATTTTAAGTCCTCAACAACAGCGGATACCTTCTCAACTTGCCCTACCGACATGTACAAAGTCATTAACTCATTGTAGGTAATGGCAGTAAAAGACAGGTCTGATTCCTTTATTTTTCGATATAGTTGCTCAGCCTTTTCAGTTAATTTTAACACAGCATAGCAATGGAGTAGAGATGTGTAGGTTTCACTAGTCTTTGCTCTGGGAGGCAGACTCTCAAAGTAGCGCTCTGCAGCATCAACCCCGAAAACTTTGGTCATCAACTCAATGCGGACTGCATAGTCAGAATCTGACATCTGACACTCGTTGTGAGCAATCATCCACTCTGATAACTGCAATTAAAAATCACTCACCATTCAACATTGTCATTTCACAGTATGAAATGACAAGAGATATACGTTTAACTTATATAACCTCAAAAGATTTTGTAGTCCGACGATTTCAATAATATAATTCATGAGAGAACAATTTTTTTGAACATAGGAGCCAACAGATATAGTGAAACAATCTACAACCGGAAACAACTAAAATATGTTCAAAACTCATATATGACACGATACAGCCTAGTATATCAAAATCAAGTTTAGCTTACAATACGAAATGACAAGTAAATGTCATGAAACATCAAAACTCAGAAGTACCACACGAGAAATGTGTAAAAGCAATGACCCAAATATGCTCCTAATGTATATACTAGAATCATGAAGCTAGTCCAGTTAAGTTTTCCCATTCGAATGATACTTTATTTTTAGACAGGAAATTAACCATTATTCAGGATCTCATACCCTATTTACTAAAAGCAAGAAGCCATAGAAAATTAGAAATATATTTTATCTTCGATCTCCAGCCTCTACATAGCTACAACATATGACATCCCCTTACAAACTAATGCAGTATAAAATGTACAACAAACAACTTTGACATACAATATATACAATTCATAACTAATAGGAACAACTCATGTCAAAGATAAGCCGGTTGTAAAACGCAAGTATGCAACAAAGTATAAGAGCATGATCTGTTCTTCAATTTTGTTATTCTCTTAAATTGAACTAGACGGATGAAAATCATTTGGACAGCACAAAAGTACGGAAAAAACTAATCAATAATCACTAAAAAGGCGCACCATTCTCAAAAAAGTCATTTCTGATATTCATTATTCCATATCATAAAGGTGGCTGCTGTTTTAGATTTCTAGGGCATAGAAACAACACAATACAAACAGATTAAGACAACATGATTATAGCAACCAAAGACGGAGATACAATATTTGTAGTGAGGGTAAATGGGTAATTGCCCTCAGTAACTAATTAATAATATAAAGATTCTTATACTAATCTTAATGATTCTATCCAGTGCCCCTGGTTTAGTCAACAAATACATTTTTGCAGAATCAATCTTACCGATTTTACCTATTTCTACCTGGTCTTGTGACTCTTTTCTTTGGGCCAATGAATAATTCTGACTGAGAACAAGTTTTGTGTCACTTTGCAACTTGCTGTTTTTGCATTCAAAACATCTTGAACTCACCCCCACCCCCAAGATTCTTGTGTCATGTACCACAAGTTTAAGTGTATAACTTTATGTCAAAGGCTATTCTACATTTCTTTATCTTTCAGATCAAACTAAACACCGATTTAACATTTTGTACAACACAAACGCATAAAGAAACAAACTTTAAAGGCATAAACTTCTCAAAACAACCAATTCAATTCAACTATAAACACGAAAAGATACAATCTTTACTAAAATCCACAACCAAGAAACTACCTCAAGGGCATGCTTAAAACGCTGTGACTGTCTTAGCTCCTTCGTGATTTTACGAAGCTCAGAAACGCCAATCTCACGCCCTTCACTCACCCAATTTTGAAGCACATTAGTAACACTACGCTTGGGAAGTCTCACCCTAAAAATCCTACTTTTCAAATCATCAACTGATTCTTGATCAGCTGAGGGCTCTTGTTCATACATGATCTGGGGTTTTGCAGCTTCTGATGAAAAGGGTCTAAGTAAATTTCTTTCCTTCCTCAAATTTCTATAGAAACATACAATCAAGAAGCTCAAATCAATACATTTTCACATAAAAACACAAAAATAACAAGTGGGTATTGTGTTAACTACTCAAATACAGAAAAATATACCATGTATAAGAGTGTATTAATACCTGCTGAAAGTTGTGAAGATGGAGCGAGCTGCCATTTTTGCTCTGTGCGTCTTTGGAGTGAAGAGAATTAAGGGGTTGTTTGGACTTGATTAAAAAGCTGAGAAAAAAGTGGAAAAGGAGGTGGAAAAATTTTGGGAAAACAAATGTCAGAAGTGGGATTTGAACCCACGCCCTCTCTCGAAGACCAGAACTTGAGTCTGGCGCCTTAGACCACTCGGCCATCCTGACAATGTGAAAATATTTCATTCTCAAGTTATATCAATATTATATCAATATTATATATATGATATTAATACATATCCTGTAGAAGTTGAGAGATGAAAAATGTAAAATGCAGTTTGGGTGAAACCAAAGGCCTGTGATTAAACCCAGTGATTTCTCCCGGTCTCTTTATTGTGTTGTGTTGGATTTGGAAATTTATCAATTTTGTATCATTTTTAAATTAATGAAAAATCATAAACATTTAATTTTTTTATTGATGATTTAGGTCTCATTTGTTAACGGGTGAATGACACAAATTGAACTGAACGAAGCATAATCTGTAATTAAGATTGTTTGACATAGTTTTTGAATTGCTGAACTAATCATAAATCATCTAGACGCGTCACTTCCAAAACATAAGGGTCATTAATTATATGTATATAATTATATGTTTGTAAAATCGAGAATCAGTTTAGTCTGCAAAGTTATCAACTATATTTGCAAGGAGATTTATAAAGTTATCATACTTAATTTTTGTGCTGGGGGAACTTGGTCTTGATAAAAAGAATTGATTGGCTTGAAAAATCCAATCTAATGGAAATATGAGATTGCACTGCATCAACTTGTGTCTGGAGGTTTTGCATTGCTTCAAGAGGATCAGATGTGTGTTCATCAACTATATAGAATTTCAATGGTTTTGTAATATGACTCTGGATGAACTTCTGAAAAGTGCAATGTTTACATGTGAAAGCATACTGAGAATTGTTTTACTTAAACATATATCTATCACACTAGCTATGCTGCACTAAATTATGAAAAATGAGCAACTAAAGGTTGAAAAGCACTATTTCGAGGGACTTGGGATGGAATGACCTCTGAGATCACATATCAGAATACATTCAGTAGCAATAAGACTACGTATATTTAGGAGCGCGATCTGAAGCTTTTTTCATTGAGAAACAATAAGAACTTTATGAAAGTTTAACTGGACTTCCACTGCATATCCAATTGTTTTGATAGCAAGGAGAGGTGTATACACAGAACAGGATCCTGAATTTCAGTTCAATGGGGAGGAATCACATTGTCTAAAACTTTTATAGTGAAAACATAGTACCAATTTACCTGAATTGTTTTGTTTGTGCAACCTGTGATTCATTTTCAACTCAGGATCGCGCATAAGCACCACACTAGACATGCAAAATTTAAAAAATTGGACATGTTGGTACTGCACATGAAGTGATGACCGCAATCAGATACCTTCTCTAAATTTAGGCTGAAAATAGATAAAATAATGCCCGTTTGATCATAAGTTGTCTGAACAAGTTTTGAAAACTATTACACAGATTTTTTTTATAAGAAAAACAGAACTGAAAAAACACTGCAAGTCTAGCTGTTTCTTCCATGTACTATACTTAAATATGAATCTAACGACTATTGCCAATAGAAACCTGCCTACAGTGGAAGAATCAGATATAGTCAGGTTACAAGGCTAGCTTATTTTCGATACCTAATATTAATTTTGCCATACTGATTTTCAAGGAATATCTGAGGATTGACCATCATCTTCCGTGATGCCATTCTCTTTCTTTATTTCTCCAGGCATTTCTATGGATTTACATTCGTTTTCTGCAGCAAGCGTCTTTTTCTTGTTTAACTGAATTTCTTGATAGAAGTAGGATAAGGAGCCCCAACAAGCAAGAAAAAGAGACATTCCCTTCTCAGGTGTAAATTTCTCATTGAAGATAAATACTGCCAAGACTTCCGAAAGAGGTAACAGAGCTGATATCAGTATACCAGAGAGTAACGAACTGTGACAAAATATGACTCCAACTGCCCCCAAGAAAAATAGTTGCCAAAGAAATGCATCGCCTATTAGTACCAAATAATACATGGCTTTGCCGAGCTCATATTTCTCTGCCTCTCTGGGAATTGCCTGTATGAGTAGTTATATTTAGCAATATATATAACACAGTAGAGAAAATTATATGTTTTTTCATCTTAGGCTTAGATCCTGTCCCTATAATTATTGTACTAGATGGAAAATAGATGTTTGACTATAGCATTAATCATTAAATTCAGGAAAAAATGATCGAAGCAGATCTAAGTTAAAAGAGCTTTAACAAAAAGAATGAGATTCACTGCTTGTGGAGTACTAAGATTCTTGTTTTATTTATTATTGATTTGATCAATGCTGTACATCAGAGTCAAGATTTTTCTTATTTTAATCCTAAATAGGGATAAGTTGCAACATACATCATGCACAACTAGCAGTAGTAGCAGGTTTCTCTTAATTTCTATCGTTTTTGAAAAAATAAAACGGAAGCATAGCATATAGTTATCCTAATGTTAGCCATGGTATGCAGATGGCAAAAACTGGGAAGTGATACTGACCTGAAAATCATGATTTATTTTCATCCCGACCATGCAAAAGGCAGTAGCAGCCAAGGCCATATAAAATTGCATCTCCATGACAACAGAATAGGTAATGGTTTGTTTAGCTTTCTTGTACACGAGCTCTATCACTGGAAGAACAAATCCATACAACGTTGCAGCTCCAAGTGTCATTAAAAATCCTAATATATAATCCGCTTTGGATTCCTTAGCTGGAAGATCGGAACCTGAATGAAATGCAAGGACTACAGCTCCAGCTGTCAATAGTAATATAGCGTTGAAGTGTAAAAAAGTGAACTTCTGCTTAACAAGAATCCAGGCAAAGAAAGCAGTGAACCCTAATTGGCTGGCTAGTACCAGAGAATAAGTAGAAACAGGAAGACGGGAAACACCAGCAGAGTCCATATAATCATCTGCACCAGTGAGAATTCCTATGACAATACATGGAAGGATGAGGACAGGCGACATTGTAAAAAATTTAGTTTTTGGGCCTCCCTTCCTTCGACGATGAAAGTAGGATATTATGATTGGAATCAAGAGAAATGGGAAACCAGCTGTTTCTAAAGCACACATCAACCAAACTCTCTTTCCGCCTTTGACAGAATACAGCCGGTTCGTAAGAGGAGCAATACAGTTGCCTATACTTAGTATCAAGCAGTTGAATACTAACAGAAACTTTTTCATATTTTTGCTCATGCCCTTTGCCTCTGGTTCTTTTGACTGATTGCCTATATGTGTACCGTCCTCCATCATGAGTAGCTGCTTCAGAAAATTATTATATTAGCAGCGAAAAGTATGTAAAACAAGAAATCACAGTCATGATGTTGAATAAAATGCACACAGTTAAGTATAAAATTACATATGAACAAGATACCAAGCAGTTTGCACGAATTTATCGGACAGAGGAACACCAAGCAGATTCAATGTCGATAGAGACACAAATTCTGTAATTTCTTAGTTACAGGAACTAGAAGAAGATTACATATATTTTACATCAAGTGCAACAAAATACAACTGTAACTTAGTGTCTCACCGATTCAGCTGACCATATAAACTTGCTGGTGTATAATCGAGGCCTCACACCGACCCTGATTCTGACTATATACTTGTATAGTACAAGAATAAATTGATAACTCTAGCACGTAAAGGCTTGTACTACACATAACAAACGCCCACCTTACATTTGTAAAGCTTGCATCATCTTATAGATATAAGATCAAAGACTTTGCTACAACTAAAGGAGCCGAAACACGTCTAATATAGCATATGCATCAGTGACTTTTAGTTCTATGGGCCAACATATCTTGGACAATATTATACAAATCAAGCCAACATTGTTGACTGGCCCCAATTTCATCAATGATGACAAGGAGTGAGTGAGTGACTAGCAACCTACTCTAATTCTGAAATCATTGCAGTGCCGCGAAGCTAAAACTTTAATGTCCCAACATATAAATTAACATCAGAATGTAGTAATCACAAATTAGGATAGCAAATCATCAGAAAAGAATAAATCAGAGTGTTACAGGCTACAGCCAAAAGAGATTGTTAACAAAATAATATTGTTCTACAGATCGATGGAAATTCACTTTTCAGGGGATTTCACTCATGTAATAAAACATACACTTTCCGTATCAAGAGAGTAGAACCACAGATCAAGGAATCTTGCTCATAAGTATCAATCATTGAAATTCACAATCAAGAATTAGGATGGGCCAATGGAGCCACAACCAAAAGGGATAGAAAGAGTGGAATCTTTGCAACTTGCTTTAGAGTTATATAGTAGCTAGACCCCAGTAACTACTAATTTCGAGCAAGCGTTCGGCTTGGTAGCTTGGAAAAGTAATTCAACAAACATGTGAACCAAACGTTATGTATAATGTGTATAATCCAAATTCCTATACCCCTCCCGTGACTGAATGGGACATATTGGATATGTTTAGTTGCGGATAATGAATTTAACTTATTACAATTCAACAAACACGTGAACCAAACATTATGTATAATGCCTACATCCAAATTCTTATCCCCCTCCCCTGACCGAGTGGGACATATTGGGTATGTTTAGTTCCGGATAATGATCAACTAGCTACGGTCCGTGAATGTGATCAATCTACCCTCTAAGGCTTAAAAACAAACACTTCCCACAACCAGAAACACCCCATGTGCCAAATCATCAAATTAGCCATAAACAAGCAACATTTTCGAAACTAAAAAAGTCAAGTACTCCATCCCATCATGCCATTTATGTAAAAACCTATAGCATAAATCGAAATTCCGCAAAATAAAAACAACCCCTTAATCAAAAATCACAATTCATAAGCATACCTGATGAGATGATGAATCAAGAACACAACCGGCCTTATAGTTCAATGCAATATCTGCAAAAACTCACATAAAAAATAAAAAATCAGTAGAATCAACAAAAAGATTAGTCCTAGTAAGAAACAAACACATATGCAAACAAACCCACGTTTCAGAATCCAAGAACGATGAGAATATTTGATGCTTATAGTGTTTAGTAGTCGTAGGAGTGTAGAGTGAGCTAGGTTTTAATATTTTTTATTTTGTTTTATTGACATTTGAATTGAATTGTTAATGTTTATCAATTAACGGAAACAAACAAATCCATGCATTTAATACTTAAGTTGGTTTCTTGAAAGTTGTTACGTTCCCCGTTTTGTGCTTATTATAGTCCAAGTCTAAGTCCAACCTTTTGCGAATTAGTTTATACATGCGGACAAATTCGGTTAATCTCAAATTTTTTTATCGGAGGTCAATAATTTGGATTTTGTAGATCCTTACCAAAAGTTCAGGATATGTGAGTCGGGTCCATTATTAAAAATGAAAATATGCTAAAATTTAAAATATATGTGCAAGTTAAAAGTTGTAAAAAAACAAAAACTCTTATATCAGATTTTAAAAAGTATATTTAATTGAAATTTTATTAGATTGTATTTGATTTTGATTTTACACGGAATTATAAATAAAATATCGCATGCAAAATCTTAATATTCAAGAAAGGTGCTTCAAAGGATAATACTCCGTGTCCTAAGAAATTTTTTTAAATTTCTTTATCAAATGATGTGGCAGACAAGTGGAAAATTGTGATTGAGTGATTGATGTATGTATAAAGGGGTCTCATCATTATTGGAGTGACTACAGTCAATCCTAACTTTGACATATCGTTTGGGTAAAAAAAAATAGAGAAATTTTTTTTATAGTGCCTAGCATTTTTCCGCTTCAAAATTTCATGAATTTTGGTGGGACTTCAAAAGATTTAAAATACACCGAACAATTTCATAAGTCCCAAAAAATCCATCAAAATATCTGAATATTATCAAAATTAAAGAATTTTAAATAATCATAATCAATATCATTGAATTTTAAAATATAAATTGAAATACTGATTGAATATCACCATATTTTATAAACTAATTTAAGATACTAAGTGAATACCCAAGATAATTCAAAAAAAAATAGTGAATACCCAAGATTGTGATACTTTTTTAAAATCACCGTAAAATATATCCGGATTTCATAAATTAAATAATCTTTAAAAATATCAATTGATTACCCTTTCCTAAAATAAGATAGGTGGTGATTGGTGACTAGTCCCGCAATCATATCGAAAGAAAAATTTTAGAACGTAAATATGATAAATTTGTCAATTATATAAAAGTAATAATAATTCGAATTTTAATGAAGAATGTCAATCATAAAAGGGAAGAAATTATATCTAGTTGGTCACTAAAGTGGGCTTAATGTATCAAGTTGGTCACTGAACTGAAAATGGTATCAAGATGGTCACTAAAATCACAATAAATATCAAACAAGTATCCCGAAATATAAATTCAAGTAGTAAAAATATTATTTATAGAGTTTTACACATGATTATTGAATGTTACCGTAACCAAGTAAAAGGTTATGACTTCTAATATTTAGGATAATATATTTAGATTTTATCAAGTTTATTTATTATTTATTTTTAATTAAAACAAAAAAAAATAACTATATAATAAATAAACTTGATAAAATCTAGATATATTGTCATAAATGTTAGAAATCAAACCTTTTTAGTTGGTTGCGGTAACATTTAAAAATAATGTGTAAAACTCTATAAATAGTATTTTTACTGCTTAAAGTCATATTTTGTGGTACTTGTTTAATATTTATGATAACTTTAGTGGTCATCTTGATACTGTTTTCAGTTCAGTGACCAACTTGATACATTAAGCTCATTTCAGTGACCAACAAGATAATTAACCCTAAAATAATTTGGAATTACTGGAATGAAAATGTTAAGATAAAAATACGATAACATTTGCACATAAGATAAGAATGCCAAAACAATTGACATTATAACAAGTTGAGTCCGTAAACGGCAACCAGGGGTGAGCAGTTGAGGGGATACGGACATGAAAGACATGTGAAATCATTTACTCACGCTGTCTCGTAATAAGAGTCGCTTTAACACTTGACACGTGTAATTTGAGATGTAAAAAAACATACTTCTACATATTATTTTTTAAATATTTTTTTTTCTGAATAAAAGTATAAATTGATAACTTTTATTTGAAAAAATAAATTAAAACAAAATGTGTACAAGTATGTTTTTTGAACACCTCAAATTAGGGGTGAGCAAAAAAAACCGAAAAACCGAAACCGAGCCGAAAAACCGAAAAACCAAACCGAAAAAAACCGTAACCGACAAAAACCGAAAAAAACCGTAACCGAACCGAACCGACATAACGGTTTGGTTACGGTTACGGTTTTACTCTTAAAACCGAACCGAAAAACCGAACCGCTTATATAATATATAATAAAAATATAATATTTATTATATATAACATATTATATATATGTGTGTGATACAATATATTATTTATATAGTTTAATAAGAGAAATTGATATTATAAGTATATAAATATTTTTCTAAAATTAAAAATAGTATTAAATTTGTATATACTAGTTTATAATCATATAAAAACCGGAAAAAACCGAAACCGACCAACGGTTAACCGAACCGAAAAAAACCGTTTCAAACGGTTCGGTTACGGTTTCTACCTAAAAACCGAACCGAACCGAAATACATGGTTCGGTAACGGTTTTAGAGAGAAACCGAACCGAACCGACCCGTGCACACCCCTACCTCAAATTACGTGTAAAAAGTCAAAATGACTCTTATAGTGAGACATGTGAAGTATTAAGATAGCAAGGTTGTTTGATTCGGGCTTACAATATTATCCAAATAGGATGTATGAATATGAGTTTCAGGAAGCATTTTTTTTATCTATATTTATATCATTATATATAAATTAATTATTAATATAAAATGAAATTAATGGGTCGGAAATATATATAGGCCAACATTCCAGAGAGGGACTGCTTATATGGAGTTACATAGTGCGCCACTATAAATCATCAATTTTATTATAAATTCTGTTATAGAATACATATAAAACGTGATTCTAATATAGAATACTATAAAATAAATCTATTTTAAGTAATTTAACACTTAAAATTTGATTAAAAAAAATATATTTTCAAAACTGATTCTACAACAAAATAATTCTGGATGATTATTATTCTGTTATAGAATCATGTTGAGATATTGCATAATTTTAGATGATCTTTGGAATTAAAAAATTGTATAACTTCGTTTTCGGTTTAATAATTAGAATTTGCAATTAAATTTCATAAAAAAATATAATAGCATATATATTATGTATATATTTATAACGGTGTGCTACGTAACTCCATATAAGAGGGTATGTTGTGGAGTGCTACCCAATATATATATAGTCATACTCCAATAGAAACCTCCTTATTCTAGAAACTAAAAACCAAGCTAAAATATCACTAAATCCTAAAGCAAATACCACTAAATTCTTAAACAACCTCATCTCCACCACCATCTTCACCAACCCCACCTCCATCTTCAGTTCTTCACCAACCCCACCTCCACATCCGCCACTGCCACCACCTCCGTCGTCACCTCCTCCATCCTCCATAACCACCACCACCTCTATGCTGCCCGCCCCCTCCATCTCCACCTCTACCTCCATTATTTCTCTAATAACACAATCTCCACTCCATCTTCACCAACCCCATCTTAGTCGTTGCTTCAACCTCCTTCAGCCCCGTTCATACTTCTTTCTCCACCTCGGCTCAACTTCAAAACACGGCGGAGCCACCACTATTCCGGCAACGCGGCGGAGCCACCACTATTCCGGCAACGCTCCAACCCCCTACTTCAAGCCGCCCACACCTTCGCTACAATCATCCTTCCTCCATCTCCACCTTCACCTCCACCATCTCCACCATCGTCACCACCATCTGAATCGAAAACGTGAACAGATCTGGAGATTTGAGCAATTTTTGAAACATATATGGAGATTCTGGGCGGTTTCTGCAACTTTTCACTAATTCTTGCAACACAGATCACTAAATCCTAAAGAGAATATCACTAAATTGTACTGAAAATATCACTAACTTGTATTGGTTTCTAGTTTTTATTTTAAGAGTGGTTTCTATTTGATCATGAGCATATATATATATATATATATATATATATATATATATATATATATATATGCAAGTGATCAAATACAAACCAACTCTTAAATACAAACTAATAACCAGTTTCCCTACCACTATTTATAACTACGGGTATCGCTAATTTATATTGCACTAATCATTGTTTCTATACAGTATATAAACAACGATTTTTATTTTTAAAATTGAGAAAATCTACTTACCTAAACTATTGATAATCGATTATAGATGATCAATTTCAGTCGTAGGAAGGTTCTTGGTGGTAGGAAACCGCATGAGAAATTGTATGATGGTGGTAAGTAGTCGTTAGTTTTGGTAAGTTATGATAGAAAGTGTATGTGACTATTGGTGATGGTAGACAATGATGGCAAGTCATGGAAACGTCTTGTAATGGTAGTGAGATGTCCATTATTACGGTTCGGGTGAAGATGATGGTCATATACATTGCAAATATGTGTGTGTCTATATATTTATATTCGCGAGATATGCTATATATAAATTAGTGATATGTTATGTACAAATTAGTGATTTCTGTAGTTAAAAATAGTGATAAAAAACTGACCAGAAACTGGTTTTTAGTTTTTAGGCTAATTTGGTTTGTATTGGAGCAGGACTCAATATATATATACACATATATGCAACGTATATGATCATCATCTTCACCCAAATCGTAATAATGGACCTCTTACCACCATTACCAGACGTTTTTATGACTTGCCACCATTGTCTATCATCACCAATTGTCACATACACTTTCTATCATAACTTACAAAATTAACGACTACTTATCATCATCATACAACTTCTCTTGCGGCTTCTTACCGCCAAGAACCTTCTTACGGATGAAATTGATCATCTATAATCGATTATCAATAGTTCAAATAAGTAGATTTTCTCAATTTTGATAATAAAAATCGCTGTTTACATACTGTATAAAAACAGTCTTTAGTGCAGTATAAATTAGTGATACCCGTAGTCATAAATAGTGGTAGCGAAACTGGTTTCTAGTTTTTATTTTAAGAGTGGTTTCTATTCGATCATGAGCCTAGAAATCAGTTATAGAAACGTCTGGTGGTAATGGTGGTAAGAGGTCTATTATTACGATTTAGGAATGGACCCCGAGATGGGCATAGACGGGGTCGGGGCGGGGCCTAGTGGGATTATGGTGGGGTCAAGTTTTGGCTCTTAAGGCTGTCTGGAGCCTGTTCAAGGCTTGTGCGGCGCCTTGGCAAGGCCCTAACGGGCCCCAGGTGGAATGAAGGCGGGAGTGGGCCTACGTGATGGGTGATGACATATAGGGGATGAGTGATGGCATTTAGGTAGAGTTTTTTTTGATTTGTATTTAGTGTTTATTTTAGTGATTTGTATTTGAGCAATTGCTTATATATATAAACTTATCATTCCAACAAAGATAACATCCATTTATAAACATTAACAAAATTGGTGTCTCCCTTTGCCAGGCCCCTCCTTTTTTTCTTTTTCCCTTTCTTTTTTTGCTAAATCTCCTTTTTTTTGTTGGTACTCTATTTTATCATCTCTAGCGGTCAGAGTTGATGTAATTATCACTCTGCACTTCAGAATTATGTTGAGAATCATATTTAAAATCTTGCAACCTTAGTTGTGTGTTAATAGTAAAGTGACAATTTTCTGATGATCAAGGTTAAGATTATTACAAAGAAACAGTGAACCATTAATAAGTAGGTTTCAAATTGAACATCTTCGTAAATCTGATGCATAAGAAATATCGTAACTTTTGTACATGGTCTGATTTGAGACTGTTCTTGATTGTATGTTAAATTGGGTTAATTTTTGATTAAGTTTTACGTTTAGACCCTAAAACGTAAAACTTAACCAAAAATTAACCCGATTTAACATACAAGTTATTGCCGTGTTAAGCCTCAATCAAAAGAAGATTCATGCGATTAAAAACCAATTATATATCGACAAGAATAATAATGCAAAATCATGAACGCATCAAAAAAGATCTCATTATAAGTAGCAGGACAAATTTCCAACAAATCATTCATGAATCTATGCCATAAAAGCAATTACAAATGCACCCAAAACAACAAATCCAACAGATACACAATTCAATGCAGCACCGCTTTCTGATGCAGGTGCTTCTACAGGAGGTTTCGACATGGAAGGCGACTGAGAAATGACTGGAGACGGTGTTGGAACCACTGGAGGCCCTCCTTCAGGAGCTGGCACCGGAGATTTTACTGGAGAAGGTAGTACGGCTGGAGTCGGGGTCGGAGCATGGATAAGAGAAGGTGGTTGCACAAGCGGAGAGCCTGATCGTGGCACCGCTGCATGAGAGATCAGAGATCCAAATAACAATGCTGCTAGCATGAGAACAGGAAGATTATAGGAGGGTGACATTCTGATAGAAATGTTATGAGAGTTTTGGCGAATGAACTGGCAATGTATGTTGCTAATATATATTGAAAATTTTGCATAACAGCTAGATGGATATTGAATTCTAATAGGCTAGTCTTTAAATCATTTGGATATCTTATTAGAATCTTTTTTTCTTGTTATTGTCGATTACGGTTTCGGTTTTTAATGGTGTGCTCGTGGGCACAAACAATAAGCACAAAAATTAATAAGTTTACATTATTTTGATTGACTTACATTTTTTAATAATGACAGACCTCCTGCATTCACAACAACCACACCAATCAAAATACACAAAATTCATAGATTTTAATGCTCACAAACCCTTATAGTTTTAAGTAATTGGTCACTGGAAGCACACACAACCAGTCATCCACCATTATCTAGGTGAATTATTTTTACATTTTTTTCAAGAAAAATGCTATACCCCACATTTGTTCCCAAATCCCGAGTGCCAATCTCTAATTAGATGCCTTCGCAATTAAATAAGATCGTATCTTATATGCACATCAATATCACCTCTCTAATCATATGCATTCGCAATTAAATAAGATCGTATCTTATGTGCACATCAATATCACCGATTAAAATACACCATACGGCCACGTTACATATGCCACATCTTTCGGGAATTCTTTTTTGGGACACAATTCAGGGTCTCTAGCAGTATATCTTTTACATTTTGCTTCAGATATCATAATCTGCGGACCATAGAGCTTAAGACAGAACAAATGTTGATTGTACTTGGTTTCCCCACACCCATATTCAGAGTAGTATTAGAACTTCCAATTTTATGCCAATGCAATATGTCATGGTTACTGGCTAATATACCCTTTGGCTAAAACTTTGATAATTATGGCATTGTATTGTAGATTTCTCTTCTCATCAATACGATCTTACTGAATCTAATCAATAAAACGATATAATATATTACCTTTGAGTTGATACTAAAGAAAAAGCTATGTAAACATCTCAGTTGTGTCATTTCTGAATCGGAAGAAGGCACATTACAACTTGGATTGCTCTCCAGTGCTTGGTTTGCCATCTTCAGTGACAACATTGATGACATTGCTATTGAATCCTTGGCTGTAAACATGACCCATTTTTGCACGTTTTGTTTCTAGATATCTCTTGTTTTCCTTTGTAATAAGGGTCACTAGGGGAACTCTTCCTGAAACTGCTAAACCATAACCCTTGAGCCCTATATATTTTGCAGGGTTGTTCGTCATTAGTTTCATTGTTCGAACCCCTAGATCTCTTAGTATCTGAAATAATCAAAGAGGTAGGAATTATGGACAAATGACAATACACTTGCATAGAACAAGAAAAGTATTCTACTGTTGTAGCACACAGTGAAGAAAGAAAAAAAACTTTATGTTCTTTTAATCTTTGTAAAATGTGGCTCAGTCATATATTCTAATAGACATAAGTTCATTATTGAGTTGCTAACTTCTTTCAGAAAATAATTTACTTAAGTTTGTCACACATCTGAAGCATACTATAGGACGCCTTCATAAATTTCTATTTTTTGATGGTCTTCTATTCAGTGTCAAATCGTCAATAATATATAACTGAGGAGAAGACTATGTGAATGCAGTTTTATTAACTAATGTATTTGAATATTGGCATTATTCTTTTATTCTATTAATATCTAGTTTAACTAGTTTATGCAAACGCCACACTGTAATTAAATCATCAGTGATGAAACTAGGCACTAGGCAATACCTGAGCACCAATACCATACTCTCTTGAATCAACAGGTAGGCCCAATTCTTCGTTTGCTTCAACAGTGTCACGTCCATCATCTTGCAGATTATAAGCACGGAGCTTGTGGCCCAATCCGATTCCCCTTCCTTCATGCCCACGGAGGTATACTAATACACCCCTTCCTGCAGCTTCAATTTGTTGCATCGCCAGTCCAAGCTGGTTCCCACAATCACATCTTGCGGACCCAAATATATCTCCTGTGAGGCATTCTGAGTGTACCCTGACGAGAATATCTACTCCCTCCCCTATTTCACCCTGTGTAATACACAAAAACTTTGAACATAGGCCCAAGTACCAGTTTGCTACTTTAAACTTCCAGCCAAAAGTGCATGCAATTAGAAACAGTTGAAAATTACTCACCTTAACCATTGCGATATGTTCAATTCCATCTATAATTGACCGGTAACAGTAGGAAGTAAATGGTCCCCACATTGTAGGTATTCTGGCAGAAGAAGCACGTTCCACCAGGTGATCCCTCTTCCTTCTATATCTGCAAAAAACAAATCCTTAGCTAAGCATGCTACCACCAAAGTAGATACAAGTTCATAGAGCATATGCGATCTGATATAGCCATGAGGTCTGAACTTTTTAATATCCAATATAAAACAATAAAAGATGGACATAACAATAATTTAGATCAAGAAATACGGACTAGTGGAAATCCATTTATATCTCTTATTAGAAGTACATTCCCCTTGCTATACTGTAGCATATGTGCAAAACAATGGTAAATTTCTTACATAAAACAATAAAGTATACAGGACGCATACAGTCTGATCACTGATGTGCTTAGGTATAATAGTAACCACTAAATACTAGATTGTAGGCTTCGGCTATAAATGAAAGAGGCAACAAGATCGAATATATATGCCACATTTTCAAAAAGAACTCTCAAGCCACGACTCCACATAACCAGGGATACTTTTACAACTCCATTCAGGATTCAAAGAAATGTTTGAAATTCTAACCTAAATGTTAAATGAACCATATAATAATGTAATGTCACTGAAGAATGTATCGTAATGTGATTTCCTAGCCTACCTGATAAGATCAGCGATAGACACAATTTTTATGTTCTCCTTTTTTGCGAATTCCTGAAGCTTTGGTAATCGAGCCATGGAACCATCTTCATCTACAATCTCGCATAAAACTGAAACTGGTTCAAGTCCAGCCAGCACAGTAAGATCAACAGAAGCTTCTGTATGACCAGCTCTCTTTAAAACACCTCCCTCCCTGTATCTCAATGGAAATATATGGCCTGGACGATTGAAATCCTCTGGTTTTGAATCTTTGGATGCAAGGGTCAGTATTGTTGTTGCCCTATCACGAGCTGAGACTCCTGTAGTTGTACCTTTTTTAGCATCCTACAGGATTTAATGAGCAGATGTAAGTGTCAACAAATTAATGCTGAAATAACCCCCAACACAAATATGTTACAATCTGATCAATAATTATCATGCTACTGTCTTTTCAAACAAAGATTTGCACTTAATAATAATTCAAGGGGTGCACTTAATGATTTTAAAATTAATGAATTTTAATAATAGGCCATATTACTAAGCAGTAAGCACAACATTTAAAAATAATATTGGAACGATATCTTTGACGTATAAATAAGGCTGGTAAGGGATTTACATACCACTGACACTGTAAATGCAGTAGTAAGTTTCTCCTCATTATCTTTATGAGTAACCATCTGAGGAAGCTGCAACCTCTCCAAGTCCTCTTCTTTCATGCTCACACAAACAATTCCAGTTCCATGTTTAACAATAAAAGCCATAGCCTCGGGCGTAACCTTTGATGCCGCCATAATTAGATCTCCTTCATTTTCTCTGTCCTCGTCATCTACAACCACCACCATCTGCAGTTTTAATATGAAGCATAAATTTTTTTACACAGATGCAAATATATTAAAAAAAGTGCCCGACATGATAACTGAGTAAGAACCAACCTTTCCTTGACGAATGTCTTCAATGGCCTGCGGAATGGATGACAATCCAACTGTGGGATGATCCAAGTCATATTCATTACTGTCAACAGGGAAAATACTGCCTGAAGGAGAGGTGTCTGCTGAAAGTGTTCCTAGAGCTATCGAATCAGGCTGTACCTCGATCCCAGCTGAAGATGAACAGTGAAGAGTACTTCTCCAGCTTTTAGGATGAGAATACAGGCCTCTGCTTCCAGATGGTAGAGTGGAATTGACTTTGTTAATAGCCTTAATACAAAAACCAGATCTACTACCCACTGCACTAGAAGAGTCTGATGTAAATATGTTTGCCTCAGTCAGATTTACGAGTTGTGCATTGGACAAAGAAAAGACCTTCTGTGTCCTGCATATGAGACTCTCATCAGAACACATGAAGACTCGGTGATCAAATAGAAGTGAGTAACATTGCTACAAATATCATATCAAAGACGGGCAAAAAAAATGAATGGGTTAGATCATTCTTGCAGTCCAAAACTTGTAAATGGCATTCGATCGTGCATCCGGTCACCCAAATACCTATAGCAATCTCTAAATGATTAGCTAAACTTTCACCTAAGAAAAATAAAATGGAAAAGGCTTTGACCCTACTTGCCATCAGTAAGAGAAAAAAAATCCCCCTTTGACCCTTTCCGCCAAATTCAGTGTTATTCTCCGTTTGAAAACACCGCCAAAAGCAGTAACATTCCAAAGATATTCTAATCAAATTAACTTTACCTTCACAACTCCCATCCCAACTTAAAGTATGGTAATCACTTATCAAAGCAACAATTACAAGATACATAAAGTTTCGAATATACTCATTTCAAGCTTGTATCAATCAAAGCAACTGGAATAGCATTGCTAATTCAACAAAACAATGTAACAGAATCAACTTCAAAAAACATCAAAATCTTGGATCTACAAGTCAGCAAAGAACCATATTTTCTTCTTATTCACTCTGAACTCATTTCTAAACTAAACCAACTAAAGAAAATCATGCAATTAAAACAAAATCAACAAAAGGGGTCAAAAAACATCACAATACACACATTTGCAAACAACAAAATCAAAACAAAGTAAAGATTTACAGAGTGAACTCACTGTAATCTGGGAAAAGCTGATGATGGACCAGACATATTCATGGCAGCCATTTGTGTTCTGTCCTAACCTTAAAACCTTAAACTTTATTTGGGAAATTTGAGGTTTCAAAATCTTGGGAATATGTGAAACACCCAACTGGATATTTCATTTGCTTTATGCAGGATTTATAAGGATGAACAAGATTTGAGCACACAAAACAACAAGTGGGCCAAGCAACCAGGATTCTTTAATGAAAAAAATGATATTATAAGCATTTATCAAGAGGATTTGGTGTGATTTTTGGTTATCTTAATTAATTTTTCATTAAATCAAACGAGAAGTTTAAGCATGCCAATAACGTGAAATAGTGAAATCATGTGCAGATAAGTGAAAGTCCACGGTTAGGTAGGTTAGGTAGGTGCATGCATAGTATGAATGAAAATTTCACAAAATGATACTCTCAACCGTATAAAAAGGATATTTTGTTTAATGTTTTTGAAATTTTTTAATGAATAAAAATTTTGATTTATATGTTCATACGAAAAAATGTTAAAAATAACTTTGAAAATATCTTCAATATGCGTCTTAAATTACGTATAAAATGTCAAAAAAATTATGTATAATATAAGTGAGAGTTTGTTAGGCTAGTTTGAGCGGCTCCAAACTTGTAAGACAATTGATTAAACAAATAATTTAAAATTTATTTAATTTATTTGAATTTAAGAGTTTTGATTATAATAATTATTTGTATTTTAAGAATAAGATTTTTTTATTATACTAACATTTGAATATACAGAATTTTAAGTGAAAACACAATTTATATTCTTAAACAGTTTATTTATTTAAATTCAAAATTTTAAATAAAATTATGATATTCAAACATATCATTAAATAATATATTTTTTTAAAAAAAATATTTAAATATAAAAATATCTTCAATCATGAAAAACCTTTTAACTAAACATTGAGTTAACATATAAAAATATAAATATAAGCCGAGAAAATATCATACTCCAACCATCCACAATAATTTAAACATCCATACCTCTATTGTGGATATTATATTTTTCGAGCCTTTATAGGTATGTAAAAAATATGTACAAAGATTGCATATCATTTATTATCATATTAAACTTGTATATTTTATTTTAATAATCTAAATATTAATAAGTGATAACATATTATTTTTAAATTATACTACCTCCGTCCCTTTTTACTTGTCACTTTGACTTTTTGCACGTAACTTAAGGTGATTAAATAACATACTTCTACTTATTATTTTTAAAATTTTCTTTTTTTGAATTAAAGCTTATAGTTTATATTTTTATTCACAAAAAGAAAATTTTAAAAATAATAAGTAGAATTATGTTTTTTACTCACCTTAAGTTACGTGCAAAAAGTCAAAGTGACAAGTAAAAAGGGACGGAGGTAGTAACTAACTAATATAACTGATGTCATCAAATTTACAAATCCAATTTAACCAATTAACAAACGATTATAATCAGGGATATGCTTTAAGTATGTCGTATGATTTAACCAATTAACGATTATAATCAGGGATATGCTTTAAGTACGTGGTTTTCACTTTGAAGTTTGAACGAAGAGGATTTGTATGCGTCTTTCGTATGGTTGTCTACGGGTGGTTACGTGAAGAAGGCTTTCTCTAAATATGGGGGTCTGGTTAAATTATTGAATAAAGAGCCTGAAACTTGCCCGTGTGAATGAAAACTATGTGAGGGCATAATTTAGATTAAATTTATATTTATGTTATTACTCAATCTTTCCTAATCGCCGGTGTTTATATTGATTTAAACGGACTTTGGAGATAATTGTAATTTTAGAGTAAATAACAGTTTGTACCCATTAAATTATAACGCTTTTTCGTTTTGGTCGTAAAGAATTTATTTTGCATAACACAACTCATGATATTAATCTCGCTTCGTTTTGCACCCTTTGACCACTTCCCGCTAGATTTGACCATCAACTCTAACTGTGGGAGGGTTATTGCTGTAATTTGCTAACTAAACTATCGGTGTAGACAAAACGCTAGGACTTGCAATTCTAAGATGTTACTTATCTTGTTTATTTTATGTTTTTTATGCAATTCTAAGGAGCTCTAATTATGCTTAATTGGTAGAAACTTGATGAGGAGAAAAAATTACAAGAGGAGGGAGCAATTACTAGCTCAAAGGAACCTAGTGCTGCTGACAGAAAGGTATAATGTTAAGAACTTTTAATATTGGTGTAAATATTTTGTCAATGATAGAACTTTTAAAACTTGTCAATTTCCTGTAAAAAAAAAGGTGCAATTCGAAGACACACCTGCAAGCAACAAAGAGGATGGACAGACCACAGAAGTTAGGACTTCACCAAGAACAAAGCAATTGGCCAATAACATGTTAGGACTTCACCAATAAAAAGTGGTGGCAAGATCATACCATCTACCACGACCACAAGTGTACATGGCTAGAAGTTTACATCTCTTAAAATTTTGAAAGATACACTACATGAGAGGAAAACTGGTAAAAGAAAGAGCAAAATTTGAAACATTGCAGAAGTTGTTTTTGTCAAAGTTACCACCCACTGCAGACTTTATTTCTTGGCCAACTGTTTTTGTAGACATTTATGGTTGTATGATGTTCTTAGATTTGAATCCTTGATTTTATTGAGTTGGTGGTAGCTTTGCAGTAAATGTTGCTTTTAAGTGTTGCAACTGCCATTTGGTAAATTTGTCTAAGACTTTATGATACTTTCGAACATATTTATCTATCTGAACTTTCTTACACATGTTCTTCTATTTTCCATTATTCACAGGCAAATATATACACTTCATGTTCAACAATTTCACAACAATAAAATCACAAATAAGAGATCAACTACATTGCATTCAGTGACAAAGGAGATGTTACAGATTCGTCTACAATCCATGATGAAAAGCAATACAAGAAAATCATAAATCAAGTACAGAGTAGTAGCAACAGGGCCTTGCTACAACCATCTTTTTTTTCCACATTGCCAACAGCAATCCTTTCCATTTCTTCTCCATCTCTTTTTTCACCCTCAAGAATGTTTATCTTTCTTATAAGACTAGGAATGATTGCTTGAGCACGTGAACACAAAGGGGATCTATCCACCGGAAATAATAATTACAACAACGATAAGGACATGTCAAGAATCTTCGCCCAGCATTTGCGGTTGTCCACGCCGCTTGTTGAACCGCCCATTTCCCATAATAGCAGTTGCTAGCCATGGATTTTCACCATGGAAGATGTAGATATATGGGGGTGTGTGTGTCTGACTATGTATAAGAAGTCTAGGGTTCTTATGTTTATACTAAACATCGATTAGAGCCGTTAGAGTTAGTAAATTACATTAATAAACCGCCACAGTTAGAGTTAACGGTCAAATCTAACGGGAGGTGGTCAAAGGGTGCAAATCGAAGCGAGATTAAAAATATGAGTTGTGTTCTGCAATTTTTTTTTAAGACCAATACGAAAAAGCGCTATAAGTTAGTGAGTGCAAAGTGTCATTTACTCGTAATTTTATAATAGTTGTTGTGTCTGTATTTTTGGTATGAGATGATCTTCTAATATTTAGTATTTTAAATTTTCATGTGAAGAAGATAAACGATAAAATAAAGAAGACTTTATGTTAAGATCAACGAGCTATGTTACAAGGTCGATGGGTGCCCTGAAAATTTAGGATGTAGTCTAATGAAAAATGACTTAAATTTATTTAGTTTTACTAAATAAAAGTGTTTCCAGAAATTTTCAAAAATCACTATCGTATGATAGTGTAATAACATAATTTAATAATTTTTTAAATTCAATATAAATTTTTATTTAATTTTTTACTAAATAGATATATAAATTATATTAATTTCTAATTTTTAATAATTAAATTAAATTTTCTGTATATAAAATATTATTTTTAGTTTTTTAATAATTTCAAATGTAAATTATCAATTGAAAAAGAGAAAAATAAGAAAGGAAAAGCGAATATCTACTAAGGATGAAAATGAATAAGGAGATATATTAAATAAATCTAAAATTAAAAAAAATAAAAAATAATAATTTTATCCAACAAACCCTCACAATATTTTTCTTTTTTTATTAATTAACCCCAAAACGGCCCCTAATTTTATTTTAAACCCAACTACCGAGACAAACCTAAAGAAATTCAAATATTTGAAGCCCATAGGACCACCAGGAGAACATATATAAGCAAACTACTCGTTGGGCTTCAACATCTCTCACTCCCTTGCGTTGCAGCCCCCAGCAGTTTTCTTACATTTCCTCAAGTTTTTCTGCCGATTTCAACGATCATTATTTATCTTCATCGAACACAGTCAACAAGGTATATCAATCTCTCTCTTAAAGTAACTCTATATCTCTGTTTTTATTACATGTATATATGCCATGTTCTTGGTTTCTGTAATTTTATTTTAATCTCTATGTGCATATAACATCTGTCTGGGGGATTTAAGGGTGACCCTTTTGAGATTAATGTGTTAAATTGTCAATGGATCAAATGGGTCATGTTCATTTTTCTAGTTTTTGTGTTTCTTGAGTGCTTTGGTAATGACTGTATTGAAATGTTTGTTGATTTTTAGCTAAATTAGTGGAGAATTGAGGCTAATGTTTTTGTAGACTGATTTAGATAGTTGGTACCTTGTGGTGGTTTTGGAAGTACCATTTCCTTTTGTGTAATTGGTTATCGGGTAGCCGTTAGGATTGGAGGATTGAAACCACTTGATTTCCGAAATAGTAACATTAATTATATTTGGCTATTCACTATCTTTGTTGCATATTAAACTCTAAATGAAGTAGCTTATGTGTATTATTTTAAGGTATTCGTGCTCTTGATATATGTGTTGGCGTAGATACCTATTGTGAACGTATGTAAGTTATATGTTCTGCGATTCCTTTTTATGCAAGCCTGGGTTTGATATTCGGCAATTGTTCATGGTGTATTACTTAATCTTCTTTGGCTTGTTTAAAGACTTCCTTGAAATCATTAGGCAGACTTTTCTTTTATTCAAATACTTCTTGCATCACATTTATTTAGATATGCAGGGCCTTAAGTAACTTTAAAATTTGTTAATCCAAATCATAAGAATGGTTCAAGGTATTTGGTATAAGCTATGCACATTCTTTTTCTATTGGATTTTCACACTATGTACATGCTAAGAGTGGGTCATGAGAAATCTAGCACTTATTCTTTGTGTGCTATTAAAATTATATACCAGCCCAGCTTAGAAAAACTCAAAATCTAGTAAAATCGTGTAAGAACTAGAAACAAAAAAAATAAAAAAAATATTCCAAATGCTTGTGTTTTTAAAGGCACGCCTATGTGAGAGGCACAATGCTGCCTCGCTTTTCCGAATAGCTTGTCTGATTTGAGGCAGCTTGAAAACCGGGGTAGACAGGTGAAGCAGGCCTCGTTAATTTCAAATCCAGTTTGTAATATTTCTATAAAGGTTATTGGTCAACCAAATATTAAAACAATTTCTACTGTTGTAATATTTTTTTCCCTTTATCCTTCTTTTTTTTGTTATGTGTTGATATGATAAATTATTTTTCAGTTTTGTTACTCTTTTTTGTGTTGGGATACCATTACATATATTACATTTATATTATGATCAAATTTTATTAATTTCATACATTTTTATGTACACATTAAGTTACTATAAGTTGTTACTTATATTAAACCTCTAACTCTAGGAGCCACATTTAGAGAGGCTGCACTTAACCCACTTTGCTAATAGAAAACTAAAATATGCATTAAAAGGAAGAGATTTTATAGTAGAAGACAGGTACTTTTTAGCGGAAGGTAAACAACTTATGTATATAGAAAAAGTTTATGAGCTACATAGGACAAGTGGTTGAATTTATTAACATACTATATTTGCTAATACAAGTTAGACACTGCAATTTACTCTATTTTGAATAATGCATCCAAGCGAAAAAGTGCTACTCTATTTACTTTAGTGCTGAATATCTTGAAGTCTAATTGAAAGAAAAATAGTCTAATGCACTACAAAATGTAGTGAATTTGAAATTGGTTTCAGCGTACTTTATGTCGAATATGTTAGGCTTGCTAAGTGATCTATAACTCCACAATATTATTATATTGTCCGCTTTGGGCTGAGCCCGCATAAAATTGTTTTTAGGCACGTCCCAAAAGGCCTCATACTCATGGAGTTATCTGGCTGCGAGATTTATACTCATGGAGTTATCTTGCTGCAAGATTGTACAGAACGTTATAACTGGCTCTGATACCACTGTAAAGCTTGCTAAGTGAGCCATAACTCCACAATAGTATGATATTGAATGTCCGCCTTGGGCCGAGACCGGGCAGATTTATTTTTGGGCACCTCCAGTTATCTGGTTGTATTCTAACAATTTGCCCCTCCCACAATTGATGTGGTACAACTCCTAACAGGTTAACAATATGTGATATCTTTTCTATATCTATTATATACTATCGTTGGTTATTTTATTGATGATTCAATTTGATAATGAATTATCATCTGCGTCGATTTTTTTTTTTTAAAGTTCGTTGAAGCGAAAGTTACATAAAAATAATAAAATCAAGTTGTACAATGCATACACTATAATTAGCAAAATATGAAAATTAATTATACAAGAACCATATATAGCCACTCTGAATGTATATTAACATTAATTAGTTAAACTAATAAATATTAATATATGTATATATAATTAAAAAGAAATATTAAATATGAATGAACATATATGGAATATCATAATATGAGTCAATTGCTAATAGATATTGTTAAAAAAAAGAAGGTAACAGTTTAACTCATTTATATGAATCTAATATCTTGTTTATAGAAAAAATATAAATGTAACTTCGAAATAAGATTTAACATTAAAACTTGTACAATAAAATTATACATATTATAAGTCCTTCGTGCATCGCATGTGTTATAAGCTGGTTTCTTGTCATTTTACCTAAATAAAATCTCGAACAACTGACCGCCAAATAATAAATCTTTGACTTTAACATTATGATGTCTATAAACATGGCTGAGAGCCCGTACGAGTGCTAAATAATCTGTATATTATTATGATGTGAATAAATTTCAAAAAATCACAACTTGTATTATATATATGTACTATTTTATTAAATTTTAAATAATAATTTTACATAAATGGATTAAAAGCTATAATTGAATTTAAAGTGGATTTAAGTGGCGTCAAAGCTATAATTGGATTTATAGTAGATTTTAAATCAGAATTATGATTGTGATTAGAATTAAATCTTAAATAAAATTAACATGTAAAGATATTATAGAACTATATTATTGATCTAGCAATACTATATTTATATACAATTATAATCTTACTTAGAAAAAAGTTATCTTTTGTTGATTATAAAAAGTATTTGTAAGTAAATTACATGGCTTTTAATTCCTATATATGAAAAGCCCATATTTTTCACTTTGTTACCAATCAATATCTTATTTTAAGATCCGTTTTTGTTTTTTATTAAGTCTATCCCAAACTAAAGTTTTAATAATTATATTCCTGTTATTTTAGCATAGGTCAAATACTATCAGACCAACCGATCAACCACTATTAATATTTGAGACACTTAATAGTGTTGTACAAATAATATTTTAAATTGTTTCGAGTGTCTGATTGTTTTTAAATCAATGCTTAAATAAATGTTGTATACATTTAAGTTGAATGAGGAAAATTATTCCTTTTTCGAGAAAAGGAATTCGTTCGCACTATAAGAATTATAAATATTTATTGGAAATAAGTTATGTCATTTTAGTGCTTTGTCATATTATAATTTTTTTTAATTATCTGAATTTCCATTAACTCATTTTTGGTTATTATTTTAATTACATATAAATTTTATAGATAGTGTAAATAAATGAAATGATAGCTGGGATCCGTGTTTTTTTCTTCAATTTGCTTTGTCAATCAATTTTGTTACTTTGAGATTATCGGCATTTTGTATGTGCTGGGCCCCAATTTGGAATTAAGACAAACAATAGTAGTTTCATTTTGTAACGTATGCATCACTTTGCCTTACGTTAGATTTTTCTAACTTAAATAATCATTTACAAAAACGTCCATCTAAAGATGATTTACCTTGCTATAAAAATATCTTGAAAAGAAGGTTTTTCATTTCGTAATCTAATCCGTTGATAGTAATTTTTAACGGTGTAAGATGCATTTCATACAATCAACTTATTTCCAGTTTTGGGTGTGGAACTAGGCTCAAATATATGTGTAGCATTAATGTGCAAAC
Source organism: Daucus carota subsp. sativus (assembly GCF_001625215.2). Classification (NCBI taxonomy): domain Eukaryota; kingdom Viridiplantae; phylum Streptophyta; class Magnoliopsida; order Apiales; family Apiaceae; genus Daucus; species Daucus carota. The sequence goes on from NC_030389.2 coordinate 3,341,735, forward strand.
ATATCCCCAACCATTATTTTCCTATTTCACCTGCTATATAATTACTTCTGTATCTCATCAACACTATCTTTTGGTCTATCTCTTCAAGTAACTCTCTCTCTCCTTGTCTCTCTATATCTCTATCTTTCTATCTCATAATTTTCCATATTAACTATTTCGTGTATTTGTTGTTTATTTTACTCTCGACGTGCATATAGTTTTTTCTCAAAGATTTTACGGTACCTGTTTGTTATTAACATATTAATTTTCAGGTGATCAATTTGGCCATGTTCATTTTCTAGTTTGGGTGCTTTTAAGATGACAAATATAAGACACCAATTTGGTCCAACCTAATTGGATCGAACAAAAAATTGGATCAAACGAAACCTGATTTTCCTATTCGATTTATTTGTTTTGTCTTGAACTGACAAGGTCTAAGTTTTGATTCAATTTTTATGTTGAGTGAGCCGAAACTTGAAACCATTTACAGTCTGCCGAATATGTAAAATTTAATATAATATTGAATGTGTAACATATTTCATAAATACAAATCATTATATAATGTGGAGCATGTATTTTTTGTGGATTTTTGTTACACAAATAATTTGGATTTTCATGCAGGATTAAGATCGATTTGTGTTTGAATTAGATTTCGGTACCTTTCAGTTTTTGGTCATAAAAACTTGAACTGAACTGAATTAGATCGGTTTAGATTTTCGTGTGTAGTACTTCATATCTATTATACAAAAAGTTATGTTCATATTTTATTAGTATTTATTATTCCTCAATGTTTTATTATTAGTTTAATCTAAAAGATATATAGTGTTTGTACTGAATTTTTCATGTGGTTGGTGAATGTTAATGACATATAAAGAGCTGAACCAAGTAGTACAATGCTTATGATTATCAATAAACCAAAATGTCAAAATTAATTATGTAATTTTTTTTTTCATATAATAATTTAAAAAATTCAAATATATTTTTACTTAAAATATGTACATTTAAATATTAAACCCATTTAATTGAAATAAGAAAAATAATAGAATAATCTTTTCTTGATATAACTAATTTTTTTAAGTTTGTTAGAAGCAAGTTGATTACCTTTCTATTACATGTGACCATATTATTTATTATAAAAATTTATAATAAATCATTTTCAGTTATAAATTAATGTTAGATATATTTGCTCGCTTTGCTATATCACTTGCCAGATATGAAGTAGTTATGCGGAAGTTTTTGTGATATTAATGCTTGATATTAGTTTTCTATCTGTATTCTTTCTTTAAAGTTATGTAAGTTTATATTTCTGCCAGTTCGTGCATTGTTCTTTCAAAACTCTGCAAGTTGTAGTTGTATTCGTACAATTAAGTACATATATTTGTATTCAAATATGTACTTCATTCATCGAGATCATAATGGGATGGTATAATTTCCTGTTTCCTTGCAAGGTGATTTATTATATGGGAATTTGACATTTTAATATTTCCTGTTTGATATGCTTACAGAAAAATGGGGGAATGGCAAGATGATGAGTTTTTTCTCCAAGATGACATCAGTGAGTCCCTCAAATCTTTTTTTACCAAGTACAAAACTTGTCTAAGTTAATGATGCTAATTGCTGATTTGTATCCTTCCCTTTTTGGGGTAACTAGATATACCTATATGGGATGAATTAGGCCAAAGTGAGGAAAGCTTATATTTTGGGTTTAATGATATCACTCCAGCAAAAGTCTGTGGAGATTCGGCTTACCATAATGCCAACAGTGGTAACTTTACTCCCCTCAAGTTCAATAAGAAATAAACAGTAGATAATGTTGATGCTAATACTCTTGAATCTTATGGACTATATGCAGGAGACATATCTAGTTCTAAGAGAATATTTGCTGATAATACGGAGGGAAGGAAGGAGGACATGATGAACTGTTCACAAGCAAAAAGGCGCCGGACGCTGCAATTTGAATGTGAGGCTTTACCGATTCCTTATTGCAATGAAGAGATGTCACCTACATCCCTAGAAGAAATTTTACGGGGTCCTCATTGCAGTGAAGAGATGCCACCTACATTCCTAGGAGAAAAGGTTTGTATCATTTTATATATCCCATGTCTATAGTTAACCGTATTATCCTATTCCGATATTCCTATATAATCATGTATATTCAAGATATGTTTGCTTCTAGTTGTCTAATGTCTAGAAAAGTACTGGGTGTCTTTATCCCCTTGTTTTCTCCCATCAGCAGTGTCCTTATTTCCCGAAAAGTTAGTAGAGAAGAATTGAGGAAGTTATCTATGTTACTCCGACTCTTCTCTTTAGGTTGCCGTACCCGTGTCGGACACTTGGACACTCGGACACTACACTTATTTTGTGTTGGATCCTTTGACTAAAATGTGGACACTTTGACCAATTTAAAAATCAAATATGAGTCACCTTTACAATTTAAAAGAAATATGTGAGAAAAAAGAAAGAAGCAAGAATGGGATTAAGTACAGAAGACGCCTAATTTGCAAAATCCCCTACAAAATCATGTCTAATTTGAGTTATATTGTTCCTTTTTGTTAAGTTGTCTAACTTACCATACTTGTTTATTAGTGTACTACGATGTGTCCCCGTACCCGTGTCCAAAAATAGGACAGTGTCCCCGTGTCCCCAATTTTCAAAGTTCCCAAGTCCGACACTCGGATATGTGTCGTGTCCGACACTCCGTACCCGAGTCCGAGTAACATCTTATGCAGTTCCCTTTTCCTGTTTTTACCCTTTAATTTGTTTTAGACTGCATTGTTATGTTATGTCATTGTAGTTTTATTCATAATACTGTTTCTTAAAACTTATACAATTAACTAAACTAGCTATAATTTTTCTGCTGAAGTATAATAAAACAGGATATAAGCTAATCATTTGTAATTTGTATTATCTTCTACGAAATATATCACGGCAAGTGCAATTGCTGGTATTTTGTTTTGAGCATGAGCAGAAATTATAGACAAATGCATTGGTTGGCGTGTTTGATCTTTTTTATGGTTTTGGTGCACGGCTAGTGTTAAGATCTGTTTGGTGCTCTCTATTTTTAGGATAGAGAAGATACACAAAAAGAGTTTTCCAACATTGCACAGTGGGTTCCTGGAGGTTTGTCTTTTGCAATTCTGAGATGAATATAGATTGATGTTATTATAGAAACTTGATATGTAATATGATCCTCAGGGGATGCATCATCGTATGGCTACAAGGACCTGATTCAATCGTCTGAAGGACAGCTAGCTAATTGCTTTCATAATAATGAGATCCAGTTTAACTCTGATAATGTGTAAGTGTCTCCTGACTTGACATTATAACATCTAATGGAACTGTTGGTGGCTTTATGGTAATTATTTTGCCAGGAAAATTAATTTCTTTGAATTATATTGTGTTTCTACAGGGTTAGGTCTGGTGCATCCAAAGCTCACAATGCTGGTACTTTTTTATAGTAATATTTCACATCATCACATATGTGCATAACTAATTTTATAATCATGATAAGTGCCAATAAAAGCTATTTACTTTGAATAGCAAAAAAACTATGTTTTTCACTTGTTCTGTGGTACTCTAGATTTATATATATTTAGTCATTTCTGTTCTCATTATCTTTTTGCTATCTAATTTAGTATTTCTGTTAACATCTGGTAATATACACTATTGCAGGGTCATCTGGAACCCTCCCAGTACAGGAGGCTAGTGCAGTTCAAAAGAATCACCCTCAATCTCGTCAAAATGTTGTTTTTAAAGGTTCTTTTCTCTTCTTAGACTTCTCTTTTGGAATATAGTAGGAATCAGCTCAAAATCTGTGAAAAGGCCTATGCTTTGAATAACGTGCAACTTTCAACTTCACATTCATAATCACAACATGCATAAATATTGCTGTGAAATTGCTGCAGATAGTAATCTTAGAATAACTCTATAACAAACAATCTTCATCTCAGGTAAGAAGTCATACATGCAAACTCCAACAAAGGCAACATCTTCTGTTGTGTATCCATTTGCATTTATCAAACCTTGTGGTGTTAATGGAGTAATGACTCTAAAGGACATCAATCAGCGGATTTGCACCCCACCAATGTCAAAGCAAAAAGAAGATCTTTCTTCTATATATCCTACTTCAGCTTTCTCTGGAAAGCCTGTTGTTGGTCAGATGAAAATTCACACCGAAGGAGGAAAAGGCTGTATAACAATCTTGAGAACAAAAGGCTGATTCGATGAATAATTCTCCTGCCATCCTTTGTTGGTTCTTGCACTTTTCTCTTTTAATTTCACCTGGTACATAATTGGATTAAAATTTAATCGTTAAGGTGTTCCATAGTCACAGTAAGTGAAAAATGTGGTTACCTTAGCGACATATACCTGTTGTTTTATACCAACTGTGCCGTGAGGTCAGTTGTCTGCCTGAAAGAACCTTGTCGAGGCATAATTTCTTTTGTTCATCAGAATTTTTGCATAAAATAAATTGTTTGGAAACAATGGATTTTAATTTTATACATTGAAGTAAAAACCCTTGTGTTTTAAGCTGTCTTATTTGCCGTGCAAGTGCAGCCAAGGCTGCATTTCTCTCTCAGCATATAATTAGAGTTCTACAGAGAAAATTTTTAGAGAGTACGTTTATTTTGACATATTGTCCTGAAGAAGCTGCATAATGAGAGTGCTATCCTTGTATGAATCCTGTCCTAATGTATCCAGCTCTGCAATAGCTTCCAAATGACACAAATGGTGTTGTACGGAAGCACAATGTCGTATGTTTATATAACATATATTGTAATAATTATAGATATATTTATATTAAATCTATACAAAAACAACATGAACATGTTTTGGCACGAATATGGGTTGGTTTCACTTTGAATTACACGAAACATGAAAATACATTACAATAAAGTAGACAACACAACTTGATTGACGGGTCTATTTAAAGTGATGAAGATGATGGTTTACGGTACGACTTGATTGACAAGTCTACTTAAGATGACGTGGATGATGGTTTTCAAATCATCACCTTAATAGAATATTACTTACTCCCTCCGTCCCATTTTAACTGTTTTTGACTTTTTTACACGTATTTCAAGATGTTAAAAAAATTACATCTAAACATGAACTTTTATTTGATATAAGAATTGAATTTTTTTATTGAGTGTAGATATTATTTTTTTATACCTCAATATACGTGTTAAAAAGTCAAACATCAGTTAAAATGGGACAGAGAGAGTATCATTTATCAAAATATATCAGCCGGTTTTCATACAAAACAGGAGATAAAGGTCAATAACAACCTTATCTCCATCCTACAAGCTAGCAACTTGATCTCCATGAAAATAGGGTACGGTTGAAGACTCCAAGCAGCTATATATATCATTTGAACTTGAAGATGAATACAACTTATCCACCACTCAATTTTATCACTTATATCTACGCTTAAAATGACGAAGATGATGGTGAGACTGAGAAGCGCTTCCAGTGCTTGCTTCAGCTCAGACGCTATTTTTCACAAGGGCTCTCTTGGATTTCTGAGACACGGCACTACTGCTCTTACTACTACTAGTTCTTCTTGTCGTGTTATTACATTGCTTCGTTTGCATTCACTTTGTCAATCCTCCACTTGCCCTAACCCTAATCACATACCCAATCATCACACGGAACTTCAACAATTACTTAACGAGAAATGTAAGCTTGGTTTTGATAAGCTCGACGATGCTCTTGTTGTGTTTGACAAAATGCTCCGTATGAAGCCTCTTCCTACTGTCATCCACTTTACTCAACTCTTGGCCGCCCTTGTCAAGATGAAACATTACTCTGCGGCTGTCTCCGTCTTTTCAGATATGTGCTCTTTTAGCATTTCTGTTAATATAATTACTTATAGTATTGTAATCAACTGTTGTTGCCATTTGAAACGCGTTGATTATGGCTTTGCGCTGTTGGCTGCCATCTTTAAGCGTGGTTTTGTCCCGGATGTTGTGACCTACACAACTCTTGTTAGGGGACTCATTTCCCAGGACAAGTTTCTCGAGGCTGAGCTTATGTTCTCTTACCTTCTCCAGCACAATCAGATTCAGCCTGATGCAGCTATCTTTACAACCATCATTGACGGCCTCTGCAAAATAGGCAACACTTCCCGAGCTATGAGGTTGCTTAGATACATGGAGAAGAAAGGTTGTATGCCGAGCCTAGTGACTTACACCACTATTATTGATAGTTTGTCCAAAGACAGATTAGTCGATGATGCTTTGGGTCTCCTTGCTGAAATGAGTGACAAAGGCATTCAACCAGATGTTGTAACCTACAGCTCTTTAATTCATGGCATGTGCAACCTCAATCGGTGGGATGATATAACACAATTGTTAAAAGATATGGACAGACACAAAATTTCTCCAAATAAGCATACCTACAGTATATTGGTTGATGCACATGCCAGAGATGGAAAGGTCAAAGATGCTGAACATTTTATAGAGTTGATGATTCAAAGAGGCCAACATCCTGATGTAGTCACCTACAGTGCACTTATGGATGGATACTGCTTGAGAGGAGAATTGGATAAAGCGTTTGCAGTGCTCAGTACCATGATAAGTAAGGGGATTTTTCCTGACACTCAGACCTATACCATATTGATCAATGGTTATTGTAAGAAGATGAAAGTAGACACAGCGATACATCTCTTAGAAGAAATGACCCTGAAAGGTTTAACACCTACAGTTGAAACGTACAATACTATTCTGGATGGGTTATTTCGTGCGCGTAGGCTTAATGAAGCACATAAGTTTTATAAGAATATGTTAAATCAAGGTGTTAAACTGAATATAGTGACATGCAGGATCTTGTTGCATGGACTTTGCTGCAATGGACTTGCTGGTGAAGCAATGTCCGTGTTTCATGACATGGAGTCATGTGGCTTACTTCCTGATATACACATTTATAATATTCTGATTCATGGATTGTTCAAGGACGGCAAGGTTGACGAGGCAAGAAACCTTCTTCATAATGTTCGTTTGAAGGGTTTACACCCTGATTTCATATCTTACAACATTATGATCCAAGGATTCTGTCAAGAGGGGTTGCTGGAAGAAGCATATAAAATACTTTTGGAAATGGAAGAAAACAATTGCTTGCCTAATGAAGTTACATACAACACTCTTATCCGTGGATGCTTTAAGAATAAGAAGTATGATGGAGCTTGTGTACTTGTAGATGAGATGTTTGCTCATGGTTTCAAAGCAGATGGCTCTACCACCTCCATGCTATTTGATTTGCTGCAATCGAAGGAGCAGGACCCCGCACTCCTTGCTATGAAGAAGAAGTTCATGCCTTGACTACATCAAGGAAAGAGTTTTGTAAGCTACAAAGTACTTCTAAATCGTTCTAACTTTGTAATTGTTTGCTACGAAATTTGAAGTCAATAGAAATTTGAAGTAAAGCTTTTGCCCTTATCTTCAGTGCTGTTATATAGAAACCTTTTTAACCCTCATGCTTAACACTTCACCTAAACATAAAGTCTAACATATCCGTGCTTGTATTATCCTGAGACTCTGTGAGACCATGTATTAATGCTACAATCCAACATTATGAAAATTGTTGTTACTCTGAATATTGTTGAAATGTGGTATGAAAAATTGTGATTCTGCAACATATATTTCTCATTCCTTCACTACCTGATCCTAGTCCCAGTATTCAATCCCCATATATTCCTTCTTCATCTATACCTCATTTGAAGCTTCAGCAGTTACTTCATTAGGAATATGAGGTTTGTTTTGATATTAACTATTCTTATGTGATTGACTTCAATCAACTGTTATCCGCCATCTTTAAGACATAACAATACACTGTTGCTGTTTCTTTTTAGTGATACTTGTACTTTCTCCATTCCAGTTGATCTATATACCATTAATACCGTCATTAATTATTGTTGTCAATTGAATAGAGTTTAGTATGCCTTTTCATGAAGCGTCTTCTTTTGCCAAATGTTGTTACCTGCACCATTCTGTATCGGGGGTTATCTCCCATGACAAACCTCCGGAGGTTGAGCACTGGTCTGAGAAGCTCAGCATAATCAGACTAATTAAACCTGGTGTTGTGCATTATTGAAATATATGAAGATGAAAGGTTGTATACCCAATATTAGTAACTTTAGGAATTAGCAGTTTCAGTTTTATCTTTAACTGATATATAGGTTGTGTTAGGCTGGCCATTAGCAGTTTCCGCTATGAAATTAGCTATGATCCTGAATGCCCCTATACTCCTGCTTCATCTATACCTCATTCGCAACTTAACAGTTAATTTATAAGCTATTGAACTTGAATTAAGAGTGCTACTTGAATCAGTTTCACTGTTTCTTAATCGGTTCAGGGTGTTTTTCTTTTCCTTAAAATTTTCATATCTATTATATCTCAAACATTTACATATGAAAATCTGTCCAAAACAAAAAAACATTTACATGTGAAAAGCATATATACAATAAAAACCAGAAAAAAATGATATTTTTAAATTTGCAAGAGCATCCCCAATAAAGTATGTGATATATTGATACTCATCTTTTTTTTTTGTTTAACTTTCTTATTATTATGTATTAATTTTTTCAATTTTTTTCTCAGATTTTTTCTTATACAAACACGACTTAAATAAAAATAATAATATAATAAAATGTGACAATACAAAAATATGTGTATTTATACACATATTTAGACATTTGAATACATATTTACTCTTATACATTTGGAAAGAAAAGTTATACTCCGACAATCATAAGAAAATGAAAAATTCTTTGAAATACACATAATGAGGCCGTTTAGGTTAACTTAAAAGAAGTGAATTATTGCTTGAAGTAAAAAAGTTGAGTAGAAGTGAGAAGTAAATAAATAGTTATAAGTTGTTGAAGTGTTTGCAAAAGAAATAGAAGTTATAAAGAGAAGTGGCATTTTCTATTTCCAACTTCTTTCTTACGATTTTTTAAAAATACTTTTTACTTTTTTACATAAACTAGTCAAGTAAAGCAGAAGTAAGAAGTAGTTTCGGCTTCCCTCTCCCAAACTGGGGCAATGACAACTAAGAAATGAAGAATTCTTCGAAATATACATCGTGATGAATAAACATCTTAGTCAAATTACAGTATCATCTCCTGATTATTAATATTTTTATCGTTATCATGAGTGTTGTCATATAGAAACCTCTAAAAACTAAAACCTTCATGCTTAAGGCTTTTACTAAATAAATCCGGTATTCCAAAAGATAAAGTACATTCAGACTTACTACAAGTTATTTTGAGTTCTTCCATATAGAAACCTCCAAAAAACTAAAAACCTCATATTTAAGGCTTCCACCAAACAAATCCGATATTCCACAATATGAAATACACTGTTGCTGTTCATTTTTACGGAAACTTGTAGTTTCTCCATTCCAGTTGATCTATATACCATTAATACCGTCATTAAATATTGTTGTCAATTGAATAGAGTTTATTATGCTTTTTCGTGAAGCGTCTTCTTTTGCCAAATGTTGTTACCTACACCATTCTCTATAGGGGGTTATCTCCCATGACAAACTTCTGGAGGTTGAGCACTGGTTTGAGAAGTTCAGCATAATCAGACTAATTGTTATTAAGTCTAACACATCTGTGCTTGCATTATCCTGCGACTCCGCGAGATGAATCAAGAGAGCAGGATTCAAGTGCTCCTTGAATCAATTCACTGTTTCTCGGATCAGGGTTTTATATATTAGTGGTACTTTTGTTTTCATTGATGCATATATAAAATGCATCAGATTTAACCTCTGTTTCTTTCGTCATCTTTAATTGAATATTAGTGACCTTGGTCAGAATTAAATAGTGTTCCATTTTTCTATCCCTCTGTTGTGATATGTGTGTTTTCTCCATTAACGTTGATTTGTTTAGTATTGCAGTAATGTCATAATGTGTTAATGTGATATCCCTTGAAGGTTTAACACCTACTGTTGAAACTTACGGTATTATTTTGGATTCATTCTGATTCATGGATTTCTCAAGGAGGGGAAAGTTGACGAGGCTATAAACCTTTTTCATAGTCTTCCTTTGAAGGGTTTACGCCCTACAGTGATATCCTACAACTTTATGATCAAATAATTGCTGGAAGAAGCATATAAAATGCTTTTGGAATTGAAAGAAAATAATTGCTTGCCTAATGAAGTTACAATACTACACTTTTATCCGTGGCTGCTTTAAGAATAAGATGTATGATGGAGGTTATGTGCTGATAGATGAGATTTGTGCTCATGGTTTTAAAGCAGATGCCTCTACCACCTCCATGCTATTCGACTTGCTGCATTCAAAAGAGCAGATGCCTCTACCACCTCCATGCCTTGAGTACATCAAGGAGAGAGTGAATTATGGTACAAAATACTTTTAAAATGCCAGGACTTACTAATAATTTGTTACAAACTTTGACGTCAATAGCAATTGTGATATTGGAGTTGATAATATGTAATTTTGTTGAATATCAGCTTTGCAAATGGTGTCTGGGTTGTATTTGCATTATTTGACAAAATGAAAAGAATGATAAAGCTTGTGTTTTTTCTTCGACCAAATGCAGGAAGCTGGGTTCTCTGGAGATGCATACCACCAGTATATTACATTACAAGACCTGTACGGAACAAATTACCTGGACCCTTCTACTCTTGCTTTGCGGTGAAAATTTTGTCATGGGTACTGCAATCTCATGACGCAAACACTCTGCAGCATTATTATTTACTTGCATTACATTGTAAGTTTGTCTTTTATTTCTGGCAGGCTGCTAAGACTTAACTTAATTACTGTAGGGCTAACATGTAGTTGCATAATGGTGTCTTGAGTGCAGCAAATGTGAAGTACACCAACATTTCCATTTATTTCCATTTATTTATTGATGTATTAGTTATTTGTATTATATATTCTATTCGTTGTCTCTTTGCCATTTCTTCATTTCTTCACTACCTGATCCTAATCCCAGTATTCAAATCCCCCTATATTCCTTCATCAATGCCTCATTTGCAGCTTCAGCAGTTACTTCATTCGGAATATGAGGTTTGTTTTGATTAACTATTCTTGTGTGATTGACTTCAATCAACTGTTATCCGCCATCGTTGAAACATAACCATACACTGTTGCTGTTTCTTTTTACTGATACTTGTAGTTTCTCCATTCCAGTTGATCTATATACCATTAATACCGTCATTAATTATTGTTGTCAATTGAATAGAGTTTATTATGCTTTTTCATGAAGCGTCTTCTTTTGCCAAATGTTGTTACCTACACCATTCTCTATAGGGGGTTATCTCCCATGACAAACTTCTGGAGGTTGAGCACTGGTTCGAGAAGCTCAGCATAATGAGACTAATTGAACCTGGTATTGTTCCATTATTGATAGGTTGCAACAAACCTATCAATATGGACCTCCACTCTTGCAAGTTCAATAAATTCTTCTCAACGTCTTATTTTTGCAAGTACCAGAGTGCCCACCTCAGGAGCTTACATGATTTTCATGGACCACCATATACTTGTGATTTAGGCCTCATTTGTTAACGAGTGAACGAGACAGATATAGCTGGACGAGAAAAAGGTTAGCTATTCAGATTGTTTGTTGCTGTCGTAATTCAACTGAACGACTGGAAAATTCGCTGGACGAAAGAGGCTACATAACTTCGCTGGATGGTTCATATATCTTGCTTGTGTAAGTGTGTTGATGAATATGTGTGCTAATTTAACATATAATTGCTTTATATAATAACTTCTTATATTATAATATATTTATGATTATAAAATTAATAAAATAAATAGTTAATTTTAATTAACAAGATTTGAATCTTATAAAATAGTGGCTTATATATTAACACATCGATTATTATTTTAAAAGAAATGCATTTATTATTATATAGAGATAATTGATAAGAAATTTGTATTGTAAATTTTTTTCATGTTAATTTAATGAATTATCCATTATAAATCTTATTTTCTAATAAAAATAATTATTAAATAAATTTAATATATAATTTTAAGTCATTCAGATTTAATTTAACAAATGATTCAAAAATACAATCATCCAGATATTTACTCATTCAGAATTTTCATTCATCCAGAAAATATGATCCAGATTTAACAAATGACCCCTTAATCGTCACAAGTGTATCTTTGACCGATACATGGGTTGTGTTAGGCTGCTCATTAGGAGGTTCAAAAATCATCCTTTTTTTTTCAAATTTTAAATATGTTATTTATAATATATATGACGTTGTATTTATTATATACTAGATTCACGTTTCATATGTATTAGATAATAGAATTTGTAATAAAACTAAGAATTTATAGTGACTTACCACGAAACTCCATAAAAAACTATAAATTATATATATATTGAATTATTATATTTTACAAATTCTATGAAATATGAATTATGTTGAATATTAAACTAAGGGAGTTGAAGGTGTATTCGTCGTGATTTTAATAGATTAATTTATGAATGTTAATAGATTGTATGTGATTTTGGGCGGATTCTTAATAAAATGTCGTTTAACTGGTATAGTTTTGTTAGGATTTAAGCACAATACTTTAAAATATTATATATTTTGGTGGAATTTCAAAAAGTTCAAAATATACCGACCATATATCATTTTATGAAGTTCAAAAAAATCTATCAGTATCCGAATACCATCACATTTCAATGGATTTTAAAAAATCCCAATTGAATACCGTTAGATTTTATAGCATAATTGAAAATCCGATTAAATACCACCATATATTGTAGATATAAAATTCCAATTGAATACCACGAATGAAAAATCTTTAAAAATCCCAATTAAATACACCTGTTAAATATAATTTCGCTTATTTATAAACACTCTAAAATCATCAATATACTTATATAAAGGAGAAGCGAGGGGCGTGTAGGTGGCGCCTCTCACATCGCTCCGTTCTATTTTTCTAAATTTCTGGAATTTTTGGATGAAAAATATCAAAAATTAGAACTACCTTTTTTAGTTTCGGGTATATTATAAGCAAGTTTCAGAATCTGATTTTGTTTCAGATTATTTATGGAATATAGTAGTTTGAAAGTTTTAATCTGATTTTGTTTTAGATTATTTAATTATGGGAAAAAGTAGCACATAAGTCTTTCTGCACCTATAAATACCCCGGTAGATCGTAGGTTTTTGAATCATCTAAATACAACCTCCTCTCTCTCAATACCACAACCCTACCTCTCTAATGATAGTTCGCTTGCTTGATTTCTAACTCGGTGGTGCTATTCTTCTGCAACAATAAGTGAAGGCTCTTTATATAGTATTAAAAAAATAAAGGTTGTTGCAAGCAAAGGTAGTTTTAGACCGCTATGCGGGAGTCGACAAATTCAAACATGGGAAAAGAATATAGTCTTGACATGATATTGATGGATGATATCAATAAATTAACTATTAGTGATGTATGTTTATTGGTTATTCTTTTATAATATTTGTTTTGTTCATCGGACATGTTTGTTGTTGTTAATTTTTATATGATTTATTTTTTATACATGAAAATATGGTGGAGAAGCGAGGGGCGTGTAGGTGGCGCCTCTCACATCGCTCCGTTCTATTTTTATAATTTTTTGGAATTTTTGGATGAAAAATATCAAAAATTAGAACTACCTTTTTTGGTTTCGGGTATATTGCAAGAAAATTTCAGAATCTGATTTTGTTTCAGATTATTTATGGAATATAGTAGCTTAAAAGTTTTAATCTGATTTTGTTTCAGATTATTTAATTATGAGAAAGAGTAGCACACAAGTATCTCTGCACCTATAAATACCCATATAGATTGTAGGGTTTTGGATCATCTAAACACAACCTACTCTCACTCAATACTACAACCTCACAGATTTAAGTTGAATGTTTTTGTGCACAATCAATCCAAAAAATAGTAGCTTAAAAGTTTTAATCTGATTTTGTTTCAGATTATTTAATTATGAGAAAGAGTAGCACACAAGTATCTCTGCATCTATAAATACCCATATAGATTGTAGGGTTTTGGATCATCTAAACACAACCTACTCTCACTCAATATTACAACCTCACAGATTTAAGTTAGATGTTTTTGTGCACAATCAATCCAAAAAAATTGGAGAAAGGTGACAATGTAAGAACATGATTACTTTTCAAAAAAAAAAACACAAATAAAATTAAGATTCGTCGTGCTTTAAATTGTTAATTACGTGTATAAATTTATTTTCATTTTTTCACCATGAATTATAGTCCAATTTTGCAATTTTATATATTAGTATTGGTATTACATCAAGATTTTTATAATATAAAATATATTTATCCTACAAATATTAATTTTGAAACATTAATATACTTTTTATAGACATCCACAAAATTATTTTATTCTACAAATATTAATATTGAATCATTAATATAATTTTTATAAGCCGCCGCAACGCGCGGCTTCTCAACTAGTAATAACTAAGAGCAAGTGCGATAGGTTAACTATTTCCTTGTATAATACTATGAAATAGTGAATCTTAGATTTAGAAGATCAACTTTTAGTGTCAACTCCTATAGAAATTCTTATTTTTGTTCCCTATTATTATTTTAACAATAAATTTTAGGAAAAGAAGGAAGAAATGAGAGAAAAGATAAAAAAAAAAAGAAATAAATTGTTTATTCATAAATATTAAATATATAATGATTAGAGATTACCTAAAATAGGTAATAATTAGAAAATTTGGAAATGCGCTAATAATTTAGATAATCAGCATATAATGGTGGACACTGATACATTACCCAAATATAAATATAGAACCTCATTTAGATATATCATTGTTCATATTATTTTTAATTAACTAAGCAAACATCCCATTTTTAATGTTCCATATGTTTTTTATATGTCATTTTTGACTTGAGCACGCACTTTTAGGTTAGTAGACTAGATGTTAATTATTATTATTTTTAATTAATTTTTTTGTGAAATAAAATTTGAATTACATAATTTTTCATAGAAAAAACATTCAAAAATAATATTTTTAACTGTTCGGTCAAAACAATTAAAAAATACTATGTATCACAAGTTAAAACGTCTTATATCAAAAATAGAGGGAGTATAATTGGAGGGGGAGAGCATTATTAAAGTCGAATACAGAAAAAGGGAAAGTAAGTGAGAGAGTGAGGAGGATGATGATGTCGAGAATGAGAAGCGCTTTCACTGCTTGCTTCACTTCAGACGCTGTTTGTGACAAGGGCTTTCTTGGATTTCTCAGACATGGTACTCCTGCTCTTACTACTGCTAGTTCTTCTTGTCGTGTTATTACACTTTCTCAATCCTCCACTTGCCCTAACCCTAATCACATACCCAATCATCTTTCGGAATTTGACCAATTACTGTTGGAGAAATCTAGAGTTGGTTTTGATAAGCTCGATGATGCTCTTCGAGTGTTTGATAAAATGCTCCGTATGAAGCCTCTTCCTATTGTCATGAAATTTAATCAACTCTTGGCCGCCCTTGTCAAGATGAAACATTACTCCGCGGCTGTCTCCGTCTTTTCAAAGATGTGCACTTTTAACATTGCTGTTGATATAGTTACTTATAGTATTGTAATCAACTGTTGTTGCCATTTGAAACGCGTTGATTATGGCTTTGCGCTGTTGGCTGCCATCTTTAAGCGTGGTTTTGTCCCTACTATCGTTACCTACACAACTCTTGTTAGGGGACTCATATCCCAGGATAGGTTTCTTGAGGCTGAGCTTATGTTCAAGAACCTTCTCAAGTACAATGAGATTCAGCCCAATGCAGTTATTTTTAACACCATCATTGACGGCCTCTGCAAAACTGGCAACACTTCCCAGGCTATGATGTTGCTTAGATACATGGAGAAGAAAGGTTGTATGCCGAACGTTGTAAATTATAACACTATTATTGATGGTTTGTCCAAAGACAGATTAGTCGATGATGCTCTGGGTCTTCTTGCCGAAATGAGAGACAAAGGCATTCAACCAGATGTTGTAACCTACAGCTCACTAATTCTAGGTCTGTGCAACTTTAACCGATGGGATGATATAACACAATTGTTAAAAGATATGGACAAACACAAAATTTCTCCAGATAAGCATACTTATAATATATTGATTGATGCACATGCCAGAGATGGAAAGGTCAAAGATGCTGAATATCTAATAGAGTTAATGATTCGAAGAGGCCAACCTGCGGATGTAGTCACATATAATACGCTAATGGATGGATACTGCTTGAGAGGAGAGTTGGATAAAGCGTTAGCAGTGCTCAGAATCATGAGAAATGAGGGGATTTTCCCCGATGCTCATACCTATACCATATTGATCAATGGTTATTGTAAAAAGATGAAAGTAGACACAGCCATACATCTCTTAGAAGAAATGACCCTGAAAGGTTTAACACCTGCAATCGAAACGTACAATACTATTCTAGATGGGTTATTTCGTGCGCGTAGGCTTGATGAAGCACATAAGTTTTATAAGAAGATGTTAAACCAAGGTGTTAAACGGAATGTAGTGACATGCAGGATCTTGTTGCATGGACTTTGCTGGAATGGACTTGTTGTTGAAGCAATGTCCGTGTTTCACAAGATGGAGTCATGTGGTTTAGTTCCTGACATACAAATTTATTCTATTCTGATTCATGGATTGTTCAAGAATGGCAAGGTTGACGAGGCAAGAAACCTTTTTCAAACTATTCTTTTCAAGGGTTTACGGCCTAGTGTCATATCTTACAACATTATGATCCAAGGATTCTGTCAAGAGGGGTTGCTGGAAGAAGCATATAATATACTCTTGGAAATGGAAGAAAACAATTGCTTGCCTGAGGAAGTTACATACAATACTCTTATCCGCGGCTGCTTTAAGAATAAGATGTATGATGGAGCTTGTGTGCTTATAGATGAAATGTGTGCTCATGGTTTCAAAGCAGATGCCTCTACCACCTCCATGCTATTTGATTTGCTGCAATCGAAGGAGCAGGACCCTGCGCTCCATGCTTTGCAAAAGAAGTTCATGCCTTGAGTACATCAATGAGAGAGTTTATTAAGGTACAAAATACTTTTAAATTGCCGGAACTTTGTAATAGTTTGCTACAATATTTTAAATCAATAGCAATTGTGATATTGGAGTTGATAAAATATTTGAGTTTGTTAAATATTTACTTTTGAAGTGGTGGCCGTGTTGTCTTTGCATCATTTTGCAAAACGAGAAGTATGATAAAGCATGCATTTTTTCTTCGGCAAAATACTAGAAGCTGGGTTCTTAGGGGATGCATACCACCTGTGTATTACGAGACCTACTTGGAACAAATTAGCTGGATCCTTCTACTCTTTCTTTTCGTAAAAAGTTTGCCATGACACTCTGCAGCATTATATTTTACTTGCATTACATTGTAAGTTTGTCTTCTATTTTTGCAGTCGACTACCAGTTATTTCAAGTACTGTATGGGTTACATGTAGTTGCATAAAGGTGTCTTCAGTGCAGCAAATGTGAAGTACACCAACATTTCCATTTATTTTGTTGATATATTAGTTCTTAGTATTATATATTTTATTCCTTGTCTCTTTGTAATTTTAATATCTCTTCTAAAATACAGGGAAATGATCCAAAATACTATCCTCTGTTTTTAAATTTGTTTTCATTTTCAAATAATTAATTTTTTTTCATTTTACTATGTTCACAAAATTTTATATAAATTGCCTAAATTTAAGTTTGTTTATACGGAAATACTCTAAGCAACTAAGTATGAGCCTATCTGTAACTATTATATAAAACCATTGCGGAGACGATGAGAAAGGCTGTCACTACATCCTCAGTGTCTTACTATTATTTACTTTCTCATTTCTCACAACCTGATCCTAGTCCCAGTATTCAAATCCCCATATATTCCTTCTTCATCTATACCTCATTTGTAGCTTCAGCAGTTACTTCATAAGGAATATGAGGTTTGTTTTGATATTAACTATTCTTTATGATTGACTTCAATCAACTGTTATCCGCCATCGCTAAAACATAACAATACACTGTTGCTGTTTCTTTTTAGTGATATTTGTACATTCTCCATTCCAGTTGATCTATATACCATTAATACCGTCATTTATTATTGTTGTCAACTGAATAGAGTTTATAATGCTTTTTCATGAAGTGTCTTCTTTTGCCAAATGTTATCTACACCATACTCTTAGAGCAACTCCAATGGGGGTACCATTAATACACTGTTGCTGTTTCATGAAGCGTCTTCTTTTGCCAAATGTTGTTACCTACACCATACTCTTAAGGGGTTATCTCTCATGACAAACCTCTGTAGGTTGAGCACTGGTTCGAGAAGCTCAGCATAATCAGACTAATTGAACCTGGTGTTGTTCCATTATTGATAGGTTGCAACAAACCTATCAATATGGACCTTCCACTCTTGCAAGTTTAATAAATATGTTCTCAACATCATATTTTTGTTTTGGGCTGCTAACAAGCGCTTTTAAGTTCGCAAAGTACCAGAGTGCCCACCCTAGGAGCTTCCATGATTTTCATGGACCAGCATATACTTGTGATTTAATTGTCACAATTCTATTAGTTCTGACCATTAGATCCAGGCGTGGCAAAACAGTTAACAGAAGCACCTTCATATCCAAAGCTATTCACGACCCATGCCAAAAGCCATTCATTCAGCATCTTCCGCATCTTTCATTCCATGATTTCAATCATTAGCTGTTGTTCATTTTAATTCCTTTTGCTAATCCCCAGGGGACCATTCCATTTATCCGTTCTTCTCTCGGAGACCTCTTTTTTAGTTTTGTCTTTGTCATTGATTAGCGATACGTCTACCTGATCTCCCCAAATGAACATGTCAGTAGGATGGTACATGCCAATGTTCGAGTAAATGCTATATACATACATAGTTATATTCACGTCTCCTGATTAGCAAAAACGTCCACTTCTTGGGTGATTCAACTTGTAAAGGTTAGTTTTCTCCAAAAACTTTTTTTTTTTTTTTATGTTTTTGTTGTGTTCTTTGGTTTGTGTTGCTGATAAAGATGATAGGATTGATTGATGATCTTTTTGTGCTAAAGTCAAGATTATGGGATGTTTTGTGTTCGTTTGAAGTTTTGGTATCGAACTATATGATCTCACAATTGTTGTGAGTTTGACCACTTTATCTTTATTTATAAATTTATTTTTATTGTATTTACAAGACCACTTTACTTTCAAATGCATAAATATTAAAGCTTGATGGTGTTTTTTTTGGGTTTTATGTGTGTGAACTCTGATTGTATTGGTTTCTTTATTGCTTGATGTTTTTGTAGAGTTTGGTGCGTGCAGGAGTTGTGAAGAAACTTTGAGGAGTTTTGGGCCATTCTTGATTTAGGTCATTACTAAATGTGGACCATAAGGAGTGTTGTCTACATGATGGGCTTCTGTGGTCAAGGACTCAAGGTTCTGGGCAACACTTTAATGGGGACTTTTCAATGGCTGTAGTTCAAGCTAATAATTTACTGGAGGCTCAGAGTCAGCTTGAATCAGGCTGTCTGAGCTTTAACGAGTCAGGCCTGTATTGTACTATTGTAGGAGTTTATGATGGACATTGTGGCCCTGAGACATTGCCTTTATCAGTGTTCAACTCTTTCAGCTTCTAAAGAGTAACTATCTTTTCTTCCAATAGAGTTTTAAGTCATTGTATTGGATTTGTTAGTTTCTTACAAGAACTAAGATATACTAAATGGACGCAAACTGTAGATTTTGTTGAATACTGATGCTTATTATTCGTTTGAACCTTCATGATGACCAAATAAATGTTGTGGCTTACTTGTTTCGTGCATGTTTTTGTTTTAGGCGAAACCCTATTACATTTGACACGTACCTTAAAAAAAACATAGGGTGGTTCCATTCATGTATGGGAAACCAAATAAAATGAACTTGTAAACAATTGAGGAATCATTGATGTGTATGCTTTTAGTCTCTCTTACTTTTCCATGGGTTTGAGGTTAAGTATCTATCTGTGTTTTGCAGAATTTGCATCTGAGCATCAATCCATGTCAGAGGAGTTAATAAGAAAGGCATTTCATGCAACAGAAGAGAGTTATACATCTATTATTCGCAAGCAATGGCCAATACAAATTACAACTTGCCGCAGTCGGGTCCTGTTGCTGGGTTGGAGTGATATGCATGGAAATCTCTATATTGCAAATCTTGGTGACTCATGTGCTGTGTTAGGCACACTTGTCAAGCCAAGAGGGGAAGTTCTTGCTATTCAGCTTTCAGCGGAACATAATACGTGCATCGAGTACGAAGACGAGAGTTGCATTCTGTTCACCCAGATGATCGGCAGATAGTTGTAATCATATGTAGTTCCTGTCTTCAGGTCCCAGATCTGTCTTTCAAAAGCCGAGAACAACTCAAAAAATGTAAGACTCTGAACTTGTAAATATATACTTTTCACTAGCCATTTGGGCTGCCACAATGATGTCTAACACCTTGAAGGCCTCAGTTGTGGTGTTTACCGGAACCGGCTCCATGGCTATTCTTCTCAGCCACTATCATCCTTCTGGAACTATTTTTGCCTTTGCAAATGAGTAAGTTTCACAATTACATTCTTAATTTGAGTATTGCCCTTACCTTCCTTGATTGCAGGTGCTGATTGAAGGTACATGGAGGTTCCAGTTAGTATTTAAAGTTGAAAGAAACAGGCACCTGCCCTGTAAATTTATCCTGGGTTTCTTTTGACTGGTTTCAGAGGTTATGGACAAACTGGCAAAGGAGGATATTTTAACTAAATGCGGAACAAATGCTTACATTATTAATAAGCTGAAGGTTTTTTATATATAACTTATGTTTCTATTTATTTCCTTGTTAGTTTTCCTTTCGTGATCCTCACTGTCATGGAAACAACAGTTCCAGAAATCTGACTATGAATTTGAAGCTGTCAAAGAGGAAAATTATGGCCAGATATTTCGAAATGGCAGTAAAGTTCAGCCAAACATGGATGAGGATCATATGTGCATGAGATAAATGTAGACCAACTATATTTGACTTGTATATATTTTCTTTTTTAGGGGCGAAGTGTTTCTCTTCTGCTAACTAAGTACGGGATCCAGTAACTAATTAGCTTCTATTCTTGTTTATGTATGTATCCTCTCTACTGAAAACTCTTACTTCCAATTTTTTTAAAGCTCCTTTAAGTTCTGGTTAATGAGTTTTTGCAAGTTTTCAATTTTACCTACATATGTGAGTCAAGATAGAAAATAAGTCTGAGAAGAATGCATAAATTATTTTTAGTTGTAATCTAATTTATAATTGCAGATCTCATATGTTTTTGTATAAGCTTTCTTGTAAGACTATAAATTTGTTTTATCAAATATTTGTGTGGGAGTTAATTTATAGTGATAAACATAATGTGATGTCACCTATCCTTTACCTTATAGAATAGTAGCGGTGATCGCGGTGCGGGCGGTGCAGTTTTTCGCTAAAACCGCGAACCAAACCGCATTGAAAACTCAAACCGAACTGCACCACGCTACAAAAAAACCGTATAAACCGCATCACAAAAATGCGGTGCGGTTTGTATGAAGAATAAATATTTTTAGTTGAAGTCATAAAAAAAATTGAATATATGATAATTAAAACCTTTTCTTGTAATGAATTCATATAATATTTATCATTTCAGAGCTGCAACAACTACTAAAATAACACAAACAAAAGTGTAAATATAATAATAAATATAAATACTAACTACTAAGAGACATATTATTGTAATATATTCATATCATACTAATTTGGTATAATAGTAATGCAAGATTGATAAAATAATAATTAATTATTATTTGAAGAGATTTAACAAATATATGGAACATAATTATAAATAATATATATGTATATAATATAATTTTATTTGATAATCATTAATATATATATATATATATAGGCTCATGATCAAATAGAAACCACTCTTAAAATAAAAACTAGAAACCAGTTTACCTACCACTATTTATAACTACGGGTATCACTAATTTATACTGCACTAATCACTGTTTTTATACAGTATGTAAACATCGATTTTTCTTATCAAAATTGAGAAAATCTACTTATCAAAATTATTGATAATCGATTATAGATGATTAATTTCATCCGTATGAAGGTTCTTGGTGGTAGGTTGCCGCAAGAGAAGTTGTATGATGATAGTAAGTAGTCGTTAGTTTTGTATGTTATGATGGAAAGTGTATGTGACTATTGGTGATGATAGACAATAGTGGCAAGTCATAGAAACGTTTGGTAATGGTGGTAAGAGGTCCATTATTACGATTTGGGTGAAGATGATGGTCATATACGTTGCATATATGTGTATATATATATTTATATTCGCGTGATATGATATATATAAATTAGTGATATGTTATGTACAAATTAGTGAATTCTGTAGTTAAAAATAGTGATAAAAAACTGTCCAAAAACTGGTTTTTAGTTTTTAGGCTATTTTGGTTTCTATTGGAGTAGGACTCTATATATATATATATATATATATATATATATATATATATATATATATATATATTATAATATTGCGGTGCGGTGCAGTTTGAACCACACTACTAATATGTCAAACCGCAACCCGCACCGCACCGCGTGGTTTGTGAAAAATACAAACCGCAACCGCACCACGAAAATTAAAAACCGCGTTTTGTGGTGCGGTGCGGGCGGTTTACGCGGTTTGGACGGTTTTTTGATCACCCCTATAGAATAGTATTGCTCAATTATTTTACAATCACTTGTAGGTATTTTTATCACGCTCTTGCAATGGACTACATTACTGTTTCCATGTTTCACAACAAGCTCGAAGTAGAGAAGTAGAAGTCAACCATACCACTGTGCACAAACTAATTGATAAGATGACAAAAGAAGGGTTTGACGAAGCTCAAAGCAATAGAAGACTTGGTGTGAAAATGGAGCATTAAAATTACATTTGGTGCATGAATCAGATTTGTTGATCGATATTTACATATTCCTTTTATTTTTGTAGGCAAGCCGGTGATCAATCCTTATTTAACTGAGAAAAAATTGCATGAAGTCGAGAAAAACAAACTTGAACCTTAATTAGATGGTGGAAGTTCTGTAGGCACATTACAACGCAAGTTTCTATAATTTTCTTGTGAACAGATTTTTAATATGAAAATTATGTTGATAGGAGCTAAAAGAGCTCTAAAGGAAGATGAACCACTTAAAACCTCAGACAATTGTTACATAATTGATCAAATTATTTCTCCTCTAACTTGAACAGAATGATTCACTACTTTAACTCTTTAGTGATAACCAGGAAGCAAAGAAAATTGTCTACTTGTGGCGGAGCTCAATTAGATCAGATCTAACTCGCATGATAGCCGAGCCTGATGCTTATCAAAACGGATGTGTCAGGAGTGACCATACTGTTGTAAGGATGAAAGAGCATGGAACCCTCACAAGCAGAGCTCAGGTTTGTCCGGTCAACAACTGCCTTAAATTTACCAAGTCAGAGATGTTTTGCTTTTTGATTTTCTATGTTCCGTGACCCAAAAACCTGTAATCTGACCTTTTTTAATCAAGCAACCAACAGCTTCTAGAGAGAGTTTTGCACAAGTAATGAAAATTGTGAAAATTGCAGGGAGTTTGATGCAATCATGTGTAGCAAGTCGTCATCTCAGAGCAAGTGGTCACAAAAGCAGGCAATGCAAGTGCTGTAAGCTTCATGGTTGTGTTTTTATATTTAGTTAATTGTCATCGGCCATTAAAGAGATCCAATGTCATAAGATTAATACTCTATATACACACACAAAAAGTATCATTTTCTGATTTCAAAGTTGTGCATGTATATCCCCCTTCTGTTAATTATATGTATATCCTCACGATAAGATTTTTTAGTGCAGAATAAGAATGTAACAATAAAATGACATATTGTTGTTGAGTATTACAGTAATGACCAACCAACCTAATTTCTAGAACGAAAGTAGTCTTAAACGACTCTTTTGTAGAGGCTTAAGTTTTCATTTTTTTGGTGACAGGTTAAGGATCCTATCCTTCAGTGCACTAAACGCCAGAAGACTCAAGTCGCCTAAAAAGAATCGGACTATATGGCCATATAATTTCTGGTGCTTATTTCTACTTATCCCTATTTCATGAGCCTAATAGACTTTTCTACTTCATATATCACTTGAATCAGTTTTCTACCTTTTTTTGTTGAGCCTTTTTTTTTAGTATACATTCTCTCTCATTTCATTCAACACTTCTTCTATCAAGCATGTATATCGAGCATGTATGTGTCCATTTATAAAAATAAGCGATTCATACCAGGTTCGTGCCTTGCATGCAGGGCCATTCCATACCTTTTGAGGGCTCAGGGGCCAAAAAAGAAAATGGGCCCTATTTTTTTTTTGCTTCGCTAAATTTGATAAAATATAACCTTGTAACAATGCAAACTCAAATTTTAGTCAACTTCCGTAAGAAAATAACTATAAAATGATGAAGTTTAGCGATAAAGTGTACCGGATGTAAAAAAAAGAAGATTAAACAAATATTTGATGACATTTATCTGTTAGTGCATGATTGATAGTACCATTAGTTTAGGTACGGACGTAGTCACTTAGGATAGAATAGGCTTACAGGACTGATATATACTAATAACAATACATAAATTATAAAAATTTTGGGCCCTTAAATTTTTTGGGCCCTGGGCGGTCGCCCTGGTTGCCCTCCCTCTGGGCCGGGCCTGCTTGCATGGGCACTAATGCTAGTTAAAACTGATATAACAATCCAGTATCTATACACACTTAGCATCTTTTTGCTCCAAAGCTTTGGCCTTCTTTTTCTGTTCTGCAAACCTACCTTCAAGCATTGAAACCTTTTCTTCTAGTAATGAAATATTTTCTTCCAAATAAATCCTTTTGTTATTCAGTTGGGTTACAATATATGTGCCTTCCTTCAATCTCAACATCGAACCATTCAAACTAATCACTGGTAATTTTTTTTCATAATTAAAGAAAAAATTCATCACTAATTCATTGCTTGCAATTAATAAAACCAAAAACTTACTTATGATTGACAACATGTATTAAATCTTTGTCTAGTGTTTTTCAAAGACCAAGAACGGTAAATCTTTGCTTTCTGTCAGCAAATCACAAATATTATTATGTGCTGAAAGTTGAGAAGATCTTACTGAGTTCATTGACCTGGAGCAAACTTGAGGTGATTTTGCTGAGTTCATTGACATGGAGTTTTCAAATATCAGCTTTTTCAGAAGAACATTAATATTTTTAAATTTTTTGGATATAAATGTTAAAGAAATTTTATATTCGTTATGTGATTAAGAACAAGGATTTGTTCAAAAAGTCTTATTTTTTTAAACATTAATATTTTTATAATTTTTTAGATATAAATGTTAAAGAAGTATTTTATATTCGTTATTTGATTAAAAACAAAGACTTATTTTAATAAAAGTTGAGTTTTATGTATTTTTTCCCTAGAAATAAACTCTTATTTTTCTGGAAAATAGAATTAGCCAAAAAGCACGCTTAGTTTTGGAAGTTTCGTTGTCTTGCAATATGACTTATAGTCGGTTTGTCCTAGCGGACTTAAAACTGTTTCTGGCCTATTTATATAATAAGTTAATTAGTTATTTTTATTAAACTGTGTAATTTTTAAAAATAAATATATAATTTAAATTTTAAAAGTGCTTATCAAAAAATTGTAGAAGACTGATTTTTTTTTTCTTCTTGCACACAAACACCACCTAGATTAAAGAAAATGGTCTCACCTGGGGTCAAAGTCATTTTAAATGCGTTACCAACAATACAAATGCAAAAGACAAGCAGCATTCTCTTTTTTTAAAGAAACAACGGAGGAGCAGAGTTTCTAAAAACAAGGGCAAGTGCAAGATGAAGACGATGATGAGAACGAGGAGGGCTTTCACTACTGGCCTCACTTCAAACACTCTTCTTCCACTCCCAAGACCTATACTATATTCTCTTTTGGATGGCTTATTTCGTACGCGTAGGCTTGATGAAGCACAAAAGTTTTATAGGAAGATGTTAAACCAAGGTGTTAAACTGGATATAGTGACATGCAGGATCTTGTTGCACGGACTTTGCTGGAATGGACTTGCTGTAGAAGCAATGTCCGTGTTGCATGAGATGGAGTCATGTGGCTTAATTCCTGATATACGCATTTATAATATCTTGATTCATGGATTGTTCAAGGACGGCAAGGTTGATGAGGCCAGAAGCCTTTTTTATAATCTTCGTTTGAAGGGTTTACAGCCTAGTGTCATATCTTACAACACTATGATCCAAGGATTCTGTCAAGAGGGGTTGCTGGAAGAAGCATATAGCATACTTTTGGAAATGGAAGAAAACAATTGCTTGCCTAATGAAGTTACATACAACACTCTTATCTGTGGATGCTTTAAGAATAAGATGTATGATGGAGCTTGTGTACTTATAGATGAGATGTGCATTCATGGTTTCAAAGCAGATGCCTCTACCACCTCCATGCTATTGGATGTGCTGCAACCGAAGGAGCAGAACCCCGCCCTCCTTGCTATGCAGAAGAAGTTCATGCCTTGAGTACATCAATGATCGAGTTTATTAAGGTACAAAATACTTTTAAATTGCCGGAACTTTGTAATAGTTTGCTAAAGAAACTTAAATCAATAGCAACTGTGATATTGGAGTTGATAAAATATTTAATTTCATGAAATATTTACTTGGGAAATGGTGGCCGTGTTGTATTTGCATCATTTTACAAAATGAGAAGTATGATAAAGCATGCATTTTTTCTTCGACAAAATGCTAGAAGCTGGGTTCTCAGCGGATGCATACCACCATTATAGTTGCATAAAGGTGTCTTGAGTGCAGCAAATGTGAAGTACATCAACATTTCCATTTATTTTGTTGATATATTAGTTCTTAGTATTATATATTCTGTTCTCTATCTCTTTATAATTCTAATATCTCTTCTAAAATACAGGGAAATAATCCAAAATACTATCCTCTGTTTCTAAATTTGTTTTCTGTTTCAAATAATAAACTTGTTTTCATTTTTACTATGTTCACAAATTTTTATATAAATTGCCTAAATTCATTCGGTAATACTCTATGCAACTAATAAGTATAAACCCATCTGTAACTATTGTTTTAAAATATAACACCATTCTGGAGATGATGAGAAAGGCTGTCACTATATCCTCTGTCTTACTCTTTACACCATTTCTAATTTATTACTCACTTTCTCATTTCTTCACTACCTGATCCTAGTCCCAGTATTAAATCCCCCTATATTCCTTCTTCATCTATACCTCATTTGCAGCTTCAGCCGTTACTTCATTAAGAATATGAGGTTCGTTTTGGTTAACTATTCTTGTGTGATTGACTTCAATCAACTGTTATCCGCCATCGTTAAAACATAATCGGAAAGTCTCTATATGAAGTTACAATACTACACTCTTATCCGTGGCTGCTTTAAGAATAAGATGTATGATGGAGGTTGTGTGCTGATAGATGATATTTGTGCTTATGGTTTTAAAGCAGATGCCACTACCACCTCCATGCTATTCGATTTGCTGCATTCAAAAGAGCAGGACCCCGCACTCCTTGCTTTGCAGAGAAGTTCATGCCTTGAGTACATCAAGGAGAGAGTGTATTATGGTACAAAATACTTTTAAAATGCCAGGACTTACTAATAATTTGTTACAAACTTTGACGTCAATAGCAATTGTGATATAGGAGTTGATAATATGTAATTTTGTTGAATATCAGCTTTGCAAATGGTGTCTGGGTTGTATTTGCATTATTTGACAAAATGAAAAGAATGATAAAGCTTGTGTTTTTTCTTCGACCAAATGCAGGAAGCTGGGTTCTCTGGAGATGCATACCACCAGTATATTACATTACAAGACCTGTACGGAACAAATTACCTGGACCCTTCTACTCTTGCTTTGCGGTGAAAATTTTGTCATGGGTACTGCAATCTCATGACGCAAACACTCTGCAGCATTATTATTTACTTGCATTACATTGTAAGTTTGTCTTTTATTTCTGGCAGGCTGCTAAGACTTAACTTAATTACTGTAGGGCTAACATGTAGTTGCATAATGGTGTCTTGAGTGCAGCAAATGTGAAGTACACCAACATTTCCATTCATTTATTGATGTATTAGTTATTTGTATTATATATTCTATTCGTTGTCTCTTTGCCATTTCTTCATTTCTTCACTACCTGATCCTAATCCCAGTATTCAAAGCCCCCTATATTCCTTCATCTATACCTCATTTGCAGCTTCAGCAGTTACTTCATTAGGAATATGAGGTTTGTTTTGATTAACTATTCTGTAATTGACTTCAATCAACTGTTATCCGCCATCTTTAAAACATAACCATACACTGTTGCTGTTTCTTTTTACTGATACTTGTAGTTTCTCCATTCCAGTTGATCTATATACCATTAATACCGTCATTAATCATTGTTGTCAATTGAATAGAGTTTATTATGCTTTTTCATGAAGCGTCTTCTTTTGCCAAATGTTGTTACCTACACCATTCTCTATAGGGGGTTATCTCCCATGACAAACTTCTGGAGGTTGAGCACTGGTTCGAGAAGCTCAGCATAATCAGACTAATTGAACCTGGTATTGTTCCATTATAGATAGGTTGCAACAACTCTTGCAAGTTTAATAAATTCTTCTCAACGTCTTATTTTTGTTTCGGGACCTTCCACTCTTGCATTATTGATAGGTTGTAACAAGCTTTGTAAGTTGGCAAGTACCAGAGTGCCACCTCAGGAGCTTACATGATTTTCATGGACCAGCATATACTTGTGATTTAATCGTCACAATTGTATCTTTGACTGATACATGGGTTGTGTTAGGCTGCTCCTTAGGAGCTTCAAAAATCATCCTTTTTTTTTTCCAAATTTTAAATATGTTATTTATAATACAAGATATATGACCTTGTATTTATTATATACTAGAATCACCTTTCACATGTATCAGATAATAGAATTTGTAATAAAACTAAAAATTTATAGTGACTTACCACGAAACTCCATAAAAAACTATAAATTATATTTATATTGAATTATTATATTTTACTAATTCTATGAAATATGAATTATGTTGAATATTAAACTAAGGGAGTTGAAGGTGTATTCGTCGTGATTTTAATAGATTAATTTATGAATGTTAATAGATTGTATGTGATTTTGGGCGGATTCTTAATAAAATGTCGTTTAACTAGTATAGTTTTGTTAGGATTTAAGCACAATACTTCAAAATATTATATATTTTGGTGGAATTTCAAAAAGTTCAAAATATACCGACCAATACCACAAATCCATCATTTTATGAAGTTCAAAAAAATCTATCATATCTGAATACCATCACATTTCAATGGATTTTAAAAAATCCCAATTGAATAGCGTTAGATTTTATAGCATAATTGAAAATCCGATTAAATATCACCATATATTGTAGTATGATATAAAATTCCAATTGAATACCACGAATAAAAATCTTTAAAAATCCCAATTAAATACACCTGCTAAATATAATTTCGCTTATTTATAAACACCCTAAAATAATAACTAAGAGCAAGTCTGATAGGTTAACTATTTCCTTGTATAATACTATAGAATAGTGAATCTTAGATTTAGAAGATCTACTTTTATTTAGAATATTTAGAAATTCTTATTTTTGTTCCCT
This sequence comes from Daucus carota subsp. sativus, assembly GCF_001625215.2. Lineage (NCBI taxonomy): Eukaryota > Viridiplantae > Streptophyta > Magnoliopsida > Apiales > Apiaceae > Daucus > Daucus carota. The sequence continues at coordinate 3,371,411 of NC_030389.2, forward strand.
ATTATTATTTTAACAATAAATTTTAGGAAAAGAAGGAAGAAATGAGAGAAAAGATAAAAAAAAGAAATACATTGTTTATTCATAAATATTAAATATATAATGATTAGAGATTACCTAAAATAGTTAATAATTAGAAAATTTGGGAATGCGCTAATAATTTAGATAATCAGCATATAATAGTGTTCCATATGTTTTTTATATGTCATTTTTGACTTGAGCACACACTTTTAGGTTGGTAAACTGGACATTAATTATTATTATTTTTAATTAATTTTTTTGTGAAATAAAATTTGGATTACATAATTTTTCATAAAAAAGCATTCAAAAATAATATTTTTAACTCTTTAGTCAAAACAATTAAAAAATATGTATCACAAGTTAAAACGTCATATATTAAAAATAGAGGGAGTATAATTGGAGGGGGAGAGCATTATTAAAGTCGAATACAGAAATGAGAAAGTAAACTTGCGAAAAGGGAAAGTAACTGAGAGAGTGAGGAGGAGGATGATGTCGAGAATGAGGAGGGCTTTCACTGCTTGCTTCAGCTCAAACGCTATTTGTGACAAGGGCTTTCTTGGTTTCCTGAGACACGGTACTCCTGCTCTTACTACTACTAGTTCTTCTTGTCGTGTTATTACATTGCTTCGTTTGCATTCACTCTCTCAATCCCCCACTTGCCGTAACCCTAATCACACACCCAATCATCTCTCCGAACTTCAACAATTATTGTTGGAGAAATCTAGAGTTGGTTTTGATGAGCCTGATGATGCTCTTCGAGTGTTTGATAAAATGCTCCGTATGAAACCTCTGCCTAGTGTTATGGACTTTACTCAACTCTTGACCGCCCTTGTCAAGATGAAACATTACTCCGTGGCCGTCTCTGTCTTTTCAAAGATGTGCTATTTTAGCATTCCTGTTAATATAGTTACTTATAGTATTGTAATCAACTGTTGTTCCCATTTGAAACGCGTTGATTATGGGTTTGCGCTGTTGGCTGCCATCTTTAAGCGTGGTTTTGTCCCAGATGTTGTTACCTACACAACTCTAGTTAGGGGGCTCGTTTCCCAGGACAAGTTTCTCGAGGCTGAGCTTATGTTCAAGAACCTTCTCGAGCACAATCAAATTGAGCCTGATGCAGTTATCTTTAACACCATTATCAATGGCCTTTGCAAAACAGGCAACACTTCCCAGGCTATGAGGTTGCTCAGATACATGGAGAAGACACGTTGTATGCCCTGCGTAGTAACTTATAGCACTGTTATTAATAGTTTGTCCAAAGACAGATTAGTCGATGATGCTTTGGGTCTTCTTGCCGAAATGAGTGACAAAGGCATTCAACCAGATGTTGTAACCTATAGCTCGTTAATTCAAGGTCTGTGCAACCTTAACCGATGGGATGATATAACACAATTGTTAAAAGATATGGACAGACACAAAATTTCTTCAAACAAGCATACCTACAGTATATTGGTTGATGCACATGCGAAAGATGGAAAGGTCAGAGATGCTGAGTATCTGATAGAGTTAATGATTCGAAGAGGCCAAAATCCTAATGTAGTCACCTACAGTGCACTTATGGATGGATACTGCTTGAGAGGAGAATTGGATAAAGCGTTTGCACTGCTCAGAACCATGAGAAATGAGGGGATTTTGCCCAACACTCAGACCTATACCATATTGATCAATGGTTATTGTAAGAAGATGAAAGTAGACACAGCAATACATCTCTTAAAAGAAATGACCCTGAAAGGTTTAACACCTACAATTGAAACGTACAATACTATTCTGGATGGGTTATTTCGTGCGCGTAGGCTTGATGAAGCACAAAAGTTTTATAGGAAGATGTTAAACCAAGGTGTTAAACTGGATATAGTGACATGCAGGATCTTGTTGCACGGACTTTGCTGGAATGGACTTGCTGGTGAAGCAATGTCCGTGTTGCATGAGATGGAGTCATGTGGCTTAGTTCCTGATATACGCATTTATAGTATTCTGATTCATGGATTGTTCAAGGACGGCAAGGTTGACGAGGCAAGAAACCTTCTTCATAATGTTCGTTTGAAGGGTTTACACCCTGATTTCATATCTTACAACATTATGATCCAAGGATTCTGTCAAGAGGGGTTGCTGGAAGAAGCATATAAAATACTTTTGGAAATGGAAGAAAACAATTGCTTGCCTAATGAAGTTACATACAACACTCTTATCCGTGGATGCTTTAAGAATAAGATGTATGATGGAGCTTGTGTACTTATAGATGAGATGTGTGCTCATGGTTTCAAAGCAGATGCCTCTACCACCTCCATGCTATTCGATTTGTTGCAATCGAAGGAGCAGGATCCCGCACTCCTTGCTATGCAGAAGAAGTTCATGCCTTGAGTACATCAATGATAGAGTTTATTAAGGTACAAAATACTTTTAAATTGCCATAACTTTGTAATAGTTTGCTACAAAATTTTAAATCAATGGCAGTTGTGATATTGGAGTTGATAAAATATTTAATTTTGTTAAATATGTACTGGGGAAATGGTGGCCTTGTTGTATTTGCATCATATTACATTTTGATAAGTATGATAAAGCATGAAATTTTTCTTCGACAAAATACTAGAAGCGGGGTTCTCAATGGATGCATACGACCAGTATATTACGTGACCTACTTTGAAAAAATTAGCAATCTTGCTTTGTGTAAAAATACTAGAAGCGGGGTTCTCAATGGTTACGTGACCTACGTGACCATTATACGACCCTTCTACTCTTGCTTTGTGTAAAAACTTTGTCATGGGTACTGCAATCTGATGATGCACACTCTTCCGCATTATAATTTACTTGTAAGTTTGTCTTCTATTTTTGGCAGTGTGCTAAGAGTTATTTTAAGTACTGTATGGGTTACATGTAGTTGCATATAGGTGTCCTGAGTGCTGCAAATGTGAAGTACACCAACATTTCCATTTATTTTGTTGATATATTAGTCCTTAGTATTTTATATTCTATTCGTTGTCTCTTTGTAATTTTAATATCTTTTATATTCTATTCGTTGTCTCTTTGTAATTTTAATATCTCTCTAAAATACAGGGAAATGATCCAAAATACTATTCTCTGTTTCTAAATTTGTTTTCAGTTTCAAATAAAACTTGTTTTCATTTTTACTATGTTCACTAAATTATATAAAATTGCCTAAATTTGAGTTTGTTTATTCAGAAATCCTCTGTGCAACTAATAAGTATAAACCTATCTGCAGCTATTGTTTTAAAATATAAAACCATTCTGGAGACAATGAGAAAGGCTGTCACTACATCCTCGGTGTCTTACTCTTTACACCTTTTCTAATTTATTCACTTTCTCATTTCTTCACTACCTGATCCTAGTCCCAGTATTCCATCCCCATATATTCCTTCTCCATCTATACCTCATTTGCAGCTTCAGCCGTTACTTCATTAGGAATATGAGGTTTGTTTTGATTAACTATTCCTGTGTGATTGATTTCAATCAACTGTTATCCGCCATCGTAAAAACATAACAATACACTGTTGCTGTTTCTTTTTACTGATACTTGTACTTTCTCCATTCCAGTTGATCTATATACCATTAATATCGTCATTAATTATTGTTGTCAATTGAATAGAGTTTATTATGCTTTTTCATGAGCGTCTTCTTTTGCCAAATGTTGTTACCTACACCATTCTCTACAGGGGGTTATCTCTCATGACAAACCGCTGGAGGTTGAGCACTGGTTTGAGGAGCTCAGCACAATCAGACTAATTAAACCTGGTGTTGTTCCATTATTGATAGTGTTGCAACAAACCTATTAATATGGACCTTCCACTCTTGCAAGCTTAATAAATATCATCTCAACGTCTTATTTTTGTTTTGGGCTAGTAACAAGCGCTTGTAAGTTGGCAAAGTACCAGAGTGCCCACCCCAGGAGTTTCCATGATTTAATCGTCACAATTTTATCTTTGACTGATACAGGGGTTGTGCTAGGCTGCCCATTAGCAGTTTCAGCTTTGGTCGCGAACGCCCCTATACCCCTGCTTCATCTATAGCTAATTAGCAACTCCAACAGTTACTTTATAAGCTATTGAACTTACTTGAATCACGAGAGCAGGATCCTGGCGCTCCTTGAATCAATTTCACTGTTTCTTAATCGGATCAGGGTGTTTATATATTAGTTGTTCCTTGAATCAACAACTTTATGATCAAATAATTGCTGGAAGAAGCATATAATATGCTTTTGGAATTGAAAGAAAATAATTGCTTGCATGATGAAATTACATACAACACTCTTATCCACGGATGTTTTAAGAATAAGATTTATGATGGAAGTTGTGCGGTTATAGATGAGATGTGGGCTCATTGTTTTTCTGCAGATGCCTCTACCACCTCCATGCTATACGATTTGCTGCAATCAAAAGAGCAGGAACCCGGTCTCCTTGCGTTGCACAAGAAGTTCATGCCTTGACGACATCAAGGAAAGAGTTTTGTAAGCTACAAAGTACTTCTATTTTGTAATAGTTTGCTACGAAATTTGAAGTCGATAGAAATTTGAAATTTGAAGTAAACGTTTTGCCCTTATCTTCGGTGCTGTTATATAGAAACTTCTTGAACCCTCATGCTTAACACTTCACCTAAACATAAAGTCTAACATATCTGTGCTTTTATTATCCTGCGACTCTGTGAGACTATGTATAATGCTACAACCAAACATTATGAAAAATTGTTACGACTCATGATTCAGTCTTTCAGTAAAGCCCTGAAGTGAAAACATATATTACCCTGAATATTGTTGAAATGAGGTATGAAAAATTGTGATTCTGCAACTGTTCAGATAAACTGAGTTGTCCACACTGCACATGTTGACTAGGATTCTAATTAGTGAACCTGGATACAAAAATTGCATCCTCTGCACAATTAAGTCATCACAAAATTTCGGAAAATTTTCATGAGTAGACATGATTTTGTCATTGAGTTTCGGAAAGTCTCTATATGATTGTGTGTGCTCAACAATACAAGAAAATTCCGGCACTGTTTCAGAAAAAAGAGGGGTCTGTCCCTGACATTGGGTACATATGTTACTAATAATTGATTGTTCTGGACCAACACCCAAAAATGAGAGAGTCTGAAATGTCTGATACTCTGCCCCCTGTTCATTGCCGCTACTATCAAGGATATATATTATTTCGGTGCACCCCGTGACAATTTCTGGACTAATGACAGGAAGAAAAGCAGGGAAGCTCCAAAAGACAGCGTCTTGTGACTCAGTTAACTCTGCAAATAACAGGAGCTACATTTGCAGCAAAGAAAGACTGAAATACATGCAAAGGCAAGTCAAAAGAAGCTGATTTTCAAAAACTTAAATGCAGGTACTATATGGGATATATAATGGTGTGATGTAAGATCGATAAGATGTATGATGAGCTGTAATTTGATGTTTGTTGGATGAAGCTAGCTTACAGGAGACAAAACAACAGCTTGGTAACTCTCTTTGCCTTAGCTGTAATCATGGCTAGGGTCACTTCTCTTTGCCTTAGCTCAAATAATGTACAAAATGAACTGAAAATCATTAAAAAAGATATATATCATATAAGTTCATCTCTTTTCTATTTTATGGCAGCCGAGTATTGGAGGATCCATGTAATACTATATCATATAAGTTCTCCTAGTACTCCCGGTGAAAACGGGGCCTTGCGTTGATCCAAAGAGTCATATTACTTGGTTAGTCCGATTTAACTGCTTTTACGCCTTTTTCGCTAGAGTTTCTAAATATTTACCTCGAAACAAATCATGATCTCCATGTAGAAAATATGATTAGTAATATCCATTTTCCGACAGTATCTTAGTTGGAGTTTTTGTAGGCATCTGTGCTTGCCTTATCCTGCAAGACCATGAACCAATGCCGCCATCCAACATTATGGAAAATGTTATGACTCGTGAGTCTGTGACCATGAAGATGACAGAGTAAGCCAGAACATAAAGCCTTCAAGTGAAACCATATGATACCATAAACAGACATCAAGTCTGAGTAATCTTGAAATGAGATACGAAAAATGGTGATTCTGCAGTTTTCAGAGAAACAGAAGCATGGATCATGGTGAAAGACACACTTGTGTCCACACTGTACATGTTGACCAACAAAGATTCCTAATTAGTTATTCATCATTGTTTTTGGCAATTTCTTACCAACATTATGTTATGTTTAATCATAACATAATCTTGTAAAACAAGATTCATTTTAATCTCATTTTATCTTCGATTATAAATTCTTGTAAAACAAGATTCATTTTAATCATCAAATAGATTTGGCACGTTATGTTTGGGCAGTTCGGCTTACCCCAAGTGCAAATCCACTTTTCCGGTCCTATCGACTAGCATCCCTAAAGGCTAAACTTATACTCCATGCAACTCATCCGATTTTTATCATTTAGAATAGAGTGCTCAACATGCATGTTAACTCTCACAGAAAATAGAGAAATTGACAAAAATACCTCTTTTTACCATCTTTATTGACAAACTACGACTTGCCTCGAATTATTGCAAATATACGATTACTTTATAATTTTAATTGTAACATTTGCATAAGTACACCGTTTGTTTTTGCTGCATCATCATCTTCATCTTCTCATTTTACCATCTTTACTTCAAAACTACGGCTTGTCTCGAATCATTGCAAACATACGGTTACTTTATAATTTTAATTGTACCATTTGTATAAGTACACTGTTTGTTTTTTGCTACGACATGATCTTCATCTGAAAATCTCTCCCAGCGGTCTCTCTCACTCCAGGAACAACGAGCCACAACCTCACGTCGCCGTGAAATTCAATAAACACCATTCTTGATTCTCCCCTCTCTCAGGCGTCTCGTCTCTTTCTTTTCTCCTCGCCTTCTTTCTCCCATTTCTCTTCACACCGCACCAACCTCTGCCTCGAAAACCACGCCTTCCACGTTGTGCAACCCTTCGATTATGAGGCCCGGATCTTCCGGGTTTAATTAAACGAATAAACTCAAAATCCACACCCCGTTCGTCTGAATTGGTTATGATTGTACCGAAGTCGAAAGTCAACCCCCATCTTCATCTTAATTGGTTGATTTTGGTTCATTTGGTGATTGTTTTTATTTGATTTTGTGGTTGTTTTTATGTTATTGTTATAGGCCCCGCAGGGGCATCCATCTACAACTAGTTGCAACTTATTATGCAACTAAATGTGATTTTCAAAAGATTTTTTCAAAATTGCATTTGTGGTTGCATATATTGTTGCTAGCAGTTGCAGATATTGTTCCATATGCAACCTCCGTATTTTTGAAAATATTTTTTGAGTAATAGTATTTTTTCAATTGTGTTAAAGAATAATAGTATTTTTGCAAAAAATCGTTTAGACTAGGGTATTTATGAAAAAAACTCAAAAAAAAATATAGTTACATAACTTATTTTTAAATATTTGTTTTTCTGAAAAAAGAGTTTAAAATATTAAATTTTTATTCAGACAAAGAAAATTTTAAAAATAAATTATAGAACTATATTTTCATGAGTTTTAAAATACGTGTCGAGCACTCCCCTCCAAAGAATAAGAATCGGAGGGACGGAGGGAGTAACTTATAATTTAACGTGAATAAAAATCCCTTTAGCTAAGTTTATGACTTGATATAATTTATAACTTAAAGTGATTTAGAATCTGTTCATTGAGTTTATGACTTATGTGAGAAACTGAGTTTAAAATATTTATTTAGGTAATTTTGATTTGTTAATAATTTATGAGTTATCAAAAATATAATAATAAAAATAAAAGTGATTTATTGATAACTTTTGTCTTATGAGTAATATATATTATTATTATTTTTTCAAAAATTAAGTAACTAAAACAAGTGCCTCAAACTGGCCTTAAGCCGGTTTACGACTTATTTCTAAATTTAAAAACGGATTTAGATTTGCTCATATTATTATTTTAAAATAACCAAGCAAACAACCCTTTCTTAGCTATGATTCGAGGGGGAGAGCATTTTTAAAGACGAATGGAAAAAAGAGAAAGTAAACTTGCGAAAAGGGAAAGTAAGTGCGAGAGTGAGGAGGATGATGTCGAGAATGAGAAGCGCTTTCACTGCTTGCTTCAGCTCAAACGCTATTTGTGACAAGGCCTTTCTTGGATCTCTGAGACCCGGTACTACTGCTCTTACTACTACTAGTTCTTGTCGTGTTAATATTGCATTTCTTCGATTGCATTCACTTTCTCAACCCCCCACTTGCGCTAACCCTAATCACATACCCAATCATCTTACGGAATTTCAACAATTACTGTTGGAGAAATCTAGAGTTGGTTTTGATAAGCCTGAGGATGCTCTTAGATTGTTTGATAAAATGCTCCGTATGAAACCTCTGCCTAGTGTCATCAACTTTACTCAACTCTTGTCCGCCCTTGTCAAGATGAAACATTACTCTGTGGCTGTCTCCGTCTTTTCAAAGATGTGCTCTTTTAGCATTCCTGTTAATATAATTACTTATAGTATTGTAATCAACTGTTGTTGCCATTTGAAACGTGTTGATTATGGCTTTGCGCTGTTGGCTGCCATCTTTAAGCGTGGTTTTGTCCCAGATGTTGTTACCTACACAACTCTTCTTAGGGGTCTCATTTCCCAGGACAAGTTTCTCGAGGCTGAGCTTATGTTCTCTTACCTTCTCCAGCACAATCAGATTGAGCCTGATGCAGTTATCTTTACCACGATTACTAATGGCCTCTGCAAAACAGGCAACACCTCCCAGGCTATGAGGTTGCTTAGATACATGGAGAAGAAAGGTTGTATGCCGGGCCTAGTCACTTACAACACTATTATTGATAGTATGTCCAAAGACAGATTAGTCGATGATGCTTTGGGTCTTCTTGCTGAAATGAGTGACAAAGGCATTCAACCAAGTGTTGTAACCTATAGCTCTTTAATTCATGGCATGTGCAACCTCAATCGGTGGGATGATATAACACAATTGTTAAAAGATATGGACAGACACAAAATTTCTCCAGATAAGCATACCTACAGTATATTGGTTGATGCACATGCCAGAGATGGAAAGGTCAAAGATGCTGAGTATCTGATTGAGTTAATGATTCGAAGAGGCCAAAATCCTGATGTAGTCACCTACAGTGCACTTATGGATGGATACTGCTTGAGAGGAGAATTGGATAAAGCGTTTGCAGTGCTCAGTACCATGATAAGTAAGGGGATTTTTCCTGACACTCAGACCTATACTATATTGATCAATGGTTATTGTAAGAAGATGAAAGTAGACACAGCGATACATCTCTTAGAAGAAATGACCCTGAAAGGTTTAACACCTACAGTTGAAACGTACAATACTATTCTGGATGGGTTATTTCGTGCGCGTAGGCTTAATGAAGCACATAAGTTTTATAAGAATATGTTAAATCAAGGTGTTAAACTGAATATAGTGACATGCAGGATCTTGTTGCATGGACTTTGCTGCAATGGACTTGCTGGTGAAGCAATGTCTGTGTTTCGTGACATGGAGTCATGTGGCTTACTTCCTGATATACACATTTATAATATTCTGATTCATGGATTGTTCAAGGACGGCAAGGTTGACGAGGCCAGAAGCCTTTTTCATAATCTTCGTTTGAAGGGTTTACGGCCTAGTGTCATATCTTACAACATTATGATCCAAGGATTCTGTCAAGAGGGGTTGCTGGAAGAAGCATATAAAATACTTTTGGAAATGGAAGAAAACAATTGCTTGCCTAATGAAGTTACATACAACACTCTTATCCGTGGATGCTTTAAGAATAAGAAGTATGATGGAGCTTGTGTACTTATAGATGAGATGTTTGCTCATGGTTTCAAAGCAGATGCCTCTACCACCTCCATGCTATTCGATTTGCTGCAATCGAAGGAGCAGGACCCCGCACTCCTTGCTATGAAGAAGAAATTCATGCCTTGACTACATCAAGGAAAGAGTTTATTAAGGTACACAATACTTTAAAGTTGCCAGAACACTCTGCAGCATTATAATTTACTTGCATTACATTGTAAATTGTGATCACTCTGCAATCTGATGATGCAAACACTCTGCAGCATTATAATTTGCTTGCATTACATTGTAAGTTTGTCTTCTATTTTTGGCAGTCTACTAATAGTTACTTTAAGTGCTGTATGGCTAACATGTAGTTGCATAAAGGTGTCTTGAGTGCAGCAAATGTGAAGTACACCAACATTTTCATTCATCTTATTGATATATTAGTTCTTAATATATTATATATTGTATTCGTTATCTCTTTCTAAGTTTAAAATCTCTTTTAAAATACAGGAAATGGATCCAAAATACTATCCTCTGTTTCTAAATTTGTTTACAGTTTCAAATAATAAACTTGTTTTCATTTTTACTATATTCACAAAGTACCAGAGTGCCCACCCCAGGAGCTTCCATGATTTAATCGTCACAATTTTATCTTTGACTGATACAGGGGTTGTGTTAGGCTGCCCATTAGCAGTTTCAGCTTTGATCGCGAACGCCCCTATACCCCTGCTTCATCTATAGCTAATTAGCAACTCCAACAGTTACTTTATAAGCTATTGAACTTACTTGAATCACGAGAGCAGGATCCTGGCGCTCCTTGAATCAATTTCACTGTTTCTTAATCGGATCAGGGTGTTTATATATTAGTTGTTCCTTGAATCAACAACTTTATGATGAAATAATTGCTGGAAGAAGCATATAAAATGCTTTTGGAATTGAAAGAAAATAATTGCTTGCCTAGTGAAGTTACATACAACACTCTTATCTGTGGCTGCTTTAAGAATAAGATGTAAGATGGAAGTTGTGTGCTTATAGATGAGACGTGTGCTCATTGTTTTTCTGCAGATGCCTCTACCACCTCCATGCTATTCGATTTGCTGCAATCAAAAGAGCAGGAACCCGGTCTCCTTGCGTTGCACAAGAAGTTCATGCCTTGACTTTATCAAGGAAAGAGTTCTGTAAGCTACAACGTACTTCTAAATCGCTACAACTTTGTAATAGTTTGCTACCAAATTGGAAGTCAGAAATTGGAAGTAAACCTTTTGCCCTTATCTTCAGTGCTGTTATATAGAAAGCTCTTAAATCCTCATGCTTAACACTTCACCTAAACATAAAGTCTAACGTATCCGTGCTTTTATTATCCTGCGACTCTGCTTGACCATGTATTAATGTTACAATCCAACTTTATGAAAATTGGTGTGATACAGTCTTTCAGTAAAGCCTTGAAGTGAAGACATATATTACTCTGAATATTGTTGAAATGAGGTATGAAAAATTGTGATTCTGCAACTGTTCAGATAAACAGAGTTGTCCGCACACTGTACATGTTGACTAGGATTCTAATTAGTGAACCTGGAGTTCATGCATCAGCAACGCAACTCTCTTACAATACAAAAATTGCATCCTCTGCACAATAAAGTTATGTCACAAAATTTCGGAAAATTTTCGTGTGAGTAGACATGATTTTATTATTGAGTTTGGGAGAGTCTCTATATGATTGTGGTGTCTCAACAATAAAGGGAATCCAGGCACTGCTTTAGAAAAAAAAGGGTCCGGATCCCTGACATTCGTACATAAGCTACTAATAATCGAATATTCTGGACCAACATCCAAAAACGAGGGAGTCTGAAATATCCTGTGATGCTCGGACTCTCCGGAAAACCCTGCCGTACCCGTGTCCACAGGACATGACACTGACAGTGACACTGGGATTCGGATCCGAACGTCATCCAGGAATCAGACTCTCCATCTTAGACAACCTATCTCTAATTTCAGTGACATATCTTTAAGAGGAAGATAGGAATAAGAAAATATACGAAGAAACAGAGATGAAATGGATGTAAAAGGAGAAAAGAAGCAACTCTTGACTTGATTGTTTGTTATGCAGTGTAATAGAATGATAATTATTTATTTATAAGAACCATCATATTAATTAAAAATAATAATTGCAGTGTCCAAATCCAAGTGTCGGATCCATATAAAACGCGTCCCCGAGTCTTTAATTTTGTAGTTCGAAAGATCTGACACCCTGATATGTGTCCGTGTCGGATCCTTCTAAAAGAGTCTGAGCATCATAGGAAATATCTGATACTCTGCCCCCTATTCATTGCCGCTACTGTCGAGGATATATATTATTTCGGGCACCCCATGACCATTTCTGGACTAATTCACAGGAAAATGTGAACGTTGTGTATGCAATGATGATTAGTCCATATTTTTGCATATTTAAGTGCCTATTTTTTGTTTATTTTCGTAGTATTAATCGTTTATTTATTTTATTTCAGGAAATTGTTGATAAATAAAGAAAGAAGAAAAAGTGCAAGAAAATGGAAGAAAAAGAAAAGAAAAGAAGAAAATCAAAAAGAGTTGGCAAGCAAGGGGGCACATGGAGGGCTATGATCTACCCAACACACATCACACATGGATGGATTAGATTTAGCCACCCTACCCCTAAACCCTAAATCCTTAGCTATAAATACCCCACCCTTTTACTTGTAATGATAATCTTTTTAACCTAGTCTTTTCTTAGTTGGTAGGTAGTATAGTGATAGATCTTCTTTTGTTCTCTCAATTTCATACCATATTTGTAAACACTTTTATTTTTAATGCAAATCTTCTTTTAGCTTAATCTTGTATTGTCTTAATTTTCTTGCTCCAAGTGAAATGTTGCTTCTTAGTACCACCATATGCTTTTAAGCTTTTTGGGAAAAAAAGAAGTCATTGAGCTTGTGATTAATGTAGATCTCTTAATTTTTAGTTTTAATTTTTTTTAGATGGTAAAAGCTCTAGCACAAAAATGATTTGTGTGGGGGTTTGGCTTTAAATTTCAAGATTACTAACATAATATTAATTCAGCATTTCTTTAATTTATTAAACAAGTTTAGTAGCACAGATTAATATGCTTTGGTTTAGTTGTTTTTAAAACCCATTTCGTTAGTTTTTATTAAAACAAAACTCCACTCCCCTGTTTTCATTCTTAAAAACCCCACTGCTCTGTTTTTGTACCGAGTCACTGAGTCAACTCGCCCGCGTTCACCGAGTCACAGCGTTTTCATCATTTACTTCACAGTTTGAGTTTGTTTTAAGTCGAGTATTGAGTCTGGTTCCCTGTCTTGCTGGGTTTGTATGCGCTGCCATTGTTGCTTCGAGTTGCTTGCTGCGTTTCTGCACCGAGTTGTCGAGTCCTGGCGAGTTACGAGTTTTTTTTGTTTTATCTTGCTGCGTTGTACTTTTCTGGGTCCTGTAGTTCGAGTATGAGTCAGTTTCTGTAGTTTTCACCGAGTCTGTTATGCTTTACCGTTTGAGTTGTTTTGTGCGTCCGAGTTTGATGAGTCGCTGCACTGAGTCGTGTCCGAGTCACCATCCCGAGTCGCTCTTTCTTTGTTTACGTTGTTTCTGCTGCGTTCTCTTCTTGTTGCTTGGTTGAGTTTAGTTTCTGTGGTCTTGTGTAATATATTAGTCCTGTTTTCGAGTTTTGGCTGATTTTTTAGCGTTCATTTGAGTCTGTTTTCACTGCTGAGTCGCATTTTCTGTTCCCTGAGTCACGAGTTTGAGTAGTTTTTGCTGCGTTTTTGCTTCAAAACTTGTGAATTCGTTTTCTCTGTAGCCTGTGATTCAGTTTTTCTTTCGGTCGAGTCAGTTGTAGCAAGTGTTTAGAGTAATCTGAGTTCATGTCGATTTGCTGGTTTTATGCGTTTTTGCCGAGTCTGCTCTGCTTTTTTTTTGCTTAATTACTGAGTCATCTCCGAGTCGTTCACTGTTTCTGTCGGGTTTAGTCTTGTTTACCTGGGTTGTTAAAGTTTGGTTTGAGCTTTTGTTCGAGTCTGTTTTGAATCGCAGCATCGAGTCATCTGTCAAGTCGCTTATTAGTGTTTTTAGAGTCCTGTAGTTCTGAGTTTTTGTGTCGAGTCACTGAGTGAAACACCGAGATTAGCTGTTTCCTGAGTTCTGTTTTTGTTTGGATGGCTGAGTCGAGTGTCTAATTCTCGCGTCTGGTAGTATAGTTGTTGAGTTTGTTGGTTTTGTTGAGTTTTATGTGTGCTGTGTACTCCAAGTTCCGAGTCTGTTTTGTAGCTGTCGAGCTCGCGTCACTGAGTCCTGCTATCTCCTTGCTTTCGTTTATGCAGATTAGTAGAGTGTTAGTCCGAGTTCAGTTGTTTCTCTCCCGAGTCCATTCATTCTGCTGCTGCGTTAGTTTAAAATCAGGGTCCTTTCTTGTTTAGCTAGATTCTTAGTCGAGTATTAAGTCTGGTTGCTGGGTCCTGTTTCAAGTTTTGTTAAAGTTTGAATTGGTTTTCTGCCGATTATGTTTAGAAGTCGCAGAGTTTAGTTTCCTGAGTTTAGGATTAGATTTGTTGCGTCTGTTTGTCTAGGAGCTACTGTGTCAAGTGATAAGTTTGATTATTTTAAGTAGTTTTGTTTTTGTTTCCATTTCATTTCGTCAAGTTGCAGCCCTGTTCTTGGTTGTTGGGTTTGTTATTTATGTTTATTCCCCTGCAAGTTCATGGTCGAGTACCAGTATTGCTATATATTTTGTTTTATTCGCTGAGTTTACAAGTTTGTTTTTGGTAGAAATAGTGTTGGCCAGTTGAAATTTCAAGTTGATTAAGCCACTCTATTTACAGTCTGATATGTGCTTTAGTCCGAGTGATCACGTGCTTAATTAATTTTGAATTATTAATCTTGGTAATTAGTTTCGATTAATTAAAGTTAATTAGTTTAGTTTTTTTAAATTAACGTTATAATAAGTAAAATTAGTGTTAAAATTTACCTTCTTCACACCAATTCATTGTTCTAATTCGCCTAGATTTTAATTAAAGGATTTGCGAAAATTAATTTTTAATCTCTGTGGACGAATCATAAATACTAAAACGAAGATCGTGCGCTTGCGATTTATAAGGTAATATTTCTAGCACATCAAATGACAGGAGACAAAAAACAGCTTGGTAGCTCTTTTTGCCTTGGCTGAAATCATGGCCCAGTGTCACTTCTCTGCTTGTTACCATGTCCTCTTTTTACCCATAATTAAACAACTCGAATAATAACTCTTCAAGTTTCTGGATATTTACCTCGAAAAAAAATCATGATCTTCATGATTTGTGATATCCATTTTCCGACAGTATCTTAGTTGGAGTTTTTGTAGGCATCCGTGCTTGCCTTATCCTGCGAGACCACGAACCAATGCTGCCATCCAACATTATGATAAATTTGTTATGACTCGTGAGTCTGTGACATGATTTATGCGGAACCAGCCCATGGCTGGGGTGGGCTGCAGCCCGGGTGGTTTCAAAAATTACTAAAAATTTTATACATAACTTCAGTCCAAACTGTTAAACAGCCCAGGTGAAAAAGAGAGAAAGGGACCACATGAAGCAAAGTTTCATCTGTCCCTCCTGTTAATGCTTACTCCTAGCTAGAATAACTTGAGCCCCTGCAATTTCTTTATAACTTGAAAACTATGATTCTTATTTAATATAATATTTTATGTATGAGAGCGGTTGAACATATTTCTTCTTTAAATATGGTGCAGTAATCACTAAACACATGATTATTTTATTCTAAAAAAATTGATTTCTAAAAAATAAAAAGTTTTACTTCTCATAATATAAAATCTTTAGTTCACATGAAGATGACAGACTAAGCCAGAACATAAGGCCTTGACTTGAAGTGAAAACATATGATACCATATACAGACATCAAGTCTGAGTAATCTTGAAATCAGATACGAAACATGGTGATTCTGCATTTTTTCAGAGAAACAGAGGCATGGATCATGGTGAAAGACACACTTGTGTCCACACTGTACATGTTGACCAACCAAGATTCCTAATTAGTTAAACTGGAGTTATTCATCATTGTTTTTGTCACTTTCTTACCAACATAGAGCAACACATGTCTCGGTGGCATCCCGGGCAAAAATATTAAAAATATAATAATAATAAAAATAAAAATGATTTATAGATAACTTATAGAGTATCATAAGATTAAAAACATAGTAATACAAATAAAAGTGATTTACAGATAACTTATGCTATAAAATTAATTTTTAAAAAGGTTTAATATACTGAAGAAAGTATCATAGATAAATATTTTTCGATTTAAAATCAAATATGATTTAAAATCTGAATTTTAAGCCTAAACAAATAGACTCCTGTCACCCAACAATCGCGACAACATAAAGGAACAAAAATCTCACTTTATCTTCATTATAATTTCTTGTAATAATGTAGCTTAACTAACTTCTAACTTAAAGTTAGTTTCTTGCAATTTCTAACTTTAAACCACTTCTAACTTATACAAACAAACATTTTTCACCTTAAAGTCGAAAATGATTTAAATTTCACGTTTTAAGCCCAAACAAAAAGGCTCTAACGGTATTTCTTTATCTTTTGAGTTGTTCCGTCGGATCGGTCGCTCAAGATCTTTGGTCTCTATCCGGACCCGATGAAAGAAATGGGATCACTTCTTATGCACTCGTTGAGAATGATTCTGATCCTCGCGGAAAGAAAAAGATTGCAGTCAGTTTGATAATGATCGAGTGACACCAAGGAATCCCTTAGATATGATCCAAAACGGTGTAAACTGAGAGTTTAAAATATTTATTTGAATAATTTTTATTTATTAATGATATGTGAGTTATTAAAAATATAATAATAAAGAAAGTGATTTGTGGATAAGTTTCGAGATTCATCTTCTTTTTCACATTTTAAAGGTCTTATTTATAATATAATATTCAGAGACATTATAATTTAAATAATCACCCTATAATATTATGTATTGTTTTTATACATAATCCAAATATAAACTTAAAAGCGGATTTAGATTTGTTCATACAGCCCTTTCTTAGCTATGATGTGGTGGGTTGTGGGGGGGGGGGGGGGGGGGGGGGGGCATGCAAAAAAGAGAAAGTAAACTTGCGAAAAGGGGAAAGTGAGAGAGTGAGAAGGATGATGTCGAGGATGAGAAGCGCTTTCACTGCTTGCTTCACTTCAAACGCTATTCATGACAAGGGCTTTCTTGGATTTCTCAGACACGGTACTCCTGCTCTTACCACTACTAGTTCTTGTTGTCGTGTTATTGCATTGCTTCGATTGCATTCACTTTCTCAATCCCCCACTTGCCCTAACCCTAATCACATTCCCAATCATCTTACAAAACTTCAACAATTACTTTTGGAGAAATCTAGAGTTGGTTTTGATAAGCCTGATGACGCTCTTCGAGTGTTCGATAAAATGCACCGTATGAAGCCTCTGCCTAGTGTTGTCGACTTTACTCAACTCTTGGCCGCCCTTGTCAAGACGAAACATTACTCCGTGGCTGTCTCCGTCTTTTCAAAGATGTGCTCTTTTGGCATTCCTGTTAATATAGTTACTTATAGTACTGTTATCAACTGTTGTTGCCATTTGAAGCACATTGATTATGCCTTTGCGCTGTTGGCTGCCATCTTTAAGCGTGGTTTCATCCCTACTATCGTTACATACACAACTCTTGTTAGGGGGCTCGTTTCCCAGGACAAGTTTCTCGAGGCTGAGCTTATGTTCTCTTACCTTCTCCAGCACAATCAAATTGAGCCTGATGCAGTTAGCTTTAACACCATTATTGACGGCCTCTGCAAAACAGGCAACACTTCCCAGGCTATGAGGTTGCTTAGGTACATGGAGAAGAAAGGTTGTATGCCGTGCGTAGTAACTTACAACACTATTATTGATAGTTTGTCCAAAGACAGATTAGTCGATGATGCTTTGGGTCTTCTTGCTGAAATGAGTGACAAAGGCATTCAACCAAGTGTTGTAACCTATAACTCGTTAATTCATGGTATTTGCAACCTCGATCGGTGGGACGATATTAGCAAATTGTTCAGAGATATGGACAGACACAAAATTTCTCCAAATATGCATACCTACAGTATATTGGTTGATGCACATGCCAGAGATGGAAAGGTCAAAGATGCTGAGTATCTGATAGAGTTAATGATTCGAAGAGGCCAACATCCTGATGTAGTCACGTATAGTGCACTCATGGATGGATACTGCTTGCGGGGAGAATTGGATAAAGCGTTAGTGGTGCTCAGTACCATGATAAGTAAGGGGATTTTGCCTGACACTCAGACCTATACTATATTGATCAATGGTTATTGTAAGAAGATGAAAGTAGACACGGCAATAACTCTCTTAGAAGAAATGCCCATGAAAGGTTTAACACCTACAGTTGAAACGTACAGTACTATTTTGGATGGCTTATTTCGTACGCGTAGGCTTGATGAAGCACATATGTTTTATAGGAAGATGTTAAACCAAGGTGTTAAACTGAATATAGTGACCTGCAGGATCTTGTTGCATGGACTTTGCTGCAATGGACTTGCTGGTGAAGCAATGTCCGTGTTTCATGACATGGAGTCATGTGGCTTACTTCCTGATATACACATTTATAATATTCTGATTCATGGATTGTTCAAGGACGGCAAGGTTGACGAGGCCAGAAGCCTTTTTCATAATCTTCGTTTGAAGGGTTTACGGCCTGGGGTCATATCTTACACCATTATGATCCAAGGATTCTGTCAAGAGGGGTTGCTGGAAGAAGCATATAAAATACTTTTGGAAATGGAAGAAAACAATTGCTTGCCTAATGAAGTTACATACAACACTCTTATCCGTGGATGCTTTAAGAATAAGATGTATGATGGAGCTTGTGTACTTATAGATGAGATGTGTGCTCATGGTTTCAAAGCAGATGCCTCTACCACCTCCATGCTATTCGATTTGCTGCAATCGAAGGAGCAGGACCCCGCACTCCTTGCTATGCAGAAGAAGTTCATGCCTTGAGTACAGCAATGATAGAGTTTATTAAGGTACAAAATACTTTTAAATTGACAGAACTTTGTAATAGTTTGCTACAAAATTTTAAATCAATTGCAGTTGTGATATTGGAGTTGATAAAATATTTAATTTTGTTAAATATGTACTGGGGAAATGGTGGCCTTGTTGTAACTATTGTTGTATAAACCTATCTGTAACTATTGTTGTAAAATATAAAAACAATTCTGAGACAATGAGAAAGGCTGTCACTATATCCTTTTTTACGCCCTAGAGTCATATCCTACAACTTTATGATCAATCAACTACTGGAAGAAGCATATAAAATGCTTTTGGAAATGAAAGAAAATAATTGCTTGTCTAGTGAAGTTACATACAACACTCTTATAAGTGGCTGCTATAAGAATAAGATGTATGATGGAAGTTGTGTGCTTATAGATGAGACGTTTGCTCATTGTTTTTCTGCAGATGCCTCTACCACCTTCATGCTATTCGATTTGCTGCAATGAAAAGAGCAGAAACCCGGTCTCCTTGCCTTGCACAAGAAGTTCATGCCTTGACTACATCAAGGAAAGAGTTTTGTAAGCTACAAAGTACTTCTAAATCGCTATAACTTTATAATTGTTTGCTACGAAATTTGAAGGCAATAAAAATTTGAAGTAAACCTTTTGCCTTTATCTTCAGTGCTAAACATAAAGGCTAACATATCTGTGCTTTTATTATCCTGAGACTCTGCGAGACCATGTATTAGTGCTACAATCCAACATTATGAAAATTGTTATGACTCAGTGATTCAGTCTTTCAGTAAAGCCTTGAAGCGAAAACATATATTACTCTGAATATTGTTGAAATGTGGTATGAAAAATTGTGATTTAACATAAAATAGATTTTAACAGCATAAAATTATGTGTTTGTGAGTATTATAACAGGATCATTCAGTACATTTTTCAACTTATAAGCTAAACCAAACAGATTTTCCACTCTTGTCATCTAGAATAGATCATTAATTATATAATATCGCCATACCTTGAATGCATAAACGGAACCGAGGGTGTCTACTACTGTTATAACAAGATTTAACATTCTATTAACGCCGACTATATCAAAATTCTGGTTCCAAAACTAAACCAGAAGTACAAAATCAGAATATCAGAAGCAGCCTCTGATAACTTACTCCACCATTATACATGGAAGTAGTCTCGTCAACAGGAAATCTGAAGAAGCACTTATTCTGATATAAAGCAGGCGTGCTAGCGGTTTCTCTGCAGATGTATCCCAAAATCCACGGGACTTGACCTTTTTTCAACAGAAGGAATGGTATCATCTGTCCTTGCTTTCTGTAAATGGTGTTTACTCTACGTACTGAAATTAATGGCTTAATATTGAGTAAATCTGCTTCATCATATCACTCTTCACTCCCACATGAATACGTCTCCCTAACATATTATTACTGCTCAAATATGCTTGAAAGTTAGTAATCTTACGGTAACATCTATGAAACATCTCATCCGTTTAATGATAGAGTGAGAATGTACCTGCTTGATGTGCTGCTATTAGCTTAGTCAATTGATCATCATCAACAAACTTATCCGATGTTATTAGCTCAGCCAATTGATCATCATCAACAAACTTATCCGATGCATATATTTATTAATAGTGGAAAATGGAATTGATTTATAAGGTAGATATTTATATATTGGGCAAATTAATTTTAACGAAATTATTAACAATTTTTTTTTCTAGGTTCCTGATCTATAAATAAAAATAGATAAGTAATTGAACTTTTGAATTTTTTCTATCAAAGTTTTAAATTTTTATGAACGTCCATTTTGCTGATGTGGCAAGTTTAAAAATAAATCGAAAATACATGTATTCCGTGTAAGCAGCCTCATCCCCTACAACTCACCCTTCAACTCACCATTCTTCCCCATTTCTCCTCTCTCTCCCTCCTACTTCATTTTTCACGACCGCTGCCAACCGGAAAGTTTCCAGCGGTCTGACGCCTCCCCCCCCCTCCCCCTACTCCGCCATGATCAGCGGTTTTGCCGTCCCTCGATACCATTACCCACATCAACCTCACCAAAATCACAACAGAAAACTCATCTCCCTCCCTGCTGTATTCTCCCCTCCTTCGGCACTTTCTTCCTCCGCGAGAAGCCTATCGTCGCAGTCGACGGTGGCTCCCGCGCCTCCCTCCTTCATGTTTTTCCTTTCCTTTTTCTAATACTGATCATTTCTACCCCCGATCTTCCCCTTCTTTCCAACACAACTTAACTTCACAAATTCATCGATACTTTGATCACATATGAATTCTATTCAATTTAAATCCTTAGCCCTAGCCTGTTCAGATTTGGAGAAAACAAAATTCTGTTGTGATGAATCAACTATTATTATTTCAGTTTTATTTTTTTTGTTTGTCATGTAAGTATTGACTAACGGATGTTATTGTTTCAGTTTTATTTTTTTTGTTTGTCATGTAAGTATTGACTAACGGATGTTAGTTGACTTTTAACGGACGGATCCCAATGAAAAGTTTGAAAGTTTAAGGATCGTATTATTAAAAAAAAAAAAAATAGGATAGGATCTAGATAATAAACAACCTATATTTAAAGGACGTTAGAATTAATTACCCTTTATATATTTGACACGTTTTGACATGTGAAATATTTTTACCCATAACAATAATATTTGAATGCATTTATTATAAAGTTTTAATATATTAAATTTTGACAAAAATTTAAATTTAAATTTTCTCAATTTTTCAAAATATATAATAAAATTTTCTGATAAAAATAAAATTTCAAAAATTTGTCCACCATATAAGATTAAATCCACTCTAATCTAGGTTAAATATCACTTTTCTAAGTATAAATATATAATTATAATAAGATGAATAATATAAAATCAACATAAGTTAGTATCCAATATGACTAATTTTTACAAATTTATAATTTTATGATATACTTTATTAAAGTTAATAATTTATATTATTTCATAAATAATTTAAGTGCTTACAGAATTTTTAAAATATGACTATAAAGACCAATTACGTAGATACAAATGAAATTGTGCGTACTTCTATGTATAAATACCAATTAAATTATGAAAATAATGTAATTTTATATGTACTTTTATTATTCTCTTTTTAATTTTTATTATTTCATATTGTAGTATGATTTATTAATAATAGTTTTACATTTATTTTTCATTCATACCATAAATTAATATAGATTTATATTTGATTAATTAATTAATTAATTAAATATAAAATATATATAATATTTATTTATTAATTTTAAAACATTTTAAATTTTCGCAAATTCTTGCAAACAGTGATGACAAAGCAAACATATACAATATAAATTCAGTAATTAGGATAAAATTAAATCTAGATTGTTAAGATTTTGGATTTTGAAATTGAGAATAGAGATTTCATTTGGTGTTTTTCAAACCGATAATCTATTCTTATTCAATAATTCATGTTATAAATTTTTATATATAATGTTGAAATGATCTGTACTTCAATTTTTATTTTAATAATATCATTTTAATTAAATAATAATTAATCAATTCGTAATACAGGTATAATGTTATTTTAAAAATGACTAACATTTTCTTATAACTAATCAAAACGACCCCTTCTTGGTATGATATGAGGGGGAGATACGAAAATGTGAAAGTAAAAATTATTATTTTTGAAATTTTTTTTTTGTGAAAAATAATATCAATCATATAATTTAATTGTGACAATCCAGGTCAAATTCCGAGTTTTTTTCGAAAATTCGGTCAAGTCCCGAATCTCGAAATGCGAAAAATAAGCCGAAATAAACTGGCTCAATTGCAACAACTTGGGTAATCCACAACAACTTGGGTAATCCACAAGCCCACCACAGGCCCCCAAAAGATCATAATTTGTTGGGGCAATTAATAGTAGTACTTATGCTTATAAATTGAACTAAAGTCTCCACACTTCTCGATGTGGGACTGGGGTGTTACAAACTCCCCCATTTAAATTCCTAACCTCCTAGTCAGGCCGAAACGGATAGCCCATAGGCCCAGATCGAAACTCTCTAGCCATTGTCCTCAGGCAACTTGACTAATCAAGCTTTCGAGAGCCTGCTCTAAATACCATATGTGACAACCCGGGTCAAATCCCGAATCTTTTTCGAAAATTCGGGTCAAGTCCCGAATCTCGAATCCGAAAATAAGCCGAAAATTGCAACAACTTGGGTAATCCACAAGCCCACCACAGGCCCCCAAAAGATCATGATTTGTTGGTGCAATTAGTAGTAGTACTTATGCTTATAAACTCAACTAAAGTCTTCACACTTCTCGATGTGGGACTGGGTGTTACATTTATTTAAATAAAAAAATATTAATGATTTTTAGCATGAGATCAAATGGCTTAAAAATGTATGCAAAAAATTCAAACGACTTATATTTGAATAGTAAACTATGATT
Organism: Daucus carota subsp. sativus; assembly: GCF_001625215.2. Taxonomy (NCBI): domain Eukaryota; kingdom Viridiplantae; phylum Streptophyta; class Magnoliopsida; order Apiales; family Apiaceae; genus Daucus; species Daucus carota. Next base: position 3,394,700 of record NC_030389.2, read on the forward strand.
ACTATCTGAAGTTAAAAATTACTCTGTTCCTCTAGGTTGTTTATGTTAATTGTTTGCATGTATTTTGAGACTCGTATAAAATATAATTTCTTTATATGTTTTTCAAAAAAATTGAATAAAAATTCAAATATCAAACTTTTATTTAGGGAAAAAGAATTTAAAAATATATATTAGAGGCCATTTGGTTCACATGTAAATATCCCTCAAATATTCTTAGAAAATATGTAAGTGATCGTTTGGTTGACAGTAAGTTACTGGCTATGTTAAATGTCTGGGAACTGACCATCCATCAAGTTGTTTGATTATTATTTTTATCGAGAAATGATATTTATCATTTAATTATTATAAAAGACAATATGATTATGAAAATATATTATCTAAATAGTTAAAATACAAACAAATAATATGCATGTAATGTCCAAACATATGAATCAAACAAGTTTGTGTTACTTCCCAAGCGAAGATAGGAAGCAGAAGTTATTACAAGAAATTACTTCCATGATGATACCAAACAAATGCTAAAATTAAAATTGTTTGTTTGAGAGCATCTCCAACCATACAAAACTCTTAGGTAAAAGATGAGTTGGCATGCCAAATATAAAAAATTTAGCCAACCAGTTGAAAAAATATCACTCAAATCACGTCCATCTGTTGTCTATAATTTTAGCCAATCTCCTATGGATGGCTATATTTGTCGATCCGCTATAGGTCTGTAAGAAATCTGTAAGAAGATTACACATCATTTATTATCATATTGAACTGATATATTCTATTTTAACAATCTAAAATATTAATAACATACTATTTTTAAATTATAGCCAATCAATATAGCCAATACCATTGAAGCACAATGTCTTATAGGTTCAGCAAATTTTACATAATGTCTTACAGGTCCAATTTAGCCAACGATTATAACCAACCACGTTGGAGATGCTTGACAAAAAAAATGAAAATGTAACTTCCATGATTTTACTTCCCCCAAACTACTTGGACTTCTTATACGAATTAAAAAAGTTATGTCCCAACCAAACACATATATCAACTTCCTATTTATTGTAATTTACGTAATAAATTCAAATTATATTAGAAATATCTTCCTATTATCAACCAAGCATTTAAAAAACGGTTTTTCTATGGTGTGCCCATGGGCACATGCTAAGCGCGGAAATTTTTGTGTTTAGATCATTTTGATTGGCTCATACTCCTTAATAATGATGGACCCCCCCTGCAAATACACCAACCACACCAATCAAAATGATCTAAATGCAAAAATTTCCGCGCTTAGCATGTGCCCATGGGCACACACTAAACAAACCGTTTAAAAAATTATAATTTAAAAAAGTCTTTAAAAAGACTAACCTGAAGAATTGAGGGGAGAGGGGGAATACTACATTTAGCGATCATGAAAAAAAACTGAGCAAACGACCCCTTCTTGGCATGATTTGAGAGGTTAGAGCATTTTTAAAGACGAATGCAAAAAAGAGAAAGTAAACTTGCGAAAAAGGAAAGTAAGTGAGAGACTGAGGAGGAGGATGTCGAGAATGCCAAGCGCTTTTACTGCTTGCTTCAGCTCAAACGTTATTTGTGACAAGGGCTTTCTTGGATTTATGAGACACGGTACTCCTGCTCTTACTACTACTAGTTTTTGTTCTGTTAATACATTGCTTCGATTGCATTCACTTTGTCAATCCCCCACTTGCCCTAACCCTAATCACATACCCAATCATCTTTCGGAATTTCAACAATTACTGTTGGAGAAATCTAGAGTTGGTTTTGATAAGCCTGATGATGCTCTTCGAGTGTTCGATAAAATGCTCCGTATGAAACCTCTGCCTAGTGTTGTCGACTTTACTCAACTCTTGGCCGCCCTTGTCAAGATGAAACATTACTCCGTGGCTGTCTCCGTCTTTTCAAAGATGTGCTCTTTTAGCATTCCTGTTAATATAATTACTTATAGTATTGTAATCAACTGTTGTTGCCATTTGAAACGCGTTGATTATGGCTTTACGTTGTTGGCTGCCATCTTTAAACGTGGTTTTGTCCCGGATGTTGTTACCTACACAACTCTTCTTAGGGGACTCATTTCCCAGGACAAGTTTCTCGAGGCTGAGCTTATGTTCAAGAACCTTCTCAAGTACAATCAGATTCAGCCTGATGCAGCTATCTTTAACACCATTATTAATGGCCAGTGCAAAACCGGCAACACTTCCCAGGCTATGATGTTGCTTAGATACATGGAGAAGAAAGGTTGTATGCCGAACGTAGTAAATTACAACACTGTTATTGATAGTTTGTCCAAAGACAGATTAGTTGATGACGCTTTGGGTCTTCTTGCCGAAATGAGTGACAAAGGCATTCAACCAGATGTTGTAACCTATAGCTCGTTAATTCAAGGTCTGTGCAACCTTAACCGATGGGATGATATAACACAAATGTTAAATGATATGGACAGACACAAAATTTCTCCAGATAAGCATACTTATAATATATTGATTGATGCACATGCCAGAGATGGAAAGGTCAAAGATGCTGAATATCTGATAGAGTTAATGATTCGAAGAGGACAAAATCCTGACATAGTCACATATAGCACGCTAATGGATGGATACTGCTTGAGGGGAGAATTCGATAAAGCGTTACTGGTGCTCAGGATCATGAGAAATAAGGGAATTTTCCCCAATGCTCAAACCTATACCATATTGATCAATGGTTACTGTAAGAAGATGAAACTAGACACAGCAATACATCTCCTAGAAGAAATGACCCTGAAAGGTTTAACACCTACAGTTGAAACGTACAGTACTCTTTTGGATGGGTTATTTCGTGCGCGTAGGCTTAAGGAAGCACATAACTTTTATAAAAATATGTTAAACAAAGGTGTTAGACTGAATATAGTGACATGCGGGATCTTGTTGTATGGACTTTGCTGGAATGGACTTGTTGCTGAAGCAATGACCATGTTTCACAAGATGGAGTCATGCGGCTTAGTTCCTGATATACACATTTATAGTATTCTGATTCATGGATTTTTCAAGGACGGCAAGGTTGACGAGGCAAGAAACCTTTTTCATAATCTTCGTTTGAAGGGTTTATGGCCTGATGTCATATCATACAACATTATGATCCAAGGATTCTGTAAAGAGGGGTTGCTGGAAGAAGCATATAAAATACTTCTGGAAATGGAAGAAAACAATTGCTTGCCTGATGAAGTTACATACAACACTCTTATCCGTGGATGCTTTAAGAATAAGATGTATGATGGAGCTTGTGTGCTTATAGATGAGATGTGTGCTCATGGTTTCAAAGCAGATGCCTCTACCACCTCCATGCTATTTGATTTGTTGCAATCGAAGGAGCAGGACCCCGCACTCCTTGCTATGCAGAAGAAGTTCATGCCTTGAGTACATCAATGATAGAGTTTATTAAGGTACAAAATACTTTTAAATTGCCAGAACTTTGTAATAGTTTGCTACAAAATTTTAAATCAGTGGCAGTTGTGATATTGGATTCGATAAAATATTTAATTTCGTTAAATATGTACTGGGGAAATGGTGGCCTTGTTGTATTTGCATCATTTTACATTTTGAGAAGTATGATAAAGCATGCATTTTTCTTCGACAAAATGCTAGAAGCTGGGTTCTCAATGGATGCATACGACCAGTATATTACGTGACCTACTTTGAAAAAATTAGCAGGGCCCTTCTACTCTTGCTTTGTGTAAAAACTTTGTCATGGGTACTGCAATCTGATGATGCACACTCTTCCGCATTATAATTTACTTGTAAGTTTGTCTTCTACATGTATGGGTTACATGTAGTTGCATATAGGTGTCCTGAGTGCAGCAAATGTGAAGTACACCAACATTTCCATTTATTTTGTTGATATATTAGTATAAACCTATCTGCAGCTAATAAGTATAAACCTATCTGCAGCTATTGTTTTAAAATATAAACCCATTCTGGAGACAATGAGAAAGGCTGTCACTACATCCTCAATGTCTTACTCTTTACACCTTTTCCAATTTATTCACTTTCTCATTTCTTCACTACCTGATCCTAGTCCCAGTATTCAATCCCCATATATTCCTTCTACATCTATACCTCATTTGCAGCTTCAGCCGTTACTTCATTAGGAATATGAGGTTTGTTTTGATTAACTATTCCTGTGTGATTGATTTCAATCAACTGTTATCCGCCATCGTAAAAACATAACAATACACTGTTGCTGTTTCTTTTTACTGATACTTGTACTTTCTCCATTCCAGTTGATCTATATACCATTAATATCGTCATTAATTATTGTTGTCAATTGAATAGAGTTTATTATGCTTTTTCATGAGCGTCTTCTTTTGCCAAATGTTGTTACCTACACCATTTTCTACAGGGGGTTATCTCTCATGACAAACCTCTGGAGGTTGAGCACTGGTTTGAGAAGCTCAGCACAATCAGACTAATTAAACCTGGTGTTGTTCCATTATTGATAGTGTTGCAACAAACCTATCAATATGGACCTTCCACTCTTGCAAGTTTAATAAATATCATCTCAACGTCTTATTTTTGTTTTGGGCTAGTAACAAGCGCTTGTAAGTTGGCAAAGTACCAGAGTGCCCACCCCAGGAGCTTCCATGATTTAATTGTCACAATTTTATCTTTGACTGATACATGGGTTGTGTTAGGCTGCCCATTAGCATTTTCAGCTATGATCCCGAATGCCCCTATACTCCTGCTTCATCTATACCTCTTTAGCAACTTCAACAGTTACTTTATAAGCTATTCACCTTACTTGAATCAAGAGAGCAGGATCCCGGCGCTCCTTGAATCAGTTTCACTGTTTCTAAATCGGATCAGGGTGTTTATATATTAGTGGTACTCTTTTTTTTTTTTCACATCGATGCATATATAAAATGCATCATATTTAACCTCTGGTTCTTTTGTCATCTCTAATTGAATATTAGTGACCTTGGTCAGAATCAAAGAGTGTTCCATTTGCCTGTCCCTCTGTTGTGATATGTGTGTTTTCTCCATTACCGTTGATTTGTTTACATTTAGTATTGCATTAATGTGATAATGAGTTAATGTGATATCCCTGAAAGGTTTAACACCTACTGTTGACGAGGCTAGAAACCTTTTTCATAGTCTTCCTTTGAAGGGTTTACGCCCTACATTTATATCCTACAACTTTATGATCAAATAATTGCTGGAAGAAGCATATAAAATGCTTTTGGAAATTAAAGAAAATAATTGCTTGCCTAATGAAGTTACACACAACACTCTTATCCGCGGCTGCTTTAAGAATAAGATGTATGATAGAAGTTGTGTGCTTATAGATGGACGTGTGCTCATTGTTTTTCTGCAGATGCCTCTACCACCTCCATGCTATTCAATTTGCTGCAATCATAAGAGCAGGAACCCGGTCTCCTTGCCTTGCACAAGAAGTTCATGCCTTGACTTCATCAAGGAAAGAGTTTTGTAAGCTACAAAGTACTTCTAAATCGCGACAACTTTGTAATAGTTTGATACGAAATTTGAAGTAAACCTTTTGCCCTTATCTTCAGTGCTGTTATATAGAAACCTCTTAAACCCTCATGCTTAACACTTCACCTAAACATAAAGTCTAACATATCCGTGCTTTTAATATCCTGCGACTCTGCCAGACTGACCATGTATCAATGCTAGAATCCAACATTATGAAAATTGTTATGACTCGGTGATTCAGTAAAGCCTTAAAGTGAAGACATATATTACTCTGAATATTGTTGACATGAGGTATGAAAAATTGTGATTCTACAACTGTTCATTTTGACTAGGATTCTAATTAGTGGACCTGGAGTTCATGCATCAGCAACACAACTCTCTTACAATACAAAAATTGCATCCTCTGCACAATTAAGTCATATCACAAAATTTCGGAAAATTTTGTCATTGTCGGAAAGTCTCTATATGATTGTGTGTGCTCAACAATAAAAGGTCCGTCCCTGACATTCATACATATGCTACTAATAATCGATTGTTCTAGACCAACACCCAAAAACGAGAGTCTGAAATGTCTGATATTCTGACCCCTGTTCATTTCCGCTACTATCATGGATATATATTATTTGGGGGAACCCCATGACAATTTCTGGACTAATTCACAGGAAAATATGAACGTTGTATATGCAATGACAGGAAAGAAGAGCAGGGAAGCTCCAAAAGACAGCATCCGACGCGATATGGTGAAAACTAAAATCTGACTAAACAGGACTTGAACAAGAATAGTTTTCCATGATCTAGAATATCGAATACCTGATTTGATTTTTAACAATTGAACATGATATGCTACGTTGCTCACCCCTAAGAAATATGAGTATAAAAATATTTAAAAATATGAGTTTGTACAAAGCTAAAAAAAATAATTACACAACTGATTAAACTAAATATTTCATGTTTTTATGAACTTCACGGGGCCAAACTCATATCTACTCTCCCTTTGCTATTTGAAATTCCATAAAATCATTTTGAGATCTGGTTTATAATAATTACATGAAAAATCATTAAAAATCATTAAAAGTCTTATCAAGTGTTTGTTTATATAGCATTCTTATTTAATAGTATTATAAGCAACCTATTCTAATTCAAAACACCCGAAATTTCTCTTTAATAAATCCTGGTTCTGATAGGAATAAAATGAATTTGAGATTATATAAGAAATTTATGATTGCTCAGTAAGTGTACTAGTGCAATTAAGTACATTAAACAAAAATTGATCATTGGTAATATAATGCTGTTAAGTGTAATAGATGCACCTGAATTTGTTTGGGTATATTGGTGAAAGTCTCAAGTATTCAACATATCACTGTTCTGATTCGTTTGCACCAATTTGCATAGGCCAATCCTACAAGCAAACTTGCTTAATTTCGTAATCTGGGTGCTGCATGTAAATTTGTAAATACAGCAATCAGCATTACATGCCTAACAAGAAGCTGGTACTCTACTTTTGTATCCAACCTACATCTTATCGGAGTTTAACCCTGACCCAAATGATAACAAGATGTAAGAAGAATATGGAAAACACAATGGGCTCAAAGATGCCATTATTGAAAACATGGACTGAAGTGAGCATAATAGAGTTGGATTTTCTTTTGGAACATATGTGTTTCTTTTGTGCAGTATAGGCCGTTTGAACTATTTAGTAACACTTGCACGCCAGATGTTTCAGTTGATTTTGGATTACTTGATAATACTCTTTGTCGACTGTTGTAGGATGCCATGGAATATGCCGAGGGTGAGGCAATTGGAAAAGAGTTTGAATGAATTAATTAGTCTAAAAGTTTTACAGATTAATGTATGACGACAGGCAGTTATATTCAGAATGGCTCTGATATCTCCTCTGAAGAAAATTTGATGGCAGAACTTGAGGATGCATTGTCGGAGCAGCGACCAAATTATACGTTGGGCGCTGGACTGACAAAACAAAGGGAATAACGAATACAGAGAAACATACAGCATTGTAGAATTGAACTTGAAGGTTACTTTCCCACCTCAGAAGAGAAATTTAAGCATTCTACTTTCTAGATTGATTTTGTTTATGAAGTAAGATTACTACTGCATCTTCACAAGTTCCTTTCTTTTGCAATTTGTTGTTTTTGCAAATATGTGAGTAAATAAATAGAAATAAATATGTGGGTATGGGCTGGAGTTTACCATTTTTTTCGTTTCCTTAATGTATTTTTCTAATGGTGAAAACAAGAGACAACAAAAGGAATAGGATGGGGTTGTTACGTCAGGGTAGTTTTTCTTAATTAATTTACACCATTATGTAGTGTATATCCAAATATCTGTTTATTGTTTCTGCAGAGAGTCTACATGGTTGGTCCTCTGAAATATACATAAGAGTGCTAGTATAATCTACATGGGTATTTGGTTCAAACTTATATTAGATGAATTTTAGCAAATTTAATATAATGCCTCGATTTCCTTTTTCTATTCATGACTCATTTTATCTTAATAATGGTCAGGGAGCTTTGTTCAGTTAGTAGCCCAACAACCTAGCTAGACATGTTATTCAGCAAAGCTTGGTCGTAGTATTCCAAGATTTAGCTTGCTAGTTTATAAATAAGGACCAAATATATCAACAGAAACTGGACGTGACATTGCCTTGTCGGTCTGATCCAAGGCTAGGCTGAAGGCGACAGAAGAACTACCCACGACAGGGAGCTAATGTGTTTTCTAGTATCTAACCAAAGGTTTCCCTTTGGTTAGATAGTTTTCTTTCTGTTTTCTTTTATGTTATTTACTATTTCATCTCTTATATACTGTTAAATATATTGATGTTTAGATCTCAATAATCTTAAGTGATGCTCGATTAGTAATTTAAGCTTTCTTGTCTCTATGTTGTTTCAGAAATGAGGTGGTGTTAGTGTGGATTGCAGCTTGGGACGTTCTATTTCAGATATTAAGTGTTATTGTTTAAACTTCCGGGGACATTTCCATGTCTTTCGGTTAGATAATAAGCTTTTTGAATGAAAAAAACTCCTCGGAGTATTGGCGTATCTCGATGTGAGCAAGTGTTTCTTTAGTCAAAAAAAAAAAAAAGCTCATAATACTAATGATAAAAATAAAATTTTTATAACGAGACAATATTATAACATACTCTATCAAAGTAATAATCATCTAATATTTTAAATTAACAATAAAAATCTAAGTCATTGAAATACTATATAATTGAGATGAAAATTATAAAGGTAAACCATATCAAAGGTGACAGAATTTTTTTTGGCTACGGTTATAAGGTTAGTAGTTCAATTGATATTTTTATAATAAAATAAGGTACAAGTCTTTTTACGCAATTCAATTATTACTTATACAAGGTGTGTGCAACATATACTAAAAAAGAATATGTTTATTATCTGCCACATCATGTAAAAAAGAAGAAATAAATGTAAAATAACACGGACCACACATCTTCATCAAATCATGATTTAGGATATCGTAATTCACATATCAAGGACAAGTTTTAATCAAAATCATGTTATATTAAATGAAATAATTTAATAATTTTTAACAATAAATTACAGATACTTTTAATGAGGTATAATATATTTAGAATCTAAAAGTTTCAATATTAACTTGGAATATAATTTTGAACATGTAGATAATATGGTAGTGGCCTCTATATGCTAAGGAATTTGAATATAAAAAAATCAGTTCAAATGTAGATTTTGATTCATAATTATTTTAATATATAGTATTTATTATTACTATTAATCCTACTAAGTTGCAAATATTACATTTCCATCTTCACATATTTTATCAAAAAATAAAAAGTGATAATTGCGTTCGAAATCATATGATGACACAATGATACTATGGATACTCCCTCCGTTTCTTTTTTCTTTTCCTGTTTGTGGTGTCGGTACTACAAATTACTAATTTACATCTAATCTATAAAATTAAATATAGTCATGAGTGATCTTGTTAAATTTGTATTCACGAGTACTTTAATACTGTGAAGTTTTTATATTTAATGCTACTACGAAATGAAATATATTAACGATCAAAAATGTGTGTTGACAAACATAAAAAATACAAACAGGAAAGTATTTAGAGACGGTGGGAGTATTATTTAAAACATAAACACAAACTAAAGGCTTTTATGCAGGTTATTACCTTTATCACACAAAATTAAGTAGAATTCTCACCTGTATTCGGAGTCATTTTTAAATGCGTTACCAACAATAGCAAAAGACAAGCAGCACTCCCTTTTTTTAAAGAAACAACGGAGGAGCAGAGTTTCCAAAAACAAGGGCAAGTGCAAGATGAAGACGATGATGAGAACGAAGAGGGCTTTCACTACTGGCCTCACTTCAAACACTCTTCTTCCACTCCCAAGACTAGGTACGAATAATATTACTACTAGTCCTTGTTGTCGTGTTATTGCATTGCTTCGATTGCATTCACTTTCTCAATCCCCCATTTGCCCTAACCCTAATCACATTCCCAATCATCTTACAAAACTTCAACAATTACTGTTGGAGAAATCTAGAGTTGGTTTTGATAAGCCTGATGATGCTCTTAGATTGTTTGATAAAATGCTCCGTATGAAACCTCTGCCTAGTGTCATCAACTTTACTCAACTCTTAACTGCCCTTGTCAAGATGAAACATTACTCTGTGGCTGTCTCCGTCTTTTCAAAGATGTGCTCTTTTAGCATTCCTGTTAATATAGTCACTTATAGTATTGTAATCAACAGTTGTTGCCATTTGAAACGCGTTGATTATGGCTTTGCGCTGCTGGCTGCCATCTTTAAGCGTGGTTTTGTCCCTACTATCGTTACCTACACAACTCTTGTTAGGGGACTCATATCCCAGGATAGGTTTCTTGAGGCTGAGCTTATGTTCAAGAACCTTCTCAAGTACAATGAGATTCAGCCCAATGCAGTTATTTTTAACACCATCATTGACGGCCTCTGCAAAACCGGCAACACTTCCCAGGCTATGATGTTGCTTAGATACATGGAGAAGAAAGGTTGTATGCCGAACGTAGTAAATTATAGCACTATTATTGATAGTTTGTTCAAAGACAGATTAGTTGATGATGCTTTGAGCCTTCTTGCCGAAATGAGTGACAAAGGCATTCAACCAGATGTTGTAACCTACAGCTCATTAATTCATGGTATGTGCAACCTCAGTCGGTGGGATGATATTATCCAATTGTTCAGAGATATGGACAGATACAGAATTTCTCCAAATAAGCATACTTATAATATATTGGTTGATGCACATGCCAGAGATGGAAAGGTCAAAGATGCTCAAGTTTTGATAGATTTGATGATTCGAAGAGGCCAAAGTCCTGACGTAGTCACATATAATACACTAATGGATGGATACTGCCTGCGGGGAGAATTGGATAAAGCGTTAGCAGTGCTCAAAACCATGACAAGTAAGGGGATTTTGCCTAACACTCAGACCTATAATATATTGATCAATGGTTATTGTAAGAAGATGAAAGTAGACACAGCAATACATCTCTTAGAAGAAATGCCCCTGAAAGGTTTAACACCTACAGTTAAAACATACAATACTATCTTGGACGGGTTATTTCGTATGCGTAGGCTAGATGAAGCCCATAAGTTTTATAAAAAGATGTTAAACCAAGGTGTCAAACTAGATACAGTGGCATGCGGGATCTTGTTGCATGGACTTTGCTTGAATGGACTTGTTGGTGAAGCAATGTCCATGTTTCGCAAGATGGAGTCATGTGGCTTAGTTTCTAACATACGCATTTATAATGTTCTGATTCATGGATTGTTCAAGGACGGCAAGGTTGACGAGGCAAGAAACCTCTTTCATAATCTTCGTTTGAAGGGTTTACGGCCTAATGACATATCTTACAACATTATGATCCAAGGATTCTGTCAAGAGGGGTTGCTGGAAGAAGCATATAAAATACTTTTGGAAATGGAAGAAAACAATTGCTTGCCTACTGAAGTTACATACAACACTCTTATACGCGGCTGCTTTAAGAATAAGATGTATGATGGAGCTTGTGTGCTTATAGATGAGATGTGTGCTCATGGTTTCAAAGCAGATGCCTCTACTACCTCCATGCTATTCGATTTGCTGCAATCGAAGGAGCAGGACCCCGCACTCCTTGCTATGCAGAAGAAGTTCATGCCTTGAGTACATCAATGAGAGAGTTTATTAAGGTACAAAATACTTTTAAATTGCCAGAACTTCGTTATAGTTTGTTACAAAATTTTAAATCAATAGCAATTGTGATATTGCAGTTGATCAAATATATAATTTTGTTAAATATGTACTTGGAAATGGTGGCCTTGTTGTATGTGCATAATATTACAAAATGAGAAGTATGATAAAGCATGCATTTTTCTTCGACTATATGCTAGAAGCTGGGTTCTCATTTTTACTTTGTTCACTAAATTATATATATATTGCCTAAATTTGAGTCTGGAAGCCTTACTAGCAAATGTGTTTATAAAGTGTCCTGGAAGGACTGCTGCTATCCCAGAGATGAAGGGGGACTTGGCCTAAAGAATATTCATATCTGGAATGAAGCAGCTGCCATCTTTCAGTTATGGCGTATTATTGTAAAAGCTGAATCTTTGTGGGTGCATTGGATATATCAATATGAGCTTAAGAGAAAAGGATTCTGGACTATGCAAATTCCTTCTAAATGCCCTTGGTCTTGGCGAAAAATTCTTAACAGCAGAGCTAAAGCTAGCAACTATATTCGATATATTCCTGGCACCTCATCTCAGTTTCTATTGTGGCATGACCCTTGGCTTAACAATTGTCCCCTGATCACTTTTTTTTATCATTCTTTGATCACGGCTATGGAGTCTCGATTCTTAGCTGCTCTGAACACCATTCAATCCGATGGTGCTTGGGTTCTTGGTGTAAGTGATCACATTGCTGTTCGTGAATTGAGAAACCTGTGTGATAGTATCACACCCCGTGGTATCGACAGAATTGTATGGGAGGGTGCATCTAAGGTATCTGTATCTAATATTTATGAATCCCTGTCTGATCATACCTCTGGTCCTCCTTGGTTACTGTTTGTCTAGAACAAGTTTCATATCCCTAAATATGCTTTTACAGCGTGGCTGATTATGAAAGAGCGGTTGTGGACCAGGGACCGTATGTTATCCTTTTGCATGAATATTGATCGTGGCTGCCTTCTTTGTACAGGATTCTTTGAGACTCATTCTCACTTGTACAGTGTTGCAACAAACCTATCAATATGGACCTTCACCTTCCACTCTTGCAAGTTTAATAAATATCATCTCAACGTCTTATTTTTCTTTTGGGCTAGTAACAAGCGCTTGTAAGTTGGCAAAGTACCAGAGTGCCCACCCCCAGGAGCTTCCATGATTTAATCGTCACAATTTTATCTTTGACTGATACATGGGTTGTGTTCGGCTGCCCATTAGCATTTTCAGCTATGATCCCGAATGCCCCTATACTCCTGCTTCATCTATACTTCATTAGCAACTTCAACAGTTACTTTATAAGCTATCGAACTTACTTGAATCAAGAGAGCAGGATCCCGGCGCTCCTTAAATCAGTTTTACTGTTTCTAAATCGGATCAGGGTGTTTATATATTACTGGTACTCTTTTTTTTTTTGCAATCGATGCATCATGCATATATAAAATGCATCAGATTTAACCTCTGTTTCTTTTGTCATCTTTAATTGAATATTAGTGACCTTGGTCAGAATCAAAGAGTGTTCCATTTGCCTGTCCCTCTGTTGTGATATGTGTGTGTTTTCTCCATTACCGTTGATTTGTTTACATTTAGTATTGTAGTAATGTCATAATGAGTTAATGTGATATCCCTGAAAGGTTTAACACCTACTGTTGACGAGGCTAGAAACCTTTTTCATAGTCTTCCTTTGAAGGGTTTACGCCCTACAGTCATATCCTACAACTTTATGATCAAATAATTGCTGGAAGAAGCATATAAAATGCTTTTGGAATTGAAAGAAAATAATTGCTTGCCTAGTGAAGTTACATACAACACTCTTATCTGTGGCTGCTTTAAGAATAAGATGTATGATGGAAGTTGTGTGCTTATAGATGAGACGTGTGCTCATTGTTTTTCTGCAGAAGCCTCTACCACCTCCATACTGTTCGATTTGCTGCAATCAAAAGAGCAGGAACCCGGTCTCCTTCCTTGCACAAGAAGTTCATGCCTGGACTACATCAAGGAAAGAGTTTTGTAAGCTACAAAGTACTTCTAAATCGCTACAACTTTGTAATAGTTTGCTACGAAATTTGAAATTTGAAGTAAACTTTTTGCCCTTATCTTCAGTGCTGTTTTACAGAAACCTCTTAAACCCTCATGCTTAACACTTCACCTAAACATAAAGTCTAACGTATCCGTGCTTTTATTATCCTGTGACTCTGCTTGACCATGTATTAATGTTACAATCCAACATTATGAAAATTGTTATGACTCATGATTCAGTCTTTCAGTAAAGCCTTGAAGTGAAGACATATATTACTCTGAATATTGTTGAAATGAGGTATGAAAAATTGTGATTCTGCAACTGTTCATATAAACAGAGTTGTCCACACTGTACATGTTGACTAGGATTCTAATTAGTGAACCTGGAGTTCATGTAGGGTTAAAAATGGGGCGGGTTCGGGGCGGGGACTTCATTTCCCAGCCCCGCCCCATATATATTTTTCCTGCCCCGTCCCCGCCCCATTCCCCGCGGGGATTTATTTTTAATCCCCATCCCCGCCCCATCGGGGATTTAATATAATTTCGCCCCGCCCCGCCCTGCTGCTATAATATTACACTTTAAATAATTACTTTAAAATTTAGTAATTTTTTCTTCAGAATTTAATAAAAATATACGAGACATGTATATTAAAAGCAAAAAATTAAATATAATAGAAATCAAAGAGACATGTTATACATTGTAAAATTATAGTTTTGTGTATTATAAAATAATAATATTAAATATAATAAATATATTATATTATATATGATAAATATATTATATTAAATATAATTATTTATTTATATTAAATATATGCGCGGCGGGGCGGGGAATCCCCGCGGGGATTTAACAAATACCATACTTGCCCCCATATTTTGGCGGGGCGGAAAATCATTCCCCGTCACTACCCCATTCCCCATATTAGCGGGGCGGATCTGCCCCATTCGGAGCGGGTTGGGGCGGGTTCCCCATTTTCCCCACCCCATTTTTAACCCTAAGTTCATGCATCAGCAACACAACTCTCTTACAATACAAAAATTGCATCCTCCGCACAATTAAGTCATGTCACAAAATTTCCGAAAATTTTCAAACGAGTAGACATGATTTTGTCATTGAGTTTGGGAGGGTCTCTATATGATTGTGGTGTTCTTAACAATAAAGGAATTCCAGGCACTGCTTTAGAAAAAAAAGGGTCCGGATCCCTGACATTCGGACATAAGATACTAATAATCGATTATTCTGGACCAACATCCAAAAACGAGAGTCTGAAATGTCTGATACTCTGACCCTGTTCATTGCCACTATTGTCAAGGATATATATTATTTCGGGCACCCCATGACCATTTCTGGACTAATTCACAGGAAAATGTGAATGTTGTGTATGCAATGACAGGAGACAAAAAACAGCTTGGTAGCTCTTTTTGCCTTGGTGAAATCATGGCCCAGTGTCACTTCTCTGCTTGTTACCATGCCTCTTTTTACCTATAACTAAACAACTCGAATAATAACTCTTCAAGTTTCTGGATATTTACCTCGAAAAAAATCATGATCTTCATGATTAGTGATATCCATTTTCCGACAGTATCTTAGTTGGAGTTTTTGTAGGCATCCGTGCTTGCCTTATCCTGCGAGACCACGAACCAATGCTGCCATCCAACATTATGATAAATTTGTTATGACTCGTGAGTCTGTGACCATGAAGATGACAGAGTAAGCCAATAACATAAAGCCTTGAAGTGAAACTGTGAAACTATTTGATACCATATACAGACATCAAGTCTGAGTAATCTTGAAATCAGATACGAAACATGGTGATTCTGCATCTTTTCAGAGAAACAGAGGCATGGATCATGGTGAAAGACACCCTTGTGTCCACACTGTAAATGTTGACTAACCAAGATTCTTAATCAGTGAAACTGGAGTTTATGCATCACTGTTTTTGTCACTTTCTTACCAACATAGAGCAACACATGTTTCGGTGTCATCGGGTACACAGGATCCAGTACACAAGATCCCCGTATGTTATCTTACATGCAAGCATGATCTTGTTACTTATAAGTGGTGACAAACATTAAGGTACAAAAATATCATTTTCATCTTCATTATAAAATTCTTGTAAAACAAGATTCATTTTAATTATCAAGTAGGTTTGGCACATTATGTTCCGGTTTTTGCCCAAGTGCAAATCCACTTTTTCAGGTCCTATTGATTAGGACAGTTTAGATATCAAACACACACCAGCGTATTATAGAGCAACACATGTCTCGGTGGCAAGATTTCTTTTCATAATTTCTTCCTTTCTACAACGTGATTCTATATTTCTATATTATATTTCTATATTTCTCACTCACCGATCAAACCCTAATCACTACTCTACGCTCTTATCCCTCTCTCTCGTTCAATACTCTACACTCTTCTTGTGATATCTCCCATCTACGTATTGATGTTTGTGATCTCTTGAGAATTTTGGCACTTTGTGAAACAAGGCGTAACAAGTGCGTTTTAATTTATGAAAATCGATCATAAACTTCTTGCGACACATGGGTGTTGGATTCATTTAACAGACGGAGTCCATTCTCAAGTAATCATTTTCGGCGAAGCATTCAAATCATTCAATTTGACGGAAGACTTTGCAACACACGTAAGTCTCGAGTAACAAAATCACGGACGAAGGTAAATCCCATGTGAAAAAAGCCATGGGTTAAGGTAATACGTTTATATTATATCACACACTATTTTACTTATTGTGCACTAAGCTGGGGTCTTCACGGAAACAACCTCTCTACTTTAAGGTCAAGGGCAGGGTTGCGTACATTTTACCTCCGCAGACCATGCTTTAAGCGGGAATACTGAGTACGTATGGTACGGTACATGTCTCGATGGCATCTAAAAATAAAAATGATTTATAAATAAATTATGTCATGAGGTTAATTTCTATCATAAAAAATGTAAAAAATAATATATTGAATGCTTTAAATCAAATAACTTATTTTTGACTTTAAGCCGACCTACTTATTACACAAATATATATATATATATTGATTTAAAAGCAAATATAAGTTAAAAGCTAAATTTTAAACCTAGAGGAACAGACTCCTTGTCACTAAAAAATGGCGACAAACATTTAGGAACAAAAATCTCATTTTTCATCTTCACCGTAAAATTCTTGTAAATCAAGATCAATTTTAATCATCAAATAGATTTGCCACATCAACAAAAATCTCATTATTCATCTTCACTGTAAAATTCATATAAACCAAGATCGATTTTAATTATCAAATAAATTTGGCACGTCATGTTTCGGCAGTTCGGCTTTTGTCCCAAGTGAAAACCACTCTTTCAGGTCCTATTGACTAGCAGGCAGAAGCCCGTAAACTTATAAGTTATAACTTATACTCCCTACGTCCGTCCATCCCATTTCTTTACACTTTCCTTTTTGGGATGTCCCATTCAATTCTTTACATTTCAAAATTTACCCAAAATAGTCAATGGTCTAATCACTTCTTCACTTTTATTTCCTTTTCACACTACTTTTACTCCATTATCTTCTTTTTATACATTAAAAATCAATTGGTCCCACCACTTCACCTACTTTTCTTTCTCTTTTCCACTACTTTATACATATTTCTTAATCTCCGTGCCCAACCCAAACGATAAGAAATGGGAGGGACGGAGGGAGTAGTTTATTATGATTTAATATGAACTAAAACCCGTTTGATTATATGATTTATGACTTGACATGAATCATGACTTTAACATGATTTATAATTTGTTTTGACTGAACTTATGTCTTATGATTTAAAATGACTTTTGTGATAATCAGAGAGTTTAAAATGTTTGTTTAAATAATATTGATTTATCAATAATTTATGAGTTATTAAAAAAATAATGATAAAAATAAAAGTGAAATATTCAAACTTATGACTTATGAGTAATATATATCAAAAAAATATTTTTTTTAAAAATTAAGTAACTAAACATACATTTTCTAAATTAAGTCGGTTAAAAGTTAAAAATATGTCGAAAATGATTTAAATTTCATGTTTTAAGCCGAGTCAAAAAGGCTCTTGATGTGATAAACTGAGAGTTTAAAATATTTGTTTGGATAATTTGCAATGACTCATGAGTTATTAAAAATATAATAACAAAAAACGGTGATATATGGGTAACTTATGTCTTAAGGTTAAATTTTATCAGGAAAAAAGTTCTAAAAATTAATTCACTATAACAAAAATCTCAAACTAACTTCTGACTTTTAAGTTTTTGGCATTTTTCTAATTTTAAACCGACTTCTGACATATTACACAAATAAACATTATAGTCAAATATGACTTAAAATCTAGACGTCGAGACTAAAACTATAAATGTTAGTTTATAGTGAATTGTATATTATACAATTTATAAGATACAAAATACCATACAAAGTCCTAAATAGAAACCAATGCGATTAAGTAGAATGATGCGAATTTTGGGACTGGAGATGAACTCCGAAATGGGTCTAAACGGGGTGTAAGTGGGGCCTAATAGAGCCAGGTCGGGGATTAGTGGTCTATGTCAAATGAAATTATATTATATACATATATGTTTTTTATAATTATGTTATAAATATTTGTTAAATCTCTTCAAATAATACTTAATTATTATTTTATCAATATCACATTACTATTATATCAAATTTGTATGAAATGATTATATTATTATAATATGTCTCTTTGTAGTTAGTACTCATATTTATTATCATATTTACACTTTTGTTTGTGTTTTTTAGTAGTTGTTGTAGTTTTGAAATGATAAATATCATATATATTCAGTACAAGAAAAGATTTTAATTATTGTATATTTAAATTTTATTTCAAACTTCAACTAAAAATATTTCTTCTTAAGCATACAAACCGCACAAACCGCACCGCACCACACCGCATTTTTGTGGTGCGGTTTACGCGGTTTTTATGCTAGCGTGGTGCGGTTGTGGTTTGAGTTTTCAACCAAACCGCATGCGCGGTTTGGTTCGCGGTTTTAACGAAAAACCGCACCGCCCGCACCGCGATCACCCCTAGTCCATGAGGTCAAGGTTTGGCTCTTAAGATTGTTTGGAGCCTGTCCAGGGCGTATGAGGAGCCTTGGTGAGGTCCTAGCGGGCCCGGAGTAGATTGAGTGGGGGTGAGGGTGGGTCCTAGGTGGGTGAGGTCATAGTTCCTCTTGGTTCTCATTTTAGTTTTTATTTTAGTGGTTTCTATTTAAGTAATTGTATGTGTATAATGTATATATATATATATTAAAAATAGTTTAATAATTTATTTTTTAAATTTTCTTAAATAAAAATCAAAAAGTTAAGTATTTATTAAAAAGTTTAAAATAATTTCTTAAAATAATAAATTATATAATTATTAGAATACATCTCAAGATCTCAAACCATAAAATGAACTGAGGAAGTGTATAACTAACCAGCTCAGTCTATTTGGCTAAGATAAGAAATAGAATAGAAAATGATCACGGAGTATATATTCACTTTATAATTAGTCAATATATAATTAATATATAATATTTTTAGAATTTCGACTAACTAGAGAGTGATATTTTTTATACAAATTTTTCTAATGAGCGACTCATTTAAGTCTAAGTTTATGTTTAATGATGATTTTGAGACAATTTAAATAAGTGATTGATATTTTTGATATTTTAAATTATCTCAATATCTCTTGAATTATTTGTGAGATCTATTCAACTCGAAAGCAATAAAAGCACATATCAAATAGTAAAACTTTTTAGTTATGCTGTACACATCTGTAAATATCTGCATATTTTCCGGAGATATTATTCCTTTGTATAATCGATATAAAAAAAATAGTAATATATAGATGAACTATTGAGTAAAAAAATAGTCATGCTAGTCAGAAGGATTTTGGATGTATTTGATATTTATTCTTGGATTGACATGCTCAATTAACCTTGATTTTTTCCAAGTCTGGTACATTTGGATGCATTCTATTTTTCTTAAATCTAATTAATTAATACCTAATTTCGTACTTTAAATTTTGTTAAATGCTGCTGTATCCACCAGATTTTTCTCCCCTGTCAAATTAATAATTGTATAATTTCCTTTTGGAAATAAATTTTTAAGTGCCTCCTTCTATAGAGTGCATTAATGTGTTTAATTATATAAATAAGAAATAATATCATGTATTCAAATTTGTTCTCAAATTTTATCATGAAAACAAATGTAAAAAGAATCAGATGTTAATTTAATTAATATGATGAAAATCATATTTAGCAAGAACAGTTTATATGTGAAATAGTACAAACAATTATTCAACATTTTTGTGAAAAAAACAAATAATATTTTATAATATTTACATGTGATCAATTTTTTAAAAATCTCAAAATGCTAGGAATACCATCCCAACCTAAGTTAAGAGAGGGATCACTCAATGCTGGTAATCATGTCGTAACAATAACAATAATATAGTCACCGATTCTCACCCTTAAATATGTTGTCGCAGACCCGGGCCCACTTAAATAATATAAATATATAATCAATCTAAGTTATTTTTGTCATGAGTTAAAATCTCACTGTATAAATTTGAAATTCTCGAAAACAGATTTGGGTCCTCACATTTTCAATAATTAATATATATCTTGTGGATCCAAAATTAAGAATATAGCTTATAACCCGTGCGAAGCACGAACAGTTATATAATTCGTAATTTATTATTTAAATTTTAACATCATATTAGTAATATTTTAGTATTAATGAGTTCAATTTTAATTAAATTATATTAATCAACTGATTATAAGTGTTACTCCATGATTAATGTTTGTATTAAAATAGAATATGATGGAGTTAAAAAAAGTTATATGAAGGTTTTGTTAAAAAAGATATTCAAAATTGAAAATTGAAAATTTTATTTTTAACATCGTTATAATTTTTTGTAAGATATTATATGATAATATATTTTCATGAGTGTTTTTAGTATTTAAAGCTATTTTAATTTTTTTATAAGATATTATATGATAATGTATTATCACGAGTGTTTTTATTATTTAAAACTATTTAACAATGTAAGAGTAATAGACCTCCACATGTTGTAGAGTTGTAGTTTCAGTTGTATGAGTTATAGTTTCAGAGAGTACCGAACCAAAAAATATAACAAAAAGTTGGACCGCAAATTATACCATATTGACCTATTATATTATAGCATGATTTTGGATTTAAAAAATCGAATGTTTGTAAAATAGAGTCAAGTTGTTGGATCAAGCATTCTTGTTAAGTATTTAATAAAATGATCCCTCTGTTTCTCTCCCCACGGGACTAAATCCCTCACTACATGTTACATTATATATAGCTTGTGCTATTCAAACACTAAAGTACAATAAGCTCTAGGATCATGTTCAACAACATAAAAGACAGCCCAAGTAGAGATTTTTGAAACTGCAATCTAAATCTGTGAATATTTGTAAGTACATTAAATTTTTTGAGGTTAGTGGTTGGTAAATTTATCTATAAGCATACAGAGTCTAAATATGTACCATGCATTGATTAGTCTAGTAATTAAGTTGATAATTGATATATTTAATATGATATCTGAAATTTTATGCATTTAAGTTGATTTAAGTACTGGTGTTGGTAGATATTCTTGTGTGTGACATTGGTCTTATAAGTAAAATCTTGCAGATTTGCATGGCTATGTTTTCTGGCAGGACTGCAGAGGTGCAGAGAGGCGAAATGAGGCCGAATGGGGCAGGCAGAGATGTCGAAGTTGCGGAGAATGGGGGAGGATTTGGGAGTGTGGATGGGGCTTATTTGACATGGGAGGAGCTTTCAGTGACAGTTTCAGGTGGGAAGAATGGACCGAAATCGATACTGCAAGATCTTACTGGTTATGCTAGACCTGGTGAACTTTTGGCTATCATGGGTCCTTCTGGTTGTGGCAAATCTACTCTTCTTGATGCATTGGCTGGTAAATTTACTGCATTTTTTGTTTAGCTTAATTTTTTATTTTATTTTTGGGGGAAGGGGTTTAGTGTTAGTTCTATCTGAATTTCGGAACTATTTGATGAATGTTCAAGATGCAAACTTTTTGCATTATTGGGTGATCTTGATTCTGTATGTTATTTGTGTAAAGTTGTTCAATTGTGATTGATTCTGCAATTTTGTTGGTTTGGGATTCTAAATTTTATCTCTATGTGATGCATATATTCAATTGCATGTAATCCAAATTCTGCAGGGGTTATCCCAAGGTTGACTACTTTTTTCATCTTCAAAATCTATGGGTTTTTTTTTCTTAGTTTCCCCTTGGTTGATATTTTCTGCAGGGCTGTCCTTTTTTGTTCACTGGAAAAATAATTTTTATAATCTTAATTTCTTCTACAGAAACTGTAGCTTCTAAGTCTTTGTTATTAATGTTATTCTATTTCCTACTTCGGAAAATTTAAATAAAAATAAAATGTGCAAAACTGCAGGGAGGTTGGCATCAAACACTAGGCAGACTGGAGATGTTCTAATTAATGGCCGAAAACAACAGCTTACATATGGAACATCGGTAAGAAACACCTCTCCCCCAACTAGGATATCATCAGAAAATGTTAAGTGGCACTTTAAGTTTGTTTAATTGTCTGTCTGAATATAACAAAATAATTGTGCATAATGATCCTGTAATTCATATACATGGTTTCCAAATCAGGCCTATTTGACTCAAGAGGATGTTCTAACATGTACACTGACGGTTAGAGAAGCTGTGTACTACTCGGCTATGCTGCAGTTGCCTAACGCGATGTCTAGGGCTGAGAAAATGGACAGGGCAGAGAAGACCATTCGTGAAATGGGCTTACAAGATTCAGTGAACACAAGAATAGGAGGATATGGAAACAAAAGCCTCAGCGGGGGACAAAAAAAGAGAGTTAGTATTTGCATTGAACTTTTAACGCGACCAAAACTTTTATATCTTGATGAGCCAACGAGTGGACTTGACAGCGCAGCATCATTTTATGTCATGAGCCAAATTGTTAAACTTGCCCGGCAGTATGAGATGACTGTTCTGGCATCTATTCATCAACCTAGCAGTGAAGTCTTTGCACTCTTCCACAATCTATGCCTTCTTTCTTTGGGAAGAATGATATACTTCGGACCCTCCAATGTATCAAATCAGGTTATTGCAAAAGCTATAAAACAGAATGCAAAAACACTGTCATATATGTGATCTGATTTTGACTCTCATTCATTTCTTTTTGTTGTAGTAGTTTTTTGCTACCAATGGTTTTCCAACTCCAGAGTTGCAGAACCCTGCTGATCATTTTCTTAGAACTATAAACAATGATTTTGATCAGGTATACTCTTGTAATAAGTATTTTTTGTTTCCTGTAAACACTATCTTGACTCTTGTAGTTATTGTACAATTATGATCCAAACTAAACCATATATTACTGTCAGGATATTGAGCAAGGTCTTCCCGGTAAGTTGACTACAGAACAAGTAACTAATGTGCTCGTCGGAGCTTACAAGTCATCTGATACTTGCAAAGAAATTCAAAGAACTATAGCCGAGATCATGACACAGGTAGGCCCCTAAACAATTCCCACCCAAAATCAAGTTAGAGTGAGCTCAATAATGCAATCATTTAGAAAATTAAAGGGATCGCGTAGGAAGGGAAAAGATATCTACTGCATTATATAAAATTGACACATTTTATATAAATCATTTTGCTTTTGTAGGAAAGAGGGGTGATTGAGAGGAAGGGCAGTCAAGCTAGCTTTATCACGCAATGTATGGTCCTTACACAAAGATCATTTGTGAACATGTATCGTGACAAAGGTTACTACTGGTTGCGCTTTTTTGTATATATTGCTTTGGCTATAGGAATCGGCACCCTCTTTTATGATATCGGTTCAGGTTATGAATCAATTCATGTAAGTGAATGGCTCTGAATTCTGCATGATGTTTTAATACGAGTTTGCTTCGGTGATTCTTATATTAAGATGAGTGTTTTATGTTTCAGTCTAGAGGTTCAATGCTCATGTATGTAGCTTCATTCTTGACAATAATGGCTATTGGAGGATTCCCTTCATTTGTAGAGGAAATGAAGGTTGGTTAAGCACTGTGTCATCAGTTTAGTTGCCTTTTAATTTGTAGATTATGTCAGATGATTAAATAAGAAACATTTTGTAGGTATTTGCTCGTGAAAGATTGAATGGACATTATGGGGCTGGACCATTTGTCATAGCCAATACACTTTCTTCAGCACCATTCTTATTTTTCATATCTTTGATTCCCGGTGGAATCATATACTATCTAGTGGGACTTCAACGTGGAAACAAACAGTTTGTATACTTCCTATCGATACTCGTGACTTGTATGATGCTGGTTGAGAGCCTTATGATGGTTGTGGCGACAATGGTTCCAAATTATCTGATGGGATTGACTACAGGTGCTGGGATTCAAGGGATAATGATGCTAAGTGGAGGGTTCTTTCAATTGCCTAATGATCTTCCAAATTTCTTATGGAGATACCCTTTATACTACATATCTTTCCACAAATATGCATATCAGGGGCTGTACAAAAATGAGTTTGAAGGCCTTAAATTTCCTAGCAGTCCATCTGAAGGAGCTCCTCTGATCGACGGTGCAACAATTTTGAAAAATATATGGCAAGTAGAAACAGGTTATTCTAAGTGGATCAACGTTGTCATATTACTGGCGATGGTTCCTACTTACAGAATATTGTTCTTTTTCACGATCAAGATAGCCGAAAGAATAAAGCCTGTGGTCAGAGTGTTCATGTCTGATTCTCCTCACTCGGATGAAGAAACAGGGAAGCAATAGATTTGTACTCAACATCTGCGAAGACTGTAAGTTGGAGGGCTTTACAACCTTCATGTATGTTTAGATTTCAATCATGTAACTGGCAACTGTGCATATGTTTTTATATTTATTGCTCAATTATATCATCCACAAGTCACAGATCACGACATTAGTAGTGATCTTCAGACTACTTCATGTCATGCTGAAAATTGTCGATTTGAATGGTTGATCCCAGTGTCATGTTTTAGTCCAGACCAGTAGTAATCTAGTTTTACCCTGTATAATATTTTGTTTTAGTGCTTGTTTATCAGCCTGCAACTATTTTTAACACCAGACCATATCATTTGATCCTTGGGGGATGGTAATAATTTATCGAGCTTATTATGTGAAAATAATGACTTAACTCTGGGACAAACAAGGTAAGATCACCGATTTTTTTTTTCTACCCGAATAATGAGTCTGTTGCTTTCGTTTTCCATTATCACACATTGCTGGTCCTCTTCATAACAGATACAGTTATCCACACTGATTTATGAATTGTTTGCTTAATAACAATAATATCATTATCAATTACTGAAGTTCTGGTCCATATTATAGCAGACAAGTCAATCACATGTTTCAACTTGTTGAGATGCTGGTCCAAATTTCTGCTAATTAGCTTTTAAAATACTTATCTATCTCGGCTAGTGGTTGTTCATGGGATTCTCTCACAGTATGTATTGGTCTCACTAGCTCAAGGTACATAGGAAGATCGAACTCGCCTTATAGAAGGTCTCATGATTTACCATCACTTCGCCTAAAAAAAGGTCACATAATTTATCAACACTTGGCAGAATCACGATTATAAAAATCCCAGAAAAAAAATATTAGCAGGGCTGCATCCTCTCCAGCCCCTCCTGGTTAAGGTCACCCCACTGCTTTGTAGTTATTTCTCTCTGTTGTATAAAATTTAAAAGAACAGAATTGTGAACCATTGTCTGAGGGTGTCGCGATAGCCTAATGATAAAGATTTATCCACTGTTGTTCCCAGGTCTTGGTTTCGATGACAGTACTTAGTTCTTGAAACCATGGAGAAAGAAGTTTGAGTTGTAAATATTGTTGTTGTCTGTTGTCATAATGTTTTGTTACCAGAACCTCAATATGAAAAAATCGCAACATGGTTAAAATCTTAAAATTGTTCTGTTTTACAGAATAACGGTTCATTTATAGGAAATCGCAGGAGGTTCTGGATGTATTTGACTCAGCACTGAAAACAGAAGCGTCACTCTAGTAACAACTTGGCCAATACAAACAGATTGGCCAACTAATCACATTAATTGTTCTGGGACTGGAAGCAGGAAGAACCAGCCTCTCACACAATTACAAAAAATCATTATGTGTGGTCACTGATGATAGATACTCATATGGGCTAGAATTATTGCGTTTAGAATCTTCTCGGTTTATTCGTGTATATAAGCTCAGCTGCTCATGGATGATGAACAGAAGTCTTAAGCTAAACACTGGAATGGGCTCGACGACAGAAGCTCACGATAAGCCTCATGTCTTGTGCATTCCATATCCTGCACAAGGTCACATTAATCCAATGCTACAAGTAGCCAAACTTCTTCACCACAAAGGCTTTCATATTTCATTTGTGTACACAGACTTTAACCACAATCGCCTGATCAAATCTAAGGGGCAGCAGGCCCTCGATGGCTTGTCAGACTTCCGGTTTTACTCAATCCCTGATGGCCTAGCCCCCTCAGACCCGGATGCAACTCAAGATATTGCTACTCTGTGCAAGTACACTCCAGTTACCTGCTTAGCTCCTTTTAGCAATCTTATATCCAAACTCAACGACTCTTTGGATCTCGGGGTACCACCTCTGACTTGTATTGTTTCTGATGCAACCATGTCCTTCACACTGAAAGCTGCTGAAAAGTTTGGTATTCCTGAGATTCTGCTCTGGACCGCAAGCACTTGCGGCCTCATAGCATATATGCAGTACCACCAACTCGTCGAGAGAGGCTATACACCACTGAAAGGTAAACCTATCATATAATTTAGCAGATAAATAATTTGTAAATTTAACGTGTTTAATATAACCTAGTGAGTAAATCATATAATTCTAAGAATGTTTTTGTTTGCTTTGCAGACATGAGCTATCTAACAAATGGATATCTTGATACAAAAATTGATTGGGCTCCGGGAATGAAAGACATGAAACTGAAGGATTTTCCGAGTTTCATTAGGACTACTGACCCTAATGACATAATGCTCAACTTTTTCATAACTGAGACTGCAGCGCTTTGTAAAGCTCGGGCAGTTATCATAAACTCATTTGACAGTCTTGATGAGGATGCTTTGGAAGCAATTTCCAAGAGTCAACCACATATCTACACCATTGGGCCTCTGCACTTAATGTTGAAACAAATTCAGGATGATAGACTAATGTCCATCGGCTCAAGTTTGTGGAAAGCAGAGGAAAGCTGCATCGATTGGCTTGACAAAAGAGAAGTAAACTCAGTTGTTTATGTGAATTTTGGTAGCATCACCACCATGACTGCTGAACAGCTCAGTGAATTTGCATGGGGCTTAGCTAATAGCAAGAAGCACTTCCTGTGGATAGTCAGGCCTGACATAGTTGCTGGCGACACAGCCAAGGTACCTCCAGAGTTCATGGCTGAGACGAGAGAAAGAGGCATGCTGGCAAGCTGGTGCTCTCAAGAACAAGTCCTGACACACCCTGCCATTGGACTGTTTTTGACACATAGCGGGTGGAACTCGACTCTGGAAAGCATTGCTAGTGGCGTGCCAGTGATCTGTTGGCCCTTTTTTGCTGAACAACAGACCAATTGTAAGTATAGTTGTTCCGAATGGGGAATTGGACTGGAGATTGATAATAATGTCAAGCGAGATGAAGTAGAGGACTTGGTGAGGCAGCTGATGGATGGTGAAAGGGGAAAGAAATTGAAGAATAACGCGATGGAGTGGAAAAAGAAAGCTCAAGCAGCTGCTAGCCCTGGTGGCTCTTCTTCATTAAATTTAGACAGATTGGTTAATGAGGTGCTCCTACCAAAGTAGTTGAAATCTGATAACAGAACATATCGTAGAGTCATGTTGCACGTTCCACTACAAACCATCATTCGTACAAAGCTACAAGCCATCTAAATGATTGTTCCCATTCATCCAAACTTCTTGATGCAATAAAGATCAGTTCCGCCAAATCTAGTAAAATCACCATAATTTGTCAGATAATTTTGCCCAACTAAAGTAAAAAATATTGCAAGACCTGCATTCTACCACATGAAACATAAGCTTTAATACGAACTGCAGCAAACAGCAAACAAAGTAATTACATGTCGTAAGCTAGCTATTTGATTCACCTAACTAAGTTGGTTGAAATAAATCTGATAATTTGAAAAAATTCCCACTAGTCTGCTAGTAGATGGATCTTTAATTCTTCATTTATGCTCATGACTACGCGAAGGTGTCAGTGTGTAAATCTGTCACTGGCCGAGCTTTGAATAGTTACAGATATCCAACCTGATGTATAAATTGGTCCTGATCTGTCATTATCACGAACTAATAATTAAGTAATCATTCAAATCAGATTAGCAAATGTCTCTTTTAGCATTATTGAGATGGAAAATGGTCAGACAATGGGGAAAAATACTGTTTTAGCAGTAAAAATCATATAGTCACCACGTTTTGTTCATTGACAGAAGAAGAAGGCTCCTGTCGTCTTTGAATGTTGGTTATACGTCACCTTAAATTCACGAGGTGATCCTTAAAGACCTTAAATTCACGGGGTGATCCTTAAATGCAGAAGAAATAATCCACGAGGTAATCTTTAAGCACCTTGAATGTACAAAGTATGAAAGTAATACTTGATTAAGTAGTTTTGAGCATGATCATGCCACAGTGCTCAGTTGATTCCACTGTAATAAAAGTAAAAAATGATCAGGAGTTCTTCCTCGAAAGGTGCCCTTCTTACCATCCATCACGACCTCAAAGTAGTTCTCGTTGTTGAGTGGGTGTCAACCCATGTTCCACATCGAAAGATAAAGAAAATTTGTTTTGAATATAAGCAGCCGAGCAACTCCATTAGTATTTGGGCTTTTGGGAGGAGTCCAAAAACAAATCTATGCGGGCTTGGCAGCCCAACACTCCTCCATCAAGTGTTCTTTTCAAATATCTCAATCATATTTCAAATCAGGATTAGGTGGATGCTGTGAATTTCAGATTCTGATATGGGGCAAATTAAATGCATTTAGATTTAGATTCTGATATCAGGCAAATTAAATGCGTTTAGATTTCCCTGGTGTTAATTCTTCTATCATCTTTTTATTGATATATAATCTCAGATCCTCATTGAAATATTGCAAAAACATAGCTGAACAATGGGCACAGTGTTTGAAGAAACCAATAAGCCTCATGTCTTGTGCATTCCATTCCCTGCACAAGGTCACATAACTCCCATGCTCAAACTAGCCAAACTTCTGCACCACAAAGGCTTTCACATCTCATTTGTCAACACAGAATTCAACCACAACCGCCTCATCAAATCTCGTGGTCCGGATGCCCTGCATGGCTTGCCTGATTTTAGATTTTACACCATCCCTGATGGCCTGCCACCCTCGAATCCTGATGCAACTCAAGATATTCCTACCCTGTGCAAGTACACTCCTATCAACTGCTTGCCTCCTTTGATCAACCTTATTTCCAAACTCAACGACTCTTCTGTCTCCGGGGTTCCACCCGTGTCATGTATTGTTTTTGATGGGGTCATGACATTTACCCTGAAAGCTGCTGAACACTTCAGTATTCCTGGAGTGATCTTCTGGACTGCAAGCGCTTGCGGCCTCATAGCATATATGCAGTACCGTGAACTCGTGGAAAGAGGCTATATACCACTAAAAGGTAAATCAATATATTCAAATTATGCATCTTCAAATTTTGTAAGACTGGCCTTTTACCAATGCTATCACATTATTGAAGAATTGGACAACTTTGAGATTTTGTTATTTTCTATGCAGATAAGAGCTATGAAACAAACGGATATCTGGATACAAAAATTGATTGGGCTCCAGGAATGAAAGACATGAAACTGAAGGATTTTCCAAGTTTCGTTAGAACTACAGATGTCGATGATATAATGGTTAATTTCTTCTTAACTGAGACTGCAGCCATTCCTAAAGCTCAAGGACTTATCATAAACACATTTAGTACTCTCGAAGAGGATGCTTTGAAAGCAATTTCCGCGAGTCAGCCTAATGTATATACCATTGGGCCGCTGCACTTGATCATGAATCAGATCCGGGATGATCCACTTATGTCCATCAGCTCAAGTTTGTGGAAAGAAGAGGATAGCTGCCTTGACTGGCTTGACAAAAAAGATCCAAGCTCAGTTGTTTATGTGAATTTTGGTAGTATCACTGTGATGACCACGAAGCAGCTGACTGAATTTGCATGGGGCTTAGCTAACAGCAAGAAACACTTCTTGTGGATAGTAAGGCCTGACATGATTGCAGGGGACACAGCCAAGGTGCCGCCAGAGTTTGTGACTGAAACGAGAGAAAGAGGCCTGTTGGCAGGCTGGTGCTCTCAAGAAAAGGTCCTGAAGCACCCTGCCATTGGAGGGTTCTTGACTCATAGTGGCTGGAATTCGACTATTGAGAGCATTGCTAGTGGCGTGCCAGTCATCTGCTGGCCTTTCTTCGCTGAACAACAGACGAACTGCAAGTATAGCTGTGCAGAATGGGGAATTGGACTGGAGATTGATGATAATGTGAAGCGAGATGAAGTGGAGGAGTTGGTGAGGCAGCTGATGGATGGCGAAAGGGGAAAGGAATTGAAGAATAACGCGATGGAGTGGAAAAAGAAAGCTGAAGCAGCTGCTAGCCCTGATGGTTCTGCTTCACTAAATTTAGAAAGATTGGTTAATGAGGTGCTACTACAAAAGTAGCAACTAAAATGTGGTAGCAACGATATCAATGTGCACCAGAAGCTTTAGAAATCTCAGACACAGATCATTTTTACTCAATTCAGTTAAAATTTAGTTCATACCATCTTCCTGTAGTCCAGAGCTCTAAAACTTTGCATATGTACCTTTATGAAAAAAAAGTCTTTGCTTAGAGCCCATTTGGCGAAACTTATGACTTAATGTGACGACTTAACATGACTTATGTGATAAGTCAGGAGTTTAAGTTTAAGATGTCTGTTTGGGTAATTTTGACTATTAATGACTCATTGGTTATTAGAAAAGTTCAAAAAAAAAAATCACTGAAGAAAATACATTAAACTAACATTTGACTTTATTCAGTTTCAGAATTCTCAGACACAGATAATTTTTAATGAATCCAGTTAAAATTTGGTTCTTTATAATGTTCATCTTGAACTTTGCATTTGTACCTGTAATCCTGTATGAATAAGAAGTCTTTGCTTAGTTACAAGTCACTCTGTCGGCGCTCAGTGAAAGATTGTAATAGCACATGAAAATTAAGCTCGTGAAAGATTCCAGTACCAACAAGTGTACCAAACAAAGTAATGACATTAATGGTTCAGGAACAAGCTCGAGATTGGTTCGGTTCGATTTGTTTATAATTCGAGTTTGAACTCAAACACAAAAAAATTATCCGCTAAGCAAACAAGTTCGAGCAGAGCTCGCAAACGGCCTAGAAGATTGTTTGACTCAAACTCGATTCGTTAAAACTGGAAAAATAGAATTGTATGTATGATATATCTTATTATTTCATACTTAAAAATCAAAAGTTTTATTAAGATCTAATTTCTTCGTAGAAAATTTATTTATATTTAAGATTGAATTCGATTATGATTGGTAAAATCAATATAGACCTTAATTTGTATTTGTTAACAAACAAGTGTGATCTTAATTCATCTTGTCAGCGACAAAATTCGACTACAACTTTGTTAACGAGTTGGAGCTCAAAAAATACTATAAATCTCGACTTATCGAAAAACAGATCAAACTCTCCTCAGTCCTCATTTAGCTCAAAACTTGCTGCACTCAACTCAATTCAACGTCCTCTAAAAAAAGGAAAAAAAACAAACTCAATTGAACAATTAAGTTGTAAGAGACATCCTGTGGCCTAGCAGTTTAATTCACCTAGCACCGGTTGGTGAAAATTTATGCTACACATAATTCAACATGTGTACTTGATTAATTTAAGGGGTCGTTTGGAAACATGCATTTCATTTCAAATGACGGATTTCAAATGATAGGAATTGAGTTGTCATTTCAAATTCTCATATTTATACTAACATTTGAATCTGTGGATTTCAAATGAACTCCAAATCCAAAATCTCAAACAAGTTATTTGATCAAATCCATAATTTCAAATGAAATCCTACTTCCCAAACAGGCAATAAGGATTTTCTAACTTTCATCAGAACTACGGACCTCGATGATATTATGCTTAACTTTTTTATAAATGATGCTGCAGCGCTTCCTATAGGTCGTGCGGTCTATATGCATTGGAGTGGAAAAAGAAAGCTAAAGCAGCTGCTGGCCTTGGTGGTTCTTCTGCAATTAATTTGAACAAATTGGTCCATGAGATTCTGCTGAAAAATTAATTTAAATCAGATTTTAGAGGACTAACAATAGAAGCTCACCAAGCTTCTTGTATGAAATCCATATTTAATACTCCATATTAATCACCTTGAAAAAGTTTATTTTTCTTTTGGTAGGATGTTTAAAACTCTATCTTGTCCTCTTTTATCTTATGTTTAAGGTGTAAAAATTCTCTTGTTCGTACTAGAAGTCTGAGTTTCGTTCTCTTCTATGATCCTTTTTCCAACGATTTAGAATGTTCATAACTTATCTCTCATTACCTAAGGGATCCAGAGTTCGATCTTGTCTGAAAAAACTTCAACAAAACCTTTTTCTGGCACGACGAGAAAAAATACAAGAAATGTTAGTAAACTCTACTCTTGGTTTTTTTTTATTATTGTACTAGACGTGTCGTAATAGTTTGTTAAATCAGAGGAAAGTAATAGTAATTGGTTGCATTTAACATCTCTTAGAAGCTATAATCAACAACAATATGTTTATTTTAAGTTGCTCTGGTTGGAAATGACAGCGGATGTGCCAAGAAATTGGGACATGAGGTTCGCCATAAGCATAAACTAGACTGGAGGAGAATTCCTTGTCTGTCATGCTTGATTATGGCTGTTTGTGATCATTTTGTTAGTCATGTATCCTTATGCTACATCTCATCAGTGTAAGGCTATTCAAGGGGCGTGTTGATGGATTCGCATTTTTCTTGTTGCTCAAGGGGCTTCTGTTGTTTTTGATCTGATGATTTCACATGACATCAACTTGTATTGTTGTGCTATGGGAGAAAAAGTCAAGTGTCTGCCATATTTCGACACTTGAGAATAATCTGATGGTATTCAATTGAAATTTTAATGGATTAATAAAAATACTGCAGAAATTTAACAAACAGAGGGTACAGACAGTTACCACTTAATTATCCAATTAAATGACTGTACTTAAAACAATCTAAGATCCCATTGTCTAGGAGAATCATTCTTATATAGTTCCTATAAATCTTGAACTCCTTCAGAAGATCTGTCCACATGCACATCAGCAAATGACTGACAAATACATAAACCTACCATGCACTGATTCACAGTTGTGCTATCCTCATCAATAATTTGTTTACATACGGGCTCTGTCAGTCTGTCGCAATTATCATTATTTTTACAGAGGTGCCGGTCCATCTCGGCCATATGCAAACGACAGATCAGTAATATCTAATACAAAAAAATATAAAGATGGTCCAATTAGGAATCACAGCTATTTTAAAATTTTTAATTCGACGACCAGCATTTCAGATTTTCAGATAAGAGTGTCCGAAACAATGACCTCTGGATAACAAATTGGGCAACTTAATCATCGGGCCAATGGAAGTGGTCATGACAAAAATAAACAACTTGAGCCTCACTCTGGTAATAACTTTGGCTATATATATGCAAACTCATCAGCCAACTTCTTTTGACTTGTCTTAGATACAACCAACTTGAATACGCCATGTGCACATTGGACTTATCAGTGATGATATAGAAACCAACAATTCAGTGTAATAGTTAAATGCAGTGTCCATACTGCAGAGTAGATCAGTGATCTACCACCAGGGCGGTCCTGAAGTTCACGGGCCTAGTCAAAATCAATTTATGGTGTCCTAATTCGTATATAGTCCATATGCTTTTCTATTTATAGAAAAGATGATTATTAAGTTTCGGGGTCCTAAATTTTCTGGGACCCAAGCGTTGTCCGCCTATAGTTAGTACCAGCACTATCTGCATCTAAAAGACTAGTACAACATGAGAACTAATCTTTTAAATTCACAAAGATCCAGAGATGATACTTTCGAGGTGAAATTGGTTTCATTTGAATATGATACACATGACACAACTAGGTCCAGAATTATATTTTTCAATGACTGGGGAATCTCAAAGATAATCCCAGGCTAAATCAAGATCATAAATTTTGTTAACTCAGTTCTGTCTTCCTGATAACACAATCTAGGAAAAAACAGAGAGGATTTCGACTTGGTCCTCCTTGTAAAGAAACACGAAACAGCTATAAATACTTGCATAATCTCATTGATCGCGCAGACAGAAATAATAGGATTTACGAAAGATTAACATTGGCTCTACCTCGATGTCAGAAGCCAACAGCAAGCCTCATGCCTTGTGCATTCCATATCCAGCACAAGGTCACATAACTCCCATGCTAAAACTAGCCAAACTTCTTCACCAAAAAGGCTTTCATATTTCATTTGTCAACACAGACTTTAACCATAATCGTCTGATCCGATCAAGGGGTCCAAACGCCCTTGATGGCTTGCCAGACTTCAGATTTTACTCGATCCCAGATGGCCTACCTGCCTCTGATCCTGATGCAACTCAAGATATTCCTGCCTTGTGTAAGTACACTCGAATCAACTGCTTAGCTCCATTTAGAGACCTTGTCTCCAAACTCAACAACTCTTCTGTCTCGGGGGTACCCCCTGTGACATGTATCGTTTCTGATGCGATCATGACCTTCACTATGGAAGCTGCTGATGAATTTGGTCTTCCCGTGGTGCTCTTGTGGACGGCAAGCGCTTGCAGCCTCTTAGCTTATATGCAGTACCATCAACTTGTGGAAAGAGGCTACACACCACTAAAAGGTAGACCTCTTTCTGTGATTTAGATCTCGAAAAAATTTACCTTTGTGCATGGAAATTCTCATCTGCATAAGTTACCAGTGTGAGTTTCTTATGAAAAAAAAAACAATACAGGGCATAATATATCTCAATTTGTAAATTTAGTAAACTACACTGCTGATCAAATGACCAGGGAAAAAAGACTAAACCAATTTTGTATCTTTATAACTTGAATCAAAAAAAAAAAAAAAATCATTGTAATCTAAACCTTTTGGATAAGTAGAACTAGTAAACTGGATTTAACTTCATGTTCCGTTTCTTGTTTGTTTCTTTGCAGATATGAGCGACGTAACAAATGGCTATCTAGATACAAAAATTGATTGGGTTCCGGGAATGAAAGGCATGACACTGAAGTATTTTCCAAGCTTTCTGAGAACTACTGACATAAATGATATCATGCTAAACTTCTTTATAATTGAGACTGAAGCGGTTCCTAAAGCGCGTGCAATCATAATAAACACATATGAGACTCTTGAAGAGGATGCTTTGCACGCGATTTCTGCCACTCAACCACATATTTACTGCATAGGACCCCTGAACTTCATGATGAACCATGTCCAGGACACTAGGCTTGCATCCATCGGCTCAAGTTTGTGGAAAGAAGAGACGAGCTGCATTGACTGGCTCGACAACAGAGAGCCAAACTCAGTTATTTATGTGAATTTTGGTAGTATCACTCCAATGTCTGCAACACAGCTCACTGAATTTGCATGGGGCTTAGCTAACAGCAACAAGCACTTCTTGTGGATTGTCAGGCCTGATATTATTGCTGGCGACGAGGCCATGGTACCACCGGAGTTTCTGGCTGAAACGAGGGAACGAGGCATGTTGGCAAGCTGGTGCTCTCAAGAACAAGTCCTGAAACACCCTGCCACTGCAGGGTTTCTGACACACAGCGGGTGGAACTCTTCTATGGAGACCTTGTCAAGCGGCGTGCCTGTGATTTGCTGGCCCTTCTTTTCGGATCAACAGACCAATTGTAAGTACAGTTGTGCAGAGTGGGGGATTGGGCTGGAGATTGATAATAATGTCAAGAGAAATGAAGTGGAGGAGCTGGTGAGAGAGCTGATGGATGGTGAGAAGGGAAAGCAAATGAAGAAAAATGCATTGGAGTGGAGAAAGAAAGCTGAAGCAGCTGCTGCTTCTAGTGGTTCTTCTGCAATGAGTTTGGACAGATTGGTGACTGAGGTGCTACTTGCTAAGTATTAAAGAAATTGCTGCTGCATGATGAACTTTTTGAATCTGTAAAACATCTGTATTAATAAAGTTTCTTGTATTATTAATATCTGATTTTTATTATCAAAAATTAATTTTAAATATCACATCAAACACTTAGCGTGCCCACACAGTTTTATCATTTATTTTATGATTAATTAACGAACCGTCGACGAATAAAAATGTGATTTATAAACTGAATCGAACAATATCCGGAAAAATATCAAACTTGAGAATCCTCTTGAAATGTTCGTGGAGGATTATGGTCAAAATTTCATCTTGAAATGAGTTCACCGTCTATGACTTTTAACTTTTAAGTGACCACTTAATTGATTACGTATCAATTTAAAGGGTCCCGGAAAAAGTCAAGCTTAAATTATGAGATTGTTTTCTTTTAAAACAAAGACTTCCATTCAGTAAAGAGAAAATTATACAGGAAGTGGCAAGTCTGCAACAAAAACAGATCCTGCAAAATAGAGAATATCTCTATTCCATACAGCACTAACTCGACTTGATGAAGCTATTTTGGCTAAACAATGAGCAAGATCATTAACTGATCGTGCTACAGAATCAAAACTCTTAAAACCTACACTAAAGGTCAACGTTTTGATTTTATCAACTAAACCATCAAAGTCGCTACATCCATAGTAGGATTTTTTTAACAAACTTACAGCATTTGCACAATCAGATTCAATACTAAAATTTGATATTTTCATACCAGCTGCTATGATTAGTCCCTCTTTTATTGTCTAAAGTTCTTCCACCATACCAACGGACTAAAAGCTCTATGAAAATACCTGGATCGTGCTTCAATAATTAGTAATATAAATTATGAAATTTATATTACTAATTTATATTTCCAAAATCAACCATACGTCTTGACAAAAAAAAAAAAAAATCAACCATACACCACATATTATGTTTAATTAATGACTTTGTATATTTCTTTTTTCTGATCATTTACTTTTCTTAAATTATATGATTTTTTGAAAGTGAGCATGTAATTTGAAAAATGATTGAGTAGTTTAAATCCGTAAAGCCGGTGTTATAATTTATCTCGTTTTCGTGCCTTTAGCCGTTTGCCTACAATTTGTGACAAAAACAACTTAGTACAGTAAAAACTCTATAAATTAATAATGTCGGGACCGGAGAATTTTATTAATTTAGAGAGTTATTAATTTATTGATAAATTAATAATTATTAATTTAAAGATTTTTAACCGATTATACTGTACTTACCAAACAAAAAAACATGTTGTATACAAATTAATATACTAAACAAAAAGACAAATTAGTCTATATCTCTTAGGACTAGGTTGCAGCGAATTTTAGGACTCAAGGTAAATTAGTAATTATTGTGTTCATATGTTTTGGAAATCAATAATGACTCCTGAAGTATTATACAACAAATGTAAACAAGAAGAAAAAATGTGTTCAATATATTCTTAAACGAGTTTGGCTTATATAAATTACATAATATGTTAGAGTATACAAACCATATCTCACAAGACGGCTTGTCATTTAAAAAGTATCTAAAAGGTATTGAGAAATCTAAAAGGAAAACAGAAGACTATTGAATCATTATTTAATGAAGTATAATATATATTTTTTCATTTTCTATGAATTATTAATTTATAATTTTCTTGGGACCGAAAATTATAAAGGGATTTTCCAAAAAATTATTATCTTATTATTTTATCGAGTTTTTTAATTTTTTACACTGGCCCAAGTCGGGACCGGAAAAATTTATTATTTTAGAGAGTTTATTAATTTACCGAGTATTAATTTAAAGAGTTTCTACTGTAAATAGATATCCTTAGATTGATATTCTTGTACTAAGTGTCAAATAAGTTCTCTGGAAATATTATCGCAAGGTTTGACCATTTTGACTTAAATCTAATTTAATTTTATTTTGACAAATCACCCAAACCCAAAGGGTTAGATACTTAGATCAGATCAATGATCTTTCACGACGCATGGAATAAAACTGAAACGGGCGGGAGAATATGTATCACCACTATATTAAAAGTGGACAGGTATTTTTAAATAATTTTTACTTTTACCATCCTCCAAAGTGAAACCTAGGTTTTGGCAGAGAGAGAGAGGGGGGTACCGAAGATGGCGCCGAAGAAACGCAGTCGAAGCAGCACCGACGAAAAGGCAGCAGAAGATGTAATTAGTAGTAAAAGAGTGACGAGAAGCAGCAGCACAAGCACAACTATTTCAACTGCACCCCCTCCTCCTGCTAAGAAAACCCCCAAAACGAAAGCGCTTGTCGAAAAGCCCTCTAAACCCCCTGGGCCTGTTAAGAAAACCCCCAAAACGAAACCCCCTGTTACTGTTGTCATTGAGCACTGGTATCTTCTTTTTCCTTGCCATTGCTATCTTTGTCCATTTTAAATACTTACGTCCCGCTCCCGAGTTATAATTAGGGAGGAAAGGAAGTAAACTTATGTAACTTTCGTTATTGTTTGTGCTCCCGAGTTTTTTAAAAGGAGGAAAACAAGTGAAAGTGGATGCAAATATAGCATACTTTCACTCCAAAAGTGGGATGAAAGGGAATGCACATTTGCTTTCACTTGCATTCATTTGCTTTCTGTCCTAAAAAAACTCGGGAGCAAGGCCTTACAGTTTAATACAGTTTAATACACTGCACATCCTTAAAACTAATTTGTCTCCACTCGAGTAAACTTGCTATACTTGTAGCTGTTACTTGCACTAATTTT
This sequence comes from Daucus carota subsp. sativus, assembly GCF_001625215.2. Taxonomy (NCBI): domain Eukaryota; kingdom Viridiplantae; phylum Streptophyta; class Magnoliopsida; order Apiales; family Apiaceae; genus Daucus; species Daucus carota. The sequence goes on from NC_030389.2 coordinate 3,433,378, forward strand.
TCTTCACTCCGATAATTTATGTTTATTTAGGATACTTTAAGTCCTGTTTATTTTTTACCCCCTGCTTCTACTAGCTTCGGTGTCAATTGCGAGAAGACTGTCCGAACACTAGAATCTCCTTCCCATCACATTTATATATGGTTTAAGTTTAACATCTGCGGTTTTGGGTTAACAAGTTAAGGGAAGCTTGGGAAACTTTGAATTCAGGGTATTTACATACTGTGAGATTCGATAGAGCTTCGGTCAGTGGTTGGTTTAAGAAATAAACTGATGAAGCATTTTATTTTGTTTTCACTTTCAGTTTGGTGTTATTTAGCAAGGAGGTACGAATAAGGTTACTTTTGTTAACTTAGCCATAATTAACTGTATCTTTACCTAATCAGGTCACGTTACGGATTTTGACCAAATTGAATGTTTTTTAAAAGTTTGAAAATTGCATCATTTTAAGGTGTTTGGTTTGAAAAAAGGTGTGATAGTTCATACTCTATGTTTTTATTCATTAGATTGAATTAAGAAGTGATTAGAAATATTGCTATTTGCGACTATTTGTGGATTAGAGCTCATCTGCTCAGTGAATGTTACCTTCATACTTTATTCTGTTGCTATAGCAAACAATGCAATCAGTTCAAGACAAGGGCCATCAAAGTGAAAGATGCTTTAGAAAATGACATCACGGGGATCAACGTGCTTGTGAATCCGGAAAAGGTATGTTGCCCTCGTTCACCACATACTTAAAAAAAAATCCTAGTACTAACTACTGTGGGCTCCAACTCTGCTGCTCCAGTCAAGTTTCAAGCTACTTCAATTTTTAGGCCTTCACATATAAATTTTCTTAATTACGTAATATAATAATTAACTGTAAAAATTATTTGAAATACATTCTTGTGATTTGAGAAAGAACAAGATGAAGTAAGGTAAGGCCTGGCTATCTGTCTTTGTTTCCTTTTCAAAGTAAAGGCAATTTATATAACTTTTTTCAAACAAGGCATAGTTATATATATGTCTTTGTCTACATGTCCCTTGACAAATTGTGATTTTATATATTGCACATGTACAATGTATTGATGTGTATAAATAAGGCCCTTGGAAATGGCTTGTTTTGCCTCGTGGTAGAGCAGGCTTTTAATGGCTATTGATATGCAGTGTACCAAATTCTGATGCACGTGGCACTCCTTGTTTCTATTATCGTATGATGGAAAGTTAAAAACTTGAACTTATTATACTCATGTCAGAAGATGGTAACTGAATTACTAAAATAAGTGATCCGTACATATATATCCACGTCCCTAAAAATATTGGAGAGCTCGTGCAATAATAATAAACACATATGAGACTCTTGAAGAGGATGCTCTGCACGCGATTTCTGCCACTCAGCCACATATTTACTGCATAGGGCCCCTGAACTTCATGATGAACCATGTCCAGGACACTAGGCTTGCATCCATCGGCTCAAGTTTGTGGAAAGAAGAGACGAGCTGCATTGACTGGCTCGACGAAAGAGAGGCAAACTCAGTTATTTATGTGAATTTTGGTAGTATCACTCCAATGTCTGCAAAACAGCTGACAGAATTTGCATGGGGCTTAGCTAACAGCAACAAGCCCTTCTTGTGGATTGTCAGGCCTGATATTATTGCTGGCGACGAGGCCATGGTACCACCGGAGTTTCTGGCTGAAACGAGGGAACGAGGCATGTTGGCAAGCTGGTGCTCTCAAGAACAAGTCCTGAAACACCCTGCCACTGCAGGGTTCTTGACACACAGCGGGTGGAACTCGTCGATGGAGACCTTATCAAGCGGCGTGCCTGTGATTTGCTGGCCCTTCTTTTCGGATCAACAGACGAACTGTAAGTACAGCTGTGCAGAGTGGGGGATTGGACTGGAGATTGATAATAATGTCAAGAGAAATGAAGTGGAGGAGCTGGTGAGAGAGCTGATGGATGGAGAGAAGGGAAAGCAAATGAAGAAAAATGCAGTGGAGTGGAAAAAGAAAGCTGAAGCAGCTGCAGCCATTAGTGGTTCTTCTGCAATGAGTTTGGACAGATTGGTGACTGAGGTGCTACTAGCTAAGTAGTCAAGAAATTGCTGCTGCATGATGAACTTTTTGAATCTGTAAAATATCTGTATTAATAAAGTTTCTTGTATTATTAATAACCTGATTTTTATTATCAAAAATTAATTTTAAATATCAAATCATCAAACACTTAGCGTGCCCACACGGTTTTATTATTTATTTTATGATTAATTAACGAACCGTCGACGAATAAAAATATGATTTATAAAATGAATCGAACAATATCCGGAAAAATATGAAACTTGAGAATCCTCTTGAAATGTTCGTGGAGGATTATGGTCAAAATTTCATCTTGAAATGAGTTCACCGTCTATGACTTTTAACTTTTAAGTGACCACTTAATTGATTACGTATCAATTTAAAGGGTCCCGGAAAAAGTCAAGCTTAAATTATGAATTTTCTTTTTTTAAAACAAAGACTTCCATTCAGTAAAGAAAAAATTACACAGGAATTGGCAAGTCTGCAACAAAAACAGATCTTGCAACAGAGAGAATATCTCTATTCCATACAGCACTAGCTCGACTTGATGAAGCTATTTTGACTAAACAATGAGTAAGACCATTAACGGATCGTGCTACATAATCAAAACTCTTAAAACCTACTCGAGGGGTCAACGTTTTGATTTTATCAACTAAACCATCAAAGTCACTACATCCATAGTAGGACTTTTTAACAAACTTACAATATTTGCACAATCAGATTTAATACTAAAATTTGATATTTTCATACCAGCTGCTATGACTAGTCCCTCTTTTATTGCCTAAAGTTCTTCCACCATACCAACGGACTAAAAGCTCTATGAAAATACCTGGATAGTGCTTCAATAATTAGTAATATAAATTATGAAATTTATATTACTAATTTATATTTCCAAAATCAACCATACGTCTTGACAAAAAAAAATAAAATCAATCATACGCCACATATTATGTATAATTTATATTACTAATTTATATTTCCAAAATCAACCATACGTCTTGACAAAAAAAAATAAAATCAACCATACGCCACATATTATGTTTAATTAATGACTTTGTACATCTCTTTTTTCTGATCATTTAATTTTCTTAAATTATATGATTTTTTGAAAGTGAGCATGTAATTTGAAAATGATTGAGTAGTTTAAATCCGTAAAGCCGGTGTTATAATTTATCTCGTTTTCGTGCCTTTAGCCGTTTGCCTACAATTTGTGACAAAAACAACTTAGTAAATAGATATCCTTAGATTGATATTCTTGTACTAAGTGTCAAATAAGTTCTCTGGAAATATTATCGCAAGGTTTGACCATTTTGACTTAAATCTAATTTAATTTTCATTTTCATTTTGACAAATCACCCAAACCCAAAGGGTTAGATCAGATCAATGATCTTTCACGACGTATGGAATAAAACTGAAACGGGCGGGAGAATATGTATCACCACTATATTAAAAGTGGACAGGTATTTTAAAATAATTTTTACTTTTACCATCCTCCAAACTGAAACCTAGGTTTTGGCAGAGACGGGAGAGTGGGTATCGAAGATGGCGCCGAAGAAACGCAGCAGAAGCAGCACCGATGAGAAGGCAGCAGAAGTTGTGATTAGCAAAAGAGTGACGAGAAGCAGCACCACAACTATTTCAACTGCATCTCTAACACCCACAAAACCCCCTGCTAAGAAAACCCCCAAAACTAAAGCGCTTGTGCAAGAGCCCTCTAAACCCCCTGGGCCTGTTCAGAAAACCCCCAAAACTAAAGCTCCTGTTACTGTTGTCATTGAGCACTGGTATCGTCTTTTTCCTTGCCATTGCTATCTTTATTCATTTTAAATACTTACGTGATACGTCCTGCTCCCGAGTTATAATTAGGGAGGAAAGGAAGTAAACTTATGTAACTTTCGCTATTGTTTGTGCTCCCGAGTTTTTTAAAAGGATGAAAGCAAGTGAAAATAGATGCAAATATAGCATACTTTCACTCCAAAAGTAGGATGAAAGTGAATGCACATTTGCTTTCACTTGCAACTAATTTGTCTTCACTCCAATAAGCCTGCTATACTTGTAGCTGTTACTTGCACTAATTTGTCGTCACTCCAATAATTTACGCTTTTTTAGGATACTTTAAGTCCTCTATTTTTTACCCTCTGCTTCTACTAGCTTCGGCGAGAAGCTATAATCTCCTTCCCATCACATTTGTATATGGTTTAAGTTTAGCATCTGCAGTTTTGGGTAACAACTAACAAGTTAAGGAAAGCTTGTTTGGTTACTTTGAATTCAGGGTATTTACATACTGTGAGGTTAGATAGAGCTTCAGTCAGTGGTTGGTTTAAGAAATAATCGGACGAAGTATTTTATTTTGTTTTCACTTTCAGTTTGGTGTTATAACTTAGCCATAATTAACTGTATCTTTACCATAATCAGGTCACGTTACGAATTTCGAGCAAATTGAAGGTTTTTTAAAAGTTTGAAAATTGCATCTTTTTAAGGTGTTTGGTTTGAAAAAGGTGTGATAGTTCATATGTTTTTATTTATTAGATTGAATTATGAAGTGGTAAGAAATATTGCTATTTGAGACTATCTGTGCATTAGAGCTCATCTGCTCAATGAATGTTATCTTCATACTTTATTCTATTGCTTTAGCAAACAATGCAATCAGTTCAAGACAAGGGCCATCAAAGTGAAAGATGCTTTAGAAAATGACATATCGGGGATCAACGTGCTTGTGAATCCGGAAAAGGTATGTTGCCCTCGTTCACCACATACTTAAAAAAAATCCTAGTACTAACTACTCTGGGCTCCAGGCAAGGTTCAAGCTACTTCAATTTTGGGCCTTTGCATATAATTTTTGTTAATTACATAATATAATAATTAACTGTAAAAATTATTTGAAATACATTCTTGTATTTTGAGAAAGAACATGACGAATTAAGGTAAGTCCTGGCTATCTGTCTTTGTTTCCTTTTCAAAGTAAAGGCAATTTATATAACTTTTTTCAAATATATCTTTGTCTACATGTCCTTTGACAAATTTTGATTTTATATATTGCACATGTACAATGTATTAGAGCAAGTCCAATAGTGATGTTAAAATAGATGTAGCTATTGTTATAATTTGAAACCAAAAAGTGATTTTTGGTGCTAAAATAGAACTTATGGTCCAATGGTAAATGCAAAATAGCACCAATCACATCCAAATAAGGCCCTGGGAAATGGCCTATTTTGGTAGAGCCGGCTCTGAATGGCTATTGATATGCAGTGTACCAAATTCTGATGCATGTGGCACTCCTTATTTCTATTATCGTATGATAAAAAGTTAAAAACTTGAATTATACTCATGTCAGAATATGGTAACTGTATTACTGAAATAAGTGATCCATACATATATATCCACTTCCCTAAAAATATTGGAGAGCGAGTATCCTGTCTCAGAATTTACTTGGTAATTTATCAAAGTTATTATTAGCTCACATACATTTGTTTCTCTAGCTAATCACTGTTGTAAAGGCCTAAAGATTTTATATGTATTATTTTAGTTTTATGCACACCACTGGCAAATACAGATCAGGTTTAGAATTTTTGATTTATTTATTAGAACTAGTACTTGGTAACATTTTAAATGCTGAAAGGATTGTATACTTGATCCTCGAGTTAATTGGGGGGGTTCGCTATAATATATAATTACATTATGTTTCACAAGATTATCTTTATTAAATTTATTATTTTCCTTCACCAGGTTATCATTTACAATAGAATATGTTGGTGCTAATTCAAATTTTGTTTTGTGGCTAAAACTATTTGTAGGTGACTAGCCGTAAATGGATTAGACTGTATAGTGAATGTCATAAAATTTTAGATAGTTTACAGTGCAATTATTTCTGACTTTTAAGCCACAAGAGTAATTAATGTAATCATGTACGTAATTTGTATACTTATTTTTAGGTTGTTGAGTGTTATATTGTTTTAGTATTCTTTTTTCTTCACAAATATACACTTCTTTCATCATTGCAGCCAAGAAGGGGATGTTTCGAAGTACGTGAAGAAGGTGGAGAGATTTTCATCAGTCTTCTGGTAAAATTCTTATAGACTACCAAATCATGCTATAATTTTGAAGTCATTTATGGACCGATTCAATCGCTTAACACTCGAATTAGTTTTGTAGTACAACCTCAACTATGTCAGAAACTATAAATTCTCTGGAGCCTCAAAAATGAAACTAATACTATAGCATAGTCGGTGTTGTGCAACATGCAACTAAATTATATTTCAAGAATAGAATGTGTGGATAGGTCTTGTGTGAGAGAATAAGGTAGTAAGAGTGGCGAGGATGGCAGAGATCTTAATTTATCTTTTACTCTTCTGTCTCCAGTGAGACTTGAACCTTGACCTTTTGTTATCTAGGGTAAAAGGTATCCACTAGGCTGCAATGCTGGGGATCTGATTCATGTTATCTTTCTCCCTTTGTTGTTGAATGATTATATGCGGTGTGGCTTCGATCTATTATGTTATCATTGTAACTTGTGAAAAACAGTGCATTGCAGCTAAGCATGTCGAACTGCAGGGTAGTTATGTAAGAATGTGTCATCAAGTGCATGATACACACCTTCTGTTGCTATAACATGCACATTTAAGCAAAAACATCACATCTTTGTCTAATGGATGGTTGTTGGTTATTTATTATATTTATCATTATAAAATCTAGTTATACGCAGTGAATTGCAGCTGAGGATGTCTTTGTTTAGTGGATTGTTGCACACAGCATATCTATTGTTTTAATATATTAATACCACTTGAAGTTCCAACAGGAATCTTCATTAAACTGAGTAGGAGTTTTGAATGGTTTGCTTTGTTCTATGCATCTTTTGAAATTGTACTATCTGTAAGAGTGAGGTGTATCACAGACAAATGAGTGCACCTGTGAATGTATGTCATATTGACTGAACTAAGTAAATCGTTGTGATATTTCTTGTCCTCTACTTCTTGCTCTCTACTTGTAACCATTGTTATCAAGTCGACGCCTAGTCGTTGACTAGTCAATGACTAGTCGACAAGTCGTTTTATAGGAAAAGTCAAGCAACGACTTATTTAGTTTGGCGACTTATGACCCGGTACCTAGTCTGACCAGAAACTTCACAAGTAGGGTTTTTCAAGCAAAATTTATGTGATTTTGAAAGATAACCTTGCTTATAACTGTGTGGATTTGTCTATATTTCTTGTCCTTTATATCTTGCTCTCAATTTATAACTGCGTGGATTTGTCTTTTACTGCTTACATATAAGTATTTGAAATTAGGCCCTTCATCCTTAGGACAGTGGAATCCTACATTTCTTTATCTTTTGGTTTAAAGTAGTGCATTTTGATTGGTCTGGAACAAATGATAAAATTGCTCATATATTAGTCACCCAGTACATTTGGTAAAGTATTTTCCTCTGGACTCCTCGTTATATTTATTTAACCATATATAATTATGTCTAACACCCTTGTTCATTTTTTTGCTTCTTTCTTATCGATATTTGGTATTGTATACTGAATCACTTTTGGTGCTGATTACTTTATTTGATGTAGATTGGTAGTCCGTAACAAGAAACAAAGTTTTCTAATCTTTTAGGTAATTAAAATTAAGAAGGGTTGATTAGACTGTCATTTCATCTCTGTAAAACTACTAAGTACAAATGTCCTCTGTCTTTATGGTCAAATAATCAATCTATTTCACTCTGCAGATTAGTTTATGTAGTTTAGTAGATTTTCATTACAAGCTCACAATATTAAATTTTCTATATGTATCTCGAGATATTTGTCATATTTTCCTAACATGTTGATGACTAAGATATCTTCGATTTGCACATCCATTTCTGTACTACGTATAGCAACATTCCTTACATTCACTTTATTATTTGTGCAATTTTAATATTCTTGTAACTTAATTTTGGCATGACAAGCTAACAAAGAAGCAAATCGATGCCTACTATTGTAGGATATGAAGCGACCGTTTCAACCAATGAGGGCACTTGACATGGACCAGGTCATATCCGACATTCTTGACAAGCTGAAACAAGGAATGCCTGTGGTTTAAGGATTTTTTTTTGGTTTTAATGTGGTGATTATGGATTTAATCAACTTGGTAGTCGCTCTAATGTTTCTCTAGATAATTTGGTGATTATGGTTTTATGCGATTTTAGCATGGTAGTTCAGCAACTGACTATGCTCCTTTATGTTCGCATCCTAATTGCCTTAGGAACTTGCCTAGATGTTTTCTCAACTGTGTTATGATATTTAAATCTGTTAGTAAATTTGTGCTACTCTTGTAGAGTCCATTGCGTGAAATATATGGTATTGGTGATGAAAATATAACCAATACTCGAAGTCGAACATAATATGTAAACCAAATGAAATAAAGAACTGTAGCCTGACAAATAATACAGAAGATATTTTGAACACTAGTACTGCTAATTCTTCTAAAGAAAAATAAAAATAAATTTATTTTATTATTAAATTGGTAAAAAGAATTAATAATACTGGAGTCCGAAAGGACTCGATATCCAAAAATAAATCAAACCAAGGGTCGCGCTCAAAAGAGAACCAATCTTTATCATAAAACTTAGCAAGGCTGGTTCTGTTGCAGAACTCTGAATATTAAATAAATTTTCAGAATTAATTCTGAATACATGTTTTTTAGTTGTGTGTGTTCAAAAATAATTTGAAAATATAATACACAAATACAATAATTTTTGCATGTGCAATTTTACTGTAAAACTCTTATTAATACTAGAAGTTTCTATTGATTCTTAGGTTAAGGGTTCTAAAAAGAACATGACCCACCAAACCAAATGTACATGGTATATCCAATAGAAGGCAGAGGTTAAGATGTGTACCTATTCTTTTCATGTTCCAAAAGAGTAATGGGACTGTTTTGCTGACACTAATGTCCTAAAATCGGGAATCAGGATTAGCCGGTGAAAGGACCTTTCAGCCTCAACTCTCAGATAATAAGAGTTGACAAGGCTGTCGCGTGTTTATCAAATAATAAAATATCTAACCAGACCTCTAACTATGTAGTTAGTAAGTCAGAGTCGTTCCCACAGAGACAAACGTATCAAACACTAGTTATTCTCGATTTAATCCAACTAACAAGTAACACAATAAAAATTGGAGATATAATTAAACTAATACAAATAAAATCTAGAAAACGATTAACAAAAAATATCTGGAATCAAGTATCCCGACTAGCATGAATTAATACACTTATGATTTTCTCCCCCAATTAATTAGATAAATCACCCAAGAGGAAAGATGCGCCCTATAAAATACCAATAACCTCTTCCGAGTATTAATGGCTTCTCTAAACATACAATCAAGCCTATTTCCATGGTATCATGCAATTTAGAGACATTAAACACAACATCCTAACTTTCAAACAATTCCTTCTACCTATTTTCATGGAGAAGTTCATGTCCTTATTGGATAAATCACAATCATCTAAATCCAACTTCCGATGATAGATAGATATTGGTTCAAACAATATATATAATCACGTTTGACCTGTAATTGTTAATTAGCACAACTGAATAAGCAAGAGCAAATAACATGATCAACTAGAGATCATCGAAAATCATGCATTAACCACAACTAGGGTTCAACTCAACTCTAGAATAAAATCTACTCTAGAATAATATATATAAAAAAGAAAATAAAAATGGATATTACAATGAAATCTTCAATCCCGAAGTCTTGAAGAAGAAGAAGACAAAGTGTTTTTAACCTAACCTAATTATACAATATTCCCAATCTCTAATGTCTATCCCTATAAATATATATATATATATATATATATATATATATATATATATATATATATATATATATATATATATATATTTGATTTTAATGCTTACAAGGAAATACAAATCAGTTTCCCAAACGAAATTGGTTTCTCCAAGAAAAATTCGTAGCTCTGTTTTCTGTCTTGTTTCTGGGCTGCTTCTGTTGGATTTTGGATATTGTACCACCTCTGAATTAAAGAAAATTCTCTAAGCGGATATTGTACCACCTCTGAATTAAAGAAAATTCTCTAAGCTTCGCGTGGGCTGTAAGATCACCCAATTCTGACTTCTAGAACCCAAGATATGGCCCAAACACGGAGTCATGTGCAAACAATCCAACAAATCTGAATTTCCTTCTAATTAATCTCCAAATTAAACTCTTTATTCCAATTTCTTACAAGTTTAGGAACTCCTTACTTCCTACAATAAAACATTAAAATCTAATTAATAAATATCCAATTAAATGCAAAATACAATTAAATATGAGAATAAAATCATCTAGAATATATGTAAATATATACTCTATAAAGAGTTTTGCTTCGAGCTTAGCCTCAACTCTCAGATACACATTGCAACAATGTACACAGCAATTGTATACCCTCCTCTTGCCAATAGCTATCTCAATTTAGACAAGGCTCAACCTCAAGAAAACATTCTATTAATCAGCCAAGACCGCATTCCCAGCAATCAAGCTATTCAAACAAGCAAAGACATTCTAACCATACACTTAAATTATACATACTAAAATATTCGTACCATACACATTCAAATTAAATAGACTTTTATCCTTTGCCAACATGTTCCTACATATTATCTTTAGGAACACCCACAAACAATACATAATAAGGCATAGTAACAGCCAAGAAGGTTATCTGCAATACAAATTATTCTTATATATCAAACAAATGACTGGAGCCGCTTTTTAGTGGCAGGATATGTTTTTCAACACAAACTTTGTGATTCCAATATGCATTCACACAAAATTTTTACAAAGAATAGATAGGGAATGACACTTTAAAAGGTGTACATCACTGAAAGGTCTGTACAACGGAGAAATGTCAGCAAAATCTTACATTGGGAATGACTCCTGACAGTCTCAGATATAATTTATTTGATAAACAGTTCAGAATTTCAGCTCACGAGCTTATATTAGAGAAAACATTTCTACTGCAACAACCAAATTAAGGAATAGTGCGCTGGTAGAGGGGTAAAGCACCCAAAGCTTTTCGTTCAGCATTCTCCCGTTGTACCTACAAAACACAAGCCAATAAGCGATTTGATCAATTTATGACACCACAGCTAGTAAATAAATATCAATATTACTAATCACAAGATACCAAAATATTGGATCTCAAGACACTTTAATGTGAACTTTTAAATGTCTTGCTTTGTTTTCAATAGGGCACCCATATGCTAAACATATGCACTGTCTTATCAAGCTTCGCTTAAATGGATTACTGATTAAACGAAATTTTTTCTTCCATAACTGGTATATCTAATGTTCAACATTTCCCAATCCTCCTACATATTCAGACTTAGGTTTGCATCGACTTCTTGTTCTATCCGCTAAAGTTTTTGCTCTTAGTCTTCAGTTGTACTAAACAAAGAAACAGAAACATCAAATATTTTAAAAGAGCTGAAGATAACATTGGTTACAGAAGTCAGGCCACGGACTCAGATCAATGTTCTGTTATCTTTCTAATTATGCTTACGATGAGCAAACACAGGGTAAATTTTTTTTAAGAAGATACTATACTAGTATACTCTGCACAATACTCTCTGTGCTGTCAATATGTACAACCCAGTAGGTAATATGTGAATGGAAGCTAATCCTTGATTTCCTATTAGTCACTTCTACATTTAATTTCAGGCATCTTCATATTGGAAGTGAAGGATTAACATTTTTCCATTGGAAATGGTTAGCTGATATGTTTATTATTACACTCAAGAGTCAAGACAAATTCAATGGGTGGGTTCAGGTAATAAAAATATCAGTAATGAGCCAACATAATCTCAGGAAACTAAAATAAACAACTCCAACACTGCAGAGGAGCATATGAGGGTAAAAGCACACGGAACACACACTTCAATGAATAATATGCTCCAAACTGAAGACAATCTCGTGAAGAAAAATTGCTCGTAATTCTTAGGATGAGGATAATGTCACACATCAAAATGTCGGCTATTTTGTGAACTTACAGTTTACATCATGCAACAAATGTTAAAAGTGACTAGAAAATTAATCAACATTGCACAATAAGTTCAAAACTTACAAGAGCCAACATCTCTCGAACATAGCTTCTAAATGGAGTCTGCATTGCCTGTGAATAAAAGAAGATTTTAGTAAACAGGACATGGACACATCAATATATCGGTATCGGGTTCCGGTTCTTCAATTTTAATTGGGTCTGATTGGCTTAATATTATTTATAAACTTAATTCAAACGTACTTATTCATCTAATTTTGACTTTTCTTGTTAATTTAAACTTATAAACATTACAAAATGAGTATATGTTCAAATAAATTTTGGGGCTTGAGGCAAGAATCAGACGCAGGACCTACAATTAGACAAAATTGAACATATACTATTTTGACGAACAATAATTTTATTGAACATAGAACATAAGAACACAATCCGGACAAACCCCCAAACTGACAACTACAACCTGATTGTGAAACAAAAACCGAGCTAAACACATAGCCGCTTTGTTTTCATTACTTAACAGATAGAAAATAAATATACTTGATAAAAAAAATGATTACAAAAGTTTCTCGAGCAATCCAGTCGACACCAACATCACTGAAAATAGTAGAATCACAATTGACCTGCGCACATAAAAAACCGGTGATAGACCAGTGTTCATATCTATCAGTTACACCAACTGAGGTTCAGAGTACAGTTGCCCCTTATATTGAACAATCTTTTGTTGTGCGAGGTGAGCTCTCGCGATAAGTACCACAATTCCAAATTTGAAGCGGGTTGCCCAGATCTCCCAATACACCATAGAAATCATTTTTAACGCAACATGACAACGAATCAAAAACGCAACAAGACATACACCCAAAAATTGGGGACAATCAACAACCCAAAAGGATGGGTACGGTAACAAGATCACACCCAAAAAGATTTAGATCTCGATTTTATTGAAAACTATTATAATAGAAATTACAGATTTAGAAATGGAAGAAACGGAATGAGAGGATGGATGTGACGGATGTGGATTTGATGGAAGAAGGGGCCGGTGAAAGATGGATGATAGTCATGAATGGCGGCCGACTCTCATTAGGGTTTTAGCAAGATATTATACATCATTTTTGATTATGAACATATACTATTTGATTGAATAAAATCATAAAAATGTCAACTCCCAAAATTGAACATATCCGGTGCATAACCAAGAGATTGCCTCGATGGAAGCTTTCTCACAGAGATAGGACTCACAATTCCCTGGTTTGTAGCACCAAGACCCATCCCTTCAGTGTAATCCATACTAGCCATCATCTTTGAAGCAATGTCAGGAGTGTGATTCTCCCATTTCGCGAAAACAGCAGTTTCAGTTTGGATTCCCCTTTGCAGGATAGAACTTTCCAGACCCCTAAACCTTCTGAATTATCTTCTTCGTAGTCACTATAATCAGAATGCTCCAAACTTGACTAGTCTTTTTCGTCAAAGAGTTGAGCATATGAAGACAATGAAATAATTTCATTTTTGAGCTTTAAAGAGCTTCCATCATCGAGGAAAACAACTTTCCCCACTCTAACTTTATCATCCCATAATTTAAGTTTTGCCTTCCGCCAAATGCCAACCTTACTATTAGCGACAACCCAAATACTAGAACCTGCTACTGATTGATCCCAAACTGTAGGTCTATGTCTCTTCAAGGAATATATAGGAACATCAATCCCTAACAAAAAAGATAACACTTATCATTTCAGCTCAAGGACTTTCGATTAAAGGCCATGTCAGCTTTTACAATAAACTATAATTCGTGACGTAGAAGAATGAAGATACTGCACAAGATACGAGGAATATTGGTGAAATTTACAAATACAACTAGAAATATAATAACAACAAACTAAACCTATTTACAAGAATAATAAACCTAATTTTTACATAAAACAACTGTAACACACCATGTGATAAATGACAATTGGAACCAAATCGACATTGTTGTTGTTGAAAAAACTTGCACATTTGCACTTGGGTGGTCCAACATTAGTAAGTTGATCTTTCTAATACTTGATGTCACTTTAGTAAACTGACAAATATGTGCTATTTCTAAACTCATGTTAGTTCTGCTGAAATGTTAGCCATCTATTCAGCAACTAACTTGGAAAATCACTGTATGAGAAAGTTAAATGACAATATTGTGAATCAAAAATCAATTCAACTTTAGATACCCTACTTTCCTAAATTTTAAAATTGATTTTGAATTTAGCTATCAACCTTGGTAACTTTACTTAAAAATAGACCAATAAAATAAAATATGTGTGGAACAACCATGCATGCAACGAGGCCTATATATACACCAGCAAAACTTCTCTTATCTTACTCATCTATCACTATTCACTACCACTTGTGAAAAACCGAAATAAAGAAACGTAATAGCATGCAAGGATCACGAGTGATGATGATAGCAAGAAAAGTTTGGCCTGTTCAGGCCAAACCTACTGTTGCTCACAGTGAGTATTTTACTTGCATGTATATTACTACATAGTTTTTTGCATATATCATCTTTACAACTTCTTCTCTTTTTTCTTCTAGGCAGAAGGCATGAAATAATTCTAGCTTTCAGGCATCGTCAGAGATCAGTGATTTCAATCTCTAGTACTTGGCTGCTGCTCGTTGGTGGAAGAACAAGGATGTTGATGACATTGTCACATTCGAAGTAACAATAACAAAGTGACTACTGAAAAGATGGAAGAAACTAAGAAGGTTAGAGTATACAACTATTATTTTGATTTAGAACTTACATGTATATATATTTACGTGATTTACTATTTTCTACTTTTTGTGTTGGCAGAGGCTGGACAATTTGCCACAAAGTTTGAAAAAGGAAACGACAACTTTATGAAAGGACACTAGCAAAATGAAAATAAATGGCGTTCTGTGGGTTCGTGAGGAGATCAAGCGATCATGGTTCGGAGGCAACATCATCATCGTTGATTACTGGGCCAAAGCTATTCAGCTTTCCAAGCAGTTTTTGCTTGATGGTCCCAGTAACTTGATGAAGATAATGGAAAAAAGGTGAATTCCTCCAAACTGACAAAGATCATGGATTAATTTTTTGTTTATATGTTATCATTTTGGTATCCATCATTCTAATTAAAGTGGACATGACGTATTTATGTTGTGCATCGGTAAAAAAATTATATAATATGAATACTATTTTTTTTCATGTGTTTATTCCAATTAATTTTTGTTACAAAATATTATATACGACCTCTCTTACTTTCGGAGGTAGATTCGGTACTGTTGAGCTCATCTATTTTGAAGAGAAATTTTTGTATTTCTGTTTGCAAAATTGAACACATGCAAATAGAATTCAATCATTTTATATAAAAATCATTTAACGAGTATCGCAACATTTTGAGAAATGAAATTTATATCAATTCAATCCAATAAGCACCCAAGTAAATCATTTAATTTGATAAAAAAAATTGTGAGGATATCTTTACTATATTATAATAAGCCAAAATGAGTATAATTTGTAGTCTTACTTTTTGTTCATGTTTTTTTGGTTTGTTCATGTTCTTTTAGTCATTCTTATATTATTATTATCTTGCTAAAAACAAAAAGAATCACACTAGAAATCTATCTCTTAATAGGTACAAGTCTTAAACAATTATAAGACTAAAAATCCATCATTTATAAGTACAAGTTTTAAATAAATTACAACACTAAAAATTTATCTCATAATAAATACAAGTCTTATACTGATCCAAAACACCACACGCATATAACTTTTGAGCCTTCGGCTTACCACACACATATAACTTTCGATCCTTCGGCTTGCCTTATTATTTCATTAAAAAATTATAATGACATTAAAATAAAATTATAAATATATAATTTTGAATGTTTTTTTAAACAAGAACCTTTATATAACTCTTTCGAATTCTAACATGTTCTATATCAATACAAACACGAATAATTACATAATTTTTTCTAACTCTAATCTGTTACACGACAAATATCTTTTTTTTCATATGAAGATATACGAAATATAAAAAATATAATTTAAAATTAATTGAATAATAAATCATTCTATATCAATAACAAAAAAATATTTTTAAATAGATAATAAATTTTAAAAACTAAATTTCCGTGAGAAAATGTAATCCGTTGGTTAATATAATTTAATTAAAGTTCAATTCATTAATATTAAAATACTAATTAAATTATGTTAAAATTTAAATTATAAAAAATAAATTACAAATTATAAACCGCCCCCTGCTTCGCACGGGTTAAAGGGTAGTATAGGTAACAAGTCAAGACATCTCTCCTTGGTTCTCTAAGAACCCAATATATGTATGGTACTTAGTTACTTTTTTTATAAAGATTATATAACTACTGTAATGAATTATATATTTCTTCACATTAGTAAAACAGAATTTTGTAATTTTATATTCCAATAAAATGATATGGAATATGTATAAATACATTACGGAGATTAACTATTTAACTCAAATAGAGTGTCCATACCATAAGCTTCAGCAGAACAGATGTCATCACAGGACTTCTTAGCAGCATGACTACTCAGAATCAATATACTTATATAAAGGAGAAGCGAGGGGCGTGTAGGTGGCGCCTCTCACATCGCTCCGTTCTATTTTTCTAATTTTCTAGAATTTTTGGATGAAAAATATCAAAAATTAGAACTACCTTTTTTAGTTTCGGGTATATTAGAAGCAAGTTTCAGAATCTGATTTTGTTTCAAATTATTTAATTATGGGAAAGACAAATTATTTATGGAATATAGTTGCTAGAAAGTTTTAATCTAATTTTGTTTCAGATTATTTAATTATGGGAAAAAAGTAGCATTCAAGTCTCTGCACTTATAAATACCCATATAGATGGTAGGGTTTTGGATCATCTAAACACAACCTCCTCTCTCTCAATACCACAACCCTACCTCTCTGATGATAGTTCTCTTGCTCGATTTCTAACTCGGAGGTGCGGTTCTTCTGCAACGATAAGTGAACACTATTAATAAAATAAAGGTTGTTGCAAGCAAAGGTAGTTATAGACCGCTATATTGGAGTCGACAAATCCAAACACGAGAAAAGAATATAGTCTTGACATGATATCGATGGTTGATATCGATAAATTAACTATTAGTGATGTATGTTTGTTGGTTATTTTTTTTATAATATTTGTTTTGTTCATCAGATATGTTTGTTGTTGTTAGTTTTTATATGATTTACTTTGTATACAGGAAAAAATTATTCACGCATTATCCGTTTGCTCCGTTCAAGCAACTTTTAAGTAAAGGTTTTTTATACAGTACTAAAAAATAAAGGTAGTTATAGACCGCTATCTCACATATTTAAGTTAAATATTTTTGTGCACAATTATATATTAGTATTGGTACTACATCAAAATTTTTACAATATAAATTTATTTTATCCTACAAATATTAATTTTGAAACATTAATATACTTTTTATAAACAGCCACAAAATTACTTTATTCTACAAATATTAATATTGCATTATTAATATAATTTTTATAGGCCGCCGCAACGCGCGGCTTCTCAACTAGTTTATTAATAAATAAGAAGGATTAAAGTGGTTTGGGGTTAAAAGGGTTGCAACAGAACAAAATTAACCTGAGTTGATCCTTCCGATATTTCGCAAAGGTAAATCTCCAACCAACTCTACACTTCTATATCCTCTTTCACTCTATTAATATTACTAATTATAATTAGAAAAATAAGGAATTTTGTTAGGTATGTTAATTTCTTTTAGCTAGGCGGTCAAAACTTTTAGTTCATATACTATTATCACTTATACTTGATAGTTTAGATGGAAAAGATTATGGATATATGATCTTGTAGCGTCCATTTTTTTACCTTGTTTGATAACAAATCCCAAAATTACTGTACAAAGGTTAGTAGCCTTTCTTGATATAAACATGTATGGTGTTGTTAATAGTCATGTAAGAGCTTAATTTGGATATCGAGATAAGTGTTGAGTTAGATACCTTACCATATAAATCCACACTTATTTTGCATACATCTTTGGCACTACATTATTGATCACTAATATATCTCGTAATACAAGAAATGAATCAATCACAGAGATACAGGTTAGTTGGAAAATCTTAACAACTTTCTAAGAATTAATTCCCCCACCCGATTCTTTCTAACTCAGACATACATTTTTTAAACTGCCATTAATTATAAATATGTAAATTAATTTAAATTCTTTTTCTACCTAAAATTTTAATGTTCAATGGTATTGGAGTAAATTTTACTCCAATGGCATTATCCTTCGAGATGCGAGCATCTCCAAGGGTATCTCCAAGGGTAATCCCTATATTGGTTATCTAAAATATAATAAAATAATAGTTACTTAAAATATAGGTAAGCAAAAAGTTGTTTTACTCCAATGGCATTACCTATACCTGTTACTTATAATTTAAAAATTAGTATTTATTCAATATTTAAGGTAATACATGTGAGAAGAGGTGGAGTTGGAGTAAATATATGTTATATTATAGGTAATATTGATGATGTGGCATTATAGGGGTTGCCGTTTTGCTACCTCAAATAAGGGGATGAGTTTTCTCTCCCCTAAAATTTTTAGGGGATCGGGAGTTGCGCTGGAGGACTTATTTTTGATCCTAACCCCTAAATCTTGTCCACTTAGACCAAAAATGAGTAAGGAGAGCTTGCATTGGGGTTGCTCTTAAGCTACTATGATAAGGAATATGACACAAAACACAACTTCAGCAGAGTCCTAGCAATTCCTTAAAAAGTTAGGATGCTCACTTTATTCTTCATTTTTAAGGATTGTGAAACCATTCCTCATACTATTTTGAAGAATTAAATATTCACTTGGTTCTTTTTTCCCGCTCTTTCCCTCCTTTCTCTCCTCATTACAAGTTGAATACAATGTTATAATAATAATAGGAAATGTAAATAGGGAATGTTGTTGGAGTTATGTTCAATAAAATGTAGTAATCCCTTAAAATACACATATTTTATTATATATTTAGAGAACCGGTTAGGAATCTGCTGGAGATGCTCTTAATTCGAGTCCCTGATGGACAAGGTCCAAATTAAAAGATTATTTTTATTTATGGTAAAAGTACTGTCAATTAACTCAGTTAACATTTTTCCAAAAAAAAAAAAAAACTCTGTTAGCATGAGGTTTTTGTATATGATATAATCAAACACACATCCATACTCCACATCCCATAAAAAAAAGCGTGAGAGATTATTGCATGCTTGGCTCTGCCTCTGCCGTAAAACAAACAGTATCAAGCGCATAAAAAGTTGAACACATGAAAAATATGCAATTTTGACCTTCAATTAACACATGAAATTCAATGTATATACTCAGTTGGAAATTTTCTTAAATGAAGAGCATGGAGGCTGGAGCCTTGCACTAGGGTATCAGTTGTAATATCATTTAACTTGCAATAAAAAAAAATCTCTAGGATTGCAAAGATTTATAGCATTCAACTGTAAAAAACAAACTTTGTTCTGGTGATTTCTACAGGCATACAAGAAGCTCTGAGCTACTAGTATACCTCCTTTATACTCTGTATTGCTGCAACATTTTAACTACTCTGCTAGTAGCACTTCATCCACCAATCGGTCCAAATTTTTCGACGAAGAACCACCAGGACTAGCAGCGGCCTCAGCTTTCCTTTTCCACTCCATCGCGTTCTTCTTCAGTTTCATTCCCTTCTCGCCATCCATCAGCTCCCTCACTAACTCCTCCACTTCATCTCGCTTGACATTATTATTGATTTCCATTCCAATTCCCCATTCTACGCAACTATACTTGCAATTCGTCTGCTGTTCAGCAAAAAAAGGCCAACAAATCACTGGCACGCCACTTGCAATGCTCTCAATCGTTGAATTCCACCCGTTATGTGTCAAAAACCCTCCAATTGCAGGATGTTTCAGGACTTGTTCTTGAGAGCACCAGCTTAGTATCATGCCTCTTTCGCTTGTTTCAACCAAAAACTCTGGTGGAACCATGGCTGTGTCGCCTGCTATTATGTCGGGCCTGACTATCCACAAGAAGTGCTTCTTGCTGTTAGCTAAGCCCCACGCAAATTCAGTCAGCTGCTTCGCGGTCATGACAGTGATACTACCGAAATTCACATAAACAACAGAGTTTGGATCTTTTTTGTCGAGCCAGTCAACGCAGCCATCCTCTTCTTTCCACAAACTCGAGCTGATGGACAAAATATTCCTGTCCTTAATCTCATTCATCATCAAATGAAGCGGCCCAACTGTGTAAATATTCGATTGAGTAGCAGAGATTGCATCCAAAGCATCCTGTTCAAGAGCATCATATGTGTTTATAATAAGCGCACGACCTCTAGGAAGCGCAGCAGTCTCAGTTATTAGAAAATTTAGCATGATATCATTCGGGTCCGTCGTTCTGATGAAACTTGGAAAATCCCTCAATGTCATGTCTTTCATCCCTGCAACCCAATCAATTTTTGTATCTAGATAGCCATTTGTTACACATGCCATGTCTGCAGATCAAACAGAAAAATATCCCTCAAGTTGTACTCATCTAGCTTCAAATACAAAATGACACGTGTCATATTTTTATTGGTTATAATTTTGATAATAATGATGGACCCCCGATCAAACTCCGATATTAAATCATTTCAAATTGTCACATCATCAATGTCACGTCAGTTTGTAATAAATTTTGTACCAAAATTGGTTTTATGTTAATTATCAGTTCTCCTAAAATTTAAAGTGATAGCTGAAAATTAATCGGATGATAATATGATATATGATTACCTTGTAACGGTGTATAGCCTTGTTCAACAAGTTTATGGTAGTGCATATAAGCTATGACGCCGCAAGCGCTTGTTGTCCACAACAGAACTTCAGGAATACCAAATTTTTCAGCAGCTTTGAGAGTGAAGCTCATGACTCCGTCAGACACAATACATGTCACGGGAGGCACCCCCGAGGCCGACGAGTCGTTGAGCCTGGAAATGAGGTTGCTGAAAGGAGCCAGGCAGTGGATAGGAGTGTACTTGCAGAGGGCTGGGATATCTTGAGTTGCATCAGGGTGTGAGGGTGGCAGGCCATCAGGGATCGCGTAAAACCTGAAGTCCGGCAAGCCAAGCAGGGCGTCCGGACCGCGGGATTTGATGAGGCGATTGTGGTTAAATTCTGTGTTGACAAATGAGATGTGAAAGCCTTTGTGGTGTAGAAGTTTGGCTAGTTTGAGCATGGGAGTTATGTGACCTTGTGCAGGGTATGGGATGCACAAGGCATGAGGCTTCTTGTTTGGAGCTGAAATCGAGTTGGAGCCCATCTCAAGATTTTGCTCTATTGATATCCTCTGCCAACGATGAGGTTAGGGAGTATTTATAGAGTACTGATGCAGGGGCGGATATAAAATTAAATGTTAAGGTATCAAAGAAAGAAATAAAAACACCAAATTAATCTTATGTTATATTTAAACACGGCGGACATCTTTGAGGTTATTAATATTTTTGTACCCATATTCTTTGAGTCAATTAATATTTTCGTGTCTTAAATTGTGAGAACATAGGGTCGACGGAGAGTCGAATTTGTGACCTCCGCCAAACCAGAACTATGATATCACGTTAAGACTCCGTCTATCTAAAATTTTAAGGTATTAGCGAAAGGTCCCAAATGAATTATATGTTATATTTTAACAAAACTTTGTTGAGGTTCCAAACAAATTTTCGAAAAATATCTATGTTTTTTTAAATTTTGTGGAGGCCATTTCTATCATTTTACAAAATTTAAAATTATGGAAAAATATTAAAAAATGAAATAAAGGGCGTGTCCCTAGGCCTCTTCCTAGATCGCACCAGGCCCAATCAGTCTATCATTTTACAAATTTTAAAATTATGAAAAAATTTAAAAGATAAAATAAAGGACGTATCTCCAATATCTCTTCGTAAATGACATAAGTATGGATAGACCCAACCGAAAATAAGTACCGAGTCGGTGACTGTTAAATTTTGGACTTTTTGGTCATTCAAATGTGCAAATCGTTGACCTCTATTATTTGCAAATCGTTTGACTTCTATTATTTGTGATACATCGGTATTAATAACCATAAATGTGCACATGAAATGTATATGGATAGAGGAAGCATGAAGTCTGCATATTTGTTTGCATACACCAAGTTGTCACTGGATTAAATCTCACGTCGTTTGTATTATAAATGTGTATTCGGTTTTAAATCGAGGAGAAAGAGAAATTGCTTTCGTCAAAGACGGCTAGAACAAATTTGATTCCTCTCTGGCATATATATTACAATAGATTTTCTTGAAAATATGGCCACCGGCGATATAATCAATGAACTGATATTCAGATCACTGGATCCAATCTGAATAAAGTTTGTGTTCGGGTATAAAATACTTAAACAATCTCATCACTTCCATTTTAGACTATACATTAAACAATAAATAGCAAATTGATATATGAATTTTTCAAACGTGTGTCTATGTTACGTGGGGTGTAAATGAGCCGAGCCGAACTCCAGAATGCTCGTGTATTGTTTGTTAAAAAAATATAGAACTCGAATTCGAGCCCGAGCTTGGATCGAGCCAAACAAATTGTTTGAGGATTGACTCATTAACGAATAACTCTGTTCACGAACATCTCGCGAACTGCTCACGAACATGTCTTAGGAGATTTTGCTCACGAACCGCTCGTTAACTTACACACCCGAACATGTCTCACGAATTTTTGCTCACCAACCGCTCATAAATTTTGTTCACATTGTTTAACAGACTTTGCTAACGAGCTAGTTTATGCTCATAAATTTATTTACGAGCTTGTTTGTTATTTAATTTAATTAAAAAATAAATTAAAATTCTAACATTATTTTAATTTATGCTCCAAGTAAACATAAATTCATAAAACCATCCATTATTAACACTCCCACATCCTTGATCCAAAAAAAAACAAAAAAAAAAAAAACAAAAGTTCAATTTAAATAAATTAAAATAATACATAATTGTTTGATAAATATTAGTTGAAAAGCCAGCAAATTCAATTTCTAATGACTCCATTTTCCAAGCAAAAACCCTCATGAATCCAAACCACGTTCAAGAACCATGTTCACGAGCTAGTTCACAAGCTACGCTCACGAGCCAAGTTCACGAACCATGTTTACGAACTAATAGTTCGAACTTGTTCGCGAACTATCAAGCCGAACTCTACTGTGCTCAAATTCAGCTCATTTATAAAACGAAGATTAAAATTGTGTTCAAAATCGACTAGTTTATGAATCGAACTGAACTCGAAAGTTAATCGAGTTTTTTTCGAACCGAACGTCGAGCGGTTATCGAGCGTATCAACTCATTTATAGCCCTAATTGTTACGTACTAATGATCGCTTTAAATGAGGTGACAAAATTTTATTGATTTCAGTTTTATTAATAATGATTGTCGTTTTTTATATATAATAATCTACATCGATCAACATCTTTGTCTAGACAAAAAAATAGTAAATATTATGAACACATTAAAAAAATATATTTACATAATATTAAAACTAATAGTACCCATTATTTTAATTATTGTTTTCAATTAAATATTAATAAGTCTTGTCATTTTACCTAATTTTCTTATACTTTCATATTATTATATAGAACCTTTTTTATTTGATGATATTATTTGGCGTCATTATTGTACTCACTTTTTTACTCTTTTTCTTCAATTGCGCAATCCGAATATAAAAATTGAGGGGATGAAGCACTAGATATTAAAGATATGTTAGCCTTATAAAATAAGTATTTTTGCTTAATTTTAGCGCAGTAGTTAACTTGTCATGTGCTGCTTTATTCTTTAACTTATCAAGTAGTTAACCACCACATGAACCTGAAAATGAGCCAATCCCCTACCAAGAATCAGAACCTCTGCAAACACAAGTACACAACCCCTACCTGAAACAGAATCACCTTCCCAACCACCAGCCTCTGAAGCTGATGTAGAAGCTGAGCTCAATCTGATCCATCAGGAACTCCAGGTAGCTCAGATAATTTATTCCCTCTCCTTTGTATTTATTTTACAAACTTCATGTATTGTTTTGACTTTAATTTGAATTTCAGATTGTCAGCACTAAACCTGCAAACATCCAAAAAATACTTCAAACTAATTTCAGACTTTAAATCAGTTTCTAGCTTATTTCCGACTTTTAATCAGTTTCAAGCTTATTACATAAGTATATGGTTTTAAGTTGAAAATCAGAAACAATTTAACCTCTGACTTGAAGCCGGGCTAGACAAAATTTACGCGAAGGATCAAAATAGTTACATCAATGTCTTAATTGTTCGAAATTAAAATGTTAAAAGTATTTGGAGGAATATGTCGCAATTGTTCTAAATTAAAATACTAATAATGTACGTGGATGGAATAAGGGCTCCGCCAATATCTTACTGTGATTTAAGACATGTCCAACAAGTGTCTTATTTTTAAGGTATCATGACACATGTTTAAAACCGTTTTCATAAAAAAAAATTCGCTTCACTCTATCTCAACACATTTTTCTCCTCTCGTCATTTTTCTTCATTTTTTCTTCATTTATATGATCTCATTCAAAAAATCTTTCATATCAAAGTGATCACTTAAGTGAAGATTATATATTATTTTGATGATCGATCTTGACGGATATGATCTGAATTCATAATAAAAATCAAATATCTCTTCGGAAGGTGAGCCCTTTCACAGACATTTACCCACTACGACATTATTTGATGGTAGGCACTCAGAGATGTTTTCATGTGTGCCCTCAATAATTAGATGATCCTCATAGATACGAAATCGATTGTTTTAGTAGTAATTTTTACATGTGCTTTCCAGGATCACGCAGGTGCTCAGATCACTTTTTCCTGTGATTTTGATCATGCAATAATACACTTGATTAAATTAAACTTGTTTTTCACACCAAATTATTGCTTTATAATATAATAATAATTTTCTTAAAGCTTGAACTCATCACGCAATAAAGGTGTCAAATCTAGATATCGAGTCAGACTTGAATTCATCAAGTATCCCCCACTTAAATCATACGGAGTATTAAATTATTATTGGAAACTAGCTTTATAGCCCGTGCGAGGCACGGGCAAACTATAAATTATCTTTTCGTAAATTTCATATACAAGTGAGAAAATGCAATACCAGATTTGTTATGTGTGTGAAACTTCTTAATTAGAAGTATCCTGGAAGAGATGCAAGTCCTACCAAGATATGTAGCTTTGGAATGCAAGCAAACTTGTACTCTTGGGGAATTATAAATTTATATTTAAATAAATTGTGCTTATACAGTGAAATACTAAAAGATGACTTCCAATTAGAAACCTTAGGTATCTATAGTAAACATCAACAATATTTATACTTGAGCAATAATACAATTTGATTCAAAGATTTCATGATGCCAATATAGTTGTATAATCCCTATTAAGCATTAGTTATATAAGTTAAAAGATTAAATTGGTGCCCAAATGACTTTCTCTACTCTGAAACAATGTATTACAATTATCTATCTCAAATGAAATTGCCGAAGAAACTTTGACATGTGGTTCCAGTCTTGGCTTTGGACTTGGCGCATCAACATGAACTTTAAGCAGCTTCACTACTATAACAATGTCATCAATATAAAAGCGGGCTTTGCTCAGCTTTCTCCCAACATTATAGGTAAAGACCTCTGGGAAGGAACAGATGCAGTTAAAATTGTGCTTAAGATGCTTTCATACATATCTTTATCTGATTTGTCATTTTCGATACACATGACAAAATTTAGAGGCTTCCCCCGAACATAGTTGACAGAAACTTCTCAACAACCAATCATTTGTTTATACCCTGCATATTTGTAGATTACATTAGTCGAATTGTGCCCTATGATGCAACAAAACCATCATAAAAATTAATTATGTATATATAAGAAATCAAAAAATTCACAAAATAATAGGTATATAGCGTACTATGCTAGCAATATGACAGACACAATTAAAAATCTGTATCTTTTAAAATGGGATCCATTCGCTGCAAACTTAAAACATTATATTAAAATCTCTATCCTATTACAAGAACCTTATCGGCAGCTAACATAAAGAAATAGACATGTGAAGCTTGAAAATCCGACGACAGACAGGGCACCATGCTGGAACAACATAAACATACATAAAATTGTACCTTGTTAAATGTATGCAGGAAGCACAGAGGGCTGAGGAGCAGCCTGGCCACCATTGGCCTGTAGGTCTTCCTAGGGAAATAGCGGTGAAGGTAAATACTTAATAGACAACACGACTGACAACTTGAATGAAAATCGGGATAATAATATAATTTCAGCAAGACTTAATCATGGGTAAATACATAATTTCATAATGATTTAATTGGCTGTAAATACTTAATAGACAATACGATAGACACCATGAATGAAAATTGAGGCAAAAAGGTAAATGGAGCTG
Source organism: Daucus carota subsp. sativus (assembly GCF_001625215.2). Lineage (NCBI taxonomy): Eukaryota > Viridiplantae > Streptophyta > Magnoliopsida > Apiales > Apiaceae > Daucus > Daucus carota. Next base: position 3,459,899 of record NC_030389.2, read on the forward strand.
GACTTAATCACTAGTAGAGGCGTAAATTTAAACTGATTTAACTTACTCACCAAATCACCATGTTGCAGCATTATATATATATAACAAATCGATAGATATCTAAATTCAATATGGCGCAAATGTGTATCACAAGGGCTTCTGAAAACGGAAACTCGTCCTTAGAATATATCGACAAAAGACGTGGATAAGATGAAGATCATCTTCTTCTCATCTCATTGGCCAAACTCACCTCAGCTAAATGAAAAATAATTACAGCTGCTTCCTCCTTTAGCATTACCTTTTCTTTTTAGTAACCAGTTGTGAACCAAACAATATCTAGTTATCATGTTTTCATCAACTAATTTAATTTTAATTTTCCAGCAACTAAACAGAAGTCAACAAAATTGAGATGATAATACCTGTATTCCGTTAGGTGAGTTGTCCGCGGTTAAAACTCAGACCTGTGACTCAGTCTCTGGAACACGCTCCTGTTTAAAAATCTTCACCGCAGCGATTCTTGGCACGTCTTTCAAAATCGACAGCTTATACAAATTCTGATCCAACGGACTGTCAAAAAAGAGATGGGTACAATCAGCTGCAAATTAGTGCATAATTTAAATTATCACCAGTAATACAAACATATTCCGAACAAAAATTCAAAATATTATAGCACCGTAAAAACCTATGGTTCCTGAAAATTTGATTCACATAAATGAACTAATTTTCTCTCATATATGTACCCATGTACCTACAGATATTGACAAAAATCACACCAAACGGCAAATCACATGATACTCACGTGAATTGAGAGTTTTCAAAAAGGCAACTTATCTGCGTAGAGTATCATGTAATGTTCTCAGTGGGTGAACTGAGCTCGAATTAAAACTGTCAGCCCTCTACATTTTGGCTCGGATCATTGCCATGATCTCCTGATGTAAATTCCTTTAATCAGAAAGAACTCTGATTCGCTTGAGCACCATTTGATACGATGCCTCATGCCGCTCTAGCTGGAACTCAGTGGTGTGTTCCCTATACTACACACTGCAATTGAAGAATGGACTTGGAACGTCACATTCATATAGGCCTTTGTTCAAATACAAACTAATAATACAAATGCCAATAATATATATAAGACTGCTTTTATAAATGTATTTAGGTGCAAGAGTACGGTGAATCAACCACTGACCTTGCTCATGATAAGCAACATTAGAAGCTTATTAGCTGTTCTCAACGAACTCGATATCCTGAAGCTTAGGATGCGTCCGAGCTGATTTAATATCAGAATCATCTTTTTTCCTCTGGTGATCCATAAGCATCATCTTCAATTTAGTTGGAGAAATAAGACCAGTCTGCATAAAACCCATTTATGGAAAGTGAAACATATTGCTGGAATCAGAAAATACTAAAGATTCACCCATGAGTTACACTTTACAAAGACCCACCAAATAGACACACTTAAATTCCCACCAAATTTAATTTTTTTTTAATAAAACCATTGCAGTCAAGCCATGTTTTTCATACAGACATAGTGATAATAATGTGGTGTCGACTCTATTTCAAAAGAGCACACAAATACTGAAACATATACAGTATTTTTGTTAAGCAAAGGGAGCGTACCTGAAGTTTGTGAATTCTCTCTTACTCCATGGCTAGATAAATGAGCTTGTTTCTAGTGCATATCTTTCTCACTCACCTGTAAAAGGTGGTAGAGAGAAGAGATTGGTTTTAAAGTGCACGAACTTTGTCAAGAGCTTCCTATTGTACGTGCTAGCAGCAACTGAAAGAATCCAAGGCGGAACATTGGTGACTCTGCCAGGTTCATTGCCACTATTACCAGCTGATGCAGAAATCAATATCCAATTTTTCATGGCATGGAACGATCCAATAGCAAAGAATTGAATCTTGAAAATAATCAGTAACAGCTCCTCCAACAAATATTAAAATAATATCAACTTCTTCAGCAATTGCTACATCAAACGCTGCAAGAATATCTACATCATTGCATCCATCAGCCAACAAACTTTGTACACTGCAATTCTTGCTGATGGATACCCACCCCGTGTTGTTCCATTTGCAAGCCCCATTAAGTTTGCGTTGCTAACATATCGTATAGCTGCTATTGATGCAGCATGTGTTCCGTGGTCTTGTTCATCTCTAGGAGATTTCACATCATTAACGTCTAAAAATCCAGCACTGCGAAAGTATGGAACTCCTATAATTTTTCTGCATCATCAACATCGCAATATTAATAATTTGTAGTTTTAATATTTGTTCAGATCTGAAAAGTGAGTTTTCATGTTTAATTACTTGTTTCATTGATATTATGTGTTGCAACTACGAGACCTGCAGCAGCATTCTGTTTCTGTGTTTTCTACACATAAAAACCAATTACAATCAATAATCTGAGCAAGTGATTGTTGCACATAAGTCCAAATCAGCTTCGTATTAACAGATAAGTGGCAATAACTCACAACAATGTTTCAATCTTCATCTGTTTTAGCATCTGGCACGTCCTTGTTGTGCTCTGTCATCCCCTCGGTTAATTTCTTCAACATAGCCCTAGTTAAACCTCAATGGCACTTACCCTGCATTATGAACAACCACAAAGCTGACTATTCAAGTACCTTGTAACAAAAAAATTGAGAAAGTAATAACCACTCTGTGTTTCTAATGAGATTAAATGTGAAATATCTGTCACTTGAGCAATAGTAATTAACAATGGCAAAACTAATGTAAGAGTAAAAGTCATAAAATAACGTGTGCACATGATATCACCAAAACTCACGAGGAACAGTCTCTAATTTTAATACTCTATTAGTAATTGTTTTTTTTTAAAACGTTCCTAACTTGTAGCTGTCTATGTAGTTGAGCAGTTAAGTAGTTTATTTAGTTTTTAGTTTGGCTTTGTGTTGGTTGATTGGGAGGGTTTCCTATCTCAATGCTAGCCTAGGGTACATCCTTTCCTTTGTATTTTATTGCTCGGTTAATACAGTTATTAGTCTTCAGGAAAAAAATCACAAGGACCGCCCGATTCAATTCCTAGAAAGTAATGACTCCCCAAGAATCTTAACGAAACTCTGCACAACCAAAAGTTTCGTAGAAAGCTTGCCTATAATTTCTGAAGCAACTAAATATGACAACATCACCCTCGACATAAAATCAAAATCTCCGAATCCTTTTGGCTGTAAGTATCAACGCCACTAAAGCCGCACATCTGCCATAATAATTTTGATATATATGGCGAAAATATTAACACTTAAAAATCGACAATAACAATACATAACATATAAAAAAGACATAGTTTAGAGGAGAAACCTGGACCTCATAAAACCATTGAATATAGAAGTGCTAACAAAATATTGAATAAGCCCGAATAAAAGGCTATTTAACATAGTAAATCAGTAACTTCAGGAAAATCAAGTCAAGATAACAAGTTGGACTTAAAATCAGTTGGACCAGAATAAGATCTATCACAATTATCCATTATAAAAATTTACCAAATTAAGAGAAGCATACTCAAAATATTTAGAAGAGTTGATGTACTGTTAAGATTCCGGTTCCAGTTCAACTATGGATTTTAGGTCACATAGTTTTAGGTTCCGTTTTTAGAATATATCGAATCAAAACTCAGCCCTCAACTCCCTGAATCCCCACACACTCTCTGATATTTATAGGCAGACCTAAGGATATTTGGTCAGAAGCCTACTTTTCTTTTGCATCATTTTCTTTGCAAGTAAATATGAAAATTTATGTTATTAACATACTTCCCAAAATCTTCTAGCAGCAAATGATCCGAAAGCATTCTCAGTGCAACCCATGTATTGATCACAATCAAGAAGAATTAACAAATAATCAGAGACAGACAAATAACTTTCTTCATCAACAGTCTTATACTTGTTGAGCAGCTTATTATGGTCTCGTTCCTAAGAACTAAGAAGTATATGCATGATTACATATATTTAAATATAAAGGATGAAAAAGGAGCTTACGATTGGCTGAAACATTTTATCAAACACCTTATCCTCCCCCCAAAATGAATACAATTGGTAGTAATTTAGTGGTGCATCCGATGACAATAGTAGCAGCCGCTAGTCGCCCCTTTCCACCTTCTAAAGCGTTAGGCAGGCGCTCGCACATCAATACATCATGATGCTACACAAACACAAACACATCATGATGATAACATAATAGATGCCGAATCCAATCCCACGATCATCGAAAATTGTTTAGATGATTAGAGAGGATTGAAGAGAGGATACGAACCAAACACTTACAAAACGTGAGGACGAAGGCCGCGTGAGCCAAAACCAGCCAGAAGCTCATAACCGGCAGCAGAGTAAGCATCACACCTTGAAAGATAAACCTCAGTGCTGCCCGCAAAGCGCTAAACACTGTAAGAACACGCTGGTGCTGCACACAGCATCTGTTTGTGTCTCAGGCATGCCCGCAGGAATTCCCCCAGAAGGCAACTGAAAATGCAGCGAGATCATTGAGGGGTTAGGAAGCAAGTTAATATGTTAAATGAGGGGCAATAATGTAATTCTGCACCGTTAAATGAGGGGTAACAGTGTAATTTCATACAGAATATTTTGGCTCATCAAAGTGCTTGTTGCAGCATTATATATATAATAGAAGATTAATTTGATTTACATTAAAAACGATATGTACGTAACAAAGTCTGAATTGATTTTGCTCTGGTTGGATACGTTCATTTATTCCCTAAAAACCTGTAGAGATGATAATTCTTTCTATCAACATGGAGCAGTTTTCTTTCCAATCATGGTCAGTTCTACGAAAATAGTTTATATATTCTTTCCGTCCTAATGAATCGTATACGTTCATTATTTACACCATATAAAGTATAGTTTTATAAAATTTTATAAAATTTTCTTTTTTAAATAAAAGTTTAAATGTTAAATTTTTTTTCAGAATTTTTTTTAAAAAATATATTGTGGAGTTATGTTTTAAAAGAGTTTTAAAAAGTGTGCCAAAAAATAGCGCATACTCCCTCTAGTCCATTAAGACATTTGACTTTTTACACGTAACTTTAGGTGTTTTGACCGTATAACAAATATTGATATTTTTGTAATTTTCTTTTTCTGAACAAAAATATAACATAAATATTTTTATTTAAAAAAAGAAAATTTTAGAAATACTAATTTTAAACATATGATCAAGACTTCTAAAGATACGTGTAAAAAGGCAAACGCCCTGTATAATGTACAAGAGGGAGTACACTTGAATGAGATGGAGGGAGTAGCAACTAGTAACATTTATGTTTTTATTCGTGAATTTTTTTTGAAATTAATATATAAATATTTTTTATCTCTAAATATTTATAAAAAAATTAAAGCCACTATTATTTTAAAATTGATAAAGTATATAGATTATATTTGTAAATCTATTTGAATTCTCGATTTTTATTTGGTACATTTGAAATTATTAAGGTAATGAAGATTAGGGAGTTAGGGGGCATTAACTCCGTCCCGCCCGTTTCCAATACGATCTATGCGGTGTGGGGCTTCATGTTAGGAGTTGTCCCACATCGGTTGTGGGAGGGGCAGAAAACTAGAATATAAGCAGTCAGAACAACTCCAATTAGTACGAGGCCTTATGGGAGGTGCCCAAAAACAAAGCCGTGCGGGCTAGGCCCAAAGCGGACAATATCGTACTATTGTGGAGTTAGGCTTGCTTAGCTGGCCTAACAAGTGGTATCAGAGCGAGGTTGGAACGGTCTGTAACAATCTCACATGGGCTTCAGAATGGGCCTAGGAAGAGGCGGATGGGATTGTTAGGAGTTGTCCCACATCGGTTGTGGGAGGGGCAGAAAACTAGAATATAAGCAGTCAGAACAACTCCAATTAGTACGAGGCCTTTTGGGAGGTGCTCAAAAACAAAGCCGTGCGGGCTAGGCCCAAAGCGGACAATATCGTACTATTGTGGAGTTAGGCTTGCTTAGCTGGCCCAACAATTCAAAGATTTTTTGAGCAGGGGACGATCTTGATCATAAAAAGAAATCTGGAATATGGTCAGGTACAGTTTCTCACATTCTCCGGTCCCGATCGCCTATTCCTGATTCGATTTTTTCTAATTGTGAGCTCGATCCTCGACCCGATTCCCTCTTCCCAACTCGATTTTTTCAAACTGTGAGCCCGATGTGGGACCCAATTATTATATTATATATATAATACATTTATTTATTGATATATGTTTATTATCCTCTTAGGTGATTTACACAACTTTAGTCGTCCATTCTCCATTAGCCAGGGTGCAGCTACTGATATTAATTTGACATTTATACTATTTTATACAGTTGTAGGTAGTATTTTTGCAAGATAAAAAATTTACCCTAGCTATGACGTAGTTAAATATAATATTATTTGAAATTAAAAAATTTCGAATCACGGCGTGAATTCTGAATCTAGATTGGACCGAAGATGGCATGGGGAAGAAAAAATAATCCAGATAATAATCACCGGGAATAAAAATTTGATTTAGATTCAAAGACCAAGATATGTACTATAACACTTCTCTACCCGAAGTAACCCGATGCACATCGTAACAAACACACCGTGGATGTGGATAGCACGGAAAGAAAACGCGGTGCAAAAAGGTTTCTCACTCTTTTTTATTGAGCACCCACCTTATTTGGCATGATTTCGTAATATAATTGCAGTCTTTCTAATGTGTGCTCAAGGGCACACAATAATCATTAAATTCTATAAAAATATGAATGCAGGGGGCCATTATCATTTAGTATTATTCATCCACCAATCAAAAAAAACTATTTTTATTGGAGTTGAGGACTATTGTGTGATTTTGGACACACCATAGAAAATCCCATATAATTATTATCTTTTGAATTGAATATAGTTATCTTGATAATTGAGAAACTCGTTGTCAAAATAATAGATAAACTCAAATTTACAATCCGTGTTTCTAATGGAAAGCTTTGAAACATCTTTTTTGAGTGAGTTTAATATTAACTCAATCCAATTAAATGGGATGGGACATTGATATGACACGTTAAATTGACGAGTTTGATGGAATCATCATTTGCAACACGCTGCAATTAGAGCTGGCCAAATGGGCGGTTTGGCACGGCCCGAACCGACCCGAACCGCTATTTAAACCCGCACAGCACGTGCTTGAATGTGCCGATTCAAAATCGGCACGAACCGTTACAACAAACATGCTAAATACGGGTTATAAAATTTGAAACCGTGGACCGTTCGAATCGGCCCGTGTGGCCCGAACCGTGAATCGCGGTTAAAGTCCGGCTCGTGAACCGTAATTGCATGTGAAATTAGAGTTGGATTGATAACATATGAACAAGAATATTTATGAATGCTTTCTTTTATTTCATACTCCCTCCGTCCCCCTGATTTGTATACATTGGGGGACGGGGACGCGGCACGGACTTTAATGCTCCTGCAAAGTGTAGTTTTGCAATTTATATTTAAAATTTTTCTTTTCTGAATTAAAGTTTAGATGTTATATTTTTATACAGAAAAAGAAAATCTCAAAAATAAGTTACGGAACTATATTTTATAAGAGCATTGAAATGCGTGTCGAACAGTTAAAAAGAAACGTATAGAATTAAATGGGACAGAGGGAGTATCATGGTTGGGTTCCGTAAGTTGCTAGACCCCTGCCACATTATTTTATACTCCCTCCGTCCCATCCATTTCTTTACACTTTCCTTTTTGGGATGTCCCACCCAATTCTTTATATTTCAAAACTTACCAAAAATAGTTAATGGGTCCCACTACTTCTCTATTTTTCTATCCTTTTCACACTACTTTTACTCCACTATCCTCTTTTTATACATTAAAAATCAATGGGTCCCACCACTTTCCCCACTTTTCTTCCTTTTTTCCACTACTTTATACATATTTCTTAACCTCCGTGCCCAACCCATTCGATAAGAAATGGGTGGGACGGAGGGAGTAATTATGTTGTGAGGCCTTTTGATAATAATTCTTTGAGTTAATGACACTTTGTAACCCCTAAGTTTGCTCCAAATCGCAGTTTAGTACCTAAACTTTAAAACGTGCCAATATGCACTCTAAACTTAACATTCTCGTGCAAGTTGTAACCCCTAGTCACTATTCCGTTCAAATCTACCGTTAACTTTAACTGTTTGAGCGATAACTGTGTGTATATCAGTTTCTAACAGCTACTTTACCCACTGTGACCCTCAAAAATTATGTATTATATTTTGAAATTATTTCTGAACACACACAACGATGTAAAAAAATTTAAAATAATTTTAAAAATATAAATTTTCAGATTCTAAATCTATATACATATTTTTAAAATTATTTTTTAAAAATATTTTTTAAAAAATATAATTGCATTATTTTTTTTACATCGTTATGTGTGTTCAGAAATAATTTCAAAATATAATACATAATTTTTGAGGGGTCACAGTGGGTAAAGTAGCTGTTAGAAACTGATATACACACAGTTACCGCTCAAACAGTTAAAGTTAACGATAGATTTGAACGGAATAGTGACTAGAGGTTACAATTTGCACGGGGATGTTAAGTTTAGGGTGTATATTGGCACGTTTTAAAGTTTAGGTACTAAACTGCGATTTGGAGCAAACTTAGGGGTTACAAAGTGTCATTAACTCTAATTCTTTTTCATTTCTTGGAAACAAACAATTCTTTTCATTTTATTTAGAAAAGATTGATAAATAAATAAATAACTAAATAATGATTACCAAAATATTATTTATTAGTTTACAATTTATTAAATAATTAAATTAAACCATAACAATAAACTAAAATCGAGTTTATAATTTACAAATTTATTATGGTTTAATAACTTATTTTATGTACAATGAAACTTGTTATTAAATTTTAAAAAATTAAAAATAATACACAGCAAGGCACAAAACAGTCACACCAGTACACCACTCACGCTTAAACTCTCACACCTCACACTGTCCAACCTGCAACACACCAACCCATCTGAACCGTGTGAACCGTATTCCACGATTACGGTTTTCAAATTCTCAGCTCGGCCGGTCCGAACCGGACCCCAAGTATTGGCGTGCCGGTTACGGTTCCACCGACGACGGTTCCAAAACCGCCTGAACCGGCCCGAACCGCCCCGGCCCGCCCGAATGGCCGGGTCTAGCTGCAATAATAGACAGAAATATTAAACTAAGATATATTATAGATCATATTTTTTTATTTTTTTCTAAGAAAATGAGATAATTCAATAAATAATAGCCATACGGCATCTACAAGAATGATCGAGTCGAACAAACATTGAAAAAATTAATATGCATGTCATCATACTCGAGATGAGCCAAATAAACGATGTTGAAATTGACGATGGTACATGCAAAGATCTTTGTTCTGTGTTCACTATCTTTTTCACAAACTCTGTTTGAGCTATCAACCACAAATACAATTCCCAAAAGGTTTTTATTGATAAATCCAAACCAACTCTCACAAAAGAGGGAGAGAAAAACACACACTCTCACCAAGGAGAGAAATCAAGCTATAATCAAAACAAATTAGAGAAAATCCAACTATAAACTAAAACAATTAGATCTGCACCGCGACGTGTAGGAGATAATCGATCCACTCACAAATCCAAAAAGCCCTCTAGAAGCGAATAAAAACGAAAATCGAAAGTCTCGGATATAGATCTAAGAAAACTTTCCCCAAAGAGAAAGATTTATTAAGAAAATCGATGAAAAAGCAAGAACAATCAAAGAACAAACAATCAAACAGAAAGATTTGGGGCTTTCCACCAGAAAACCGATGGAAGCCCTGTCGGGGATGAAAAAAGGAAGGCGGCTAGAGAGAAAAAGAAAACTAGGGTTAGGCACAATATGAAGAAGGATGGACATAGTCCCGATTATTTACGTACACTTTTGACACGTATTTTGAGACTCTTGAAAAGTATTGTTCCATATTTTTAATTTCTTCTCTTTCTGTATAAAAGATTAAACGTCAAACTATTTTCAGTGGAAAAAATTTTTAAAAAATATTTTATAAATATACTTTATAAGAGTCTAAAAATACGTACGTATCAAAAATTAACATAAAGAATAATATACTAGGTATAAACTTTTTAATATTTACAACATAGTAGGTATATATAAAAAATATTCATACAATAAAAGTAATTTAGAAATTATCTTCAAATTAATTCATATATTTCCATAAAATCAAATTCTTATAAAAAGTTACCATAAATATAAGAATTTTCAACTTTTCATGAATATGTTTAAACTCCTAAATTGACTAATAACTTCTTTGCAAAAACAATACGGGCAAGGAGATTCTGAATTATGATCGAGAAATTATCAAAAGAATTGGTCTTGGTTGAAAATGGAGGGGAGATGAAAGGTCATCAAACCAACAGAAACCTCACACAACATTTAAAAAACAACGGCTTGTGCGGTTCAGAAGGCATGGGAAAAGGTGGTCACTATCTTCAAAGAGATAATTCCAGATATCTTGAATGAAGCCAAACAACTGCAAGAGCTCGTGGAGGCGGGTATGATGGCAGCGTTAAACAAAGGAATTAGGTTCGTCATCAGGCAGGATCGGCCCTTGGGCAAGGCGATCAATACGGACGTTTAAGGCACCACTATCTCCTCGGCCACCAAAAAACCTATGCATATGTAATATATAATTAAAAATATGTGCATTTGTATATCTACATGCATTTGAATTGATTGTTTTGTTAATCTTAAAGCAATATTTTTATTATGTACGTGATTATATATGGATTCGAATGTATGTAAATTTTTCTTTACGATCTTGAAAAATAAAGACATCATTTGAGAATTCGTTTAGAACATCCGAATCTTTAGGCCCGGCCGTCGTCAAGCATGCATACAATCGAGTTGGAAGAAAAACTAATTGCATGGAGCCATGCACAAACAGCCTCCGGAAAGGGACACTTCACATTAATTTCAATCCCCAGCAAATTATATAGCTAGATCACCGATGGCAGAGTCTAGTAGGCCTTAACTATATGCACTAATTACAGTTGTATTCTTCTGGATATGCATCTACTTGCACTTTGGAATTTCATCAACAATATCTCCATACTTTCGCAGCCGGGCCCCCTCAAACAATTTGATGGGCCCATGCAAAAAATAATATTGAGCCCCTTTTATTCATAAGAAAATTGTAATAATCAATATGAGTTAAGTTACATAGTAGGTGTTTGGGATCAACTTTCACTACAAGAAAAGCGGCTATTTTCGACCGTCAAATTCTGGTCGAAAATAGCTATTTTCGACCGTATTTGGTCGAAAATAATTATTTTCGACCGGAAAAAGTTGGTCGAATATAAGCTAGTCGAAATTAAAAACCCGGTCGAAAATATTTAATTTCGACCAAATACGGTCGAAATTAATTGCGACCAAATCTGGTCGAAATTATAAATTCGGCGGAAATTTGAAAATTTCAAACTTTTGTCAAAATATTTCAAAAAATTCAAATTTGCCGCCAAAATGTATATTTTCAACCGAAATTGGTCGAATTTATAGATGCTAAATTCGACCAAATACGGTCGAAATTAACATACCACATTTTAAAAAAAAATAGTAGTAGACTGCTGCACTATGCAGTATGCATGCGAGACGAACACATAAACCAACAAACAATTTTAAGGCAGCAATAGTACCATGATTCTTGAAGAACACCATAAATACTTATACATAAAAAGTCCAGAGACATCCAAGAGGTTTAAAACAAAGCATGTATCAAACAAAATCTAAACTCAACTCAACTCAAACCCATAAATAACTTTCTTTGTATCTACAACAAACTTGAAGATATACACAAACTTATGTACTCTGCATATGTACAAGCAAAAGCACTAATGTGAATTTATTAACCTTCATTTCCCGGGCACCAATCCTCAATCTCCGATTCTGAAAGCACCAACATGGCCTCCACTTCTACCGGAAAAACCAAACCCAAAATGAAAAAGAATACAAATCCAAACAGCTCCTTGCAACCCCACTAACAGTCCCTTCTGAAAATGCCCCAATTCAAATCCCTGATTCTCTGAGACAAAATATCGAACAGGTTGCGTGCGCCACCAGGGACGCCGATGGATGGAGCGAGAGAGAGAGAGAGATTACCAAGTGCGAGAGCCTGGACCGTAGGTCCTGAGATGAGCCTTCCAACTCTCTCTCGGAGCAAGTCCTTCTCGCTTTCTCGCGGCTGCAGATCGATTGATTTCCACAAAGAGAGAGAGAGAGAGAGAGAGAGATTGAGGGTGAGAGATTTTGAGGTTCGTAGTAATGGAGACTGATTATTTGATATGCATAGGACACTGACCCCAGTTTTATTTGGGTTTCGAGCTTATGGGTTAAGTGGATTACATTGATAAAAAAAGCTCAATTAATTAGGCTCGGTTTTAAGAATTTAACTTATAATGTTTTAGTGGGGAGATTGAATTTTATTTATCGATTTACTGTATCTAAACTTTCAAACGTTGAATAGATAGGTATTTTAATAATGTAAAAAAATATTAAACAATATAAAAAATATTTAAAAATATTTTTCTACATATGAATATAAAAAATATATATAATTTTTTTTATATTTTGAGAAAGTACGGATTTAATAATCTAAACGGTGTATATTCTTGGTTTAGTAGTATGAATTTTCTTAAAATTATCGATAATCCAATCATATAGATGTTAAGATGTATATATTTTAGTCTTATTACTAAATTTTCAAAAAATATTAATTTTATATGACTTGAGATTTTAATAGTCAACTGAAAATTTGACTATTACATCTAAATGTTGTATACTTCTCGTTTAGTAGTTTGAATTTTTTAAAAATAATTATCGATGATCCAACCTCATAGATGTTAAGATGTCTATATTTTAGTCATATTCCTAAATTTTCAAAAAATATTAAATTTATATGATTTAAAATTATGACAGTCAACTGATAATTGTAGTATTACTTCTAAATGATGTATACTCCTTGTTTAGTCGTTTGAAATTTTTTAAAATAATTATCGATAATCCAAACTTATAGACGTTAAGATGTCTATATTTTAGTTTATATTCCTAAATTTTCAAAAAATATTAAATTTAATTGATATGAGATTATAACAGTAAACTCATAATTTGACTACTACATGTAAATTGTGTATACTTCTGGTTTAATAGCTTGAAATTTTTAAAAATAATTATCGATGATCCAACCTTTTAGATGTTAAGATGTCTATATTTTAGTCATATACCTAAATTTTTTAAAAATATTAAATTTAATTGATTTGAGATTATAACAGTCAACTGATAGTTTGACTATTACATGTAAATTGTGTATACTTATGGTTTATTAATTTGAATTTTTTTTAAAAAATAATTATCGATAATCCAACCTAATAGATGTTAAGATGTATATATTTTAGTCATATTCTTAAATTTTCAACAAACATTAAATTTATATGATTTGAAATAATAACTTTCAACTCATAATTGCAGTATTACTTCCTTCTTTAGTTGTTTGAAATTTTTTCAAATAATTATAGATGATCCAACCTTATAGATGTTAAGATGTTTATATTTTACACCTAAATTTTCAAAAATATTTAAATTTAATTGATTTGAAATTATAACTGTCAACTGATAATCTGAGTATTACATGTAAATTGTGTATACTTCTAGTTTAATAGTTTGAACTGATAATCTGAGTATTACATGTATATTGATTAATTATAATTATATTTCTACAATTTCAAAAATTATTAAATTAATATGATTTGAGATTATAAGAGTCAACCAATAATTTGACTAGTTTTTTGTACCAGTGTTTAGTCCGGAATTGTCATTTGAATTTTTATGAAATAATTATCATTGATCCAATCGCAAAATTCGACCATTTTTATGATTATAAGTATAATCGCAAAATTTGATTATAAGAATCACTGATCCAACCGATAATTTTTATGATTTGTATTAGACTACCAACATTTGTGATTTTATTAAAAATTATAAATTCAATTATTTTTGGCCGATTTAATAAATTCGACCAGAACTGGTCGAAAATAATAAATTCGACCAGAAATGGTCGAAAATAATAAATTCGATCAACTCTGGTCGAAAATAATAAATTCGACCAGAAATGGTCGAAATTAGTTCAAAATTTTTTGAACAAAATTAGGCGGTAATTTTCCCGCTCTAAATTTTTGGGCGGGAACTTTCCCGCATTCATTTTGTGGTCAAAATAAATTCGACCAAAAGTGGTTGAAATTATTAAATTCGACCAGAAATGGTCGAAAATAATAAATTCGACCAAAAATGGTTGAAATTAGTTTGAATTCTTTTGGGCGGGAACTTTCCCCCCTTTATTTTCCCCTCAAAATTTTCGACCAACTAAAAAACGGTCGAATTTATGCCTATTTTCGACCAACTAAATTCGACCGGCAATATTTTCGACGAACTAATTTCGACCGGAAATATTTTCGACCGAGTTTGGTCGAAATAAATAATTTCGACCAGTTACGGTCGAAAATAGCCGCCGGTCGAAATTAACCGGTCGAAAATAGCCGCTTTTCTTGTAGTGTTTTAAGCCGGGCTTCTCGGTTTATAAGTTATAAGCACTTATTCGTACCGTTTGTGTAAAAAGTAAAGAAGCACTTATAAAAAGCTAGGAATGCTAGCTTTTGTTTCAGGGCTTCTACTTATTTCCCAAACACTTTAATCACTTATAAGTCTCATCTTGCTTCTAACTTCTACTCCACTTATTTATTTTAAGCAAGAAGCACTTTTTTTTAAGCTCACCCAAACGGCCCCATAATAAATTTTATTGATATGATAGAATTGCCTAAACTTAAAACATATATTCCTTTCTCCTGTAATACATGTCGTTTTAAATTTTTAAATAGCTTGAAATTTATACACAATCAACCTCATTTCCACAATCAATGACTCTGGAGTCCCCGGAGTACCACGGGTGACATGTATTGCATCTGATGGGTCTATTAGCTGCTGAGCGATTTGGGATTCCTGAAGTCTTTTTTTTGGACAACAAGCGCTTGTGGCCTAATAGCATATATGCAGTACCACCAGCTTGTCGAAAGAGGCTATTCGCCACTACAAGGTAAATCTATATGATTTTTCCCGGTATTGGTTTAATTTACGGTGTATTTTGAGTTTAGCAGTCAGGATTAGACATTTAGACAGTTGCAATCTGAGTGAACAAATTAAACAGCAGTGTAAACATGTTACAACTTACAAATAACTTATGGGTTCAGGTCTCTGACATGCGAACTGGTAGGACATAATATCAGCCGAGTCCTGAGTTTTTGATGCATATATATGTGGGGACAAGTACAATTTCATCCCATGAAAAACTGACTCATTTTAGTACTTCTCTTGTCCAGTGTTTTTTTCGACATGATATATGTACATGTTACTAAAATTCGACGGTTGTGGACCAGCCATAACTTATAACCTGATAGTAAAGTATTTTAATTTGAAGATTGTTTTTCGGCGTTGCTTTGCAGATTCAAGCTATCTAACAAATGGCTATTTGGATACAAAAATTGATTGGGCTCCCGGAATGAAAGACATGAGGCTGAAGGATTTTCCAAGTTTCATCAGAACTACTGACCCAAATGATATCGCAGTGAAATTTGTTATAAATGAGGTATCAGCGCTGCCTAAAGGTCGTGCCCTCATTTTAAACACATCTGACAATCTTGAACAGGATGCTTTGGATGCAATTGCAGCCAGCCAGCCTCATATTTATACTGTTGGGCCTCTGAACTTAATAACAAATCAAATACAGAATGATATTTGCGGGGTTCTTGACACATTGCGGGTGGAATTCGACTCTCAAGAGCATTGCAAGTGGTGTTCCAGTAATCTGCTGGCCTTTCTTTGCTGAGCAAATAATGAATTGCAAGTATATATAGTTGCGTGGACTGGGAAATTGGATTAATGGAAATAGATAATTAATAATGTCGAGAGAGACGAAGTGGAGGAGTTGATGAGGGAGCTAATGGATGGGGAGAAGTGAAAAAAATTGAAGAAGAATGCATTGGAGTGGAAAAGGAAAGCGGAAGCAGCTGCTAGCTCTGCTGGTTCTTCTTCAATGAATTTCAACACATTAATCGATCAAGTGCGGCTGGCAAATTAGTACCTCATGGCTGTACAAACTTCTTATTAATTAACTCAAGTATGCATGTAGAGATTACTTTCGTCTAAATGTAGTGCAAACATTGCGTGGAATGAAAACCTAAAGTTTGTTGACACAAAGTTCATAGTTTTAGGGCCCGTCTAGCCCAAGTTCTTTTCGCCTCGTGGCTTACAAAAGAATTGTAGTACAAACACATGATGTTTGGTTGCGTAAATAAGTTACTCCTTCCGTCTCAATCTATAATATCCATTTTGCTAGTCGAGGAGTGAAATTTACTAATATTTGACCGACTATTAAAAAACATATATATGTTTATTGTTTTAGAAAATAGAAAGTTACATATTAAAATAGATTAGATTTTACTTTTTAATAATATTTTTTTTAAAATAATCAAATATATAATACATATAAATTTCAGTCAATCTGACTAGCCAAAAGTCAAAAGGGACATACATATATATTGAGACGGAGGGAGTATAATCCAACATTTATTCTTAAAAAAGAAGTTATAATCCAACTTTTTACTTGCAAGTTGCAATTTAAAAATGCTAGTTATTTTTTGATGATTTTCTATTTTTTTTATAGAAATTTGACTTTATCAAAATGTATAGAAACATTTAAATTCTATTGCAATATTATTATATTAATCAATTTTTATATCCAATAAATTATGGATGCAAAAAATTGTCGAACACATGAATTAAAAATTTGTCGCTCTTTTAAAAGATAATTTATATAATCTATGTATTTATGTGTATTATAATTTTTGAAAATAGTTATGTAATTATAATATACCTTTTTTGTCAAGATAGAAAATAGTAAAATTTATTAATAAAAATTAGAAGTGGTCCAAAGTTTTTTTTTTACCGTTGCATCAGCGTGAAGAAATATTTTGAAAATTAAAGTTTAATAAAAACCTACTTGAGATACTCAATGTCATGGGAACGGTTTAATGGACTTGGAAAAAGAACACTTTCAACCTAGTTGACATGTGTCTTAGCTTGTTAGAAGTATTTGGTGTTGATCCACCCTTGTATTTTAGGGATCCTCTGCCGCCGCCACTTGGTCTGGACAAGCGTGCACCATTTTGCTCTTTACCATTTGATCCTCCGCTTGATTTTGATTATTTCATGACCAGTCCTATAACGGAGTTTCTACATTATTTGGCTGTTGATATATTGAAGATCGGTGTGTGTGAAGAAGCTGACAAGCCCAAGGTGTCCGCCCACATTCAGAAGACATGTTGATCATATATGGCAAGAGATTATGAAAAGGGAGAGCTCAAAACTAGCTCAGCAGAAACTCTTCAATTTGCAGCTCGAGTGGCATCAATTTGTTGATTCAGCTGCTGACAGACTTATGGATTCATTGGATGATGCAATTAGGCGTGGATCTATCCCTTTACATCTCTACTTATCGACCGTTCGTGCTGTGTCTCGTGAACAATTCTTTCACCGTGCTTGTGTCATGGATTACAGATCACAGACAAACTGAAGCAAGCCCCTGCCTCCCAAGATGTGGTATGTTAACCCTAATTTATGTCATGACTTCTAATCTTATATAGCTAGTCGATCATATACTACTATTAGATTAGCCTTTTGGGAAAAAAAATTCCAAAATAGTTGAACTTCTCCCTTTTCAAAGCATATTTATCAGCCATCTTCCATCTTTATCCTCTCTTATTTATCATTCCAATGTACAACAAGCTAATATACAATAAGAAGTCAACACAATAAATATGGACAAAGATGAAAAAAGAAACATTCATCTAATACTCCTTAATATGTGTGAAATGAGCAAAAGGCTCATCTAAATTAGGATGGAGGGAGTATTTGGAAAGACATTCCTGCTTATTTCATCTTTACTCAAACTATAGCTTATCTCCTGTGTCATTATCAACAAGTCTTTATTTATATGTGTTTGTTATTCGGAATGTAATTTGTATGAAATATAAGTGCAATAATCTGATTCGCTTGTCTTTTATAAGTAAACTTGAGTATTGTGTGTTTGTTTGGAGTGATACGAGTTTAATTAACTCAAAATTTACGGAAATAATTGTGTTCTTGTCAAAGAATATTAAACGAATTTCTGCACTGGAAAATGGCAATTACAAGAGGCTACACTCTACCATAGTAAGTATTCATTTGATAAGGTTGTTCTTGCTGGGATAATTTAATTTGAACTACTTGGAGGGGTCTCAGAACGAACATTTTTTCTTCTTCCAGTTACTTTTTAGTTTAAATCATGTTCAGTATTTCCATTTCTATAGTGGTGTGTTCATTCGTAATAGCATGTACCCATTTTATAGTGTTATGTTCTTCTTCTAAATGAAGAGCATAAAATTTTCCATTTTCCAAGGCAAAAATTGAAAAACCCATGTTTAAGGTAAATAATGACTCATGTGCAATCAAGTTGTTATGCCAATGTAGAAGAATCACATTTCTTAATCTTTTAAGGAAAGCTGCATGATATAAGTTATATTGCAATTAAGAGACTTCCAAGAACTTCTGGATCAAGAACGTGTTTCAACATTATGTCCGAATTTATGTGTGGTTTGTAGGCCCTTTTTCTTCCTTTCTATATTATTATAGTAGCAACGCTAATGTTAGTCCGTCGTCTGGATACGTTTCTGCTGCATAGAATATCACTTCAAGAATTTTGTTGATGCTCGTATAATTCGTTAAGACGATTGTATTTGGTGCTATTTCAAATGTAGGAAGTATTACAAAAGAGAAACATGGGTACAACAAATATGTGGTAAACCAAAAAAGTTGACCGATAAATAAAATAATTTCTCAAAAATATAGAAGCAGGCTGAACAATGACACTAATGCAAAAGACTGTGTCAGAAAGTACAAAACTGATGGATGACTATAGTTTGCTAACTTTGCCACGTTGTAAGTCAAGGAGTTAAAAAAAGCTACTTGTCGAGTGTTGCCAATAACTTGTTAATCGAAAACAAAAAATAAATAAATCATTGCCAAACTATATAATTACTAAGGTTCCATCACTGTAATCGACATTTTATTTAATAAAATTTTTTTCAATTTAGTTTATAACGAGCCTGGGTCTAAATTACTTCTTCCACTGAGAAATGCAGGTTGTTCAAGAATAGTTAAAGGTATTGTATCATTACCAGCATTGAGATAACATACTACATGTTTGGTCTATCACTCGCACTTTCTTGTACACTTAAAAGTCCAATATGAATGATCCTTGACACTTCTTTTCCAACGTCTGAGCCTCTTGGTTCAGTGTTGGATCTTTTAAGTCGGAAACATGTCCTCCTTAGTCCTTTCCATAGCTCCTATGTTTGAGTGAGCACGTATTTATTAATTAAAGTTGAATTTATACTTGTGAATGTATACCCATACATATTCTTGTGATAATCACTTACATAGCGTGTGAGATTGAATGGATAATCAAGTTTATAGAGGCTATTAAATTTCCGTCCACTAACAACTTCTAGGACCCAAACTCTAGAATTAAATACATCAGATTTAATTGAGAATGTTCCTTACATTGTATATTTTGGATCCATGTAACCTCTGCATGAAATGACTAATGAACTTACTATATAAAGATAAAACACATAATTATTATAACCAAGAGAAAGTTTAACTTGCTAGGTTCCAATAACTCTTTTAGAGTAGTATTGTACAATTCGGCATTGATTTGATGTTGCTTTGATTAGGAATGTAATTTGTATAAAAATTAAGTGCAATAACACGAATTGGTTGTCTTTTATAAGCAGACTTGAGTATCGTTTGTTTGTTTGGATTATTATGAGTTTTTTAGTTCAAATATTACATAGATGATTGTATTCTTGTCAAATAATTGTAAATGAAGTTTTGCACTGAAAAATGGAAATTTCAAAATGCCGCACTCTACCATAGTAAGTATTGATTTGATAAGGATTTAACAATTTTTCTTACTCTAGTTACTTAGGTTTAAATCATGTTTAATATTTACAGTTTTAGAGTGCTGTGTTTATCCGTAAAAGCATGTGCCCATTTTATATCGTTCTGTTCTGAGTAAAGAGAAACAGCTCTGGGATGGTATATATGTTGTCTGCTTCTCATGTTTTCAGTTTAACTTGTATAACATGGTATTAGTATGGTATCATGGATTTTGAGTTTTATTCGAAAATGGTGCCTGATTTCCTTTTGAATTTCACTGTCAGTAATGCCTCAGTCTAGTGTATTAGTCTTGCTACATCGGCATAGCTTCCTGGTGTAGCATTGCATCTTTTTAAAGTGCAAATAATCTTACGTTGTTGCTGTTACAAGTTTTTGACATAATTGATGCTTTCACCATTGTAATCGGGATACATAACATACTTTTCAAGTTTATCTATAACGGTGATGGTTTATTAGTCTAAATTTTAATAGCTCAAAACTAGACTAGAAGACTATTGAGTTACTTTATATTGTCCCCTTAGTAAGGACATCAACGTTTCTTGTCATTTTCTGTTATTCTGGATTATAAGTTCTGTGGAATAGAGTTAAAAAGCTAAACGTGTAGCAACATTTAGCCAATTACGTTGAGTACTCATGATGGAATGGCAGTAGCGGGAATCCAGTAAGTTTAATATTAGTCTTTTGGCCACTTTTATTTTTGTTTCTAAATGCAAAACTTGTCCACCAACGTAACTCAAATTTGAATTTCTGAATGTTTTAATTTTTTTATTATTGTGAAATAGATAAGTAGCTAGCCAGTGATTTGTGGTAAACATGAAAATGTTTTTCTATTATTCCAGTAACTTCTTATAATTTCTAGTGACTTGTGGTAAATCGAATTTATTTCAGTTCAATTTTCACTAGCCACTTTGCCAAAATTTCAGTTTTAGTTCTGTTCATTTTTATCAAAAGTTCATCAATCATCAGTAGCAGCTCCTACATTTGGCTATAAGCACACATGCATGAATATGTAGTCGATGTAGCTAAATTTAAACCTCCATCTTCAGCTAATAAACTCCACTGAGACTTTAAGCCTATCAAATTTTAGGTCTTCAGCGCCCCCTCTTTGTTAGGCGTGATTTCCTCACTTTCCGAGTGAACGAAGAGGTTATTTTTAGCCTAACATGAACTCTCTTTCTTTCCTTGAGCTTTTGTGATGCCCTACGCCGATCATTTGTTATATTAGCTCCATCTAGGCTGATTACTAACTAGCTGATTTTTCACTTCTCCACTCGACTTATAATGATTCGATTTAGGTTATAAAACCCGGATACATAAAAAAGGAAAAATGTTTTTAAAAATAAAACATTATTAACTAAAATTATTCATTTCTTTTAAAACTAACTAAAATCTTTTTTATTATATATTTATATATAATAACTAATAAGCATGAAAATGATATTTTGATCGCATAGTCATACAGTACAAGAAAAATAGGCTCAAACAACACTTTTCAGACAACACTACGGAAAAAAACGTTGCGAAAAAGAAACACACAATGGTTGTTTTTTTGCCCTCGACTAACTATTGTCTAAACCGGGCCTCATACTACGGTTTTCAAAAACATTGTTAAAAATATGCAAAAAAGTGTGTTTAACACAACAGTTTATAAAAACCATTGTTATTCTGAAATTCATACAACAGTATATAAAACTGTTATTAAATATTATACAACGGGTTTCTAAAACAATTATCATTTTCAAAGTCATACAACGGGGTTAGTTACTGCGGTTAAGTAATAAATAACAGTTGGCAAAACTGTTGTATTTGTACATATTACACAATATTTTCCGGAACCGTTGTAAAGATTGCACAACTGTTTTATTATTCCTGTTGTTGTATTCTTTTTCAAACACTCGTTCTTGGTAGCACTGTTATTTAAAACTCACACAACAGTTTGGCTTAATAATATGTGTTGTCTTTGCATTGTTAAGACAAGTCTTTTCTCATAAAACGTTTGTCTATACCACTGTAATATTTTTAAAAAGATATGCAGAAAAAGTGAAGCTCTAGCATTACCAAACCATTAAAGAGCAAATTTTAACCATCATGAAACATCACTAAAGAGCAAAACATCATGAAACCAAAATTTCAAAATTATACATAAAAAAAAAAAATCTATCCAGTGCTTCCTAAATTATAAACTTAAACACATACTAATACTCACGTCCGAACTAGAAAATTATCTTTTTATTACAAATGAACACTACAAATGTGAAACGTTGTTTGAGCCTATTTTACACAATAGATTCTCTTACAAAAGATATAATATCCATAACAGTTGTGTCATTTTAACTCATACAACACAAAAGCGTATAAATACAATTGTCTATTATAGACACAGGAAGACAAAATCATCTTTTTATAATAAGACAAAATTTACGATTGACTATTATTATACTCAAAAATATGAAGACCAACTTTGTAGGTCAGGCCCATGAAGGGGACAAACTCAAGAGTGGACTCTACAAATATGTGGGTGCGACATATTATGCTCAGGGGGGGACTCCCTTAAGCATGTATGGGACCTATGGTTGATTGTAGGAGACTCTGCCTTGTATTATGAGGAGTTGTCCTCCTTGGGAGGTAGAAGACGAAGACTAGAGGAGGCCTCGGCTCTTTCTCCGCTGATAGGCCTACGCTTTTGCCCAGCACTTTTACTTGAAGGATCGATGTTCAAGTCATGGCACATAACGGCCGGGTCGATTCCTGTCATGTCTTCGTGGCTCTAGGCAAACACGTCAAGGTTAACCTTTAAGAAGTCTACCAACTTGTATCTCACTTCAGGGCTCAGTCTAGACCATATCTTCAGTTACTTGTCCTCGCTCCCCGGTACTACTTTTATTTCGACCGTGTCCTCAGCTGGTCCTGTGTTCTGCACATGCATAGGTTATTTAGGGTCCGAATCAAAATCAAACTGGTGCGGAGATACCTGATTATTAGAGGGTGCTTCCTCTGAGATTTCTTCAAGAGGTGAGGGCTCTTCCAGCTCAATAATGGGATAAATCTCCTTGATGACCGCTTTTCCTTTATCCACCTTTCTAAATTTCCTCGGGGGCTCGGCCTCTACTTCAACGGCCTGCTCCATGCATACTACCAATATTGGTTCTTCATCAAGGGAGGCGCTCCCTTCCAACATGGGCACATAGGACGCGCCCTTAGACTCGTCTTCTGGGCATTGCACATGGTATAGGGCATTGACGGTTTGCTCAACGTTAGGTGAGGTGCCCTTCATATCTTGCCTGTTTTGAAAGCCCTTCAGTGATCGACTATAACAATCCCGAGACTCATACCGACAACCTTTTACACAACCAACTCCTTCGGGAGTAGGGAACTTCATGGAAAGATGGTAGATGAAGGTAACCACCTTCATCTCCCTTAAGAGGGGGCATCCTATCGTTGCATTATGCGCCGACTCCTGATCGATGATTACAAATTCTACTACCTGAGTGGCTACGCGGGGGAATTCTCCTAGAGTGACAAGTAAGCGGATGGTGCCTTTAGCTTTAAGAGCTTCTCCTCCAAACCCATATAAGTAGAGATTCTCCACGGTCATGTCTTTGTCAGGTCACCCCATCTTCTTGTAAGTATTATAATAGAGGATGTTGATTGAGCTTCCATGTCTACAAACACACGGTGAACGTTCAGAGTTGCAATACGGATGGCGACAATCAAGGCATCATTGTGTGGGTGGTGTATCCACTTGGCGTCATCCTCTGTAAAAGTGATGTCCATGGTCTCTCCTTTGAAAACTTTTGGGGGCCTAGCCGAGAGGTGGTTCACAGTGGTTGGGGGTGTTCCTTCGCTTCCCAATACTTCTGATGCTACCTTCTCTTACAAATCGGATGTCGTCCTGCTTCTCACCTTCCTTATCCTCTTGCGTCCTCCCAAGAGCGCGCCTCTCTGGAGGATGATCAATTCTGTACTTCTTTACCCACCCCGTCAAGTATCCTTCTTTGATCAGGCTCTCAATTTATTCCTTCAGACGTCGACATTCAAAGGTGTGGTATTCAAAGGTGTGGTGCCCAGCTGACTCGTGGAAGTCACAATACTTATTTTTATCCTTCAAAACATTGAGAGGGATAGGTTGTGACTTTCGAAAGGGTACCTTGTCCTTGCTCACTGCATAGATGTGCTCGATTGATGCGGCCAACGGGGTATACGCGTCCGACTGTCTGGGGGACTCCAGTTTCTCCTGTCAGCCATCACATGCATGCACCCTTTCTCTTATGTTTTCAGCTTAGCGGCCTCCTTTTGGTTTGGTTTTCTGCGAGGGACTGCTTTAATTTCTTAATGACTCCGCTGTTCCATATAACTCCGACAATGTGGCTGGGTCCTTTCCCTGTAGATGTTTCCAGAAATCTGTACCGACCTTTAATCTCGCTATCAAAAAGCTTTTCAAGATTTCGTCTCTAACTCTTCTCACCCCAATATATATAAAATGAAATTATAATATACATTAAGAATGTAATTTTATGAAATAATTAAAAAGATCCCGTGCATTGCACGGGTTATAAGCTAGTGTAATATAATGACCAAATCTGGTCATAGTCCTAATGTTAAGAAAGCTTATACTGCGACTAAACCTTCTTCAGCCTAACTGCCTAAGTTAGTTGGTTTTATTTCTTTTGTTTATACATGAATCAGTTACACAATTTTATCTATGATGTGAGAGCGTAGATTAATCTGGACTTCAAAATATAGGAAATCTTTCTGTCATGATGGTTAAAACACACAGACACACAGCTTATCTCTTATTTTATCTTCTGGTTGAGTTAATTCTGGTTTTACCCGTTGTCATTACAGCTGTTGAGAGAATTTTTTTTACTATGAAAACAATCAAGACTCAGCGTAATAGGATGCAAGCTGCATGAATGAATGATAGTATGATGATATATATTGAGAAAGTTATTTATGCAAGTATGGATGACGAAATATTTTTCAACCCCTAACTTTTATTCCGGGTTCCGCCACTGGTCTCGAATTTTCTTGCTATGCAGTAAAAAGTGGTGATGCAAGTATGATTTCACTGTTTTCTCTGTTCCGGGCTCTAAAATGCCTTCGTAATACACCTCCGAGATTTTATATAAATCGATCATGCAGTTATCAAAAAAAATAAAATAACAGAATAGACCAAAGGCGGCGGGGAGATGCACACTAATTTGGACTCTTGTTGGGGTCCACCGTCCATGTAGTAGATAATTTATTCATGGCAATAATTTATGCAACCAGACTCTAACGCAGCCGCTTTACTTTGCAAGTGGAAAAATCAATATTTTATTTACAGCTTTATGTTTTTATTAAAGTAATCATTATTTTAGGACCGGTAGAGCATGAGGTCCAACAAAATGGGAAATGTCATTTCTCGTTGACCATGTGTTTAAGCGTCACAGCGAACGAACACAAGGAAATGCCGGAACGGAAGTATTGACAAGAACCGGCATAGAATATAGTAGTATTTTATATATCGGAGATGCGTGGTGAATTTGTGTACGTTTGAGTATTTGCATTTTAGCTACTTTTTTCTTCCTTTTTTTAGGTTTATCCGAAAACCGACTACAAAGACAGCAAGGTCTGAACAAAAAGCCTATGTTCACTCTTGAAAAGGTTTGATTTGTTTCATATCTTTCCAAGTAGTATCAAGTGGGTGTTCGTGTACAGCTTAAAAGCCTAGCTTTTGGGTTTATAAGTTAAAAGGCATTATTCGTACTGTTTGCGTAAAAAGTCAAGAAGCACCTGTAAAAAGTTAGAAATGCTAATTTTTATTTCAGGACTTCTACTAATTTCCCAAACACTTTAATCACTTATAAGTCTTAATTTGCTTCCAACTTCTACCCCATTTTTTTATTTTAAGCAGGAAGCACTTATTTTAATTTCACCCAAACGCCCCCTAAGTCTGCCTCGGTACTAGTCATATGAGTTTATTATACTCCTTTTGTTTTTTCCAGTTGTCATTTTGACTTTTTGCACGTAATTTAAAATGATTGGGAAAAAAATACTTCCGCTCATTATTTTTAAAATTTTCTTCTTATATACAAAAATATAAACTATAAATTTTAATTCGGGAAAAAAAATAATAAGTAGAAGTATGTTTTCTTATCACTTTAAAATAAGTCCAAAAATTCAAAATGACAACTTAAAAATGATGAAAGAGTAGTTTTGAGTATTTTAATATTTCTAAAGGAGACGTAAAAGAAAAGTGTAAAATGGAGTCAGTATTATTAATTCACGGAGTACACTCTTGAAACTGTTTGGACAGTGAAGATGATCGGACGAAATATGTATAGTTGATCACTGTTAACCTCATTGATTTTCATTTCGGCTCACTTTGACCCGTTTTCTACGTCGGTGGAATCACTATACTATCTCTTCGCAAAATTTACATAATCATTTTAACTAACGACAATCATTTTGATTATCACAATTGAACATATTCTAAACATGTTTTCATTAGGCTTCACACATATATCAAAATTCAAGAAAATCAACCTGTCCGAATCCGAATCCGAATCCGACCTATGCGATCTAATTATAAAATCGACAGCAAAGTGGACGGTTGGACGACGGTCGTTTTGCCGCAAACAAGTTGCAGATCGCTACAAACCATCCAGTTGCTCAAGTCCATTCATACACGCCGAGTTGTTCGAATAAGACAATGCCATAATTGAGGAGGTAATGCACAAATTTTCTGCAGCACTAATTTTAGTCTGCATAATTCATAACTATGCGTGGAACAATCTCACTTCCTGCATTGCCTTGCTCTGCCAAAAACTTGGCCGACATGCACAAACAAATTGGCCGATTTGACTTTGAATTGGCCAGGGCCATCGGAGATATTATTGGTAAAACAAATGATTGTGGTCACTGCAGATGATCTGTGCGCTTTGTTTTATATTAGTGTTTCATCTTTTTAGTGCACCAGATTTCTATGTAGAATCAAAGACGGAACCGGGAGTCAGCCTAGACTAGCTAGGAGCCTGTTTGTCCCGGCTTCAAACTGGGACTAAAACTGTTTACAATGAAATAAGTCCCAACTTAAAGTCACAAATAAACTAAAAACTGAATTAAAAGCAGAAGTTAGTTCGAGATATTTTTTAAGTGAAGAAGTTAGTTCGAGATATTTTTTAAGTGAAGCAATTGTTTTAAATTTCTTTTTTGATAAATATTACTCATAAGATCAAAATTACTTATAAATCATTTTCATATTTATTATTATTATTATTATATTTTTAATAACTCATAAATCATTAATAAGTCAAAATTACCTAAACAGATATTTTAAACTCTCAACCTATCACATAAGTCACGTTAAATCATATAGATCAAGTCATAAGTAACAAACTCAGCCAAACGGGCTCCTGCTCCTCGCAATCTTCCAGACATATAGGAAAAGAAACTTTATTTTATGAATATGACTTCTAAGTTAAATATCAGTATGAAACTTGACTTTTTTTTTTTTTTTTTTTGACTAAATATGAAACTTGACTTTTAGCCCCCCGGCTAATCTAGGAAATTTAAAGTTTAAATTTTTTGGCTCCTGTTGTTTCGAAATTCTGGTTCCGTACTGCGTAATATACTGAGTATAATTTTGAAGAAAGTTTCAATACGTATTCTCATTGTGGTCCTCTGTATAGAGAAGAAGAATGCGACTTATATGCTATATAAGCACACGGATCACAAACAGAAATGACAGAACAAATAGTTGGCATGGGTTCAATGTCAGAAGCAAGCAATAAGCCTCATGCCGTGTGCATTCCATACCCTGCACAAGGCCACATAAATCCAATGCTAAAACTAGCCAAACTCCTTCATCACAAAGGCTTTCATATCTCATTCGTCAACACAGACTTCAACCGCAATCGTCTGATCAAAGCTGGAGGTCCGGGAGCCCTTGATGGCTTGCCAGACTTCCGGTTTTACTCTATCCCTGACGGCCTCCCACCCTCGGACCCTGATGCAACTCAGGACATTCCTTCCCTGTGCAAGTACACTCCAATCAACTGCAGTGCGCCTTTCAGCAACCTTATTAAGGAACTCAATGATTCTTCGGGCTCTGGAGTACCACCAGTGACTTGTATTGTTTCTGATGGGATCATGGCCTTCACTCTCAAAGCTGCTGAGCAGTTTGGTATTCCTGTAGTGCTGTTTTGGACAACAAGCGCCTGCGGCCTCCTGGCGTATATGCAGTATCACCAACTTGTTGAAAGAGGCTATACGCCGCTAAAAGGTACACCTATTTATTATTGATCCAGATCTCCGTTTTAGAATATAACCGTTGAAATATAGCATAAGATCTATTTGGAGCATTCCTCTAATACCTTGAGGTTTTAGATGGACTGGTTCTCAATATGGTATCAACTCTCCGTCACCCCCCGAAAATGAGATTTCAAGTGAGGGGGAGTGTTGAAATATAGTATAAGATTCATTTGGGACATTCCTCTGACACCTTAAGGTTTTAGATGGACTGGTTCTCAACAATAACATCGATATGTTTTTGTTTTAACTTTACAGATGCAAGCGATGTCACAAATGGCTACTTAGATACGAAAATTGATTGGGCTCCAGGAATGAAAGACATGAGATTGAAGGACTTTCCAAGTTTCATCAGAACTACTGACCCAAATGATTTCATGCTCAACTTCGTTATAACTGAGACTGCTCTGCTTCCTAAAGCTGATGCGCTTATTTTAAACACATTCGACGCTCTTGAACAGGACGTTCTGGACGCCATTTCCGCCACTCAACCTCATACTTACAGCATTGGGCCGCTGCACTCAATGATGAACCAAATTCAGGACAAGAGACTTATGTCCATCAGCTCGAGTTTATGGAAAGAAGAGGTTATTAGCTGCGTCGAATGGCTTGACAAAAAGGAGCCAAACTCAGTTGTGTATGTGAATTTTGGTAGCATCACTGTCATGACTGCAAACCAGCTGACTGAATTTGCATGGGGCTTAGCCAATAGCAAGAAACACTTCTTGTGGATTGTGAGGCCCGATATAATTGCTGGAGACAACGCGATGGTGCCCCCGGAGTTTTTGACTGAGACTAGTGAAAGAGGCATGCTGGCAAGCTGGTGCTCTCAAGAACAAGTCCTGATGCACCCTGCCATTGGAGGGTTCTTGACACATAGTGGCTGGAATTCGACTCTCGAGAGCATTGCTAGTGGTGTGCCAGTAATCTGCTGGCCTTTCTTCGCTGAGCAACAGACGAATTGTAAGTACAGTTGTGTGGACTGGGGAATCGGAATGGAAATAGATAATGATGTCAAGAGAGACGAAGTGAAAGAGTTGGTGAGAGAGCTAATGGATGGTGAGAAGGGAAAGAAATTGAAGAAGAATGCATTGGAGTGGAAAAAGAAAGCTGAAGCAGCTGCTAGCCCTGCTGGTTCTGCATCACTAAATTTAGACAAGTTGATTAAGGAGGTGCTCATAGCAAAGTAGCTCGACACGGGTCATGTTCCGCTACAAACTGTTTCAAAACATCTTTTAACCCCATGAACCACTTTGTTTACCTACGATGCAATTTATATTTTTGCATGCTTTCTTCATATTTTTATACCACAAGTATAGTGATTGTAGTATTTGATTTAATTTTAGTATTTGCTATTATTGATTGTTTTGTTCAACAGCAATATAATTAGATCAAACATATCTTATATCTATTCTACAACAATCATAAACCATAGAGACGTACAACAACAAAATTATGTTCATAAATAAGTTTATACCCCTATTGTTGTTGTAACTGAAGATCTAGAATTCCAGTGTCATAACTGTGTTTATATTCTTATGCAAACAAGTATTACACAATAAAAAAGTATAATATCTTTTATATATTGCTCTGTTATTGACAAAATAATTATCTTTTCATATATCTTTATGGAGATTTAATTCTAGTTTTGGTTTAATTTTCATTGAGTGAGACTTCCATTTTGGTAAAAGTTTGAGATAATTTTAACAGAAAACACCCCAATATGATTATAGTTTTTACTTTTTTTTTTTGTGGAATAGAACATGAGGAGTAAACTAGCAAACGACACAAAATTTAGCCATCCATTGTGATTTATATTTTATGTCCAAAATGTAGCGATAATTTAGTTTAATAGATCTGCTTGTGTTGGGACACTAGATGTATTATTAGTATACATTCTCACTTAGATAAATTATCACCAATCAAAACAAGCTTTTTTTATGAAAATACGTGCTTATTATGTGCTCTTGGACACACATTAGACCGTATTAATATTTATGTGTAAATCTTATGCATATTAATTTACATATAGGAACGTCGTTGATCAATACTTGATAGCTCATCCCAGTTTATGTTTGCGCTATACTAATCATAATCATATAACATAGCGCAGCAATTTGAGCATGTTATTTTACTTTAGTGTCACTCTAGAGTTGTCTATTAGAGGTCTCACCACTTCTGTATGCCATAATCATATTTGTGTATTTAAATAAATCCAATTAGACTGATTGTACCTAAATTACCTCTTATATATTATGTATACTACATAATAAATTAAAGTACTATTGTTTTTGATCAACTAGAGCATGGATCAAAGTTTTTTGTTTTTTTTTTTTTGTTTTTTTTTTGCCAAAAGCATGGATCAAAGTTAACTAAAAAGATTAAAAAAAACAAGAAAGTAACAAAAATAACGCTGATATAATTTAAAGATGAAATCAAGTCACTAGTAATATTTAAGTAATTAACAAAGTAAACATATTAAGTAAATAAAAACATTTTATATCTCTATGCCAATACCTGTTGAATTGTGTAACATTTTATCATTTTGAGTGTGTTGATTATTTGATTATTTAATATAATTAACAAAACTAACAAATTATAAAATTTAACAATATAATAATATAAATAAATTGGATCAGTAAAAAGTAAGACCGGTATTTAAATTTGGATCACTTTTTAATCCACTTGATCCTCGGATTGACTTCGGGAAAACCGCCCTAAATTTGGAATGACTTGGGGGAAAACCGCCCCATATTTGGAAGTTGCTTGTACTATCTCATTTATGTCTAGCCTTGCCGTATGGTGAAGGATCTATTAACTCGGTAAGTCCCACATTGTGGATCGTGTCTGATAATGTGTGAAGGAAGGTCATCTCCACAAGAGTTCAAGTTTTAAGCATGAGACAAGCTCAATGATACATGAAAGTGATGTGAGGATCTAATTACAACAATTTTCTGATAAGCTTCTACTGGTCTAGGGCACAAGTACAGAAAAATCTATCGTCGGTGGGACCGGACCCCTAATGTGAGCCACACCACGTGGGTGCAATAATAGTGAAAAGGAAATAATTCTAGTAGCTCATTGTCTTTTGACAGCAATAAGTAGAGCCACATGTATTGCAATTCATTACAAGGATCCATAATAAAATCAACTTGGAGAAACTACTTCAAAGGTAATTAACTGACAATTCATTTTGCATGCTTAATTTCTGATACTTCTGTTTTGTTCATATTTACCCTGCTGAGGTAAAAGAAGTGAGAAGCTGATAACTTGAATTACTACAAATATGAAAGAATCAATGGTGTATGGAGAAAACACAAAATTTCAGTTACAGATAGTGAAAAGTCTGCTTCTCTAATTCTTTCTCATCAATATGATGATGAACGTCAAGTATTATCTTACAATCTATCCCAAAAACTCCCCCCGCGCACATGCATCACAATTCAAGGGGTGGTGTGACTAGGTAATAATATTAATCCAACGTATTCCCGCAAACAAGTCATGTTGCTAGGGACCAAATATAAGGACCAAAAAGATAAATCGTCGTCATCATTACCTCCTACTGGCGCTACTGCTGTTGAGAGCTTTGGCATCATTCAGGTTAGAAAGTTCTTCAATTAGTTTCCTCTCTTCCCCGCTTAAGCGCTTGGGTATCTCCACTTGCACTCTCACCAATTGATCGCCCCTCCTGTTGCTTTTGTTTAGAAAAGGTACACCTTTTTTTGCCATCACTAAAGTTGTGCCTGGTTGGGTACCCGCAGGAACCTTCAGATCTACCATCCCATCAACTGTGGGAACCTTCATCGTTGTTCCTAATATAGCATCAATGTAGGAAATCTTGCTAGTGTAAAGAATATTCGTGTCATCACGTTTTAGTACTGGATCTGGCATTACATCAATGAGCACAAATAGATCGCCGGGAGGTCCCCCTCTCTTTCCTGCATTACCTTCGGACCGGACTCTCAGACGACTGCCACCATCTACACCAGCAGGGACTTTCAGGCTAATCCTCTTTGACTTCCTCACCCGGCCCTCTCCGCTACAGGTATTGCAAGGGCTAGAAATTTCCCCAGTTCCACCACAAGAGGAGCAGGTCATCACCTGCTGGAAGACACCGAGTGGAGTTCTAGCCGATTGGACAACTTGCCCTTGCCCGCCACAAGTGCTACATCTGGTTGGACTACTCCCTGGCTTGGCACCGGAACCATTACATGTGCCACAGCTCTCAAGTCGAGTTATTTCAATCTCTTTTTCAATCCCGAAAACAGCTTCCTTGAAATTTAAAACAAGATTGTAAATCTGGTCTTCACCTTCAGTTGCCCTACTTCGAGAGCCTCTTCCTCCCCCACCACCCATGCCACCCATGCCTTCAAATAATGACTCAAAAAGATCGAAGGGGTTGCTGAAATCCTGCACATAAGAAAGGCGAATTATGTATTGAGTAATCACAAGAGCGTTGACTGAGACCGCTAAATATTAGAAGCTACTTAAGTTGGTTATGTTAAGGTTACAAGTACTCACCCCAGTTCCCATTCCAGAACCTTTAAGTCCAGCCTCCCCATACCTATCATATATGGAGCGCTTTTCATCATCTGATAGAACCTGCAGCACAAGATCAATTCTGAAGTGCAGTTCTAGCATTGTTCACAAAAACAAAGCGGCCACTAAATTTTTTTATAACATTGAAACAAAAAACTAAAGTTCACCTCATAGGCATTGCTTATTTCCTTAAATTTTGCTTCTGCACCAGCCTCCCTGCAGAATAATATATAAATTTAGAAAAAATGATTAATATTTAATGAAATTTACAACTTTTATATGGCCTTCCAAGACCAGGTCAAATAGTTTTAGGCTCTATGCTACTTCAGAATCAATTGGGATGCTATCCAAGGGACCAGTCAAACATAAAAACTCAGAAACTGCAATAGGCAGTTCACGTACTTGTTCACGTCAGGGTGGTAACTCCTGGCAAGCTTCCGATATGCTGAAGAAAACAAACTAGTCAGTCAACTTAGCAATAGTCAAAACATTCCTCAGTCGATGCATACAAGGCAGATAATGAATTGAAAACAGATGAGGACAGTAGGCAAGTCAATTTATTAAACTTAAAATATAAATTCTGAAAGACGAACTATACACACAACAGGATGCTGACAGGATCTTTAATCAGACAAATATTATGTGCAATTGTTAACTGTGTTGATCGAAGTTTGGTACATTTGTGTGTATCAATATTTTAGCAAGTACAAACACTATTCATACACATGCATTGGTAAACGGATATCCTGGAAAGTCTTAAATTACAACCAACAAAAGAAATATGTCTGCAATGCAACATAACAAAACTTAGAACAAGCAACGTTCAAAAATTTAATTGAAACATCAATGCTAAGTGCACGTGGTACATGGGCTCTCAGAAGTCAGAGTTCCCTAGAAAGCCTGTGTGACATCTATACAACAAGGGTATATTTATCAAAAGATTTATCAGCCCTGGTAAAAGCTACCATCAACTACGTTAGACTGCCTCCTTCCTATACCTGATATCAGGAATGACGGAAACCAAGAAATGAAGAACAATTACGTTGGAGGGGTATACTAAAGAAAAGACACCAACAACATAGTTGTTATATATAATTAAAAATGCACTTAGGTTGACCGTAGTTTGCTTCATGTCTTTTACGAATTAAATCATATATAAATTGTTTTTGGTATTTGGTTTAGCTGCTATAACTGAATTTATGTTCAAAATGTTGTATACTTGTAACAGTTTCGGTTGAAGTTTCACTATTGTGTACTCCTATATCACTATAGCTAAATAGCTGCAGCGTTACAAAGTCGAATCCATGCGTTTGCATATGCAGAAGCGGGTGTGGTGGCAGGTACCTATACAATAACACAACCTAGTAAACTATATCCACCACACATAAAAAGCACTGCACCTTTACCAATGTTACATTTAAGTAATAAAGCAGGGTTAGTAAATCCCTCCACCACAAGATTAGCTAATATATGGGATTATTAACTAAGCTAAGTATCAACTAATGTCAGCTGAATAAAGATATTAACAAACATTAGCAATACCAATGCTTCTAAATCAACATGTATATTCATATAGGCTCCAGAACTTCAGTTGTACTATCAAATTACGCTAATTGTTCAACAGAAACTTCCACCTTGCTCCCAGGATTTAAAAAAAAAAAAAAAAAAAAAGCGGAAAGAAGATGAAGAGGAAATCATATTATAATTTGCATTCCTATTCATGCTCCCGACTTTTTTAAAGGAGGAAAGCAAGTGGACGGAAGTTTAATTTTATAAAGTTTTATCTCAAAACACACTCCAAAATGTAGTCTAATGAAGTTTAATATTACCAATATACCCTTACTAAGTTCCGAATTTTAAAATAAGGATAAGATTGTAAGTTGACAGACATGCTTTCTGATGCAGGACAACTCATAGAAACTATAATTATGATATATATAAAAATAATAACCAAAATGTGTGGATTAACCACAGAAGGGAGATAAAACTATGGATCGCAACCCATGAAAGAGACCAAATTGAACATTTCATATATCTCAATAATCAAGTCTAAATAATTTATGGGGTATTACATCGCTTATATATATAATAGAAACCCTAAAACATAACCTAATGGACTAAGGCCAATAAACCACCTTTACTAACCCCACGCATAAAAGAATATAAAAAAATATGGATAAAAACATTATATATCTCTACACTACATATGCTTAGACTAATTAATAACATATATATTAAATCTTTATTTTTGTTTCCCATCACTTTCCTTCCAACTCCTAGCACATCAATGAAAATAGTTCCACTCTTCTAGTTTTAAACTCGTTAGTAAATGAGTGAGACTTATTGCATTTCACTTCATTTACTTCCTCTCTTACTGACATTCCTTCCCCTGCTTTCCACCCTTATAAATCTCAGGAATAGAGGGTAACCGTTATCATGTCAAAAGTTTCACACTCCACATTGTTGTCATGTCTTCACTAAAGGGAGGTCGACTGTAGTCCTCGACTAGGGTCGCCTAGTTGGTTGAAGTCACAGTTTGATTGAATCAAATGAAAAAATTTAATTAACTTTAACCCCTCCCCTAATCAACAGCCAATAGCCTCATTCGCTAGTAAGATCTTCATACTTCTCCTTTCTACTAAACCTTCTTTCTTTCCTAACTGACATATATACACACACACATATGGTCCTACTCCAAAACCACTAAAATAAAAACCAAATACAAACCAATGCAATTAAGGAGAAATTTAAGGGTTGCGGAGCCCGAGGATGAACCCCGAGGTGGGCCTAGATGGGGCTTGGGTGGAGCCTAGTTCGGGCTCTTGGATTGTTTGGAGCATGTCCAGGGCCTGCTCGGAGTGGGATCTAGTTGGGTGATGTCATATAAGGGGTGGGTGATGTCATATAAAGAGTGGATGATGTCATATAGGGGTGGTTTCTTTTGGTTTGTAATTGAGCAATCGCATATATACATACATATATATAGTGACCTAAATGTAATTATACAGACGCTCTATTTACGTATAGAGAACTAGAGTAGGAAAGAGGGGTGAAGCGTTTCTATAAGCTGTTTGATTGAATATATTTATACCTGGACTACATAATTATAATATGGGCACATTCATTCTTCTTCACAGGTTTATTGTTACCAGCTGTTCAATCACTCAAAACATCTTCTAACATATTAGTGATATCTACTTCTATATTAAACATGGTATGTATTCTAATTTATATCTATAAACTATTTTAGTATTTGTGTCTTATTAATATAATACATATAATATATTTATAGAATTTATTAATATTAATTATCGCTTAGTCGGAGGCCCGTCAACTCAACTCGACTTACATGATAACCATCACACTACAATCTCATGCTTTCTTTTCTATAGATAAATTATCATGATCATATTGAAGTCAAACAACCTATCAAATCAAGTATCTGCTACCATAGAATACTAAAACAGTTTCATGAAATATTTAGTTATACATTAAAGAATGTTTTATGTAGGCTGTCCTAGCTGTACCTTGGTCCCTGGCTAGCGATTCATCTATCTATCCATCAATTGGCAAGGTTGGATCATACCACCACAAAAAATGTACTCTTTGGCATAAGGATAATGTCCAATTGCATAAATAAAAAGAAAAAATAATCCTTGATTCTCTGTTGTGTCGACTATAACATCCAAGTTCATAAGTACTTCAAAATTGCACTATACTGCCAAGTTTTTGGCATTCTAAAGTAACATATTACTTAATGGAAATTAAAGAAAGCTTGGTCTAATAACAGACTTAACGTGAAAATTTTAGACTTAAGACCATTGTTATGGCTTAAAAGGCAGGAGATCCCTATCAATAGTAATCATATCTACAAGTAACACATACATATTAGCATTTAAAAATCAAGTTTAAATCTCCATAGGAAGCAACCCTTATGGTGAAGGAAACAACATAGAAAACCAATAGAATAGTAACTCACCACTCTTGATTTCTGATTTGCTAGAATTCTTCGACACACCGAGAACATCATAGAAATCCTGTACATGCAGATTAAAAGGGCTAAAGATCTATATGATAACTTAGTACAGAACGATAATGACTATACATTGGATGTTTCTAGATCGCAGACAGACTGCAAAAGAAGGAAATCGCATTAATGACTTACAGCACTTGCTCTAACAATGAGACGAGTTCCCTTACGATGACATGGACTCTTTTGCGATCCACTGTTAAATAGTGTACTTAAGGAATCTTGAGAAAACATGGCTGAACTAGTTGGTGCCAATGCTCGTATCCTGGAGAAGCTGCACAGCATGAAACAGGAGTTTTTATTAAACACAAGTACACAACTTTAGGTTTGCATGATTAGTGTAACAAGCACATATCACTATACAGAACTATGACCTTAAAATAATTACATATGACTTAAAATTGCTCAAAGTGATAAGCCAAAATTACATATTTTAAGTTGGTATCAGTTTGGTTAATTTGCAATATGAGTTATTAAAAATGTGATATAAAAATAAATTTAATAGACTGCCCATTCCAATGGCGATATTAAATTTGATCATATAAAATCACTAAAATAAAATAAGTTGTTCAAAGAAATATTACATACCAACTTTTGACATTAATCTTTTTATTAACTTCAAGTCACTTTCTGACTTATTACACAAACATACAATTTTCAACCTAAGTCAGAAATGACTTCAAGCCCATGATTCTAATACAAACCAACAGGCTTGTATATCCTCAGATATAAATTAATGAACACCAATAAGAAACCATTGTCATTTGTGACCCTACAAACTTGACCCTAGATCATGCAACTAGAGTATAAACTTCTAAGAAAATGTTAAAAGGTAGTGGAATCCTTTATATACACAAAATTCATCAAATAATACAGTTTAACAGAGGCCGTAGAGTTATTTTGTGCCAGTCCTCCCTCTAGTCAAAGACGTTCATGGAGTTAAACAAATATAATCTTCCAGTAAGTAGTTTAAACACCATTACAAGCTAAGGTATAGGTCCTATAAGCTAAACTAGTTCGCATTGGCTAAAATAATTAAAATGTAATCAACAGTTAACAAGCTCACCGAAGAGAATGTGTTGATAACTTGTTTGTGGCTGAACCTCTTATTACTATTTGAGGTTGAACTCCACAACGGGCAACCCATGTGCTTCCACAAGGAATAATTGCCATCCAATATTCTGCATTATAAAGGAAACAAACAGATCAAATATTTGCACTATTTTCCCATTAAGAAGACAAACCTCACCAGAACATAACAAAGTTTAACTGTAAGGACACTTCCTATAATCAGCAGTGTACAAAACAGTTTTTAGCTGAACTAAGCAGTAAAAATGGCCTAGTAGTGTTTAAATCCTTAAATTGGATGACTAAGAAGACAACAAAAATAGTTCAAAAGCTTATCAGTCGGTCTGCAGTTGTCCTACCGCTCAGTGCTCAAGAGATGCTGAAGTAAAGTAGTGGATTAAACATATGAAAATACCACTATGAAGTTGAAACCTCTACCATGTCTGGCTGCTAACATATTGGTATGGACAACTGAATGCAAGTCCACGCTTATATTCAATATATCTCACATGGAATTTCAAAAACCATAATGGTCCGTATGGGAGCCATGATTTCATTTGAAATTCTAAATTTGAAAACGTAACTTGTTTGGGAATATGGATTTGGATTTCATTTGGAATCCAGAACATTCAAATATTAGTATAAACCTGAGAATTTGAAATGACAACTCAAATCCTGTCATTTGAAATACATTATTTGAAATGAAATGCATGTTTTCGAACGCCCTCTAACAGTATTTCAAATCTGGCAGCAGGGCACCACAAGATATTACATTTTCATTTGCCTAGCCAAATTCCCTATAGTAAATCCTAATGTCAGATTAGCAGCACAGCTGTCCCAAATCCCAATTGTTAAGATGTGAATGGTCAAGTACTCAATTGTTAAGCTTGTGTCTGAAAATCAATATAATAAAACCGAATGAAAGTCTGTGGTTGATATTAAATACATTTCACATTGAATTTTGAAGGCAAAATCAGCAGGGCACTACAAGAAATAACATTTCCGTTTGCTTAGGCAATTTCTCTGTAGAGATTCCTAATGTCTGCAGAGATTTACAAAATCTAAACTGAAGTAGAATATTAAATTGGTAATTTTTCAGATAAATTTATGCTAGCACAAAACATAACTTGAACACATAGTCAACTACCAAATCTCTTAAGAAAGAACTATCCTCTGTCCTTTTCCACGTTGCTCAGCCACAAATTTCTTATGACAGCAAACAATTACATCAGATAAATCCCATCAAAAAGAAATAACATAACATTCAGGAATTTCAAGAACTAATTAAATTAAAAGTACAAATTAACCTTTCAAAATTGCAGAGATACAATAAAATCAGGGTCGGAAGCATATGGATACATGTATATACATACTAACATACAAAAAGATAAGAACTCCAAAATTTTGAACAC
Organism: Daucus carota subsp. sativus; assembly: GCF_001625215.2. Lineage (NCBI taxonomy): Eukaryota > Viridiplantae > Streptophyta > Magnoliopsida > Apiales > Apiaceae > Daucus > Daucus carota. Next base: position 3,499,290 of record NC_030389.2, read on the forward strand.
AAAGTCAAGTACAAACAACAAATTACAATAATTAACAACCCGTAAATAAAAAAGAGCGAAACAACCATCCAAATTACAGTTCCAAGCCTAGTGAATAAGGAAAGACATAGATACATAAACACATAGTCACATCCACATAAATATGAGAACTTTAAAATACTGGACAGCATAAATGAATAGACACACAAAATTTTGCAATGGATACACAAACATCAAACTGAAAATGAACAAATTAATCATCCAAAATTAGGGTTCTAAGCATTCTAATTGAGGAATTAAATAGATACATATAATACACATGCCAACAAACATAAAACCAAGAACTTTAACAAATAGACCACAAACATCAGATACAACCAACAAATTGCAATAATTAACAACCCTTTAATCAAAAAAATAAAACACCCATCCAAAATTAGGGTTCTAAGCTTGCTAAATGAGGAAATGCATAGATACATAAATACATACACATAAAAATGCGAACTTTATCAAATGGGCAGCCAAGATTAAGTAAAAAAAAAGGTTGAAGGTGGATAACAAACCCTTAAAAGTGAGTTAGAAGAAGTGGGTGGAAGCTCAGGGACCGTGTAGTTGAGTCAGGTTTGGTCTTTGTGGGTTTAACTCAAAGATGAGGCTCTCAAGTTGGAGGGAGAGACCACTAGTTTAGACCAAAGGGTTTGTCACTATACGCTGTTGTTTTTAGTTTTTATTGTTTGTATTTCAGCTTTTTATTTCTTAGTTTTTCAAATTTTTTTTTTTTGCTAGTTGATTTACACACGCACACGTGGGGAGTCGAACTCCCGATCTCCCGGTACAAGAGCTCTACCACCACACCAACACCTTGTTGGCAGTTTTTCACTTTTACATGTATCTTTTGATAATATTGCAATTTTGTTTATTCTCATGTGATGTATTTTTTTTTTTTTTTTTTTTGACGAAATGTGATGTATTTTTTTATTTTTAATTTTTTGATTCATTTTCAGATGTACAATACTAAAAATTGTATGATACAAATGTTAACGGTGTATACAAGATGTGTTTATAATTTTGTTTTCAAACATTATGTTGCTTATAATAAATTATCGTGCATACATAAAATATTTCAATTTTAAAAATATTTAATATATATATAATAAATAAATAATTTTAAATGAATTCCTATTCAAATTTAATATCTATTTTACTTTTCATTATTTAATTCATTTTAATGTAAGATTTCAAAAAATAACTATAATGATCACTATAGGGAATATATAATTTACTAAAAATCTTATAAAACAATATGTAAATGATTATATTTATAATATATATATATATATATATATATATATATATATATATATATATTTATATGTATATATATACACACACACACCAAATTTATTGGCCTAACCAATTTTTTATCACTAAAAAATTATCTGTTTATACACCATAAATCACTATACTTTTATGAGTTACTCTAAATGAGTTGGGTTCAATAAAATTCAAATTTATTGGAGTCCTCAGAGACCACATCTACAACCATTCATTTCAAAACTAATCAAGCGAGGACAATTTCATAGAAATAAAAATTTTGTTTTCAATTAATCAATGATATTGTTATAAAATATGCATATATGGAGAGCAATACAATACTTTGCGCACCCGCCAATCCTAATATCCGACTTAATATTTAACAAATTGCAGGTTAATCAATTTGAATTTTTTTTATATTTTATCTAACCGACACTACAAAGAATCTAGAGATAGTCCCTGAACATCTACAAAAAGTTTGGAAATAAAACTTGAAATTTGGGAATAGTATTTGAAGAGGCTATACCCTTTCAATCAAAGAATTGTTCAATAAATTGAAGATAAATTCACATAATTGTTACAAGATCATGTTCTGCAGAATTTTACAAAAAAAATATATACTAAAAAGTGAAAATATGCAAGACAGGGTGATAAGATGTACAACATATAAATTTAGAGTAAAGTTCCTTGTAGACCACATTTTTATTGTAGTATTATAGACCAACATCTTAGACATTCATTATTCTTAATCTAACGGTTCTTATTATCCTTCATTGATTTTATTACTTTTTAAATTATGTTTAAGGGATGAATGTTAAATATGCAGTATAAAATACAGAATAGCAGCTATAATTAAGCGCATCAGTTATGGTTTTATATTTTATGTATCTCTCTGTATTATGTTATAGTTCTACACATCTATGTAATTGTTTGCCCACTTCGTTTATCATCGAATATCGTTCTCCTTCTTCATCTAGAAGTCAACAACCTCCATCGTGCTGCATCTCCATCGGTCTGGTTAATTTTTGTTCTTAAACATAGTTGAAAAAGATGATGGCAATTGTAATGAATTGTTCAGCACCTCCATTGCGTATCGTACATCTGCATACAATGAATATGCAAGACGATGATGACAATTATAATGAATTGTTTTGTACCTCCATTTGCATATAGTACATATGCATACAATAAAATGCAAGACGATGATGACAAGTACAATAGATTATTCTGCAACTAACCGCTAAATATAGTTGAAGAAAATAATGGACGATTCTTCTTATTATTATTTATCTTTATTTAACATGTCTCCTATCCTAACTCTTACTTTAAAATATATACTAGAAACAAACATTTTTCATGTCTTCACTATTTATAATAATGATATCTTTTAGTGATAAAATATTATATAAGAAATGAATATAAAGAATGTTGTTGAAGATGAGAACAGTTATTGATGTTTTACGTTACTAGGATCCAATATTTTATATTAAATTTGAGAAATGAACTAAGATGTTGAAGTTTCTCGAAGTGACTTATTAAGTGATACATAGAGTGTTTTTTTTTCCTAGTAGACTCATAACTGACAATGCTTTGATAGCATATGAATGTTTACACCATCTGAGATTAACGAAAGAAGGGAAAAGATGTTATGTAGCAATGAAGCTGGATATGAGTAAAGTTATTGATAAAGTAGAATGGTGTTTTCGTGGAAAAAATGTTATTGAAAATTGGTTATTCAGAATGATGGGTGAAAAAGATAATGAAATGTGTCGTTTTAGTGCGTTATTCTTTTGAAATAAATGGCCGAACTCATGGTGGAGTGGTTCCATCAAGAGGATTGTGACAAGGAGATCCACTATTTCCATACCTATTTCTTATTTGTGTGGAAAGTTTTTCTACTCTTAGACATCCGAAAAGATATTCTTGGTCTAAAAGTAGCAAGAAATACGTCTTCTATAAACCATATATTCTTCGTTGATGATAGCTTGCTTTTTCTAAGAGTTTCAACAAGATCATTAGAGTCTATCAGGAATATATTTCTACTATATTCGGAATTCTCAAGACAAGTAAGATGTGTTTTAAATAAATACACCTAATTTGATTAATATTAAATGCAATCATTCTTATATAGACAGGAAAAAAAGAGTTTAACATCGATTTTAATAAATAGATTCTATACTTCTCCCCTAACACTATTGAAGATATACGAGAGGTATTTATCGTCTCCCTAAGTATACAAACAACTGAGGGTATTGAAACATACTTAAAATTACCAATGATGGCAGACGAATATAAAAAAGTTTTGTTTAAATCAATAAAGCATAGAATATGGACACGGTTACAATCATGGGAACCAACTCTATTTTCACAAGATGGGAAAAAAATTCTCTTGAAAGCAGTAATACAAGCCATGCCAATGTATTTTATGTCATGTTTTAGAATATCAGAAGGACAATGTCAAGAAATCGAAAAATATATTTTATGTATTTGACGATAGAGCGACTCAAACTAATATTTAAATTATAATATTTTATTATTAGTATTGTGTTTGAAGGCTCAAACTAATTTTTATCTAAATTATACTCCATTCGTCTTAATTTATCTGTTTTGTTTGATTTTTTGTAGTCAAATTGACCAAATTTTGACCGGTAATTAATAATTATTTGTACATGATCTTGAAAATCAAAAAAATACATTTTAAAGTAGAATAGATGTAGAATATACTAATATATTTTTCATAATATTTTCTAATTATTATATATATATATATATACAAATTTCAGTCAAAATTTGATCAATTTGACAATAAAAAAAATTAAACAATAAAAATAAATTGAGACGGAAGGAGTAATATTTAATTTTATCATAATTATAATAATTATCGGTTAATATTGTCTTTGACGGGAGGACGGTTCAAACTAATTTTTTATTAGTATTGTGTTTGACAGAGGGCTACTTAAATAAATTTTTACATCAATTATAATATATTTTTATATTTTTATTAGTGGTATGTTTAACGGAAAGATAATTCAAAATAATTCTAAACAGTATTAATGTTAATTCGAATCTGAATTTATAAAAAATTCATAACACCGCCACCAATTGCGACTTTATTTACGGGTAGTTAATTTAGAGGTACAAACAAGATCTTGTTGATAGGAATGAAATCTTTTAAATCCGTCCCCAAATCGTTAAATATAATTATTTTAAATTATATTTATTTTATCTTTGGTCAGAAAAGGGAAACGATATACTTGAACAAACTAAATTCAAACATACTCCTCGAGTTCTCGAATAAATCTCGGTCACCATTAATATCTCAATGTCACTTCCTTTAATACTGCGAAGCACAAGTAAACCCTAGCTTCAACCACACTATCAAAACCCTCAAGATCACTAACTCTAACCCTAAAGTTTCAAACTTTATCCCTCAATTTTAAATATGGACCCTTCAATTACAACCCCTTCTTATCAATTTCAACTTTTAGGCAATAACCCACATGATCTTTCACTTTCCGGCAATGAGCCACCTCAAGAAATCCCAAATTCCGGCGATCAACCGGCCGAAATCTTAGTTTACGGTAGCGACCCGCTTCAAGAATTCCCAATTTCCGGCGACCCACCGGCCGAAATCTCAGTTTGTGGCAACAACCCACCTCCGGAAATATCAGTTTCTGATTACCCAGATGAAAATATGAACAATTTGACATCTGGGGAGGATAGAACTGAGATTGTTGCTTTGCCGGAGGATAATCCGGCGGGTTCCGGCGAACCCCAATTGAAGAAGCGCCGGCGCAGGAAGAAGCAGTTCCCGGAGATGATATCTTCGGCAGCTGCTGTCTCGGGTTTTCGAGTAATGCGCCCGAAATCAACCCCAACTACTACTACTGCTGATGATGAATTTGAAGAGCTTGCTGATCATTCTTTGTCGAAGTCTCGTCGTAGGAGGATTTCTGATTTGGCCAAAGAGGTTGATGTGGAGGCGATGATTGCAATTTCTGTTGGGTTTACTGTTGATTCGCTCACGGAGGAAGAGATTGAAGCCAATGTAGTATCTCAAATTGGAGGGATTGAGCAAGCTAATTATATTGTTGTTAGGAATCATATTCTGGCACGGTGGAGATCGAATGTTGATGTTTGGCTTACTAAAGATCATGCTCTTGAGTCGATTCGAGCTGAGCATAGGAGTCTTGTCAATTCGGCTTACGCGTTTTTGTTAAACCATGGTTATATAAATTTTGGACTTTCTCCTGCTATCAAAGAAGTGAAATGTAGACCGGTGGAAGGGAGATATAGGGGTGATGTTATTGTGATTGGTGCTGGATTATCGGGTTTAGTGGCAGCTAGACAATTGATCTATTTGGGGTTTAAAGTTGCAGTCTTGGAAGGTAGGGCTCGACCTGGTGGGAGGGTTAGGAGCAAAAAGATGACAGGAGAAGGCGTGAAATCAGATATTGTTGCAGCTGCTGATCTTGGTGGGAGTGTGTTGACTGGAATTAATGGGAATCCATTAGGAGTTTTGGCTAGACAGTTGGGACTGCCACTACACAAGGTGAGAGATATTTGTCCTCTTTATTTGCCTGACGGTAAGACTGTAAATTCTAAAATGGATACTCGTGTTGAAATTTCATTTAATAAGTTGTTAGATAGGGTCTGTAAGCTTAGGCAGACAATGATGGATGAGGTTAAATCAGCTGATGTTTCGTTAGGGACTGTGTTAGAGGCCTTTAGAAGAGTGTATGGAGTTGCTGATGATCCCCAGGAGCGAATGCTGTTGGACTGGCATTTGGCAAACCTTGAATATGCCAATGCAACTTTGATGTCAAATTTGTCAATGGCATTTTGGGATCAGGATGATCCGTATGAAATGGGTGGTGATCATTGTTTCATTCCTGGTGGAAATGAGACGTTTATCAGGGCACTAATGGAGGGCATTCCCATTTTCTATGACCAGATGGTTGAGAGCATACATTATGGAAGTGATGGTGTTTTGGTGTACGCTGGAGGGAAACAGTATCAGGCAGATATGGTTTTGTGCACAGTGCCGTTGGGTGTGTTAAAGAAGGGAACAATTGAGTTTGTCCCTGAGCTTCCACAGAGAAAGCGGGATGCTATTAGTAGATTAGGATTTGGGTTGTTGAACAAGGTTGCGATCCTTTTTCCCTATGATTTTTGGGGTGGGGAGATAGATACTTTTGGGCATTTGACAGAGGAGTCAAGCACCAGGGGTGAATTCTTTTTGTTCTACAGTTACTCTTCTGTATCTGGAGGCCCACTTCTTATCGCTCTTGTGGCTGGGGAAGCTGCAATCAAATTCGAACAGATGTCTCCTATAGAAGCTGTGAATAAGGTTTTGGAGGTCTTGAAGGGTATATTTAATCCGAAAGGGATTGCTGTTCCTGAGCCGCTGCAGGCTGTTTGTACTCGTTGGGGACAAGATCATTTTACATATGGATCTTATTCTTACGTTGCAATTGGCTCCTCAGGAGATGATTATGATGTCCTGGCAGAAAGTGTAGATGGAAGACTTTTCTTTGCAGGAGAAGCTACTAACAAACAATATCCCGCCACAATGCATGGAGCTTTTCTTAGTGGGATGAGAGAGGCTGCTAATATGCTGAGAGTTGCTACGAGGAGGTCAGCGGTTCAAGCTGAAAAGCAGAATACTGTTACTGACGAACATAGTGATTTAGATAGATTATTTGAGACCCCAGACCTTAGATTCGGAAGTTTTAATTGTTTATTTGATCCTAGTTCAAGCGATCCTGAATCAACTATTTTGTTACGAGTTGCGTTCGAAGGCGAAAAATCATATTCAGGAGTTCTGCATCTTTATGGTTTAATCAAGAGGAGGCAAGTTATGGAACTGAGTAATGTAGACGGAGATTTTGACACGATGAGAATGTTGAGAGATTTTGGGGTGAAACTTGTCGGGAGAAAAACTTTATGCAGCACAGCTGAATCTCTCATCACCTGCATTAAACTAGGCAGATCCAGCCTAAACTGATGACGCAGTAAAGAAGCCTGCAAAGACGATTGATAAGTTCACTTTCACCTCTCTTCCAGACTCCAAGGATGACAAGGTCTTTGTGGTTACGCACATGCACTGGGTGGTGGGGTTCCTGCAAAACAATGCTCAACCGGGGTTGGTGACCGGAAAGCACCTCCGGCGTGACAATTAGTAATGGGCCTTTTTATATTAAGTATGGGACTCTAATGCACCACCCAGTGCATGTGCGTAACCACAAAGACCTTGTCATCCTTGGAGTCTGGAAGAGAGGTGAAAGTGAACTTATCAACGATCCTAATACATTACAGACTCATATCCTGTATCAGGACGACGGTTCATCTCAGTCGGGCAATTAGTTGAGGTGGAAAGTATGTATCGGTTTAATTTATGTGTTCTAGTTTGCTACCTCGCAAATTTAGCAGTTTAGGATTCTGTCATTTGCAACTGTTGTAATGTACCACAACCATGTTAACAACATTCCACATTGTAAACTAGTACCTTTGTTTATGAGAAATTAGTAAATTTATGTACCATAGCAAGAGTAGAGAGACTGCTTCATATTGAAGACTCCGAGGCTGCTTAATATGAAATCTCTTGGAAAGTGTCAGACAATACAAAATGTGATCAAAAATATTGATCTGAGATTTATTGATCAAAACATCACAGAGAATCTATCTGCATTTTACCAAAGCCATGGAAAATGTGCTTAATATAGTAGTCCAGGAAATCTCGTCTAGAAACACATATCCGACCTTAGCTCAGTTGGTAGAGCGGAGGACTGTAGTTGGGTTAAACCGTCAGATATCCTTAGGTCGCTGGTTCGAATCCGGCAGGTCGGAACCTTTTTTTTTTCTGAAGCAGTTTTTCTTTACAAGTGTCATTTTTGTTTAAAATGTGACTTATCTTGATTTATATATTAAATGTTGATACCTCTAATCCTCATCTTCTCGTTATTCATCTGCCTAAATTTGATACTGCAGTAATTACATTTAACCTTACTTTTTAATATACTTTCCCTATTATATAGCCCTTTCACATTTTCTTGCGATTTAGGTATTAAAACCTGAGACGTATATCTACATTTTCCATTTATGATAAACTCATACAGCTAGGGTTCACCTAGTCATAAAAGATTGTAGAACCTGGACGGATAAAAGCTTTTTTACTGTGTAAAGGTTAGATAATTACAAATTCGAAACTGACGATTGTCCTTGTAGCTCCAAATAACTCGTACCTATACTTTGATGATACAACGAAATGTTTTACAGACCAAACTTGAAGAATACATACCTATGTGTTAAATGTAAGTAACATTGGAGGTAATGAACAGGGAGAATAATTAGCACCGCTGGGTATATAAAACTGCACTGTGATGGAGGCCTCTGGAATCTTACTAAACTGTACCTGTGATGCATTTGCTTTAAATGTACTTGTCGTTTGAGATTGTATTAGCTGTTTCATGCAGATCAGCGGATGCCATCCTGAGATTTGAGTTGACGTATATGAATGCCTGTTAGAGCAGGGATTGCTTCTAATCATATCAAAAGTAACGATGCAGGTCACGTTCTGCACATGCAGGGTGTCAATGGATTCTCCCAAATATCATAATTAGGGAAGGTTTCCTCTGGCAATCCGGTTCTTGTTTGGTGAGTAACAATCACGTCTTCTACAAAGGTTGCCCAGCCCATGTAGGGGTCCCCCAAAGATTTGGATAGTAATCCCTTATCTGGTTTTATTGATTTTTGGCGATGACCCATGTACCTGCGGGCTCCAATAATCAGTTTGGCAAAGTTGCCTCCATGGGTCATTACAAAAACATCAGACTTCAAGCAGACTAAGAAGTCAAGTGCTGCCAAGCTGGTCACATGCTTTCTGAAGCCATCCAACTCCTCTTTTCCTGCTAATTCCTCTTTGGTGACCTGTTCCAAACCCCAGATAACCAATTATGACGCTCGGCATAACAAAGACAAACCACCTGGGTGGCAGTGTATAGAATACAGGAACCTAAAAGGCCACTCAACAGGTCTAATGACATAGATGCAACATTAAGGCTTCAACACAAAAGCACCTCGACAAAGTTATAATATTGTTCAAATATTCATTGGCACATCCTGAAGATGTGCGGGAATATTGTGTGTGGCTGTATATATATAGTATGCATTATGACTATGCACATGTGTGCAAGTGATAATTCAGATAACAGAACTGAAATAATAAATATACTAAATTATCTTAAGATGCATTGATCAAGTATAAGGGGCAGAGATGAGAGAACTACTAAGAGCAGCAGTAATGTTCTCAAGATATATTCCGGTGATGGCCAAACTAAAGATAGACTCAATCGCTTAATTAATCACGATTCAGACACATAGAAGCCAGCATTCAAATAGGAACTCAAAACAATCCGAAGGTCAGTAATGAACTTACAAGATTAGGGAACATATTCCTGAGTGGTGCCATGCGGTTCTGTCCACCATAGACCTGCCCAGAAGCAACATATATGTGAGTTTCTTTGGTGTAGCCCATTGCCCGAAGCATCACTGCAACTTCACCAGGTTCAAGAGGGCATCGTCCCTCCTTCCGCTTCTGAAGAGCCAACGACCATAGATGTGAACCATCCTGCAAATCACTTTGGAGTCAAAACAAATAGTATACTTATTTACTTTTATCTCCACTGCCAGGAAAAATTCCACAAGAGTAACCTTGAATCGGCGGGGCCATTCTTTCATTCTATACATTGCCATCAGAACTTTCTCCAATCTTGTTGCAACAAAGTCACAGAATGATAAGCCTACCATCCCTTTCTCAAATCTAAGATGAAGAGCCCTATACATATAGAACATATAACGAAAATAGCAAAACAATATATCATTCAACAATCAATTTATTTGTAAAAGAACACATTTATCAAACAATTTCAGAATAAATACCCGGCTCAACTTACATGAAAGGATTTGTACTGTTTGTGCGATTTCTCATTCTTGAAACAAGTTGATCAGCCATATGCTCAATTTCAGGAAGAAATTGTAGAGCATGATAGTTAACCCTGCACCTCAGCTTATTGATCTCGGGAGGAACATTATCATACCTAACAAGAAGAAAATGAGTATAAAATACAATTACTCTTCCTCATATATCTGGCCAAATTAAATGATTCTTGATTGCATACCCCAGTCGATCAACAAAAGGTTTTAGTGACATTATCTTCTTCTCCTTGATCCGAGGCAGCACATTGTCTATGTAAAATTGTGCAGGAGCATACTTGGGAATGTTCTTTACAGTTCGTCTACAATGCATTAATCAAGATTCTTTAATAAAGATATACTGCCAGCAAGCTTTAAATAAAAATCAAATTATATATCAATGAAAAACACATTATCATACTGAAAAACGAAAAACTTATTGCCAGAGACATCATATTAAATGCAAGTACAGATTCAACCAAGAACCAAAATTTCACGGAGAAAGCCAACTACTTCAATTGCATAACCGTACTTACAGGTTCCTGATACTGATATCTTCACAGTTCCTTCTGCGTGTGTTTGAATTTGTTGATTTCTTAAATGACATTTAATATAATTTGCACAATCAAGGGACCATTTTACACTTATGCAAAGGCTCAGCAGTGAATTTACAATTGAACTACTATGGACATAACTGGTTGGGTTTCCAGAAATAGAAAAGAAGTGGTTGAATCATGCTGTGGTTAATTGTTGAAACACCTAACCAGTGTCTTGCTATTAAATGAAAACCATATATACCGACAATTAACTAATTCAATCTTCTGCAAGTAAATCTGATATGGAAAAAATATTAGAAATAGAGTGAAATCATTACTGAAGATAAAGTGTAAACTTAAAACCTTATATTAGTAAATAGCTCTGCCTTGTCAGTAAACCACTCTGGGATGTCACGTACAATCCTCACATCATTCTTCAAGTACTCTATGAAGTGATCAACATCAAATATATCTTCAAATTTTCTGCAGACACACACGTAAGGTTTTGTTAACATCCATCTTAAACTAACTTGGAAGTATTCACATAATCTGAGTTCCCAGCATAAATTATTTGGGGCTGACAAAATGTTGTAGTATGTGAAAAAGAGGATAATAGTTCTGTAGGACATATATACCAAACACCACCTGATATTCCCTACACATCACACAAGAACTTTTCATGATCCTAAAACAAATTAGTAGAAATTTATTCCTTATTACAGCAAGTTGAACAAAAAAGAAATCAGCAGTACTATGTATTGATCGTTAGCAGTTTTCTTACAATAAGAGACTGAATAGGCATGCAAACTTATATTATCCGCTGACTGGATTTATCGATTGCGCAACACTATATATAGAAGAATTTGACACTTTAACAAGCTTTGGAGTTAACATGCCTGTATACATAGTAAACTATGGTAGATATCCCAGAAAACTTTAGGATGAAAAAGAGCACATATCCAGATGTTATAGAACATAAAGTATGAAACAGATCCCGGTACGATACACACAGAGAGGTGCACACACATACAGGTATATACATGACTACAACTGATAAAAGTTTAACAAGTAAATATCCATATTAAATCAAACTGTTGTGAAGTAAAAAACACAATCACATCTCATACTATTATTTAATGTGTTTCTGCAAGATGACTATTCGGCTATCATTAATATTGTAGAAGAAAACTAACGTTTGGTCTTTCCAGATTTGATCCTGCTTCAACACTGGTAATATAAGGGTCGCATTCAGAATTTTGGCCACAGCAACTGCATTACATATCTGCATACAAGGCACAACTCCAATTCGTCAACAATAGCTTGTGCCTGATTTTTTATCTTGCAGTGAAGAAAATGTCGGTAAAGGTGAGATAAGGTGTAAAAGGCATATCAAAGGTCCTTCAATTTGAATTAGATTCAAAATATATTACTTGTAACTTAAATTTATTTTATGGCTTATAAGCAAAAGTGATTTTTCTCCTGCTAAGTTATTGGCCTTATATGGTTTTTTGTTTTTACTAGTGATAAGAATATAAGATGAAACAAGTACCTTTGGAAAAACAATTACATGTGCAACAGGTATAAGCAGTAAACTAATAACCCACATCATCTCTTCGGTAAATATTATTAATAGCATATTATGTAAAAGGTACAAAAAAATAATACTGGAACTTACAATTTAAAAGGGTAGTAACTTATTTTGAATTAAATTGCATTATTATCTTTAAATAGAAAAATAAAGAAGCAAAACTAAAACACGTGTGGATTTCGTACTTTCTAGAATTCAACTATTATGTCAGTTCATGTCATTTTTACTTACTGGACAAACAGCCGCAGTGAGATGATTATACTTAAAAGTTAATTTTGAATTACAACAAACAGGCCCTGTATATCTCACAGTGTAAGGAATCAGCCATCTCCACTATCTATTATTTCCATCTCATCAGTGCAAAGTACACAATGAGTAAACATTTAAATGCCATTCCATTGCAATCTTTCGCTCTCGCCTTCCTTTGTAGACAATTCAGTTTTGATGCAATTACATAGATTGATAAAGTAATAGAGTAATTAGAGGACCATCTACTATGTAACAAAAGTAGTTCCTTTCTGAAATAGAAGTGGAAATAACAAACTTTGTTTGAATACAAGTCGAGAAGTATTCTTGGTCAATTTTCAGCTGCAGACACATAACTCATATTAACAAATATTTACGCTGTACAGAAGAAGCTAAACGCATTGCTATATATACACTATGCACACTGCAACCGTAAGAATTTAGCATACAGACCTCATTATATTAAAAAAATGAACAAGCTACAATTCTGCATGCATTGATTATTTGAGAAAATAGTTAAAGATCCATCAGTTAGGAGTTAAAGAACAGAAACATACAGCAATTCTTTGCTGGTTTAGCCCACCTTCTGCGTGTATGAATATATAGCCAACAGTATCATTCTCAGATGGAAGATCTGCAGAGAGGAAGTTGCTAAGTTTTTGAGAAGTAATTAAGAGAAGAGAGAAACCAAGAATTAGGCTCATTTCCAGTTTCACATAGCACTGAGAATATAAGGACTGCAGTTTAATTAAGATCATTTACTCATTCAGCCATCATGCTAAACATTGTTACTTTACTAATCAATATTCTTCTACAGAATGTCTACCAAACTAGGCACAATCAGTTCTGATTTAATATCACCCAATTCACTTTAATTTACTTATTCAGCGTACCTATCTTGGTGAAAGCAATTTCATCAATGCCTTAGCAAATTAGAAGGAAAATGAGAAGTCTGATTAAGCATAATAACAGGTCTCACCTGCTATTGCGTTATTGCGTCTCTCAGAACATGGCTTCCATGATGTCGTGGCTGAATAAGGATTCTCCCACAGTGAAGTAGGCTCCTTAACCTTATTAAAGCAGTAGATGATAGTTTATTACATCTATATTTCAGAAAAAATAGGTCGAAACATAGTGAAAGATAAATCTTACTCGCGGACAGCGAAGAACGATGCCATCTTTTTTGCACAAGTACGGAGCACTCTACAAATATTCAAAAGAACAATTAGTGCATGCATTACTGTAAGGACTTAGGATACATGTTAAGCATGCATAATCTCTTGAGAATCTCAAGATTACACAAACCAAGTCTCAGGACATTACTATCCCCATAGGCTCAGTTAGCACTATAGCAAATCAAGTCCCAGCTCAACAGATTTACCTCCCTACTAAGTACTAACCACATGTCCGCCATAAGCTTTCACATTCATATACCCCGCATCAACAATGACTAAATTACACATACTATGGCCACACAAACAATAATTCCAATTACACCCCACGATTTCCTGATAGCAGCTAGGCTAATATCCAAATCACAAAAATCAACTAACAATACTTGCATAATAATACATAAACAAAGACGACATACATATTACATACACTATTGTAGCTCTACAAAACGAATCATAGCATAAGGTTCCTATCTATCCTATAGCCCATTCTCTACCACAACTAACTCACATTGTAATATATTTTCACATTTAACAACAAAAAATATATTATTAGCAGCTAACTTAACCACTAACCAATAAGATAAAATTAAGCACAATTGACTTATAGAGAAAAGTCAATCAAACACATTTTAAACATACATTATCCTAAACACAACTAAACATAACAATTTCAGCTAAATCACATCCTTTTAAACAATTGAGCAAACAAACACAATTAAAACCGACATGTAAACTATAACGATAAATTCTCGAGCACGCAATCGTTAACACACACATCACATTCCAGCTAACTAATCATCATAGACTCACAAATCGATTAAACACCGAAGAAACCGAGACCAATCCAACCAGAATCAGCACGCCGATCGCGAACACCGCGATCTTCGAGTTACACACGTGTGCATACACTCTGCTCTCATCTAGAGACTGTAAATTGAAGAACGAGAAGAACGATCGCACACGCACTCTTCGATCGCGGCTGTCGGCGATATTTTCGGGGGCTAGTGGTGACGTGGCGTCGTCTCGCTTCATAGGAGAAGGAGTCGACCGGGCGCCGCCGGAGCTCGAGTGCCGGAACTCGGCGGCGGCGCGCTTGGGACTGTAGGTCGCCATGGTCTCACTGAGTCAACTCACCGAGTTGGAGTGGGAAGCGGTGTGTATACAAGTTAGATTCAGTATAGCAAGGAGAGCTAAAGAATGTATAGTGCTACACTTCCCAAATTACGATCGTAAATATTTTCCAAAATTCAGTTATTTTCTATTGAGTTATGACCATATTTTTATATAATAAATAATTGGTAATATTTTTATATAATAAATAAATATTAGTGCATCGGCCACTTTTTTGCACAATTAGTAATATTTTTATATAATAAATAAAAATTAAGTCATCTTATCCCTATTTGTGACGCCCTCCAAATCCGGGTCATAGACTTGGGGGTCACACAACAATATAAACCTGTAAACAATAATAATATATGCATTGACCCTAAACATCCACGGATCGCTCCAGGTTATAGTATGAAACAAGCCACAACTTAAGTTATATTACAATACCTCGAATCCCAATTATCATCTTACAACTTACAAACATAAAACGTAGTGCTTACACACAACGATACCCAAAAGTTTATACTATCAGCAACTCCTAGCAAGGCTTCCCAACACTCATCCTGATACCTTAGCTTGATGGCTAGCCTGTGGGTCCTCGCTAACTGTAGTCTCTTTCTTCACTGGAAAAGAACATAAGGAATCGCAAGAGTGAGCTTAAAGCTCAGCAAGCAATATAAACCATAAACTGAAGTTCAACAATTATCAATAAGAATGAATCAGGATATCAAATCTCTTTTAAAGCAGTGATTAGAATTGGATATTCATATTTTTATTTAAAACCAAGGTTAGGCTGCTGATCAGTCACGCACTAACCCCGAGCCAGGTACATACCAAGCTCTATCACTGGATCCAAGGCACACATTGGCCTAATGACCACGAATCTGGTCTGACCACGAATCTGGTCCACATTTATAAAACAATCCAATTCTTTAACAATATAATGAAATTAACAATATTTCAATAAATCAGAATCAATACCATTTGAACAGAAGCAATATTACCAAAACAGAATCATAATCGTCAAATCAGAATCATTATAACGAGGGTTGCAATATTTATCAAGATTAAAAGACAATTCAGAATTAGGTTCAGGTATCATCACAATATGTTCGAAGAATGGCTTGAAGTCGAAAGACAGATTAAGTATATGGTGAAAACAATCTGGTGTTTGTAGAAGAAATAATGTAATTGAGATTGACTTAAGGTTCCAATTATGTTTATCTTGAAGGAAATCCAAGTGTTAGGGTGTATATGTGTGAACATTCTTCGAAAGAGTAATATAGGTATTTGGTAAGATATTGTATAATTTGGTGAAGTATTGTAGCATATAGGTTTGTACTGTTTGGTCATTCATGGATGAAAGAATACCAAGTAAATGATTTGTGTCTCCAGGTCTCAAAGAAATAGGTACAAGTTCAATTGAAATCAAAGTCAAGGTTTAGCTTGTAATTCAGGTGTCAAGAGGGTTGGATAAGGTTTATCAATAATCAGGATCAATAGCACAATATATCAACAGATGTATTTTCAAATCTTTCCAGAACAACAACATTACATGCAGAACAGTAACTCAAGGAGTTTACAGAAGTACAAGTTGAGAATAGAGCACTTGCCTTATTCTGAAGCTTTATTTCTCTCTATAGCTTTTACTAGTCAGAATCACTCCAATACTACTTGCTTTCCCTTTCTAAGCCTTTCCTTCTCTGATAATCACAATGTTCATCTATCAATACTCAATCTCATATTATTCTATTTGTTTCATAATCGAAACAAGCTTCTAGCTACCCTTCGTTTCACTTAAATCCGATATACGGTTTAAAAGATACTAATAAAACAATCATACAGTGTCCACATAAGCATTTCACATATCAATCAGGTAACACATAGCACATAACACATAAGTTAATCAATAAAATAGCTTTTCAGAAAAGGTTTGAGGTTAAAATGATTTTTCTGGCATTTCTTATGAATTTTCAAACATTTTTCGGAATAAAAACGGGTAAAAGAATCAATTTATAACTGAATAAACAAGTCCGAATACTCGGAATAAGGTTCGAAATCACTTGAAATCAATTAACGAACCTTCAACATATTTTAGAATAATTTTCTAAAGCTTGAAACTATTTTTCTGGATTTTTAAAATAATTAAAACAATTAAATCTAATTAATAAATCAATTAAAATCAATTAATAAATAATTAAAACAATTAATCAATTAATATTTAAATTAACTGACTAATTATAATAATTAATTACTAATTAAAATTAATTAATAAATTAAATCAGATTTGTTTTTGAATAAAGAAATAATTAAAAACTATTTTCAAAAATAATTAAATGATTTTCGAAATTTAAATAATTTAATAAAACTGTTTTAAAAGTTTGGAAACTTCAGGGTTTGAAGTGTAAGAAAACAAAACTTAAGGGAGGGGCTAAACTGCAAGATTCGAAAGTGCAAGGTTTGCACTTCACCATCTCCAAAACCTTGGTGACCAAGCAGCAGTTATGCCGCCGGCCACCTCGGAACCGCCGGAAACGGCGTTGCCACGCCCAGAATCCGTCCATACGGTGCAGATCGCACCTACGGACCACTGGGAATCCATCCCTGGCAGTAGATGCGGCAGACAAGCGGCCGTTTGGCCGGAAAAGCCAAACGAAATCATCGTCGCCGCCGTGCACTACCAACTCCGGTGAGGTCGATTCCGACCTCCAACACACAATTAATTAACACGAAACGATTGCTTGCAACAAGATAAACATGCTCGTGGCTTCAATTTATACCCAGAATCAGTAAATCAAAAAGTCCCAATTCCAATTGAAAATATTCAAACGCATATAAACCCTAATCTTCAATTTCGAACATAAAACTCAATTTTGAACATGTTATTGAACTCCAAATCGTGCATATGATATACCAAAATGATCAGGAGAAGATTATCTACATCATGGAAGCATAAAATCACATAAACCACATCCAAATCAAAAAGCCCTAATTAAACCCTAATTCATACGAAATTTCAAACTCAAATTACTCCCCAACGGTGAATCTCTACCTGTTTTTGAGACTTGATATGGATTCTACGCGTCGATACCTTCGATTGGACTACTTGTATGCTTGATTCTGAGATCGATAACGCCTTCAAACCTTCGATTGAACTTCAAGAACGCGAAGAACGAATAACTAGTTTCTCTCGATTCTCGTGTATTGAAATGATAATTATGAAAAATAAAATAGTAATTATCCTATTTATAATTACGAATAACTGGCCCCCATTTGGATCATACCGGACATAAAATACACTTCTTAATCATTAAGTATTAACAAAACTGATCCGTTCGGGACCGACTTTAAAGATAATTATCAAATACACACATTACGAGAAACGTATGGGGCTCCGAGCTTTGTCTGGCACGGAGTACGAGAAATATAATGCTTTAGTCAAAATAATTTGGGGGTTAAAAATATCCGGCGTACACGTTTATCGATACGATAAAATGATAATAAAATATTCATAAAATCGTTCCGAAAATCTTTCACGTAAATCCGTACACCAGATGGGAAAAGTTAAAACACGAAAGTGGTTCAGAATATCTCAAATAACAAACCAGCGAAATTTTCCCGGAAGCCCCCCGGGGTTTAATTATCGAGTAAACGGGTTTAAAATCAATTTAATAATAATATTTTATGATATACTTAATTAAATCCTTAAATCAAATATCAAATCAAATAGTAATCCATAATTTACCAAATGAGTGCCTAAATTCTCCATATTTTGATCTGATCATATAAAAATTATCAACTCACAAGTCATAACACACATAGACGATCATACAGCAAGTCACTTAACATATAATTCGCAATTAATTCACATAATATTCACAAAATATTTACATACTGGTATAAATAAATACATGTCGAAATCCCGGATATTACATCCTTCCCCCCTTAAAAGGATTCTGTCCTCAGAATCTGCTAAGAAAACAAGTGAGGATATTTCTCACACATATCACTTTCTAACTCCCAAGTTGACTCTTCAACTTTTGGGTTTCTCCACAATACTCTCACTATTTTCACCACTTTGTTTCTCAATACTTTCTCTTTTCTATCTAGAATCTCTATTGGACTCTCAACATAAGACAAATCTGCCTGAAGTTCTACTGGCTCGTATTCTATCACATGCCTAGAATCTGGATGATACTTCTTAAGCATTGACACATGAAAGACATTATGAATATGCTCCATATGTGGGGGTAATGCTAACTCATAAGCCACTTTACCAACGCGCCTCAAGATCTCGAATGGTCCGACGTATCTGGGACTTAGCTTTCCTTTCTTGCCAAATCGGGATAGTCCTTTCCATGGCGAAATCTTCAATAATACAGGTTCTCCTTCTTCAAATTCCATATCCTTCCTGGCTTGATCCGCGTACTTTCTCTGACGATTCTGTGCTGCAATCAGTCTTCTTTGAATGGTTTCAATCACTTCTTTCGTCTGCTGAACTAATTCTGGCCCAAGTAATTTGCGTTCTCCTACTTCATCCCAACATACGGGTGATCGACATTTACGTCCATATAGAGCTTCATAAGGAGGCATTCCGATGCTTGCATGATAACTGTTGTTGTATGAGAATTCCACTAACGGTAGATGTTCGTCCCAATTGCCTTTGAAATCAATAGCACAGACGCGTAGCATATCCTCGATTGTTTGAATAGTCCTTTCACTCTGGCCATCCGTTTGTGGATGATAAGCAGTGCTCATATTCAATCTGGTGCCCAAGCATTCCTGAAAGCTCTTCCAGAATCTTGAGTTGAATCGTGGATCTCGATCGGATACAATGGAGACTGGAACTCCGTGGCGAACGACGATCTCCTTCAGATACATATGGACTAACTTGTCTAATGAGAATCTTTCGTTAATGGGAAGGAAATGAGCTGACTTGGTTAGTCTATCTACAATAACCCATATGGCATCGTGATCTGCCCTCGTTCTAGGTAATCCAACTATAAAATCCATCGCAATATGCTCCCATTTCCATTCTGGAATTTCTAGGGGTTGTAACAATCCACTCGGTCGCTGGTGTTCTGCCTTCACTCTTTGACACGTATAACATTTATTTACCCACTCTGCAATCTCTCTCTTCATATCTGGCCACCAATAATTCTCTTTCAAATCCCTATACATTTTAGTGCTCCCGGGGTGAATTGAATAAGCGGAACTATGTGCTTCACTTAAAACTTCATCTTTCAGCTCCTGTACTGGTGGAATCCATATTCTAGAAGAAAATCTTAGAATACCTTGCTCATCTTTCTGGGTACAAAGTTCTTCCCCAACCAAATTATTAACATCCTGTTCCATTACGGTCTCTTGACATTTCCTTATCTTTTCTAGTAACTCTGGTTGAAAAATCATTGCATATAATCCAACTTTTGAGGGTTCACTCACTCTAACTTCTATTTCCAGCTTTTCGAATTCTCTATATATTTCCTTAGGTAACGTCAACACATTCAGTCTTTCTTTCCTGCTCAAAGCATCTGCCACTACATTCGCCTTTCCAGGGTGATAATTGATGGTGCAATCATAATCCTTTATCAATTCTAACCACCTTCTCTGCCTCATATTAAGCTCCTTCCGTGTAAAGATATACTTCAGACTCTTATGATCAGTGTAGATTTCACACTTTTCTCCATATAAATAATGCCTCCAAATCTTCAATGCAAACACTATGGCTGCTAGTTCTAAATCATGTGTAGGATACTTCTGCTCATGGGGTTTGAGTTGTCTGGATGCATAAGCAATGACTTTGTCATGTTGCATCAACACACAACCCAATCCCTTATGAGAAGCATCACTATAAATTACAAAATTCCCTTGCTCATCTGGAAGTGATAACACTGGGGCTGATACTAACCTTTTCTTTAATTCTTGGAAGCTTTCTTCACACTTTTCAGTCCACACGAACTTTTCTTCTTTCCGGGTAAGCCTCGTCATTGGTACAACAATCCTTGAGAAATCTTGAACAAATCTTCTATAATAACCTGCTAAACCCAAGAAACTTCTAACTTCTGTTGGTGTCCTTGGCCTTTCCCAATTCATAATTGCCTCAATCTTGGAGGGGTCTACTTTAATTCCTTCTTTACTGACTATATGACCTAGAAATTGAACCTCTTGTAACCAGAATTCACACTTTGAAAACTTAGCATACAGTTTCTCTCTTCTCAATGTCTCTAAAGCCATTCTTAAGTGGGTTGTATAATCCTCGGTGGTTTTGGAATAAATCAGAATATCATCTATGAATACAATCACAAATTTATCCAAATATGGTTTAAAGACTCTGTTCATTAAATCCATAAAAGCTGCGGGGGCGTTGGTTAATCCAAAAGCCATTACTAAGAACTCATAGTGACCATATCGGGTTCTAAAAGCTGTTTTAGGTATATCTCCTTGTTTAATCTTTAGCTGATGGTATCCCGACCTTAAATCAATCTTCGAAAAACATCTCGCTCCCTTCAATTGATCGAATAAATCATCTATACGAGGTAATGGGTATCTATTCTTAATGGTTAACTTATTAAGTTCCCGGTAATCAATACATAACCTCATACTACCATCCTTCTTCTTCACAAACAACACTGGTGCTCCCCACGGGGATACACTGGGTCTAATCACTCCCTTTTCTAACAAATCTTGTAACTGAATTGCCAATTCTTTCATTTCTACTGGTGCCATTCTATATGGGGCCTTAGATACTGGTTCGGTTCCAGGTGCTAAATCTATTGCGAATTCAATTTCTCTATCTGGAGGTAATCCGGGTAACTCATCTGGAAATACATCTGGGAACTCGTTTACTACAGGAATATCTTCAAGCTTCACAAGTTCTCGACTCTGATCAGTTACATATGCTATATAAGCTTCACAACCTTGACGCAACAATCTCTTCGTTTGAATCATAGTCAAAAACTTCTTTACCTGTTTCTGCCCTCGAAATACTATCGTCTTCTCATTCGGTGCCCTTAACATCACCTTCTTATTACGACAATCTATTTGAGCATTATGCTTCGATAACCAATTCATCCCTAAAATAACATCAAACTCTCCCAACTTGAAAGGTATCAAGTCAATGCAAAACTTATTTCCTAAGATCTCAACTTCACAATTCCTATAAACTTGGCTAACAGGGACACGTTCCTGATTAGCCAACTCTATGTTCATAACCTCATTAAGCAATTCTATAGGACAATTCAACTTAGGCACAAAATCCTCAGAAATAAACGATCTAGTAGCTCCAGAATCAATCAAAACCTTAGCACATAAAGAATTCACAGTAAGCGTACCTGCCACCACATCGGCATCTTGAACTGCATCCCTCATAGTCATGTTGTAGGTTCTGGCTTTGGGAACTTCTGGGACTATTGGAGTGGATCCCATAATTCTAAGTGTAGGGTTACTTGGAGCTGGTACCTTGCACTCCTTCACCATGTGTCCTGGTTTTCCACACCTAAAACATGTTATCCCAGCTGCTGGAGTCCTATTGGGTTGGTTCCTTGCTGGTTGATCTCGAATCATTGGGGTCCGTGCTGGTGGGTTCTGACATTCCCTAGAATAGTGTCCTTTCTGATTACACTTATAACACACTACATTCAATCTATTACAGATTCCCCCGTGTCTCTTTCCACATATCTGGCACTCTGGCAGTGGAGGCCTTGGTTGATTTCCAATAGCTGGACGGTTTCCTTGTCCACTACCACCTACATCTGGCTTCTTAAAAGTGGGATTTCTCCCCTGCTGAAATTTCCCTTTCTTCGGGTTAAAGTTCTGAAACCTTCCCTGCTGAAACTGTCCCTCATGATGCTCTGGCTTACGCTTCTTTCCCTCTTTCTCTTTCTGAGACATTTCGCTTTCCGTTTCCGCTATCATTGCCTTCTGAACTACAGCCGCATAAGTATCTAATTCCAATATGGCTAGCTTTCCCCTGATCCATGCTTTCAACCCTTGTTGGAATCTCTTGGCTCTCTTCCTATCAGTGTCTACATAGGTTGGAACAAACCTAGCCAACTCAGCAAACTTTTTCTCATACTCAGCCACTGACATGTCCCCTTGCTTCAATTCTAAAAACTGTAACTCCATTCGATCCTGGAGAAATTGAGGAAAGTATTTCTCCAAAAACAACTCCTTAAACCTATCCCAAGTAACATCCTCTGTCCCTTCCATTGCTCTCACAGACTCCCACCAATAGGTGGCCTCCTCCTTCAGATAATAACTAGCAAACTCAGTCTTCTGCTCATCTCTTACTTTAACTAACACAAATGCCTTTTCAATTTCCTTCAACCATATCCTAGCCTCGATAGGGTCCGCTGAACCCTTAAACTCTGGGGGATTAACAGACTGAAAGTTTTTGAAAGTAACCTGGGGATTAGCCTGCCTTTCCTGCTGCTGAGTCAGGTTGGCAGTCTGTTGGGCCAAGATCTGAAGAATCTGGGCCATTGTAGGTTCTGGATTGTTATTATCATTGTTGTTATCACGGTTGTTTGCACGGTTTTGTCTTCTGGGAGGCATAGCTCTGTAAAGAAACAAGCAGTTTATTTAACCTTCAAAGCTTTTAACAATTATTTTTAGAAAACAGAATATTTCTTTTTGAAAACATTTTTGATCATTGAATTAAATAAATCGCATGCTTCTTCACAGAACAGAGCAATAGTGAAAGAAACAAGGTATAATGATATCACAGGGTTTATATGAAGTGCAGTATGTAAAACAAGTGTGATATGTAAAGTAAGTAAGACGGGTGCAATAAAGTAAAAGACAGTATGGAAAGGAAAAGTTCTGATATATATAAAGAGCTGGGGGTACATCAGCGCAAGCGCTTCACCAAAAGTAAAACACAACAGCAACCTACTCACTGGTCAGCACATCTTAGTCTATATAAGGTCAAAATCGGCTGACACTACACTACCACCACACACTACACACTACACACTAATATACATGGTACCTCCACTCTGTAGCTACCACCGTCTAACTCCAAGGAAAAGTAGGACCTCCGAGCTTGTCCAACTCTCCCATGATCCATATAGCCCAGTCTGCTAGGTCGCCCTGACCCTCACTCACTGCAGTAATCTTCGCCATCGCCATCATCCTAATATCAACAATCTTCTGCCTCAGCTCCCGCTCAGCTCTACTAGGGTCCATCATCTGTATAACACGCTCTAACTCTCTGATCTGCCCGAGTAAGTACCGACAATCCATCCTCATCGCCTCAAACTCATGATATGGAACAGGGTGAGGTGCATCACGAAAAGAAGTATGGATAGAAGAACCTCGGGTGGAACTAGATGTACTGGGTGGGGGTCCACGTATGAGAGGCCTGGCATGAGAAGTCGAGGGTATATCTCTGGGAGGAATGATAGGGTCTGACATCGTGAATATCTGAAAGTCATGAGATAATACGTACATAAGAATCTCTGATAGCACAAGGGCCTATTTTCCATTGATACTCACCTCTCAACGTTCTATCTACCTATCACTCATTTCTCATCTTAATCCCTCTACCCAAACCCGACAATCTAGGCTTGTTTTATTGACTCATAACCTGTAGCTCTGATACCAACCTGTGACGCCCTCCAAATCCGGGTCATAGACTTGGGGGTCACACAACAATATAAACCTGTAAACAATAATAATATATGCATTGACCCTAAACATCCACGGATCGCTCCAGGTTATAGTATGAAACAAGCCACAACTTAAGTTATATTACAATACCTCGAATCCCAATTATCATCTTACAACTTACAAACATAAAACGTAGTGCTTACACACAACGATACCCAAAAGTTTATACTATCAGCAACTCCTAGCAAGGCTTCCCAACACTCATCCTGATACCTTAGCTTGATGGCTAGCCTGTGGGTCCTCGCTAACTGTAGTCTCTTTCTTCACTGGAAAAGAACATAAGGAATCGCAAGAGTGAGCTTAAAGCTCAGCAAGCAATATAAACCATAAACTGAAGTTCAACAATTATCAATAAGAATGAATCAGGATATCAAATCTCTTTTAAAGCAGTGATTAGAATTGGATATTCATATTTTTATTTAAAACCAAGGTTAGGCTGCTGATCAGTCACGCACTAACCCCGAGCCAGGTACATACCAAGCTCTATCACTGGATCCAAGGCACACATTGGCCTAATGACCACGAATCTGGTCTGACCACGAATCTGGTCCACATTTATAAAACAATCCAATTCTTTAACAATATAATGAAATTAACAATATTTCAATAAATCAGAATCAATACCATTTGAACAGAAGCAATATTACCAAAACAGAATCATAATCGTCAAATCAGAATCATTATAACGAGGGTTGCAATATTTATCAAGATTAAAAGACAATTCAGAATTAGGTTCAGGTATCATCACAATATGTTCGAAGAATGGCTTGAAGTCGAAAGACAGATTAAGTATATGGTGAAAACAATCTGGTGTTTGTAGAAGAAATAATGTAATTGAGATTGACTTAAGGTTCCAATTATGTTTATCTTGAAGGAAATCCAAGTGTTAGGGTGTATATGTGTGAACATTCTTCGAAAGAGTAATATAGGTATTTGGTAAGATATTGTATAATTTGGTGAAGTATTGTAGCATATAGGTTTGTACTGTTTGGTCATTCATGGATGAAAGAATACCAAGTAAATGATTTGTGTCTCCAGGTCTCAAAGAAATAGGTACAAGTTCAATTGAAATCAAAGTCAAGGTTTAGCTTGTAATTCAGGTGTCAAGAGGGTTGGATAAGGTTTATCAATAATCAGGATCAATAGCACAATATATCAACAGATGTATTTTCAAATCTTTCCAGAACAACAACATTACATGCAGAACAGTAACTCAAGGAGTTTACAGAAGTACAAGTTGAGAATAGAGCACTTGCCTTATTCTGAAGCTTTATTTCTCTCTATAGCTTTTACTAGTCAGAATCACTCCAATACTACTTGCTTTCCCTTTCTAAGCCTTTCCTTCTCTGATAATCACAATGTTCATCTATCAATACTCAATCTCATATTATTCTATTTGTTTCATAATCGAAACAAGCTTCTAGCTACCCTTCGTTTCACTTAAATCCGATATACGGTTTAAAAGATACTAATAAAACAATCATACAGTGTCCACATAAGCATTTCACATATCAATCAGGTAACACATAGCACATAACACATAAGTTAATCAATAAAATAGCTTTTCAGAAAAGGTTTGAGGTTAAAATGATTTTTCTGGCATTTCTTATGAATTTTCAAACATTTTTCGGAATAAAAACGGGTAAAAGAATCAATTTATAACTGAATAAACAAGTCCGAATACTCGGAATAAGGTTCGAAATCACTTGAAATCAATTAACGAACCTTCAACATATTTTAGAATAATTTTCTAAAGCTTGAAACTATTTTTCTGGATTTTTAAAATAATTAAAACAATTAAATCTAATTAATAAATCAATTAAAATCAATTAATAAATAATTAAAACAATTAATCAATTAATATTTAAATTAACTGACTAATTATAATAATTAATTACTAATTAAAATTAATTAATAAATTAAATCAGATTTGTTTTTGAATAAAGAAATAATTAAAAACTATTTTCAAAAATAATTAAATGATTTTCGAAATTTAAATAATTTAATAAAACTGTTTTAAAAGTTTGGAAACTTCAGGGTTTGAAGTGTAAGAAAACAAAACTTAAGGGAGGGGCTAAACTGCAAGATTCGAAAGTGCAAGGTTTGCACTTCACCATCTCCAAAACCTTGGTGACCAAGCAGCAGTTATGCCGCCGGCCACCTCGGAACCGCCGGAAACGGCGTTGCCACGCCCAGAATCCGTCCATACGGTGCAGATCGCACCTACGGACCACTGGGAATCCATCCCTGGCAGTAGATGCGGCAGACAAGCGGCCGTTTGGCCGGAAAAGCCAAACGAAATCATCGTCGCCGCCGTGCACTACCAACTCCGGTGAGGTCGATTCCGACCTCCAACACACAATTAATTAACACGAAACGATTGCTTGCAACAAGATAAACATGCTCGTGGCTTCAATTTATACCCAGAATCAGTAAATCAAAAAGTCCCAATTCCAATTGAAAATATTCAAACGCATATAAACCCTAATCTTCAATTTCGAACATAAAACTCAATTTTGAACATGTTATTGAACTCCAAATCGTGCATATGATATACCAAAATGATCAGGAGAAGATTATCTACATCATGGAAGCATAAAATCACATAAACCACATCCAAATCAAAAAGCCCTAATTAAACCCTAATTCATACGAAATTTCAAACTCAAATTACTCCCCAACGGTGAATCTCTACCTGTTTTTGAGACTTGATATGGATTCTACGCGTCGATACCTTCGATTGGACTACTTGTATGCTTGATTCTGAGATCGATAACGCCTTCAAACCTTCGATTGAACTTCAAGAACGCGAAGAACGAATAACTAGTTTCTCTCGATTCTCGTGTATTGAAATGATAATTATGAAAAATAAAATAGTAATTATCCTATTTATAATTACGAATAACTGGCCCCCATTTGGATCATACCGGACATAAAATACACTTCTTAATCATTAAGTATTAACAAAACTGATCCGTTCGGGACCGACTTTAAAGATAATTATCAAATACACACATTACGAGAAACGTATGGGGCTCCGAGCTTTGTCTGGCACGGAGTACGAGAAATATAATGCTTTAGTCAAAATAATTTGGGGGTTAAAAATATCCGGCGTACACGTTTATCGATACGATAAAATGATAATAAAATATTCATAAAATCGTTCCGAAAATCTTTCACGTAAATCCGTACACCAGATGGGAAAAGTTAAAACACGAAAGTGGTTCAGAATATCTCAAATAACAAACCAGCGAAATTTTCCCGGAAGCCCCCCGGGGTTTAATTATCGAGTAAACGGGTTTAAAATCAATTTAATAATAATATTTTATGATATACTTAATTAAATCCTTAAATCAAATATCAAATCAAATAGTAATCCATAATTTACCAAATGAGTGCCTAAATTCTCCATATTTTGATCTGATCATATAAAAATTATCAACTCACAAGTCATAACACACATAGACGATCATACAGCAAGTCACTTAACATATAATTCGCAATTAATTCACATAATATTCATAAAATATTTACATACTGGTATAAATAAATACATGTCGAAATCCCGGATATTACACTATTTGTCTAATTTTCTTATATTTTAGTATTATATAGATGAACTTTTTTCTGAGGAATGAAGTAAGATTTTAAAGTAGTCGAATAAAAAATATCAAACAAAAAATTAGGATGATGAAACTAAAAAGTAATTTAAATTGGAGTTCAGGAATTTGGTTATAGAATACTTCTATGCACAGTTGTGTTGACCTCTCATTTATATATGTTATTTTCCTTCTATAAATTATCAAACTAAAAATCTGAAGTTTTCAATAATTTGCTTACATTGTTCACAAATTAGCAAAATCGAGTTTTGCTCAAGCAAGTCAATTTTAAGATTTATCTTAAATAAGCCAAATTCATTCGAGTTTTCTAATCAAATAAAAGCGGTCTTCAAGATAATAAACAAGTTGAACATCAGTTTGTTCATGAATAATTCAAATTTAATGACACTCAGTCGAGTTTAAACAAAATCGAGTTCTCCATAAATAAATTATATATATCTCTTATTTGAACAATATTAAAATATTTTTACAAATTAAATCTGGTATATTGTAATATATAACTTTCTTCTTTGTGATTATGTACTCGCATAATACTTAACTATGTTTTAATCATGTACTCATTAAATTATACTCGAATTATTGTTGAACTTCCACATTTCAAGCCAGTTTACAATTTGTAAATCATTTTTCATTTTTGAAGTTAACCTATCAAATTCAACTTAAATCATTAAAATGTATATGGTTTTAAAAATCATAAGCTATTTTTTTTTTCAATTCTTGATATTAATTCTAATTTTCACATTTGTGTCGTGAGCAGAAGCGTATGGTATAATCAGTTTTTTAATTTTAACAAATTAAATAAAAATTGATATTTCATTTTCTAAAATAAGACCATAATCAATTTAAGAAAATTATAAAATTATGTATGATACAATTATTTTAATATATACGTGTGTATCTCAATTTCATTTAAGCTGAGTTGACTTAGACGAGTTCGAGCCGAACTCGAGTCAATTCTAAATTAAACGGGCAGAGTTTATACCGAATAGTCGAAAAACTTTTCTCGACTCGGGTTCGTTTTCTGACTGAGGAGATTTTCGTGTTCAAGATCGGTTCTTTCAAAGAACAAACATAGCCAAACTCAATTAAATGAGTAGAACTCAAATTTGTTCGCAAATGATTCTATTCATTTGCGGTCCTATTAAAAGTATTCTAATTTTATAGTAAAATCGAAGAATACAACTTTTTTATAAGATAAAATAATCTAAATCTCATTTTTCATAAATAATAAGCTACTATATCTCTCTTTATTAAGAAATTTGGTGGATTTGAAACACGTCAAGAATAAGAAAGCTAGGACAAAAACTACATAAGAGGGGTGGTATATGTTGCATGCCATCTCCTGAGAAACAATTTTCCTTCATTTTGCAAGCTAAACTGAAAACCCGTTCTATTTTCGAAACGGCGGCAAATAACAACACAGGACCAGTATTTCAGATTTTCAAAATCAGCATATTCCTATTTAATTTCCAAATTAATGTATAATCTCAGTACCTAACAAGAAATAAGGCAATGACAGACATGAGAATTATCAAACTGTCAACAGCACATTTTATATCACCGCTTCAGAACTCTTACAAATTATTGAAATTTTAAAAGAAGACAGACTATCCTGAACATACGAATAACACTAGCATACATCCAATGGGAAAAAAACTCTGAAAAATCTTAGGATGAGGCAATTTTCTGCCAAATGATATTCTAGCACCCCTGTATATACATAAAAAATTTTGGGTTAACTATTCAGCGCTTTTTCTCCGCTCAACATATGCCACTAACATATGTATGTCAGGGATCCGGATCCCTAAAAGAATTATGTACCTTTGGAAAAGCCTCTCCTTGATGTACATGAGGCAAAAACTTCTTTTGCAAAAGCCAGGAGAGCCAGGTCCTGCCCTTTCGAGTCGCGCAACTCTAATAGGATAGAGGCGGTTGAGGCATCTGCTGAGAAACCATCAACCGTGTCTTCTATAAGCACACATCCTTCATCATATTTTTGATTCTCAAAGCAGCCACTAATAAGAGTGTTGCATGTAACATCACTAGGCAAGTAATGATTAGCTTCCATTTCCATAAATAGTTTACATGCTTCTTCCAGTAGCCCTTTCCCGCAAAATCCTTGGATCATAATAGTGCAGGATATATAATTACGCCGCAAGCTTTAATTGGACAAGAAGTTCCCTGACGAGAGTTGTGTAGGTAACAAGATCCGGGACAAAACCATGCCTGAAGATGCCAGCCAACAACGTGAACCCATATTCTAATGAGAGAGAGAGAGGGTGAGAGGGAGAGAGGGCGAGAGGGCGGGAGGGAGGGCGGGGTGGGGGTGGGGGGGGGGGGGGGCGGGAGATGGGGGGCGAGAGGGAGAGGGAGAGGGAGAGGGAGGGAAGGAACTGATAACACCAAGTACTAACATATCAAGAAATCATTGCAGCTTTTGTTGTACTCCACGTTTGCTGTACCGTATAATCCTTTATGCAACAACAAATTAACCCTGCAGTGAAGCAGAATAACCCTGGAAACTCGAAACTGTGGTTTAATTCGAATTTGAGGTTTGGCGATTTTGGAAGTACCTTTTAAGGTCTCATTTCGGTGGTAGCTGAGTAATAGATGATTATGGTTAACTCTCCCTCTTGCACCTGATTCTTTTAATATGATATTAGAACTGGATATTAATTGCAAAGTCATAATAGAAGAGTCATCTGCATTTGTTCTTCCTAGATCCAGTAACTTAGAGATGTGCATTAGCTAAAATTCCTGCCAACAACAAAAGCCATAATCATCAATTCATTATGACAGTACTACAATACTAAATGTAAACAAATCAATGGGAATGGAGAAAACACATACCACGCAACAGAGGGATGAGGCAATAAAGCAATGGTGTGCTTGTGAATAAGCTTACAGAGTTTTCTTCTTCTTCTGCAAGATCATGATCAACATGCATTATATTTCTTCACACTTTATAGATTTCATAAATCTTTAGAAGTGGCAGAGACAGTCAACAGGATCTTAATACTACTACAGCTACAAGCCTACAAGCAGTTAAAAAGTCTACAGGAATTTGGTAACTTATATTTCCGAAAGTTAATATATTCTGTATACAACCTTCCATTTCATATATTTTAACAATGGAACAACACCAGGTTTAATTATATTGATTATGATGAGCTTCTCAAACCGGTGCTCAACCTCCGGAGGTTTGTCTTTGGAGATAAGGCCCCATAGAGAGTGGTGTAGGTAACAACATTTGGCAAAAGAAGAGGCTTCATGGAAAAGCATAATAAACTCTATTCAAGTGTATTATCCCATGGAAAGTACAAGTATCAGTAGGGAAAAAAAACAGCAACAGTGTACTGTTTTGTTTTAACGACGGCGGATAAAGTTTATTGAAGTCAGTCACACAAGAATAACTTATCAAAACAAACCTGTATTTCAATAGAGAATTAAAAATTACACAGAGACTGCGAATAGGATATAAAATACTGACAACTAATATATCAAGAAACAAATGGAAATCTTGGTTTACTTCATTTGCTGCACTCAAGACACCTTTATGCAACTACATGTTAGCCCTATAATACTTAAAATAAGTCTTAATAGACTGCCACAAATAGAAGACAAACTTACAATGTAATGCAAGTACATAATAATTCTGCAGAGGGTTTGCATCATCAGATGGCAGTGCCCATGACAAAAACTTTTTACACAAAGCAAGAGTAGAAGGGTCCTTTTAATTTGTTCGGAGTAGGTCCTGAAATATACAGGTGGTATGCATCTTCTGAGAACCCAGCTTCCTGCATTTTGTCGAGGAAAAAGCACATGTTTAATCATACTTTTCATTTTGTAAAATGATGCAAATACAACACGGCCACCATTTCGAAAGTTGATATTCAACAAAATTACATATTTTATCAACTCAAGTATCACAACACTCTCTCCTTACTGTACTCAAGGCATGAACTTCTTCTAAAACACAAGGAGTGCAGGGTCCGGCTCTTTTGATTGTATCAGATCAAATAGCAAGGAGGTGGTATAGGCATTTGCTGAGAAACCAAGTGCACACATCTCAGCTATAAGCACACAACCTCCATCATACATCTATTCTTAAAGCAGCTGCAGATAAGGGTGTTGTATGTAACATCATCAGGCAAGCAATTGTTTTCTTCCATTTCCAAAAGCATTTTGTGTGCTTCCAGCAACACTTCTTGAAAGAATCCTTGGATCATACTGTTGTAGGATATGACAGTAGGCCGTAAACCCTTGAAAAGAAGAATATGAAAAAGGTTTTTTGCCTCGTCAACTTTGCTGTCCTTGAACAAGCCATGAATCAGAATATTATAAATGTGTATATCAGGAACTAAGCCACACGACTCCATCTTCCGAACCATGGACATTGCTTCAAGAAGTCCATTCCAGCAAAGTCCACGCAACAGGATCCCGCAATCACTATATTCAGTTTAACACCTTGGTTTAACATCTTCTTATAAAACTTGTGCTTCATCCAGCCTACCTGTATGAAATAACCCATCCCCTAAAATAGTATTGTATGTTTCAATTGTAGGTGTTAAACCTTTCAGGGGCATTTCTTCTGAAAGATGTAATGCTATGTCTACTTTCAATTTCTGACAATAACCACTGATCAATAAGTTAAAGGTACGAGGTGTCTGGCAGAATCCCCTTCTCATGGTTTTGAGCACTGCTAATGCTTTATCCAATTCTCCTCGCAAGCATTATCCATCCATGACTTCACTATACGTGACTGCATCAGGATGTTGGCCTCTTCAAATCATCAAATCTATCAGATCTTGAGCACCTTTGACCTTGCCATCTCTGGCATGTGCATCAATCAATATACTTTAAATTTTTAGTAATTAAATTAGCAGGAATGCTTAAAACATACATACACCAAAATACAAAGAGAGTGCTACAGAGTAGTCCTCGGTCTTAACAAGGGTCGCCAAGAGTTAAGTTAAGTTGAAAATACTAGGCAGAGGACTCATACAGAGCATCTTATCGAATCCCACTCTATCTCGGACAGAACTGCATAACATAGGCTTGATCCCAGCCCCCGCCAGGCATGTAGGCAGGCTCCGCCATGGAACCGCAAAAGAGCATCATCAGGTTTATCAACATTAAACTTAGATTTCTTACTCTAACCGCACATGTTATGTAGTACTGCTAAGACACGGAGACATAAAGCAGCGTTTTGATGCCGTGAGCCAACTGTAGAAAGAAAAACATGCTGCTATTGCTGCAGTAGCTAGGTTTCCTCCTCTTACCAGATTATTAATACTAGAAACAGAAATTTTAGTTGAAAACATATACTAATAAACAAGGCTACTATATTTTAAAGCATCTTCCACATGTAAGCCAGTCATTGAAGAAAAAAAGTTATATAAGTGCAGACTACAGCATAATTGATGGCACAGAAAATTAATCTTTTTCTTCCCTATTTCCATTAAAATTCTACCCTCTATTTGAAGGAAAAAAATCAATCATCCATGTGAAAAGAATGATATTTAATTTCCATCAATTTTCTGGAGTAAATTTGGTACAACATTAGGCGATTAATAGTGAAAGTGCAAGAATTATGATAAAAATATGAACAGCAAACAAAGCATGCCGCTATACTTAAGTCTATACAGAAAGCTCACCAATGATCAAACAAAATGACTCTGCTTATTCTTCCCTTTCCAGATAGAAACTTATGGGATCCATTAATCATCTCGGTGATGATCTGGGGCTGCTAGGAATCCCGATGAGGTTTTTGACGTCGGTGATTGTGAGGCCTGACATTGATATATATTACACAAAAATAATTATGGTGTTCATAACCATGCTCATATACACTATTGTGCCGGTAAGTGTAACACAAGTAATTATTTTTACCAGATTTATAGCTGGAGTGCATAGTCGTCGATCGTCAAACTAGAATGATGAAATTGGATGAAAAACATTAGTGGTGAGTGTGTATTTTAGTACAAATCTGAATGATCAGAAAAACTAGAATGATGAAACTGGAAGGCAAAAGCATAAGTATCAGTAACAAGAGTTAGCAACATAGTATTGTTTCATTGTAATGATGGTGGATAACAGTTAATTAAAGTCGATAACACTAGTACGAGGTCTCACTTGGAGCATTTTGTCTAACACAAGAATAGCACCACGGAACTCATACAACCGACCATTTTACTTATGAAGTAACTGTTTAAGTTGCGGATGAGGTATCCATGAAGGAGTTTAGGGGGTTTTGGGATCAGGGTCAGATCAAGTGGAGAAAAGAGAGAGTGGATTAATCTTATGGAGGTAATGATGGCCTTGGTCATTGTCTTCTACTTTCTTCAACCATAATCTACCATCTCCACAATGTTCTTACAGCTTTACAATAATAGTTGCAGACAGGTGTATATGTAGTTGCATTAAATATTTCTGAATAAACAAACTTGACTGGAGGCATTTTCTAAAAACAAATTTGTGACTACAGTATTTAGCAAAAAAATAAAAATAAAATTGTGAATACAGTAAAACTGAAAACAAGTTTAATATTATATAAACAGTAGTTTCTATAATTTCCCTTTCTTATAGTAGAATATTTTAAAACCACATAGAGATGATGAACAAAATACATAATATCAAGTATTTATTGTAACTGTTCTTGCTGCACTAAACACTAAACACTACTTTCTGCAACTATAAACTAACCCTACAGTAAACAAAAATCCAAGTAGATTATGATTATAGATAAGAAACTTACAAGAAAGTGCAAGTAAATAATAATTTTTACACCGGATGAACAGATTCCAGTGTGTACCATGCAGAGCAAGAATAGAAGGTCCAGTAATATATAGGTGGTATGCATCTCCCAAGAAACCAGCTCTTTGTTAAAGAAAAACAGATGCTCTACCACACTTCTCGTTTTATGAAAAGATGCAAATACAACACGGCCACCAGTTCGAAATTTGATATTCAACAAAAATACATTCTATTATCTCTAATATCACAATTGCTATTGATTTAAAATTTTGTAGCACACTATTATGAAGTACTGGCAATTTAAAAGTATTTTGCACCTTAATGCCCTGTTTGGTAACATGGTTTTGATTTCAAATCCAGAATTTGTTCAAATCTCTTGTTTGGAAAATCCAGGATTTGATTTAAAAGTATTATGAACTCTCTCATTGATGTACTCAAGGCATGAACTTCTTCTGCAAAGCAAGGAGCGCGGGGTCCTGCTCTTTCGATTGCAGCAAATCGAAGAGCATGGAGGTGGTAGAGGCATCTGCTTTGAAACCATGAGCAACCATCTCATCTATAAGCACACAACCTCCATCATACATCTTATTCTTAAAGCAGCCGCGGATAAGAGTGTTGTAGGTAACTTCATCAGGCAAGCAATTGTGCTCTTCCATTTCCAAAAGTATTTTATATGCTTCATCCAGCAACCCTTCTTGACAAAATCCTTGTATCATACTGTTGTAGGATATGACACTAGGCCGTAAACCCTTTAAAAGAATATCTTGAAAAAGGTTTCTTGCTTCATCAACTTTGCCGTCCTTGAACAATCCATGAATCAGAATGTTATAAACGCATATGTCAGGAACTAGGCCACATGACTCCATATTGTGAAACATGGTCATTGCTTCACCAACAAGTCCATTCCAGCAAAGTCCACGCAACAAGATCCTGCATGTCACTATATTCAGTTTGACACCTTGGTTTAACATCTTCTTATAAAACCTATGTGCTTCATCAAGCCTACGCGTACGAAATAACCCATCCAGAATAGTACTGTACGTTTCAACTGTAGGTGTTAAACCTTTCAGGGTCATTTCTTCTAGGAGATGTATGGCTGTGTCTACTTTCATCTTCTTACAGTAACCATTGATTAATATGGTATAGGTATGAGCATCCGGGGAAATCCCATTATTTCTCATGGTTTTAAGCAACGCTAACGCTTTATCCAATTCTCCCCGCAAGCAGTATCCATCCATGAGTGCACTATACGTGACTACGTCAGGATTTTGGCCTCTTCGAATCATCAACTCTATCAGATACTCAGCATCTCTGACCTTTCCATCTCTTGCATGTGCATCAACCAATATATTGTAGGTATGCTTATCTGGGGAAATTTTGTGTCTGTCCATATCTTTTAACAATTGTGTTATATCATCCCATCGGTTAAGGTTGCACATACCATGAATTAATGAGCTGTAGGTTACAACATCTGGTTGAATTCCTTTGTCACTCATTTCGGCAAGAAGGCTCAAAGCATCATCAACTAATCTGTCTTTGGACAAACTATCAATAACAGTGCTATAATTTACTACGTTCGGCATACAACCTTTCTTCTCCATGTATCTAAGCAACATCATAGCCTGGGAAGTGTTGCCTGTTTTGCACTGGCCATTAATAATGGTGTTAAAGATAACTGCATTGGGCTCAACTTGATTTTGCTTGAGAAGGTTCTTGAAGAGAAGCTCAGCCTCAAGAAACTTGTCCTGGGAAATGAGTCCCCTGAGAAGAGTTGTGTAGGTAACAACATCCGGGACAAAACCTCGCTTAAAGATGGCAGCCAACAGCGTAAAGCCATAATCAACTCGTTTCAAATGACAACAACAGTTGATGACAATACTATAAGTAATTATATTAACAGGAAGGCTAAAAGAGCACATCTTTGAAAAGACAGAGACAGCCACGGAGTAATGTTTCATCTTGACCAGGGCGGCCAAGAGTTGAGTAAAGTCGATAACACTAGGCAGAGGTTTCATACGGAGCATTTTATTGAACACAACAAGAGCATCATCAGGCTTATCAAAACCAACTCTAGATTTCTCCAACAATAATTGTTGAAATTCCGAAAGATGATTGGGTATGTGATTAGGGTTAGGGCAAGTGGGATATTGAGAAAGTGAATGCAATCGAAGCAATGCAATAACACGACAACAAGGAGTCGTAGTAGTAGTAGTAATACCTAGTCTTGAGAATGGAAGAAGAGTGTTTGAATTGAAGCAGGTGGTGAAAGCCCTCCTCATCATCGTCTTCATCGTTTTGCGCTTGCCCTTTTTTTTTAGAAACTCTGCTCCAGTGTTGTTTCTTTAAAGGGGAGTGCTGCTTCTAAAGCAACATATCCTCTGCACTTTGAATTGCTGGTAATGCATTTAAAATTTATGATTCTCTAATTCAAAAGAATATGTAAATTTCGACATCTATACATTTTGATAATTATTTTATAAGTTAAGTGAGAAATTTACAATTTTTAAATTTATTAAATGTAAATAAAAATTTGACAAGAGTTAAATTTTAACAAACAAGATAAGTCTAAAAAAGAGTTTTTTTCTTCCTCTCTCTCCCTCTCAAACCCTAGCCTCTATTAAAGATTTTTGAGAGGGCTTCCATCGGTTTTCACTAGTGGAAAGCCCCGATTTTTTTTTTTCGTTTCTTTGTTTGAAATCTTGTATTCCTTTCAATAAGTTCCCAATTTATTTGGGTTTTGTTAGTCTCTCCTTCTTGTGTGAGTTGTTTTTCATTTGGTGTGTTTTGACGTTCTCCATGACCGAAGTTATAGATCGGCATGATTTTCATGGGTTTGATTCAGGTTTGAAAGTTATTATAGAATCGCATCTATGATCAATTGTCCAGAACAGTCAGGCGAAACCCAATCGGATGAAAACAAATACATATGTTCAAATCGCTTAATTGCC
Organism: Daucus carota subsp. sativus; assembly: GCF_001625215.2. NCBI lineage: Eukaryota > Viridiplantae > Streptophyta > Magnoliopsida > Apiales > Apiaceae > Daucus > Daucus carota. The sequence goes on from NC_030389.2 coordinate 3,537,204, forward strand.
TCTCTAATAAGGATTCAACAGCGATATAATTCACGTCTGTCCAATTTTGATTATATTTTGTAGATGCCGTATGGCTTTTGATTAATAAATTGATTCCTTTTTATTAAAAAAAAAATAAACAAGATAAGTCTAATCTTCGGTTTGCATAAATTCCAGATATATTCCTAGAATAACGTCTAGTTCGCAAATGTTCAAGGGTAAAAAATCATGTTGAACTGTCATGTTAAGATTTTTGATAGATTTCGTGATATTTTGAAATTTAAGATAAACTGTCCTTCGAAGAATACTGGTAATGGCTAATAAATTTTGGTAGGCTGCATACCATGCATATACCATGCATATGATTGAGGCGTTTGGCCAGACTTAAAAAAATGATTACATGCTTAAAGTAAAGAAAGAAGTGGAGTAAAAATGAGAATTAAATAAATTAATAAAGTGTTTGGAAAAAAAAACAGAAGCTGTGAGAGAGAAGCTAGTATTCTCAGCTTCTTAAAAGTGTTTCTACTTGTTTACACAAACAGGTCAAGAAAAGTAGAAGCCATAAGCAGAAATTGCTTCCGTTTCCAGACAGCCCCGATGTTTTGAAGAAAACATATTCAAGTTTTAGGGGATAGAGTGAAACTTGAGGTGAGAAGCTAATACAGGTGGTATGGTGAAAGATGAATGGGATCATTTGATTGGTCCAGAATCTATCCAGGAGAGTGGTTTTTATCTCTTTTCTAGATTTCTCTTGCCCCACCTGCCTCCTCTAAAATCTATCCTTTTGATTCCATCTCTTATCTTCTCAGATATAAACTCCCTGGTGTGTTTTCTAACTTCTCCAACATATCATAAGACTAAGAATGGCTGCTACATCTGCTGCTGCTGCTGCTTTGCTCAATGGTCTGGGTTCATCTTTTGTGAGTGGTGGCAAGAGGAGCCAATCTTTGTTGGCTGCAACCACTAGTGCTAGGACTGGTGGTTCTGTGGCTCCTAAAAGGCTGACTGTAGTTGCTGCTGCTGCTAAGAAGTCTTGGATCCCTGCTGTTAAAGGTGGTGGCAACTTGGTTGACCCTGAGTGGCTCGATGGCTCGTAAGCTCTCTCTACCATTTCTCTTTCTTTTCCGGAAGAAATCCAAACTTCTGTTGTTTATAAGATGATGCTGAGTATGGTAGAAGCTTAACTAATTGAATTTGTGCCTGTTATGAACTGCAGGCTCCCTGGTGACTTTGGTTTTGACCCACTAGGACTTGGCAAGGATCCAGCATTCTTGAAGTGGTACCGAGAAGCTGAGCTAATCCACGGGCGATGGGCGATGGCAGCAGTTCTTGGAATCTTTGTTGGCCAGGCATACAGTGGCATCCCATGGTTTGAAGCTGGTGCAGACCCTGGTGCCATTGCACCTTTCTCTTTTGGTACACTCCTCGGAACCCAACTGATTCTCATGGGATGGGTTGAGAGCAAAAGATGGGTGGATTTCTTCAACCCTGAATCCCAGTCTGTCGAATGGGCGACTCCATGGTCCAAGACGGCTGAGAACTTCGCGAATGCCACAGGTGAACAAGGATACCCTGGTGGCAAATTCTTTGACCCTTTGGGATTTGCAGGAACAATTCAAAATGGAGTTTACATTCCTGACACTGACAAACTTGAAAGATTGAAGCTTGCAGAGATCAAGCATTCCAGACTTGCTATGTTGGCTATGTTAATTTTCTATTTTGAGGCAGGTCAAGGAAAGACACCCCTTGGTGCTCTTGGTTTGTAAGCGGTCTTGTAACTGAAACAATATGTAAAAATTATGCTGATTTAGAGAAACCTACAAAGCTGAATACAATAGTCCTCAAGCTTTGATTCGGCCTACAATTAAATTCAGATTCTTATGGTGTTGATTTCTATTTTGCATCCCTCGGTAAATCACTGGCAGAGCAATGTAATAGTTGCGAAGCTTACTGAAGAACTATAGATGTCACCAGCATCTTTCTTTTGTCAAATAGACTAAAACCCCTCAATAACAATTAAACAGTACATATTCTGATGTCCGGAAACTAGTTTCTGGGAATTAACAAGGAATATAGAAACCTGGACATCTATAAAACATCCGGGTATTAAACCAGCGGAGTTATATTGTCTTAGTGATTCTGTCCTAGTCCTTATACTGAATACCACAACAATGTATTCTGATATAAACTAGAACTGCAACACAGACACAAGGTTTGCTAGTAAATTTTGAGCATTCAAGTAATGTCAAAAAAAGTTGTTCGCTAACCCATAGCCATTAAGAATTCAACTCCATCTTTGCTATGCCAGAGTGTCATCTTCATAACCCAGGTGTCTGCTGTAACTACCAGCTTCGGAACCTCACTTTGTCAGTTCCAGCAAAGAAGAAATTTGACGAGAGCCTCCAACTTTTGGTTGCAACATGACCACACCACCAACCTGTGCCAGAGCCTGGAGAACCACCAGCAACTTGCAGCTGTCACGATTAATTGGCATGAAGAAAATAACAGGCTTACACAGTACTATTAGTGGAAACCCTGTGCGGAAATTGATTTCAGTAACATAATTTGTGTCAGATTTGTAAGGATAGTTGACATGAGAACGTGATTCATTCAAAACATGTCTACTACACCAAGACTACCACACTTAATTAAAAGAACTTTCTTGGTTTCTCTAAATCTAATCTCACTATGTCTGACCACAATCTGATGAACCAAGTCAACATCAATTCTTGATCGAAAGAAAACAGGTTTGAATGTAGTAAGCTATTAGCAGCTATAATTATTTGGAAGTTGAGATGGGAAATATCATTTAGCCACACAATGAATTAACATTTATAAAATGGAAGAAGAAGTAGTCGAATCACGACAAAGAAAATGAATCAACATTTTATACAATGCAAGCAAAAGTGGTCAGATTACTACAAAGAAAAGACAACTGACATTTTCAAAACCAGCCCCTTGGGTGAATTAGTGTAAAATTATAACAAATATTTATATTGGATAAGCAACCATGTTAAACAAATTGTGTCCCACCAGGTATTCTTTAATGACTTAGCCAATTTCTATCACTCTCTAGAGCTAATAGAATTACAAGAAGATTGTAGTCACTCTGTACCACCAAGGACTTGATGAAACATAAGAACTTGAGGATAAACAATGAATAAAGCTTCCAGTACTCAAAAATATAAATTAGTGTGCATGTACAATATCATACTGTTACTGTTGTGGAGTTAGGCTAGCTGCCTAGCAGGGCCAACATCAATTACTCTTCACGGGTCCAGACTCCAGGCCATTTGGTTTGAGCAAGTCCAATAGCATAAAGGTGGTAGAATCATCCGCAAGCAATTGCCCTTAATCTGATTGTACTTCGAATCTGCAGCACTTGAGGCTCCTTTATGCAATTATAAACGAACCTTACAGTAAAGAGAAGTGCTAGTGGACTATGACAAAAGATAATAAACTGACAAGAGAGTGCAAGTAAACAATAATGTGGCAGACTGAATCAACATCTTTAAGTATGCATGACAAAACAACTTTTATGCAGAGAAAACAAGTTTAATAATATATGAATAGTAGTTCTGATTGATTCCCTTTCTTTTAGAAGAAAAATTAAAAACTACATAGAGACGACGAAAAAAAATACATATATTAAGAACTAATATATCAAGAAAAAATTGTAATGGTTCCTGTACTTTATGTTTGCTGCACAGATCACTACTTTATGCAACTATAAACTAACCCTAAAGTAAAGAAAGATCCAAGCTAACTGCGAGAATAGATAAGAAAGTTAGAAGAGAGTGCAAGTAAATAATAATGTTCCACACTGGATCAACAAATTCAGGTATAAAACTTTTACACGGAGCAAGAATAGAAGCTTCCTATTTATTTGTTCCAGGAAGGTCCTGTAATATACAGGTGGTATGGATCTCCCAAGAAACCAGCTTCCTGCATTTTGTCAAAGAAAACACATGCTTTTTCATGATTCTCATTTTGTAAAAAGATGCAGATACAACATGACCACCATCTCGAAAATTGATATTCAACATAATTACATATTATTAACACCAATATCAAAATTGCTATTGACATTATATATCATAGCAAATTATTACAAAGTTCTGGAAATTTAAAAGTATTTTGTACCTTAATAAACTCGCTCATTGATGTAGTCAAGGCATGAACTTCTTCTGCAAAGCAAGGAGCGCAGGGTCCTGCTCTTTTAATTGCAGCAAATCGAATAGCATGGAGGCGGTAGAGGCATCTGCTTTGAAACCATGAGCAACCATCTCATCTATAAACTCACAACCTCCATTATACATCTTATTCTTAAAGCAGCCGCGAATAAGAGTGTTGTATGTAACTCCATCAGGCAAGCAATTGTTTTCTTCCATTTCCAAAAGTGTTTTATATGCTTCTTCCAGCAACCCTTCATGACAGAATCCTTGTATCATAATGTTGTAGGTTATGATAGGAGGCTGTAAACCCTTCAAAAGAAGATTATGATAAAGGTTTCTTGCCTTGTCAACCTTGTTGTCCCTGAATAATCCATGAATCAGAATATTATAAATGCGTATGTCAGGAACTAAGCCACATGACTCCATCTTGTGAAACATGGACATTGCTTGACCAACAAGTCCATTCCAGCAAAGTCCATACAATAAGATCCCGCATGTCACTGTATCTAGTTTGACACCCTGGTCTAACATTTTCTTATAAAACTTATGTGCTTCATCAAGCCTATGCATACGAAATAACCCATCCAGAATAGTACTGTACGTTTCGACTGTAGGTGTTAAACCTTTCAGGGGCATTGCTTCTAAGAGATGTATTGCTGCGTCTACTTTCTCTTTCTTACAATAACCATTGATCAATATAGTATAGGTACGAGTGTCGGGCAAAATCCCCTCAATTCTTATTGTTTCAAGCACTGCTAATGCTTTATCCAATTCTCCCCGCAAGCAGTATCCATCCATTAGCGTATTATATGTGACTACATCTGGAGGTTGGCCTCTTTGAATCATCAAATCTATCAGATGTTCAGCATCTTTGACCTTTCCATCTCTGGCATGTGCATCAACCAATATATTATAAGTACGCTTATTTGGAGAAATTTTGTGTCTGTCCATATCTTTCAACAATAGTGTTATATCTTCCCATCGGTTAAGGTTGCACATACCATGAATTAATGAGTTATAGGATACAACACTTGGTTGAATGCTTTTGTCACTCATTTCGGCAAGAAGACCCAGAGCTTCATCAACTAATCTGTCTTTGGACAAACTATCAATAACAGTGTTGTAAGTTACGACATCCGGCATACAACCTTTGTTCTCCATGTATCTAAGCAACATCATAGCCTGGGAAGTGTTGCCTGTTTTGCACTGGCCATTAATAATGGTGTTAAAGATAGCTGCATCAGGCTGAATCTGATTGTACTTGAGAAGGTTCTTGAACATAAGCTCAGCCTCGAGAAACTTGTCCTGGGAAATGAGTCCCCTGAGAAGAGTTGTGTAGGTAACAACATCCGGGACAAAACCTCGCTTAAAGATGGCAGCCAACAGCGCAAAGCCATATTCAACGCGTTTCAAATGGCAACAACAGTTGATTACAATACTATAAGTGATTACATTAACAGGAATGCTAAAAGAGCACATCTTTGAAAAGACGGAGACAGCCACGGAGTAATTTTTCATCTTGACAAGGGCGGCCAAGAGTTGATTAAAGTCGATAACACTAGGCAGTGGTTTCACACGCAGCATTTTATCGAACACTCGAAGAGCATCATCAGGCTTATCAAAACCAACTCTAGATTTCTCCAACAGTAATTGTTGAAGTTTTGTAAGATGATTGGGTATGTGATTAGGGTTAGGGCAAGTGGGGGATTGAGAAAGTGAATGCAATCGAAGCAATGAATGACAACAAGGAGTGGCAGTAATATTATTCGTACCTAGTCTTGGGAATGGAAGAAGAGTGTTTGAAGTGAAGTAAGTAGTGAAAGCCCTCCTCATCATCATCGTCTTCGTCTTGTATTTCCTCTTGCTTTGCTGTTTCTTAAAGTAGTAGTTCTAAGTTTTCGCCCTGTTTATTGTGATTCAGTTTCGATTACTTAATCAAAGATCAGATAAATCGGTAAAATTTAATATTTTTAACAGACAAGATGAGTCTAAACTTCGATCTGCATAAATTTCACATATGTTTCTAGAATAACACATAGCTAGCAAATACAATACAATGTTTTAAAAGTCGGTGATTAATCCGGAGATTAACTGTTGTTCGGACGAAAAATCTCGATTAATCATTTATCGGATAAAAACACCGTCTTATGAAAAATTCTTGTGAAAGTCGGTAAAATCGGACAAAGTCGGTAAAATCAGTCAAAAACATGTCATTTACAAAAATATTAATTTTTTTTTGTTTTTATAAAAACTAGCTCTTTAACCCGTGCTTTGCACGGGTTGCTTTAAATTAATATTTTAAAATATTTATATTTTTTTGTTCATCTTTTTTAAATTAAGATTATTTATATTATAAAACGGAGAAATTTTAAATGGTACCATTTTGTAATTAACTTCTCTAAATGGTACAATTTCATGTTTTTGACTTACAGGTGGTACCACTCAGTTTATGATCCGTTAACGATACTACCGGACCGTCCATCAAAACGTTAGTTGAACGTGTTTATTTCGTATTTTCCTTTAAAAAACACATAAAATATAGCTGATATGATATCCGTATTTTTTCTTTGTGTTCTTGAGTTCTTGAAGATTAAACAACTTTTTGATCATGTTGCCGGAGTCTGTTTTATGAGTATGAGTAATCAAATCGAAATTTGAGACGAGCTCTATTCGCCGGTGTCATTCGGTGTTTGATCAGGATGATTTGGCAGGTCTCTGCTATGATTTATGTCAGATTCATTGGCTGGTGTAGGAACTTGAAGAAGGTTTATTGATCTGGACATTCTTTCTCCAAGAGTATGTATACTAGGCAATGGCCTAACAGGGTGATGATATGCATGGCCTCTTGGATCAGCTCCAAAAGCATCTAAATGTTGGTTTGCAATCTGTGTTTGATGTCTAGAAAGTAGAAATGGAGTCTGGATTAAGAAACCGGTGAAGAGTGTTGGAGTTTGGGGGGTGGATCTTGAAGACCCATTAGTATACTGGGAGGGCATGTTGTTTATAATTATAGGGATAGAAAATCATCAACTGGTAACAAATATGTAACAGTAGAGTATTTTTGATAATGGATGCTTTGGCAGACAGAGCTCGTCTCAAACTTCGATTTAATTACTCATGCTTTTAAAAAAGACCCGGCAACATGATCAAAAGTTGTTTAATTTTCAAGAACATAAGAACCCAAAGAAAAAATACGGATATCAGTTGTATTTTATATGTTTTTTAAAGGAAAATATGAAATAAACACGGTCAACTAACGTTTTTAACGTTTTGATGGACGGAATTGTAGTATCGTTAACGGATCATAAACTGAGTGGTACCACTTGTAAGTCAAAAACACGAAATAGTACCATTTAGAGAAGCCAATTACACAATGGCACCATTCATAATTTTACTATAAAAATTAATTAAATTTGATATTTATTTGTTATTTAAGTCATATTATGATGTCTATATGTACACGTATCCTCACTATTATGATATTTATTAAAATATAAATAAAAAATATATACTATTTTAAATATTATTATGTAATTAAATTATCACTCACCTAAAATGATTTAAAATTTGACATAAAAAAAAATTAGATTTTTGCCGAATCGGATATGATTTTTGCGCATATACATCGTCTACGATTTTTGCACATATACTTTATATAAGTTATCGTCATTAGTTTGCTAACTAATAACTATGTCAATATTACATTGTATACATAAGTCGGAGTCTTTGTCATTAGGTTGCTAACTAATAACTACTCTTTCCGTTTCACTCATTTCTATACAGTTTTTTTTTTTGAGATGTCACATCATTTTTATACATCCTAAAATAACAACTTCTTATAATATAAAACACTATTACGTCCAATACATTCTCCCACTATCTCCATTCCATAATTATAAAAACACTATTACACTCACTATTTTAATTTACATTGTATACATAAATCAGAGGATACTGATTTCATCACTATAATAATTTCATATATTGTCGGTGTTATAAATTTATTATATTTTATTCATTAATATGATTAATTCGAGATTAGTCATGAGAATTTATATATTTACTTATTTTCATGCAGTGATCGTGTATTGATGAATTTTTCCAAACAACTAAAAACATTCGGAAGCGATTCAATCAAAACTACCATTATTCCAATTATTAGAGTAGGAGACTTGGTTATAAAATTATAATTATATGATCTGTTCTTGGACTTCATAATTTTATTTCAGAATTCGGTAGCTATACTTCATACAATAAAAAAATAAACTAAAAAGCAGTCTTTTTTACTCCCTCCAACCCAATAGGTTGTATACATTTGGTGTAGATATGGAGACCAAGAAAAAGCGTAAAAATGAGTAAAGTTAGATGAAAAGTGAGTAAACTGACGGGAACCATTTGTATTTAATTATAGATTTGTGATAGTGGAGGAAAGTAGTGGGTGTAATAGTGTTTATATTATTACAAAATGAAGATAGTGGAATAAAGTAGTTGGCAGTAACAGTGTTTTACATTATTAAAAGTTGCTATTTTAGGAATGTATAAAAATGATGGGACATCCCAAAAAGAAAACTGTATAGAAATGACCGGGACGGAGGGGATAGTAATTATCGATTGACTTGGTCGTTCTTTAGTGTCTTGGCCAATTTCTATCACTCTCTAGAGCTAATAGAATTACAAGAAGATTGTAGTCACTCTGTTCCACCAAGGACTTGAGGATAAACAATGAATAAAGCTTCCAGTACTCTAAAATATAAATCAGTGTGCATGCACAATATCATACTGTTACTGTTGTGGAGTTAAGCTGGCTGCCTAGCAGGGCCAACATCAATTACTCTTCACGGGTCCTGACTCCAGGCCATTTGTTTTGAGCAAGTCCAATAGCATGAAGGTGGTAGAATCATCCGCAAGCAATTGCCCTTAATCTGATTGTACTTCGAATCTGCAGCACTTGACGCTCCTTTATGCAATTATAAACGAACCTTACAGTAAAGAGAAGTGCTAGTGGACTATGACAAAAGATAATAAACTGACAAGAGAGTGCAAATAAACAATAATGTTGCAGACTGAATCAACATCTTTAAGTATGCATGACAAAACAACTTTTATGTAGAGAAAACAAGTTTAATAATATATGAATAGTAGTTCTGATTGATTCCCTTTCTTTTAGAAGAAAAATTAAAAACTACATAGAGACGACGAAAAAATACATATATTAAGAACTAATATATCAAGAAAAAATTGTAATGGTTCCTGTACTTTATGTTTGTTGCACAGATCACTACTTTATGCAACTATAAACTAACCCTAAAGTAAAGAAAGATCCAAGCTAACTGCGAGAATAGATAAGAAAGTTAGAAGAGAGTGCAAGTAAATAATAATGTTCCACACTGGATCAACAAATTCAGGTATAAAACTTTTACACGGAGCAAGAATAGAAGTTTCCTATTTATTTGTTCCAGGAAGGTCCTGTAATATACAGGTGGTATGGATCTCCCAAGAAACCAGCTTCCTGCATTTTGTCAAAGAAAACACATGCTTTTTCATGATTCTCATTTTGTAAAAAGATGCAGATACAACATGACCGCCATATTGAAAGTTGATATTCAATAAAATTACATATAATTAACTCCAATATCAAAATTGCTATTGACATTATATATCATAGCAAAATATTGCAAAGTTCTGGAAATTTAAAAGTATTTTGTACCTTAATAAACTCGCTCATTGATGTAGTCAAGGCATGAACTTCTTCTGCAAAGCAAGGAGCGCGGGGTCCTGCTCTTTTAATTGCAGCAAATCGAATAGCATGGAGGCGGTAGAGGCATCTGCTTTGAAACCATGAGCAACCATCTCATCTATAAGCTCACAACCTCCATTATACATCTTATTCTTAAAGCAGCCGCGAATAAGAGTGTTGTATGTAACTCCATCAGGCAAGCAATTGTTTTCTTCCATTTCCAAAAGTATTTTATATGCTTCTTCCAGCAACCCTTCTTGACAGAATCCATGGATCATAATGGTGTAGGTTTTGACATCAGGCTGTAAACCCTTTAAAAGAAGATTATGAAAAAGGTTTCTTGCTTCATCAACTTTGCCGTCCTTGAAAAATCCATGAATCAGAATATTATAAATGTGTATGTCAGGAACTAAGCCACATGACTCCATCTTGTGAAACATGGACATTGCTTCACCAACAAGTCCATTCCAGCAAAGTCCATGCAATAATATCCTGGATGTCACAACATCCAGTTTAACACCTTGGTTTAACATCTTCTTATAAAACTTATGTGCTTCATCAAGCCTAAGCGTACGAAATAACCCATCCAAAATAGTATTGTATGTTTCAACTGTAGGTGTTAAGCCTTTCAGGTTCATTTCTTCTAAGAGATGGATCGCTTTGTCTAGTTTCGACTTCTTACAAAAACCATTGATGAATATATTATAGGTACGAGTGTTGGGGAAAATCCCCTTACTTGTCATGGTTCTGAGCACCGCTGATGCTTTATCCAATTCTCCCCGCAAGAAGTATCCATCCATTAGCATATTATACGTGACTACGTCAGGATTTTGGCCTCTTTGAATCATTAACTCTATCAGATATTCAGCATCTTTGACCTTTCCATCTCTCGTATGTGCATCAACCAATATACTATAGGTATGGTTATTTGGAGAAATTTTGTGTCTGCCCATATCTTTTAACAATTGTGTTATATCATCCCATCGGTTAAGGTTGCACAGACCTTGAATTAACGAGCTGTAGGTTACAACATCTGGTTGAATGCCTTTGTCTCTCATTTCGGCAAGAAGACCCAGAGCATCATCGACTAATCTGTCTTTGGACAAACTATCAATAATAGTGCTATAATTTACAACGTTCGGCATACAACCTTTCTTCTCCATGTATCTAAGCAACATCATAGCCTGGGAAGTGTTGCCTGTTTTGCATTGGCCATTAATAATGGTGTTAAAGATAACTGCATTGGGCTCAACTTGATTGTGCTTGAGAAGGTTCTTAAAGAGAAGCTCAGCCTCAAGAAACTTGTCCTGGGAAATGAGTCCCCTGAGAAGAGTTGTGTAGGTAACAACATCCGGGACAAAACCACGCTTAAAGATGGCAGCCAACAGCGCAAAGCCATAATCAACGCGTTTCAAATGGGAACAACAGTTGATGACAGTACTATAAGTGACTACATTAACAGGAATGGTAAAAGAGCACATCTTTGAAAAGACGGAGACAGCCACGGAGTAATGTTTCATCTTGACAAGGGCGGCCAAGAGTTGATTAAAGTCGATAACCCTAGGCAGAGGTTTCATACGGAGCATTTTATCGAACACTTGAAGAGCATCATCAGGCTTATCAAAACCAACCTTAGATTTTTCCAACAGTAATTGTTCAAGCATAATATACGAGTGATATAAACTGATCAAGCATGAAATCTTCATCTCCCTCTTGAGTATTCTTCAAGGATGGATTATATTTTTCTCCAAGTTCACGCATCTTACAATAAAATTACATATATTAACTCTGATAACACAATTGCTATTGAGATTAAACATCATAGCGAATTATACAAATTTTTGGAAATTTAAAAATATTTTGTACCTTAATAAACTCGCTCATTGATGTAGTCAAGGCATGAACTTCTCTAGCAAAGCAAGGAGCGGGGTCCGATCCTTAACCATCTTCTCAAGTACATCATTAAAGTCTTCTCTTATCCGGGAGGCACATGAAGGATTCCTTTCAACTATGTCAAAGTACTTCCCGGGATTAAGAAACAAGGCCGCCCCATACAAAGGTTTCCCCATTTGTGTATTCCAACGGTCATCAATAATTTTCAATACTTTGTTTCGAAGTTGCGTTTTTGGACCAACAAATGCCTTTGAAAATTGGACTCTTACATAATCCATAGCAGCTGCAACCTCTGCGAGAGCAGGCCTTTCATCACCATCTGCAATTCGCAAAACTTGAAGAAGTGGTTGTGATGCATTCAAGCAATCCTCTAAACCTTCCCAAAAGGCTATTGAGAATACAATCTCATAAACTATCCTCTCATTTTCTGTTTTTGATAGCTTTGACACAATCCAATATTCTGACCCAAACAATTTTCGCAACGCCGGCCTAAGCTTATGCAAGCGTTGTAATGTAAGAAAAGCAGTGGCAAACCTTGTAGCTCCCGTTCTCACTAAATCCATCCCATTAGTGTGCTCCCTCATTGCTTGAAGAACACGCCCATGTCTATAAATAAAGGTAGTACACACATCGGTGTTCGTTCACGTGCTGAGTATATATACACACAAGACTGTGTGTATATACACAGTCGCGAAATAAAAACAAAAAGCCCAGGAAGAGGAGAGAGAGAGAGAGAAGAGAACTTACGGGTGATCCGCTGCTTTTTGATCCGCCGCTCCGCCGCTCCGTAGTGTAAAACAAACAACAAAACATTCACATCCAGGTAACGGTAAGTGTTGTATTGCTTTTAAAAACCCTAATTGGGTCGGGTAAAATCCAATTGGGCCGGGTTGGTACCGGGTCGGGTCGGGTTTTACCCGTGGACGACTTTTAAAGACAGTGCTCGACTTAACCTGCTGAACCGACTCGGCGACTAGTCGACGACTAGTCGTCGACTCAATAAGCATGCAAAATAGTATTGTTTCATTTTAACAATGGCAGATTACATTCGATTGAAGTTAATAACCGTAGTACCAGGTCTCATTTGGAGAATATTGTCTGTCACAAGAATATAACGCGACCACCATTTCGAATTTGATATACAATAAAATTACATATATTAACTCTGATAACACAATTGCTATTGAGATTAAACATCATAGCGAATTATACAAATTTTTGGAAATTTAAAAATATTTTGTACCTTAATAAACTCGCTCATTGATGTAGTCAAGGCATGAACTTCTCTAGCAAAGCAAGGAGCGGGGTCCTGCTCTTTTGATTGCAGCAAATTGAATAGCATGGAGGTGGTAGATGCATCTGCTTTGAAACCATGGGCACACATCTCATCAATAAGTAAACAACCTCCATCATTAGAGGTACGTGTGTATTTCAGTACAAATCTGAATGATCAGAGTATAAATAAGCCGCTAAAAAATTGATGTAGAAATTAAAGCTAAATTACTATTGCAAAAGTAGGGGAATTTGTCAGAAGATGGATGATTAATAGCAGCTGCTAACCTTTTGATGACTGGCATCTACAATAACTGGAATGGTAAAAGCATAAGTATCAGTAAAAAGAGTCAGCAACATAGTATTGTTTCATTGTAATGATGGTGGATAACAGTTAATTGAAGTCGATAACAATAGTACGAGGTCTCACTTGGAGCATTTTGTTCAACACAAGAATAGCACCACGGAACTCATATAACCGACCATTTTTCTTATGAAGTAACTGTTGAAGTTGCGGATGAGGTATCCATGAAGAAGTTTAGGGGGTTTCGGGATCAGGGTCTGATTAAGTGGAGAAAAGAGAGAGTGGATTAATCTTATGGAAGTAGTGATAGCCTTGCTCATTGTCTTCTACTTTCTTCAACCATAATCTACCATCTCCACAATGTTCTTAGAGTTTTACAATAATAGTTGCAGATATGTATATACGTAGTTGCATAGGATATTTCTGAATAAACAAACTTGACTGGAGGCATTTTTTAAAAACAAATTTGTGACTACAGTCTGAAAACAAGTTTAATAATATATCAAAGGTAGTTCCACGAAGGTCCGAGTATATAACAATTTTTACACCGGATCAACAGATTCCAGTATGTACCATGCAAAGCAAAAATAGAAGGTCCGGTAATATACAGGTGGTATGCATCTCCTAAGAAACCAACTCTTTGTTAAAGAAAAATAGATGCTCTACCACACTTCTCGTTTTGTGAAAAGATGCAAATACAACAACACGGCCACCAGTTCGAAATTTGATATTCAACAATTACATTCTATTATCTCCAATATCATAATTGCTATTGATTTAAAGAAATTTAGCACACTATTACGAAGTTTTGGCAATTTAAAAGTATTTTGTACTTTAATAAACTCTCTCCTTGATGTACTCAAGGCATGAACTTCTGCAAAGCAAGGAGCACGGGGTACTGCTCTTTCAATTGCAGCAAATCGAATAGCATGGAGGCGGTAGAGGCATCTGTTTTGAAACCATGAGCACACACCTCATGTATAAGTACATCTTATTCTTAAAGAAGCCGCGGATAAGAGTGTTGTATATAACTTCAGGAAACAAGCACCTTAACGGTTGAACTTCAACTCTGATGCACTTAAACTCTACTTTATACTAATTTAAACTAACCTTGCAGTAAATAGAAGTCCTAGTGGACTGCGACAAAAGATAACAAACTGACAAGAGAGTGCAAGTAAATAATAATGTTGCAGACTGAATCATCATATTTAAGTATGCAAGACAAAACAATTATTATGCAGAGAAAACAAGTTTAATAATATATGAATAGTAGTTCTGATGGATTCACTTTCTTTAGAAGAAAGTTCAAAACTACATAGAGACGACAAAAAAATACATATATTAAGAACTAATATATCAAAAAATAATTGTAATGGTTCTTGTACTTAACTTTTGCTGCGCAGTGCGCTGAACACTGCTTTATGCAACTCTAAACTAAGCCTCCAGTAAAGAACAATCCAAGTTAATTACGAGAATAGATAAAAAAAACTTACAAGAGTGCAAGTAAATAATAAGTTTCCACACTGACTCATTCCAGTGTGTATGACAAAAACTTTCACAGAGCAAAAATAGCAGGTCCTGCAATATACAGGTGGTATGCATCTCCTGAGAAACCAGCTTCCTGCATTTTGTCAAAGAAAACACATGCTTTTTCATGATTCTCATTTTGTAAAAAGATGCCTTCATGCCGATACAACATGACCACCATCTCGAAATTTGATATTCAACAAAATTACATATTATTCACTCCAATATCACAATTGCTATTGGCATTATATATCGTAGCAAATTATGACAAAGTTCTGGAAATTTAAAGGTATTTTGTACCTTAATAAACTCGCTCATTGATGTAGTCAAGGCATGAACTTCTTCTGCAAAGCAAGGAGCGCAGGGTCCTGGTCTTTCAATTGCAGCAAATCGAATACAATGGAGGCGGTAGAGGCATCTGCTTTGAAACCATGAGCAACCATGTCATCTATAAGCAGACAACCTCCATCATACATCTTATTCTTAAAGCAGCCGCGGATAAGAATGTTGTAGGTAGCTTCAGTAGGCAAGCAATTGTGCTCTTCCATT
Organism: Daucus carota subsp. sativus; assembly: GCF_001625215.2. NCBI lineage: Eukaryota > Viridiplantae > Streptophyta > Magnoliopsida > Apiales > Apiaceae > Daucus > Daucus carota. The sequence goes on from NC_030389.2 coordinate 3,552,640, forward strand.
TCCAAAAGTATTTTATATGCTTCTTCCAGCAACCCTTCTTGGCAGAATCCATGGATCATAATGGTGTAGGTTTTGACACTAGGCTGTAAACCCTTCAAAAGAAGATTATGAAAAAGGTTCCTTGCCTTGTCAACCTTGCTGTCCTTGAACAATCCATGAATCAGAATACTATAAATGTGTATGTCAGGAACTAAGCCACAAGACTCCATATTGTGAAACATGGACATTGCTTCACCAACAAGTCCATTCCAGCAAAGTCCATGCAACAATATCCTGCATGTCACAACATTCAGTTTAACACCTTGGTTTAACATCTTCTTATAAAACTTATGTGCTTCATCAAGCCTACGTGTACGAAGTAACCCATCCAAAATAGTACTGTACGTTTCGATTGTAGGTGTTAAACCTTTCAGGGGCATTTCTTCTAAGAGGTGTATTGCCGTGTCTACTTTCATCTTCTTGCAATAACCATTAATCAATATATTATAGGTCTGACTGTCGGGCAAAATCCCCTCACTTGTCATGGTTCTGAGCACTGCTAACGCTTTATCCAATTCTCCACGCAAGCAGTATCCATCCATGAGTGCACTATACGTGACTACATCTGGAGGTTGGCCCCTTTGAATCATTAACTCTATCAAATATTCAGCATCTTTGACCTTTCCATCTCTGGCATGTGCATCAACCAATATACTGTAGGTATGCTTATTTGGAGAAATTTTGTGTCTGCCCATATCTTTTAACAATTGTGTTATATCATCCCATCGGTTAAGGTTGCACAGACCTTGAATTAACGAGCTGTAGGTTACAACATCTGGTTGAATGCCTCTGTCACTCATTTCGGCAAGAAGACCCAGAGCATCATCGACTAATCTGTCTTTGGACAAACTATCAATAACAGTGTTGTAATTTACTACGTTCGGCATACAACCTTTCTTCTCCATGTATCTAAGCAACATCATAGCCTGGGAAGTGTTGCCTGTTTTGCACTGGCCATTAATAATGGTGTTAAAGATAACTGCATTAGGCTGAATCTGATTGCACTTGAGAAGGTTCTTGAACATAAGCTCAGCCTCGAGAAACTTGTCCTGGGAAATGAGTCCCCTGAGAAGAGTTGTGTAGGTAACAACATCCGGGACAAAACCTCGCTTAAAGATGGCAGCCAACAGCGCAAAGCCACAATCAACTCGTTTGAAGTGGCAACAACAGTTGATGGCGGTGTTATAAGTAATTATATTAACAGGAATGCTACAAGAGCACATCTTTGAAAAGACGGAGACAGCCACAGAGTAATGTTTCATTTTGACAAGGGCGGCCAAGAGTTGAGTAAAGTCGATAACACTAGGAAGAGGCTTCATACGGAGCATTTTATCAAACACAACAAGAGCATCTTCGATCTTATCAAAACCAACCTTAGATTTCTCCAACAGTAATTGTTGAAGTTTTGTAAGACGATTGGGTATGTGATTAGGGTTAGGGCAAGTAATAACACGACAGAAAGGACTAGTGGTAATACCGTGTCTGAGAAATGGAAGCAATGCAATAAAACGAGAGCAAGGAGTAGTAGCAGTAACAGTAGTAATACCTAGTCTTGGGGATGGAAGGAGAGTGTTTGAAGTGAAGCAACTAGTGAAAGCCCTCCTCATTATCATCTTCATCGTCTTGTGCTTGCCCTTTTTTTTTAGAAACTCTGCTCCAGTGTTGTTTCTTTAAAGGGGAGTGCTGCTTCTAAAGCAACATATCCTCTGCATTTTGAATTGCTGGTAATGCATTTAAAATTTATGATTCTCTAATTCAAAAGAATATGTAAATTTCGACATCTATATATTTTGATAATTATTTTATAAGTTAAATAAGAAATTTACAATTTTTTAATTTATTAAATGTAATTAAAAATCAGATTAATTGGTGAAATTTAATGATATTAAGAGACAGAAATCTAAACTTGAGTTAAATTTTAATAAACAGATAAATCTAATAATCTTCGGTGTGCATAAATTCCAGATATATTCCTAGAATAACGTCTCGCAAATGTTCAAGGATAAAAAATCATGGTGAAATGTCATGTTAAGATTTTTGATAGACTTCGTGATATTTTAAAATTTAAGATAAACTGTCCATCGAAGAATGCTGGTAATGGCTAATAAATTTTGGTAGGCTTCATACCATGCATATGATGGGGCCGTTTGGCCATGCTTAAAAAAGTGATTCCATGCAGTAAAAAAGTGGAGTACAAGTGAGATGTAAATAAGTAAATAAAGTGTTTGGAAAAAAAGCAGAAGTTGTGAGAGAGAAGTTAGCATTCTCAGCTTTTTAAAAATATTTCTACTTTTTTACACAAACGGGTCAAGAAAAAAAGAAGGCAAAGGCAGAAATTGCTTCCGGTTCCAGACAGCCCCGATGTTTTGAAGAAAACATATTCAAGTTTTAGGGGATAGAGTGAAACTTGAGGTGAGAAGCTAATACAGGTGGTATGGTGAAAGATGCATGGGATCATTTGATTGGTCCAGAATCTATCCAGGAGAGTGGTTTTTATCTCTTTTCTAGATTTCTCTTGCCCCACCTGCCTCCTCTAAAATCTATCCTTTTGATTCCATCTCTTATCTTCTCAGATATAAACTCCCTGGTGTGTTTTCTAACTTCTCCAACATATCATAAGACTAAGAATGGCTGCTACATCTGCTGCTGCTGCTGCTTTGCTCAATGGTCTGGGTTCATCTTTTTTGAGTGGTGGCAAGAGGAGCCAATCTTTGTTGGCTGCAACCACTAGTGCTAGGACTGGTGGTTCTGTGGCTCCTAAAAGGCTGACTGTAGTTGCTGCTGCTGCTAAGAAGTCCTGGATCCCTGCTGTTAAAGGTGGTGGCAACTTGGTTGACCCTGAGTGGCTCGATGGCTCGTAAGCTCTCTCTACCATTTCTCTTTCTTTTCCGGAAGAAATCCAAACTTCTGTTGTTTATAAGATGATGCTGAGTATGGTAGAAGCTTAACTAATTGAATTTGTGCCTGTTATGAACTGCAGGCTCCCTGGTGACTTTGGTTTTGACCCACTAGGACTTGGCAAGGATCCAGCATTCTTGAAGTGGTACCGAGAAGCTGAGCTAATCCACGGGCGATGGGCGATGGCAGCAGTTCTTGGAATCTTTGTTGGCCAGGCATACAGTGGCATCCCATGGTTTGAAGCTGGTGCAGACCCTGGTGCCATTGCACCTTTCTCTTTCGGTACACTCCTCGGAACCCAACTCATTCTCATGGGATGGGTTGAGAGCAAAAGATGGGTGGATTTCTTCAACCCTGAATCCCAGTCTGTCGAATGGGCGACTCCATGGTCCAAGACGGCTGAGAACTTTGCGAATGCCACAGGTGAACAAGGATACCCTGGTGGCAAATTCTTTGACCCTTTGGGATTTGCAGGAACAATTCAAAATGGAGTTTACATTCCTGACACTGACAAACTTGAAAGATTGAAGCTCGCAGAGATCAAGCATTCCAGACTTGCTATGTTGGCTATGTTAATTTTCTACTTTGAGGCAGGTCAAGGAAAGACACCCCTTGGTGCTCTTGGTTTGTAAGCGGTCTTGTAACTGAAACAATATGTAAAAATTATGCTGATTTAGAGAAACCTACAAAGCTGAATACAATAGTCCTCAAGCTTTGATTCGGCCTACAATTCAATTCAAATTCTTATGGTGTTAATTTCTATTTTGCATCCCTCCGGACATCACTGCCAGAGCAATGTCATATTTGCAAAGCTTACTGAAGAACTATAGATGTCACCAGCATCTTTCTTCTGTCAAATAGACAAAACCCCTCAATAACAATTAAACAGTACATATTCTGATGTCCGGAAACTAGTTTCTGGGAATTAACACGGAATATAGAAACCCGGACAAGAAAATTTTGAGTTATAGATGTGTATTTGCAAACACTGGTTTTCTTGCACATCTATAAAACATCCGGGTATTAAACCAGTGGAGTTATATTGTCTTAGTGATTCTGTCCTAATACTGAATACCACAACAATGAATTCTGATATAAACTAGAACTGCAAAACAGACACAAGGTTTGCTAGTAAATTTTGAGCATTCAAGTAATGTCAAAAAAAGTTGTTCGCTAACCCATAGCCATCAAGAATTCAACTCCATCTTTGCTATGCCAGAGTGTCATCTTCATAACCCAGGTGTCTGCTGTAACTACCGGCTTCGGAACCTCACTTTGTCAGTTCCAGCAAAGAAGAAATTTGACGAGAGCCTCCAACTTTTGGTTGCAACATGACCACACCACCAACCTGTGCCAGAGCCTGGAGAACCACCAGCAACTTGCAGCTGTCACGATTAATTGGCATGAAGAAAATAACAGGCTTACACAGTACTATTAGTGGAAACCCTGTGCGGAAATTGATTTCAGTAACATAATTTGTGTCAGATTTGTAAGGATAGTTGACATGAGAACGTGATTCATTCAAAACATGTCTACTACACCAAGACTACCACGCTTAATTAAAAGAACTTTCTTGGTTTCTCTAAATCTAATCTCACTATGTCTGACCACAATCTGATGAACCAAGTCAACATCAATTCTTGATCGAAAGAAAACAGGTTTGAATGTAGTAAGCTATTAGCAGCTATAATTATTTGGAAGTTGAGATGGGAAATATCATTTAGCCACATAATGAATTAACATTTATAAAATGGAAGAAGAAGTAGTCGAATCACGACAAAGAAAATGAATCAACATTTTATACAATGCAAGCAAAAGTGGTCAGATTACTACAAAGAAAAGACAACTGACATTTTCAAAACCAGCCCCTTGGGTGAATTAGTGTAAAATTATAACAAATATTTATATTGGATATGCAACCATGTTAAACAAATTGAGTCCCACCAGGTATTCTTTAATGACTTAGCCAATTTCTATCACTCTCTAGAGCTAATAGAATTACAAGAAGATTGTAGTCACTCTGTACCACCAAGGACTTGATGAAACATAAGAACTTGAGGATAAACAATAAATAAAGCTTCCAGTACTCAAAAATATAAATTAGTGTGCATGTACAATATCATACTGTTACTGTTGTGGAGTTAGGCTAGCTGCCTAGCAGGGCCAACATCAATTACTCTTCACGGGTCCAGACTCCAGGCCATTTGTTTTGAGCAAGTCCAATAGCATGAAGGTGGTAGAATCATCCGCAAGCAATTGCCCTTAATCTGATTGTACTTCGAATCTGCAGCACTTGAGGCTCCTTTATGCAATTATAAACGAACCTTACAGTAAAGAGAAGTGCTAGTGGACTATGACAAAAGATAATAAACTGACAAGAGAGTGCAAATAAACAATAATGTTGCAGACTGAATGAACATCTTTAAGTATGCATGACAAAACAACTTTTATGTAGAGAAAACAAGTTTAATAATATATGAATAGTAGTTCTGATTGATTCCCTTTCTTTTAGAAGAAAAATTAAAAACTACATAGAGACGACGAAAAAATACATATATTAAGAACTAATATATCAAGAAAAAATTGTAATGGTTCCTGTACTTTATGTTTGTTGCACAGATCACTACTTTATGCAACTATAAACTAACCCTAAAGTAAAGAAAGATCCAAGCTAACTGCGAGAATAGATAAGAAACTTAGAAGAGAGTGCAAGTAAATAATAATGTTCCACACTGGATCAACAAATTCAGGTATAAAACTTTTACACGGAGCAAGAATAGAAGTTTCCTATTTATTTGTTCCAGGAAGGTCCTGTAATATACAGGTGGTATGGATCTCCCAAGAAACCAGCTTCCTGCATTTTGTCTGCTCTGCTCGAGTGTTGTTTACTTGTTTCTTTTCAATGAAACTACCACCATAACCTTTTACTACGATTAATATATACTCCCTCCTCCGCCTATTTGGGTTGTCAAATTTTTATATTTGTTACTCAAATTAATTAAGTTTTGACTAAAGATTATAAGTCTCTCTTTTATTATTTGATAATATTAAAAATTACATGTCAAAGTAGATTAAAAGTTATTTTCGATGACATATTTTTTTTTCAATTAATAAAATATTAATAAATTTCAGTCAAACTTTGGTCAATTTGATCGGTACGAAACCAAATGTGACAACTAAAAATGGATGGAGGGAGTATTAAATATTAAATGCTTAATGTGAGTGTGGTGTTTTCTAGGGAGAAGAAAGATTATTTAATTTCATAATATTTTTATCATATTTTACTTATTTTAAATCTTCATAAAAAAAGTCTTTGGAAAATTACTTTTTACTAAATTAATAAATATAATTAACAATTTGTGATTAATTTATATAAAATAATAATTAATTCATAATTAGACTTGTAATTAATGTTGACATGTTTTATTAATATATATAATTATTTATGTATTAATGAGAATTGTTGGATAACCCACCCCAAAAATTCCGTTAAAGATTGAGTTGTTAGTACATGAATGATAACTTCATTAATAATAATATGAAACCCCGCATACATACATATGTGTTTCCTTGATTGTTGCAATTTTTTAGGAGTATGTGTTGACAAGGTTGATATTTATGATTGGAATCTATGCATATTCATTTAGTTTGCATTCATGAGATTAGGCGGAAAAAAAAATAGATTTTGTGGGTACATTTGCTATAGGCCCTCACGAGACCTTACTCGTCCACTAAAACTGCTTAGGGGTTTAAAAGGCTTGTTGCATATGCCAAATGCAACTGTGATCACCTACGGAAGTGGTATATATTTATTAGGTGTTAGTTTTATTTATTTTATTTGTCCGAGAACGTGCAAAATACTAAGTGTGGGGATATTTGATTGAGCATATATTTATATATGTTTTTATATGATTTTATTCCCATAATTTTAGTATTTTGTAAATAATCGGGGTTTACTAATTGATTTTAAGTGTTTAGTGGCAGGATAATAAATATTCTTAAAGTTGGATTAAATCAAGTTTATTTGGGCTTAATTAGATGGAAATTCGGACTTTATGGCCTACCTATGCAGCAAATCTTGTTTGGGCCATAACTTGAGTTCTGGACATCAGAATTGGGCGATTCAACAGCCCACGCGTAGATATTGGAATTTTCTACAAGTCTGAAGTGGTCCAGATATCTACATCCAACTGGATCAGCCCAGAATCAGGCCTGAACAGAACTTGTATCATATAGAATAATATAGAGATAGCCTTTTTAGAGAGAAAAGGGAGAGAGACACTTGTGAGAGAGATTGGAAGAAGGAGTGAAGGGATTCATCCGGACGTCAAGCACTTTCATCAAGTTGTATTCTTCGTACTTAAATTCTTATTCTCATGGTTTGTGGTATAAATATATATATATTTGTTTCATCTTATCATGAGGAGCTAATCCTTTAATCCAAGAGTTAGGTAGTATTCTTTGGCTTATTATGTTTGTTTAGTTGGATTGTGTTTTTTCTTAATTTGTTAATCTGTCATTGAGCTCTTTATACAATTACAGGAGTAGCTAACTTGTAATTGAATCTCTAGGAATTAAAATCTAATTTGGGAGAGGAGTTATAATTCTAGTACATGATATGATGGACACATTTGAGTATTAGATCGGGAGATTGATATGAGAATTGTGAGACTTAAAATCCTTGGTTCTTAATAGTTTAGAAGTGTTGCTTGATTGACCATGGGAGTGGCTGTTAATAGATAATTGTAGGCATTAATCTACTTTGGGAGAGGATTTTATAAATATCAGAAGGATTGTTTTTATCAATCAAGAGACACAAATTAGACATTCATGGTAGTCATTGAAGAACTCTAATTCTTGGGTTGTTTTCTCTCATATTTATTATATTTATTTATTTATTATATTAATTAGTTGATAGAAAAATCCACAAAATTCTTCTCCAACACTTCTGAATTACAAGAGATAAAAGACTTCAAATTGATATTGATATCAGTCCTTCCCTGCGAACGATACTCTTAAAAATACTCGACAACATTATCACGATTAATTGGAATGAAGGGGACTATATCAAATGCTTACACAGTACTATAGTGGAAACCCTGTGCGGAAATTTACGTAACATAATTTGTGTCAGATTTGTAAGTATGGTTGACATGAGAAAGTGATTCATACAAAACATGTCCACTACACCAAAACTGCCACAATTAAAAGACCTTCCTTGGTTTGTCTTGGTTCTTATTAGGAAAACTTAAATTTTCATGTTTAGATGCGAGACATATTTTTAGTGAAATTTATAAATAATTTGAGTTGAAATGGCTAGCGTGAAACGGGCTATGTGGATTGTGATTGCTTAAGTTGTAAAACTTGAATATCATGTTAAATTGATAATGATTGGTCGGTGGCTTGGGTGAGTGCATGGTATTAGTGTGTGTTTCATGTGATGGGCATTATTATTTTGTGAAATTAGAATAACTATAATTTTATATTATTTTTAATGTGTTTGTCTCTATATATCAGAATTTTCGTATATTATATATACAAAAAATGTGTCCTTCATGAGAAGTCGTATACATCTATTTTATATTCCCACATGTTGTAAGTATATCTAATCCGTACTTAATAGAAATTTGCTTTTGACATTTACCATCTCGTCTATAAGCACACATGCTTGATCATATTTCTTATTATCAAAGCAGCCACGGTCAGTGGCGGAAGGAGCCTTGTGGCTGGGGATCCGCTGCCCCGCTTAATTCAAATATAAATTTTTTTTTATAGGTATAATCTTGTGGATTAATGTTGTTTCCTGCCCCTGCTTTAAAAAATAAAACTGACCCAAACCCTCTACCTTGTTCTCATGAAACAAAAAGTAATATATAGAATAGAAAAAGTAATACACTCAGTGAAAAATGAACAATATACTAAAATATAAAGAGGTCGATTAATTAGTAGTATAAATTTTCATGTAATGAAAGTTTGACCATTATAATATTATGTTTCATCCGTCCCACCAGATAGTTTACATTCACTATTTGCACGTATTTTGAGCCTCCTATAAAGTATAGTTTCATAACATTTTTCTAATTTATTTATCTTTTTTGAATAAAATTTTAAACATCAAACTTTTATTCAGGAAAAAGTTTTAAAATAAAATATTATAGAACTAACTTTATAAGAGCCTCAAAATGTGTTCCAAAAAATAACGTAAAAAACGTGTCGGTATAAAGGAAGTATTTACATGACGCCCCTCCTTTCTAGTTCCGCCACTGGCCACGGATAAGTGTGCAGCAAAGGAGAAGTGTGTCACAGGTAGATGGTATTGTTTGGCAAGCAATTGCGCTTAATCTGATTGTACTTGAGAAGGTTCTTGAACAAAAACTCAGCCTCCATAAACTTTTCCTGGAAAATGAGTCCCCTTAGGAGAGTTGTAGGTAACAACATCTGGGACAAAAACACGCTTAAATATGCCAGCCAACAAGGCAAACCCATATCCAACTCCTCGTTTTAACTTTTAAGTGACAACAACAGTTAATTACAGTACTGAAAGTTGATACATCAAAAGGGAAGCTTAAAACACACATACGTCTAAATAGAGTGCGCTACAAAGTAGTCCTGCTCATAACAAGGGCGGCCAACAATTGAGAAAAGTCGATAACATTAGGCAGAGGTCTCACATATTGAGCATTTTATCAAACAATGTAAGAGCATCATCAGGCTTATCAAAACTAATCATAGATTTCTTTGACAGTAATTGTTGAAGTTTTGGATTAATGTTTAAGGTTTGTAATTAGGGTTAGAGTAAGTGGACAAGTGAGAGAGACAGTGAAATTGAAACAATGTAACAACACAACAAGTAGTATTATAAAACCATGCCAACTAAGTTAATGATATGCAGTATTCATTAACATGTAACATGTCACCCTTACAGAGTGCTGGCAATTAAAAAGTATTTAGTACCCTGACAAACTCTCTCCTTGATATAATGAAGCAGAAAACTTCTTGTGTAAAGCAAGGAGAGCCAACCCTGCCCTTGTAATTCAAGCAAGTGCAGTAGCCATCTTGTCTATAAGCACACATTCTTCATTATATTCTCAAAGCAGCCACGAATAAATGTGTTTAAGTATAGTGATTTTTTACTCTTTATGGTTTCTACCACTGCTAAAGCTTTATCAACTTCTTCACACAAGCAATATCCATCCACGGGTGAATTGTATGTGACTATTATATTGAAACACTTTTTGGTTCTGACCAGGGCGGCAAATATTTGATCAAAGTTGAGGCAAGAAACAGAGGTCTAATTTGATTGATAAAAAAGTTCGGCCACTATATAAACACCCTGAACCGATTGAGCAATTGTAGGAAGTTATATTTTAGAGACCACACCATGCAAATACAACAAAAAGATCATAACGTTGTATAATAATATATGACTCTAGACGCCATTAAAAGATCATTTATAAGATTTCTCACCTCATTAACTTTTAGCTCTAAAAAGCCTTGCCTAACCCCAAAAGTGCTTCTGCTTAAGAGATTGAGTCACAAGTCAGCATATAGTAACTTGTAACTCCAAACGTTACTATATTGGGTTTACAACCTTTCCTGTCCATATATTTGCTCAATGTAAAGCACCATGTTCAATTTATGATGAGCTTCCCAAATAAGTGCTCAACCTCAAGGGGTTTGTTTTCGGAGCTAAACAGTGAGAGATGTAGGTAACAACATTGGCAAAAAAAACAACGTTTCATGATCCCACAAAGCAATGAAAAAGCACAATAAACTCTATTCAAGTGACAAGAAGAATTGATGACAGTTTTAATGGCATATACTTCAACTGGAACAGTAAAAGCACACGTAACAGTAAAGAAAGACAGCTAGTACTGTTTCATTTTAACAATAGTGGATTACAGTTAATTGAGGTTAATAAACATTGTCTAACACAAGAATAGCAACATGGAGCTTATTATAACTAACCTTATTTCCTATGAAGTAACTGTTCAGGTAGCGGATGAGGTGTCAATGAAGGAGGAATATAGGGGGGTTTGGGATCAGGGTTGAAATTCAGTGGAGAAAAGAGCGCGAATGAAATAGAAAACAAGTTTGATAATAAATGAATAGTTGTTGGGATAATTTATCTTTTTTCAGAAAAGGTTAAAAACACATAATGTCAATGAGTAGAATACATAATATTAATAGCTAAAATATCAAGTCATGACTGTAACGATTGTACTTCAAGTCTGCTGCACTTAACACTACTTTATGCAAATTTAAACTAACCTTACAGTAAAGAGAAGTCCTAGTGGACTACGACAAAAGATAACAAACTGACAAGAGACTGTAGGTAAATAATAATGTTGCAGACTGAATCATCATATTTAAGTATGCATGACAAAATAACTTTTATGCAGAGAAAACAAGTTTAATAATATATGAATAGTAGTTCTGATGGATTCCCTTTCTTTAGAAGAAAGTTCAAAACTACATAGAGACAACGAAAATAAGTATGCATGACAAAACAACTTTTATGCAGAGAAAACAAGTTTAATAATATATGAATAGTAGTTCTAATGGATTCCCTTTCTTTAGAAGAAAGTTCAAAACTACATAGAGACGACGAAAAAATACATATATAAGAACTAATATATCAAGAAATAATTGTAATGGTTCTTGTTCTTTGCTTTTGCTGCGCTGAACACTGCTTTATGCAACTCTAAACTAAGCCTACAGTAAAGAACAATCCAAGTTAATTATGAGAATAGATAAGAAACTTACAAGAGTGCAAGTAAATAATAAGTTTCCACACTGGATCATTCCAGTATGTATGACAAAAACTTTTACAGAGCAAGCATAGCAGTGTCCTATTTATAGCAGGTCCTGTAATATACAGGTGGTATGCATCTCCTGAGAAACCAGCATCCTGCATTTTGTCAAAGAAAACACATGCTTTTTCATGATTCTCATTTTGTAAAAAGATGCAGATACAACATGACCGCCATATTGAAAGTTGATATTCAATAAAATTACATATTATTAACTCCAATATCACAATTTCTATTGACATTATATATCATAGCAACTTATTACAAAGTTCTGGAAATTTAAAAGTATTTTGTACCTTAATAAACTCGCTCAATGATGTAGTCAAGGCATGAACTTCTTCTGCAAAGCAAGGAGCGCGGGGTCCTGCTCTTTTAATTGCAGCAAATCGAATAGCATGGAGGCAGTAGAGGCGTCTGCTTTGAAACCATGAGCAACCATCTCATCTATAAGCACACAACCTCCATCATACATCTTATTCTTAAAGCAGCCGCGGATAAGAGTGTTGTAGGTAACTTCATCAGGCAAGCAATTGTGTTCTTCCATTTCCAAAAGTATTTTATATGCTTCTTCCAGCAACCCTTCTTGACAGAATCCATGGATCATAATGGTGTAGGTTTTGACATCAGGCTGTAAACCCTTTAAAAGAAGATTATGAAAAAGGTTTCTTGCTTCATCAACTTTGCCGTCCTTGAAAAATCCATGAATCAGAATATTATAAATGTGTATGTCAGGAACTAAGCCACATGACTCCATCTTGTGAAACATGGACATTGCTTCACCAACAAGTCCATTCCAGCAAAGTCCATGCAATAATATCCTGGATGTCACAACATCCAGTTTAACACCTTGGTTTAACATCTTCTTATAAAACTTATGTGCTTCATCAAGCCTAAGCGTACGAAATAACCCATCCAAAATAGTATTGTATGTTTCAACTGTAGGTGTTAAGCCTTTCAGGTTCATTTCTTCTAAGAGATGGATCGCTTTGTCTAGTTTCGACTTCTTACAAAAACCATTGATGAATATATTATAGGTACGAGTGTTGGGGAAAATCCCCTTACTTGTCATGGTTCTGAGCACCGCTGATGCTTTATCCAATTCTCCCCGCAAGAAGTATCCATCCATTAGCATATTATACGTGACTACGTCAGGATTTTGGCCTCTTTGAATCATTAACTCTATCAGATATTCAGCATCTTTGACCTTTCCATCTCTCGTATGTGCATCAACCAATATACTATAGGTATGGTTATTTGGAGAAATTTTGTGTCTGCCCATATCTTTTAACAATTGTGTTATATCATCCCATCGGTTAAGGTTGCACAGACCTTGAATTAACGAGCTGTAGGTTACAACATCTGGTTGAATGCCTTTGTCTCTCATTTCGGCAAGAAGACCCAGAGCATCATCGACTAATCTGTCTTTGGACAAACTATCAATAATAGTGCTATAATTTACAACGTTCGGCATACAACCTTTCTTCTCCATGTATCTAAGCAACATCATAGCCTGGGAAGTGTTGCCTGTTTTGCATTGGCCATTAATAATGGTGTTAAAGATAACTGCATTGGGCTCAACTTGATTGTGCTTGAGAAGGTTCTTAAAGAGAAGCTCAGCCTCAAGAAACTTGTCCTGGGAAATGAGTCCCCTGAGAAGAGTTGTGTAGGTAACAACATCCGGGACAAAACCACGCTTAAAGATGGCAGCCAACAGCGCAAAGCCATAATCAACGCGTTTCAAATGGGAACAACAGTTGATGACAGTACTATAAGTGACTACATTAACAGGAATGGTAAAAGAGCACATCTTTGAAAAGACGGAGACAGCCACGGAGTAATGTTTCATCTTGACAAGGGCGGCCAAGAGTTGATTAAAGTCGATAACCCTAGGCAGAGGTTTCATACGGAGCATTTTATCGAACACTTGAAGAGCATCATCAGGCTTATCAAAACCAACCTTAGATTTTTCCAACAGTAATTGTTGAAATTCCGTAAGATGATTGGGTATGTGATTAGGGTTAGGGCAAGTGGGATATTGAGAAAGTGAATGCAATCGATGCAACGCAATAGTAGTAGTAGAAGTCTTTTAATGGATTGGAGCTGTACTATAGGTCTTATTTTTAGCATTTTACGGAACAAAACAAATGCCTTTCGCATTGTCTGCTACTTTCGTTAATCAAAATGAATGGTAAAAGCACAAGTTTCAGTAAAGAAAGACAGCAAAATAGCATGCTTATTAAGTCGACAAGTCGAGCCTCGGCGCCCGGACACCTTGGAATCGACTAGTCGACAAGTCGCCCGACTAGTCGAAATAAGTCGACAAGTTGTGATATACATAAATAAATATATATATATATATATATATATATATATATATATATATATATATAGTAAAGATTATATAATATAGATAAAAACACATCATTCAATATTTTAAATAGGAAAGAGACAGTAAGTTCAAATACCAAAAGTTAAGCATCCCTAAGCAAATAAAAACATAATATACGAGTGATATAAACTGATCAAGCATGAAATCTTCATCTCCCTCTTGAGTATTCTTCAAGGATGGATCGGGAGGAACACCATAGTCATCTTCCACTTCCATATCATCAATAGGAGTATGGTCTTCATCTTCCCCCCATCCATCATCATCATCATCATCATGTAGTGTCGAACTAGTGCCACGTCGATTGTAGGTAAGCAAATCACTAGTTGAACCACCTTTAGCTTTTCTTGGTAAAGTGCGTCCCTCAAGTCCTTGTGAGGCACCCGAAGCTATATCCACCACACTCCAAAACCTATCATCAATATCATTCATCCAATCATTAGTCCACTCCAAGTCTTCAAATATTGGTGGATTATATTTTTCTCCAAGTTCACGCATCTTTTTGAATCGGGAATCAATCTTCCGGTTGTATTGAACATACACCAAATCATTTAAACGTTGATGTTCCAACCTATTCCTCTTCTTTGTATGTATCTAAATTAATCAAATATAAAAATTAATTAACATAGCAAGTATTAGTACTTTAGTAGTTGTGAATTGATAACAATAACAATAATAATAATAATAATAATAATAATAATAATAATAATAATAATAATAATAATAATAATAATAATAATAATAAAAGTGTAGGCACATACGAATTCAAATGTACTCCAATTCCGTTCACAACCGGAAGATGAACAACATAAACCAACGATACGCTTTGCAAATGATTGAAGCTCAATTGCATGACCTCCATAAGCATCCCACCAATCAACTAATATAAAAATAAAAATAATACTAATAAGTAATAAGAATATAAAAATAGCTAATACGGAAGTAAGACTAACACAAGTGAGCTTACTAGGACTTTTTTCCTTTCGGTGCTCAATTGCCATCTCTCTAGCGAATCCTCCTCTTGTATTTTTGTAGTCATCCGCGGAGTTACTTATAAGGATCCTTGTAGTCCGATCCTTAACCATCTTCTCAAGTACATCATTAAAGTCTTCTCTTATCCGGGAGGCACATGAAGGATTCCTTTCAACTATGTCAAAGTACTTCCCGGGATTAAGAAACAAGGCCGCCCCATACAAAGGTTTCCCCATTTGTGTATTCCAACGGTCATCAATAATTTTCAATACTTTGTTTCGAAGTTGCGTTTTTGGACCAACAAATGCCTTTGAAAATTGGACTCTTACATAATCCATAGCAGCTGCAACCTCTGCGAGAGCAGGCCTTTCATCACCATCTGCAATTCGCAAAACTTGAAGAAGTGGTTGTGATGCATTCAAGCAATCCTCTAAACCTTCCCAAAAGGCTATTGAGAATACAATCTCATAAACTATCCTCTCATTTTCTGTTTTTGATAGCTTTGACACAATCCAATATTCTGACCCAAACAATTTTCGCAACGCCGGCCTAAGCTTATGCAAGCGTTGTAATGTAAGAAAAGCAGTGGCAAACCTTGTAGCTCCCGTTCTCACTAAATCCATCCCATTAGTGTGCTCCCTCATTGCTTGAAGAACACGCCCATGTCTATAAATAAAGGTAGTACACACATCGGTGTTCGTTCACGTGCTGAGTATATATACACACAAGACTGTGTGTATATACACAGTCGCGAAATAAAAACAAAAAGCCCAGGAAGAGGAGAGAGAGAGAGAGAAGAGAACTTACGGGTGATCCGCTGCTTTTTGATCCGCCGCTCCGCCGCTCCGTAGTGTAAAACAAACAACAAAACATTCACATCCAGGTAACGGTAAGTGTTGTATTGCTTTTAAAAACCCTAATTGGGTCGGGTAAAATCCAATTGGGCCGGGTTGGTACCGGGTCGGGTCGGGTTTTACCCGTGGACGACTTTTAAAGACAGTGCTCGACTTAACCTGCTGAACCGACTCGGCGACTAGTCGACGACTAGTCGTCGACTCAATAAGCATGCAAAATAGTATTGTTTCATTTTAACAATGGCAGATTACATTCGATTGAAGTTAATAACCGTAGTACCAGGTCTCATTTGGAGAATATTGTCTGTCACAAGAATATAACGCGACCACCATTTCGAATTTGATATACAATAAAATTACATATATTAACTCTGATAACACAATTGCTATTGAGATTAAACATCATAGCGAATTATACAAATTTTTGGAAATTTAAAAATATTTTGTACCTTAATAAACTCGCTCATTGATGTAGTCAAGGCATGAACTTCTCTAGCAAAGCAAGGAGCGGGGTCCTGCTCTTTTGATTGCAGCAAATTGAATAGCATGGAGGTGGTAGATGCATCTGCTTTGAAACCATGGGCACACATCTCATCAATAAGTAAACAACCTCCATCATTAGAGGTACGTGTGTATTTCAGTACAAATCTGAATGATCAGAGTATAAATAAGCCGCTAAAAAATTGATGTAGAAATTAAAGCTAAATTACTATTGCAAAAGTAGGGGAATTTGTCAGAAGATGGATGATTAATAGCAGCTGCTAACCTTTTGATGACTGGCATCTACAATAACTGGAATGGTAAAAGCATAAGTATCAGTAAAAAGAGTCAGCAACATAGTATTGTTTCATTGTAATGATGGTGGATAACAGTTAATTGAAGTCGATAACAATAGTACGAGGTCTCACTTGGAGCATTTTGTTCAACACAAGAATAGCACCACGGAACTCATATAACCGACCATTTTTCTTATGAAGTAACTGTTGAAGTTGCGGATGAGGTATCCATGAAGAAGTTTAGGGGGTTTCGGGATCAGGGTCTGATTAAGTGGAGAAAAGAGAGAGTGGATTAATCTTATGGAAGTAGTGATAGCCTTGCTCATTGTCTTCTACTTTCTTCAACCATAATCTACCATCTCCACAATGTTCTTAGAGTTTTACAATAATAGTTGCAGATATGTATATACGTAGTTGCATAGGATATTTCTGAATAAACAAACTTGACTGGAGGCATTTTTTAAAAACAAATTTGTGACTACAGTCTGAAAACAAGTTTAATAATATATCAAAGGTAGTTCCACGAAGGTCCGAGTATATAACAATTTTTACACCGGATCAACAGATTCCAGTATGTACCATGCAAAGCAAAAATAGAAGGTCCGGTAATATACAGGTGGTATGCATCTCCTAAGAAACCAACTCTTTGTTAAAGAAAAATAGATGCTCTACCACACTTCTCGTTTTGTGAAAAGATGCAAATACAACAACACGGCCACCAGTTCGAAATTTGATATTCAACAATTACATTCTATTATCTCCAATATCATAATTGCTATTGATTTAAAGAAATTTAGCACACTATTACGAAGTTTTGGCAATTTAAAAGTATTTTGTACTTTAATAAACTCTCTCCTTGATGTACTCAAGGCATGAACTTCTGCAAAGCAAGGAGCACGGGGTACTGCTCTTTCAATTGCAGCAAATCGAATAGCATGGAGGCGGTAGAGGCATCTGTTTTGAAACCATGAGCACACACCTCATGTATAAGTACATCTTATTCTTAAAGAAGCCGCGGATAAGAGTGTTGTATATAACTTCAGGAAACAAGCACCTTAACGGTTGAACTTCAACTCTGATGCACTTAAACTCTACTTTATACTAATTTAAACTAACCTTGCAGTAAATAGAAGTCCTAGTGGACTGCGACAAAAGATAACAAACTGACAAGAGAGTGCAAGTAAATAATAATGTTGCAGACTGAATCATCATATTTAAGTATGCAAGACAAAACAATTATTATGCAGAGAATACAAGTTTAATAATATATGAATAGTAGTTCTGATGGATTCACTTTCTTTAGAAGAAAGTTCAAAACTACATAGAGACGACAAAAAAATACATATATTAAGAACTAATATATCAAAAAATAATTGTAATGGTTCTTGTACTTAACTTTTGCTGCGCAGTGCGCTGAACACTGCTTTATGCAACTCTAAACTAAGCCTCCAGTAAAGAACAATCCAAGTTAATTACGAGAATAGATAAAAAAAACTTACAAGAGTGCAAGTAAATAATAAGTTTCCACACTGACTCATTCCAGTGTGTATGACAAAAACTTTCACAGAGCAAAAATAGCAGGTCCTGCAATATACAGGTGGTATGCATCTCCTGAGAAACCAGCTTCCTGCATTTTGTCAAAGAAAACACATGCTTTTTCATGATTCTCATTTTGTAAAAAGATGCCTTCATGCCGATACAACATGACCACCATCTCGAAATTTGATATTCAACAAAATTACATATTATTCACTCCAATATCACAATTGCTATTGGCATTATATATCGTAGCAAATTATGACAAAGTTCTGGAAATTTAAAGGTATTTTGTACCTTAATAAACTCGCTCATTGATGTAGTCAAGGCATGAACTTCTTCTGCAAAGCAAGGAGCGCAGGGTCCTGGTCTTTCAATTGCAGCAAATCGAATACAATGGAGGCGGTAGAGGCATCTGCTTTGAAACCATGAGCAACCATGTCATCTATAAGCAGACAACCTCCATCATACATCTTATTCTTAAAGCAGCCGCGGATAAGAATGTTGTAGGTAGCTTCAGTAGGCAAGCAATTGTGCTCTTCCATTTCCAAAAGTATTTTATATGCTTCTTCCAGCAACCCTTCTTGGCAGAATCCATGGATCATAATGGTGTAGGTTTTGACACTAGGCTGTAAACCCTTCAAAAGAAGATTATGAAAAAGGTTCCTTGCCTTGTCAACCTTGCTGTCCTTGAACAATCCATGAATCAGAATACTATAAATGTGTATGTCAGGAACTAAGCCACAAGACTCCATATTGTGAAACATGGACATTGCTTCACCAACAAGTCCATTCCAGCAAAGTCCATGCAACAATATCCTGCATGTCACAACATTCAGTTTAACACCTTGGTTTAACATCTTCTTATAAAACTTATGTGCTTCATCAAGCCTACGTGTACGAAGTAACCCATCCAAAATAGTACTGTACGTTTCGATTGTAGGTGTTAAACCTTTCAGGGGCATTTCTTCTAAGAGGTGTATTGCCGTGTCTACTTTCATCTTCTTGCAATAACCATTAATCAATATATTATAGGTCTGACTGTCGGGCAAA
The DNA here is from genome assembly GCF_001625215.2 of Daucus carota subsp. sativus. Classification (NCBI taxonomy): domain Eukaryota; kingdom Viridiplantae; phylum Streptophyta; class Magnoliopsida; order Apiales; family Apiaceae; genus Daucus; species Daucus carota. The sequence continues at coordinate 3,571,967 of NC_030389.2, forward strand.
ATCCCCTCACTTGTCATGGTTCTGAGCACTGCTAACGCTTTATCCAATTCTCCACGCAAGCAGTATCCATCCATGAGTGCACTATACGTGACTACATCTGGAGGTTGGCCCCTTTGAATCATTAACTCTATCAAATATTCAGCATCTTTGACCTTTCCATCTCTGGCATGTGCATCAACCAATATACTGTAGGTATGCTTATTTGGAGAAATTTTGTGTCTGCCCATATCTTTTAACAATTGTGTTATATCATCCCATCGGTTAAGGTTGCACAGACCTTGAATTAACGAGCTGTAGGTTACAACATCTGGTTGAATGCCTCTGTCACTCATTTCGGCAAGAAGACCCAGAGCATCATCGACTAATCTGTCTTTGGACAAACTATCAATAACAGTGTTGTAATTTACTACGTTCGGCATACAACCTTTCTTCTCCATGTATCTAAGCAACATCATAGCCTGGGAAGTGTTGCCTGTTTTGCACTGGCCATTAATAATGGTGTTAAAGATAACTGCATTAGGCTGAATCTGATTGCACTTGAGAAGGTTCTTGAACATAAGCTCAGCCTCGAGAAACTTGTCCTGGGAAATGAGTCCCCTGAGAAGAGTTGTGTAGGTAACAACATCCGGGACAAAACCTCGCTTAAAGATGGCAGCCAACAGCGCAAAGCCACAATCAACTCGTTTGAAGTGGCAACAACAGTTGATGGCGGTGTTATAAGTAATTATATTAACAGGAATGCTACAAGAGCACATCTTTGAAAAGACGGAGACAGCCACAGAGTAATGTTTCATTTTGACAAGGGCGGCCAAGAGTTGAGTAAAGTCGATAACACTAGGAAGAGGCTTCATACGGAGCATTTTATCAAACACAACAAGAGCATCTTCGATCTTATCAAAACCAACCTTAGATTTCTCCAACAGTAATTGTTGAAGTTTTGTAAGACGATTGGGTATGTGATTAGGGTTAGGGCAAGTAATAACACGACAGAAAGGACTAGTGGTAATACCGTGTCTGAGAAATGGAAGCAATGCAATAAAACGAGAGCAAGGAGTAGTAGCAGTAACAGTAGTAATACCTAGTCTTGGGGATGGAAGGAGAGTGTTTGAAGTGAAGCAACTAGTGAAAGCCCTCCTCATTATCATCTTCATCGTCTTGTGCTTGCCCTTTTTTTTTAGAAACTCTGCTCCAGTGTTGTTTCTTTAAAGGGGAGTGCTGCTTCTAAAGCAACATATCCTCTGCATTTTGAATTGCTGGTAATGCATTTAAAATTTATGATTCTCTAATTCAAAAGAATATGTAAATTTCGACATCTATATATTTTGATAATTATTTTATAAGTTAAATAAGAAATTTACAATTTTTTAATTTATTAAATGTAATTAAAAATCAGATTAATTGGTGAAATTTAATGATATTAAGAGACAGAAATCTAAACTTGAGTTAAATTTTAATAAACAGATAAATCTAATAATCTTCGGTGTGCATAAATTCCAGATATATTCCTAGAATAACGTCTCGCAAATGTTCAAGGATAAAAAATCATGGTGAAATGTCATGTTAAGATTTTTGATAGACTTCGTGATATTTTAAAATTTAAGATAAACTGTCCATCGAAGAATGCTGGTAATGGCTAATAAATTTTGGTAGGCTTCATACCATGCATATGATGGGGCCGTTTGGCCATGCTTAAAAAAGTGATTCCATGCAGTAAAAAAGTGGAGTACAAGTGAGATGTAAATAAGTAAATAAAGTGTTTGGAAAAAAAGCAGAAGTTGTGAGAGAGAAGTTAGCATTCTCAGCTTTTTAAAAATATTTCTACTTTTTTACACAAACGGGTCAAGAAAAAAAGAAGGCAAAGGCAGAAATTGCTTCCGGTTCCAGACAGCCCCGATGTTTTGAAGAAAACATATTCAAGTTTTAGGGGATAGAGTGAAACTTGAGGTGAGAAGCTAATACAGGTGGTATGGTGAAAGATGCATGGGATCATTTGATTGGTCCAGAATCTATCCAGGAGAGTGGTTTTTATCTCTTTTCTAGATTTCTCTTGCCCCACCTGCCTCCTCTAAAATCTATCCTTTTGATTCCATCTCTTATCTTCTCAGATATAAACTCCCTGGTGTGTTTTCTAACTTCTCCAACATATCATAAGACTAAGAATGGCTGCTACATCTGCTGCTGCTGCTGCTTTGCTCAATGGTCTGGGTTCATCTTTTTTGAGTGGTGGCAAGAGGAGCCAATCTTTGTTGGCTGCAACCACTAGTGCTAGGACTGGTGGTTCTGTGGCTCCTAAAAGGCTGACTGTAGTTGCTGCTGCTGCTAAGAAGTCCTGGATCCCTGCTGTTAAAGGTGGTGGCAACTTGGTTGACCCTGAGTGGCTCGATGGCTCGTAAGCTCTCTCTACCATTTCTCTTTCTTTTCCGGAAGAAATCCAAACTTCTGTTGTTTATAAGATGATGCTGAGTATGGTAGAAGCTTAACTAATTGAATTTGTGCCTGTTATGAACTGCAGGCTCCCTGGTGACTTTGGTTTTGACCCACTAGGACTTGGCAAGGATCCAGCATTCTTGAAGTGGTACCGAGAAGCTGAGCTAATCCACGGGCGATGGGCGATGGCAGCAGTTCTTGGAATCTTTGTTGGCCAGGCATACAGTGGCATCCCATGGTTTGAAGCTGGTGCAGACCCTGGTGCCATTGCACCTTTCTCTTTCGGTACACTCCTCGGAACCCAACTCATTCTCATGGGATGGGTTGAGAGCAAAAGATGGGTGGATTTCTTCAACCCTGAATCCCAGTCTGTCGAATGGGCGACTCCATGGTCCAAGACGGCTGAGAACTTTGCGAATGCCACAGGTGAACAAGGATACCCTGGTGGCAAATTCTTTGACCCTTTGGGATTTGCAGGAACAATTCAAAATGGAGTTTACATTCCTGACACTGACAAACTTGAAAGATTGAAGCTCGCAGAGATCAAGCATTCCAGACTTGCTATGTTGGCTATGTTAATTTTCTACTTTGAGGCAGGTCAAGGAAAGACACCCCTTGGTGCTCTTGGTTTGTAAGCGGTCTTGTAACTGAAACAATATGTAAAAATTATGTTGATTTAGAGAAACCTACAAAGCTGAATACAATAGTCCTCAAGCTTTGATTCGGACTACAATTAAATTCAGATTCTTATGGTGTTGATTTCTATTTTGCATCCCTCAGTAAATCACTGGCAGAGCAATGTAATATTTGCAAAGCTTACTGAAGAATTATAGATGTCACCAGCATCTTTCTTCTGTCAAATAGACTAAACCCCCTCAATAACAATTAAACAGTACATATTCTGATGTCCGGAAACTAGTTTCTGGGAATTAACAAGGAATATAGAAACCCGGACAAGAAAATTTTGAGTTATAGATGTGTATTTGCAAACACTGGTTTTCTTGCACATCTATAAAACATCCGGGTATTAAACCAGTGGAGTTATATTGTCTTAGTGATTCTGTCCTAATACTGAATACCACAACAATGAATTCTGATATAAACTAGAACTGCAAAACAGACACAAGGTTTGCTAGTAAATTTTGAGCATTCAAGTAATATCAAAAAAAGTTGTTCGCTAACCCATAGCCATCAAGAATTCAACTCCATCATTGCTATGCCAGAGTGTCATCTTCATAACCCAGGTGTCTGCTGTAACTACCGGCTTCGGAACCTCACTTTGTCAGTTCCAGCAAAGAAGAAATTTGACGAGAGCCTCCAACTTTTGGTTGCAACATGACCACACCACCAACCTGTGCCAGAGCCTGGAGAACCACCAGCAACTTGCAGTTGTCACGATTAATTGGCATGAAGAAAATTACAGGCTTACACCATGGTTGTCACGTCGATGAGTCGAGGTGCGTCGATAGACCTCCTGCTAGTTGACTAGTCGACTAGTCGTGGACTAGTCGTAGACTGGTCCCTAAAAAATATATATATATTTATTATAAATTAAAGATATATTATATACATATAAACACATACATATATTTGTATTATGTACCTTCCATAAAATTTTATGCAGATTCTAAGGAATTAAGAATCGGACACTTAAAGAGAATGATGGAAAAGCGAAAATAGTTAGCAACAAAGCAAAGTACACACGATCATGTAAAATATGTATCAAGCTAACAATCGATAAATATCAATTATGTGATACTGATGTGATGTGATGTGGCAGTACAGTAAACAAATACTCCCTTCGTCCCAATGAACTGTATACAGTTTCCTTTTTGGGACGTCCGACCAGTTGTATACATTCCAAAAGTAGTAAAGTTTTATAATATAAAACATCATTACACCAACTACTTTCTTCCACTATTTCCATTTTATAATAATATAAACACTATTACACCCACTACTTTCCTCCAATATCTCAAATCCATTATTAAATATAAATGGGTCCCACCACTATACCCACTATACAAAATTTATGCAGAATTAATTATGTAGAATGCAAATTGCAGAAAAGCAGTCGACTAGTCGGTGGCCCAAACTCGACTAGTCGACTAGTCGTTGACTAGTCGACCGCTTAGTCGACCAAGCGACCGAAATATTGACATTCACCTAGTCGACATGTTGAGTCGACATCCATTCACCGCTTAGTCGACTAGTCGTCGACTAGTCGACCGACATGACAACCATGGCTTACACAGTACTATTAGTGGAAACCCTGTGCGGAAATTGATTTCAGTAACATAATTTGTGTCAGATTTGTAAGGATAGTTGACAGGAGAACGTGATTCATTCAAAACATGTCTACTACACCAAGACTACCACACTTAATTAAAAGAACTTTCTTGGTTTCTCTAAATCTAATCTCACTATGTCTGACCACAATCTGATGAACCAAGTCAACATCAATTCTTGATCGAAAGAAAACAGGTTTGAATGTAGTAAGCTATTAGCAGCTACAGTATAATCATTTGGAAGTTGAGATGGGAAATATCATTTAGCCACACAACGAATTAACATTTATAAAATGGAAGAAGAAGTAGTCGAATCACGACAAAGAAAATGAATCAACATTTTATACAATGCAAGCAAAAGTGGTTAGATTACTACAAAGAAATGACAACTGACATTTTCAAAACCAGCCCCTTGGGTGAATTAGTGTAAAATTATAACAAATATTTATATTGGATAAGCAACCATGTTAAACAAATTGAGTCCCACCAGGTATTCTTTAATGACTTAGCCAATTTCTATCACTCTCTAGAGCTAATAGAATTACAAGAAGATTGTAGTCACTCTGTACCACCAAGGACTTGATGAAACATAAGAACTTGAGGATAAACAATGAATAAAGCTTCCAGTACTCAAAAATATAAATTAGTGTGCATGTACAATATCATACTGTTACTGTTGTGGAGTTAGGCTAGCTGCCTAGCAGGGCCAACACCAATTACTCTTCACGGGTCCAGACTCCAGACCATTTGTTTTGAGCAAGTCCAATAGCATAAAGGTGGTAGAATCATCCGCAAGCAATTGCCCTTAATCTGATTGTACTTCGAATCTGCAGCACTTGAGGCTCCTTTATGCAATTATAAACGAACCTTACAGTAAAGAGAAGTGCTAGTGGACTATGACAAGAGATAATAAACTGACAAGAGAGTGCAAATAAACAATAATGTTGCAGACTGAATCAACATCTTTAAGTATGCATGACAAAACAACTTTTATGCAGAGAAAACAAGTTTAATAATATATGAACAGTAGTTCTGATTGATTCCCTTTCTTTTAGAAGAAAAATTAAAAACTACATAGAGACGACGAAAAAAATACATATATTAAGAACTAATATATCAAGAAAAAATTGTAATGGTTCCTGTACTTTATGTTTGCTGCACAGATCACTACTTTATGCAACTATAAACTAACCCTAAAGTAAAGAAAGATCCAAGCTAACTACGAGAATAGATAAGAAACTTAGAAGAGAGTGCAAGTAAATAATAATGTTCCACACTGGATCAACAAATTCAGGTATAAAACTGTTACACGGAGCAAGAATAGAAGTTTCCTATTTATTTGTTCCAGGAAGGTCCTGTAATATACAGGTGGTATGGATCTCCCAAGAAACCAGCTTCCTGCATTTTGTCAAAGAAAACACATGCTTTTTCATGATTCTAATTTTGTAAAAAGATGCAGATACAACATGACCACCATCTTGAAAATTGATATTCAACATAATTACATATAATTAACTCCAATATCAAAATTGCTATTGACATTATATATCATAGCAAAATATTACAAAGTTCTGGAAATTTAAAAGTATTTTGTACCTTAATAAACTCGCTCATTGATGTAGTCAAGGCATGAACTTCTTCTGCAAAGCAAGGAGCGCAGGGTCCTGCTCTTTTAATTGCAGCAAATCGAATAGCATGGAGGCGGTAGAGGCATCTGCTTTGAAACCATGAGCAACCATCTCATCTATAAGCTCACAACCTCCATTATACATCTTATTCTTAAAGCAGCCGCGAATAAGAGTATTGTATGTAACTCCATTAGGCAAGCAATTGTTTTCTTCCATTTCCAAAAGTGTTTTATATGCTTCTTCCAGCAACCCTTCATGACAGAATCCTTGTATCATAATGTTGTAGGTTATGACAGTAGGCTGTAAACCCTTCAAAAGAAGATTATGATAAAGGTTTCTTGCCTTGTCAACCTTGTTGTCCCTGAATAACCCATTAATCAGAATATTATAAATGCATATGTCAGGAACTAAGCCACATGACTCCATCTTGTGAAACATGAACATTGCTTCAACAAGAAGTCCATTCCAGCAAAGTCCATACAACAAGATCCGGCTTGTCACTATATTTAGTTTGACACCTTGTTTTAGCATCTTCTTATAAAACTTATGTGCTTCATCAAGCCTACGCGTACGAAATAACCCATCCAAAATAGTATTGTACGTTTCAACTGTAGGTGTTAAACCTGCCCTTGGCATTTCTTCTAAGAGATGTATCGCTGTGTCTACTTTCATTTTCTTACAATAACCATTGATTAATATATTATAGGTATGAGCTCCTGGCAAAATCCCCTCATTTCTCATTATTTCAAGCACACCTAACGCTTTATCCAATTCTCCCCGCAAGCTGTACCCATCCATTAGCGTACTATATGTGACTACGTCCGGATGTTGGCCTCTTTGAATCATTAACTCTATCAAATATTCAGCATCTTTGACCTTTCCATCTCTGGCATGTGCATCAACCAATATATTATAGGTACGGTTATTTGGAGAAATTTTGTGTCTGTCCATATCTTTTAACAATAGTGTTATATCTTCCCATCGATTGAGGTTGCACATACCATGAATTAATGAGTTATAGGATACAACACTTGGTGGAATGCTTTTGTCACTCATTTCGGCAAGAAGACCCAAAGCGTCATCAACTAATCTGTCTTTGGACAAACTATCAATAACAGTGTTGTAATTTACTACATCCGGCATACAACCTTTCTTCTCCATGTATCTAAGCAACATCATAGCCTGGGAAGTGTTGCCTGTTTTGCATTGGCCATTAATAATGGTGTTAAAGATAACTGCATTGGGCTCAACTTGATTGTGCTTGAGAAGGTTCTTAAAGAGAAGCTCAGCCTCAAGAAACTTGTCCTGGGAAATGAGTCCCCTGAGAAGAGTTGTGTAGGTAACAACATCCGGGACAAAACCTCGCTTAAAGATGGCAGCCAAGAGCGCAAAGCCATAATCAACTCGTTTCAAATGGGAACAACAGTTGATGGTGGTGTTATAGGTAATTATGTCAACAGGAATGCTAAAAGAGCACATATCTGAAAAGACGGAGACAGCCACGGAGTAATGTTTCATCTTGACAAGGGCGGCCAAGAGCTGATTAAATTGCATGACAGTAGGAAGAGGCTTCATACGGAGCATTTTATCAAACACTCGAAGAGCATCGTCGAGCTTATCAAAACCAACTCTAGATTTCTCCAAAAGTAATTGTTCAAATTTCGTAAGATGATTGGGTATGTGATTAGGGTTAGGGTAAGTGGATGGCTGAGAAAGTGAATGCAATCGAAGCAACGCAATAGTAGTAGTAGAAGTAATAGTAGTAATACCTAGTCTTGGGAATGGAAGGAGAGTGTTTGAAGTGAAGCAAGTAGTGAAAGCCCTCCTCATTATCATCGTCTTGCGCTTGCCCTTGTTAGAAACTCTGCTCCTGTGCTGTTTCTTTAAAGGTGAGTGCTGCTTGTAAAGTAACGTTTCTTTTGCATTTTGTATCGTTGGTAATGCATTTAAAAATTGTGATTCCAATTCAAATGAATCTGTGCTTGACGAGGCGCGTTTAGCTTAGCTTATGATTTATGATTTAATGTGATTTTTTTGATAAGTTGTGAGTTTAAAATGTCTATTTAAATAATTTTGACTTATTAATGATTTATGAGTTATTAAAAATACGATAATATAAATTAAAATAATTTATGAGTAATTTATGACTTAGTAGTAATTTCTATCAAAAAATAGTTTGAAAAAAAATTAGTCATTGAAAAAAGTACCTCAAACTAACTTCTGACTTGCTTCCGTCTTATTCTGATTTTAAGCCGACTTCTGACTTATTACACAAACAGACATTTTTCAGTTTAAAGCCGGAAATGACTTAAAATCTGGGCTTTAAACCCAGGAACACAGGCTCTTTGTCTTTTGTATACAATAACCGATAAATCATATTTCATTCTTACCAAAATTACTCTTTTAAATTTTTACTACGTACTTTATTAGGAAATTATATCCGCATCACGCGAGCTTTCACTATTTTTTTAATAATTAACAAAAGACTCACTTGGTTTTTTTCATTAAAATCTACTGAGAATGATATATGTATTTGTGAAATTATTCACATATTAATATTATACTCATTATTACAATTTTCTTAATCACGAAGACAATTTTTACCGTTCTTACTTTGAATAGCGCAAATTAATTTATAAAAAGTTTTGTAACTCTTGCCAAAGAAAAATATATATCTTACAATTGTCTATTTTAATTATGGTTATACAAATGAAAAACGTATCCGTATTTATAGAATAAATTAAGAAATTAATTGTTTCCTCGCTATCATAATTTTGTTTGATGAGCTCGTCAACTTTCTTAATTCTCATAAAATAATCTGATATCAAAAAAAATAATTAAAAATACTACTTTTAAATATTCATACCGCTAACCAGAATTTTTACTATGACTACTACAACTTGAAATTATAAATAATATATATATATATATATATATATATATATATATATATATATATATATATATATATATATATATATAGGGTAGCACTCCATAGCATACCCTCTTATATGGAGTTACATAGCACACCATTATAAATATATACATAATATATATTCTATTATATTTTTTATGAAATATAATTGCAAATTTTGATTATTAAACCGAAAATGAAGTTATACAATTTTTTTATTCCAAAGATCATCTAAAATTATGCAATATCTCAACATGATTCTATAACAGAATAATAATCATCCAGAATTATTCTGTTGTAGAATTAGTTTCGAAAATATACTTTTTTGAATCAAATTTTAAGTGTTAAAGTACTTAAAATAGATTTATTTTATCGTATTCTATATTAGAATCACGTTTTATATGTATTCTATAACAAAATTTATAATAAAATTGATGATTTATAGTGGCGCACTATGTAACTCCATATAAGGAGTCCCTCTATGGAATGTTGGCCTATATATATATATTCTTACAACTATTTGTTCCACAAAACTAACTAAAAAAACATTCTACACAACATATATATCAATAGTGACATATTGATAAAGCTAATTATGTTGAATTTGTATTAACATTTTGACGGATAAACTGAACTCATCGTAATTAAACATTAATCCTGACACATATATGCATTACAAAATTTATAATATTACAACAAACTCAACTCAAAGCATCTCATGCCATGTCGGTGTTGGATCTGAAAGTCCTAGAAGTGCCAATTGAGGCACCAATCACTAGCCTGACATTTATTAGTAAAATGTAAATTTTAATTTATGTGTTTGGATAAATATTTTAATATGTACAATTTATCAAAATATTATAAATTAGTTTTTAAAGACATTTTTCATAATAAAATTAAATTTTAACAGTAAAAATGCGTCATTAAAAAATATTAAGATTTTCAATTAAGAAATAATAAGTAGGAATCAGAAGTTAATTCTAACATAAACAAAGCCCCACCAAACATGCTCTATACCATGATCATTAATTTTATAAATGATATTCCCTCTGTTTTGAAATATAAGTCGTTTGACTTTTTGGCACACATTTCTAAATCCTTTGACCGCAAAGTTTAAATCAATATTTTTAGAACTTTTTTTTGTGAATAAAAATATATGACTAATATTATAATTCGTAAAAAAATATCTTAAGAATAATAATTTTAACTACACGGTCAAAAGACTTAAAAATGTGTGCCAAAAAGTCAAGCAACCTATATTTACGTTATTTTTGCACAGGGTATTATTATGCGGAGAAAACTGACAGCCATCAGACTTGGCTTAGTGCATAAGTTCCGAAACTAACGAATGGCTTCACATCAACATTACTCCACAAATCACACGCTTCAGATCTATTTCAATCTGCATGCATGTGTCCTCCCTTATTTTTCACTCTGATAAACTTGCATTATTACATAATTTCATTCACAATCTTTAACTTCACAAAAGAGAAAATGAATCAAGTGGTAGCTAGGTCTGTTATTCGACGGCTGATCAACAGCCAGAAGTCACCTATTAGTACATTTCGGAGTCATGATGATATCGCGATAACGAATAGGCAGAGGCTGGGGATTATTGGTGGCGGAGCTCGTGTTTTGGGGACAAGGATGATGAGCGCAGAAGGGGGGGATGAGGCGGCGAAGGAGAATAAGGTCAGTGTTACGAGTTATTGGGGAGTTGCGCGGCCTAAAGTTAAGAGGGAGGATGGAAGTGACTGGCCTTGGAACTGTTTTATGGTAAGAAACAATGGTGGTGTTTGGCCACCGCTTTTAAGACTTCTAGGCTTATAAGTTAGAAGCACTTATTTCGTACTGTTTGTGTAATAAGTCAAGAAGCACTTATAAAAAGCTGAGAATGCTAGCTTTTGTTTCATGACTTCTGCTTATTTCCCAAACATTTTAATCACTTATAAGTCTCAACTTGCTTCTAACTTCTATTTCACTTATTTACTTTAAGCAAAAAGCACTTATTTTAAGTTCAGCCAAACGGCCCCAATCTCCTTTCAATACTTGCTCTTACACTTCTTCACCTCGCGAGTAACGAGGCTCAGATGATCAATCTCTTGTTATCGAGAGGAAATGATGTCTCTTGATACCTCCTATGTTACTCCGACTCTTCCATCTGAGTAGTTGTATCTGACACTTGAATGATGTGACACGACATTTATTGTGTGTCGAAGTGTAAACACTCAGTGCAAACAAAGAAAACAAAAAATATTAAGTAGATAAGATCCTAATGTGTAGAATTTCTTACCAAATTGTGTTTCATTTTCATCATAACTTTGATTGTTACATTTTGTTAAATCATCTACCTATAATACTTGTTTATTAATCTATTATGAGTGTCATGTCCCCGATCTTTAAATTTTATGAGTATCTTACACGTCATATCATTCAGAGTAATATAGCTTACTAGCTTACTGATGATTCGCTTTACATTTTTTGAGTATCTTACTTGAATTGTGTCATGTCCAACACGTCATATCCAATTCAGAGTAATATAGCTTATTGATGATTCGAGGCCCGTTAGCTAGTAATATGACTTCAGAATCGAGCAAACATTTTCATACAAACGAGCTCCTCAACTCATTAATTTAAACAGTCTGGGAAATACTGCAATCTGCAATACATCATTAACATTGCAAGTGTATTACTTCAGTTTCGAGTTCATAAGTAGTGTGTATCTTTTGGTATTCTGGTTCTTCTCAGTTAATGCATGTTCATATTAATACCTATTCCCTGTTCCTTTCTGGCAGCCATGGGAGACTTATCAAGCAGACGTGTCCATTGATCTGAAGAAACACCATAAACCTAAGGGTTTTCTTGATAAAGTGGCTTACAAGACTGTGAAAATTCTGAGACTTCCGACGGATATACTGTTCAAGGTACTAGCATATGTCTGAATCACATTGAAAGATTTATCTTAATAGAAGCCACAGAGATCATTTGATGAAATTGTATGAAATAATGTACCAGAGACGATATGGATGTCGCGCTATGATGTTAGAAACCGTGGCAGCGGTCCCTGGCATGGTTGGAGGGATGCTTTTACACCTGAAATCTCTGAGAAAGTTTCAGCACAGTGGAGGTTGGATCAAAGCATTGCTTGAAGAAGCAGAAAACGAAAGAATGCATTTGATGACAATGGTGGAGCTCGTGCAGCCCAAATGGCACGAGAGGCTCCTGGTTTTAGCCGTGCAGGGAGTTTTCTTCAATGCTTTCTTCGTCTTATACATACTGTCACCAAAGCTGGCACATAGAATTGTCGGATACTTGGAAGAAGAGGCCATACATTCGTATACAGAGTACTTGAAAGACATCGATAGAGGTCTGATAGAAAATGTTCCGGCTCCAGCTATATCCATTGATTACTGGAGACTGCCTCAGGATGCTAAACTGAGAGATGTTATACTAGTTATTCGCGCAGATGAGGCTCATCATCGAGATGTAAACCATTTTGCATCTGTAAGTCTTGATCTTACCTTTCATGTCGATTCTGTTAACCTATACTTCTGTCAAGTATGATTGTTCTCTTGCTTTCTACGAACAGGATATCCACTTCGAAGGAAAGGAACTGAGGGATGCACCAGCTCCGCTTGGCTACCACTGAAGAAATTTAGTTATGAATACAGCAGCACAAGCACATAAAAACGACAGGCTGAGGCAGAAGAAATTGCTGCTGTCTTATGTGTCCAGAAAATCGCAGCAGAGCTCAAGAACACTACAAGAATGATGTACTTGATCTTCTCATTCTACATGTATAATGAACTTTCTGAGGGAATCATGGTACAGTAGATGAATGCATTTACTCTTCATGTCCAATCCTTGTATGATTCACCAAAAACAATAGGTAAATTCAAGTTAGATAAATGAAAGCTTTCTTGCTTAGTGTTACTCAGACAACTACACAGGCTAAATCAATATGCATCATCACAAGACAAAATCTTGTCCTAAGTTTCATCTTCTTGCTTATCAAAAGTTACACCTTCAGCAAAACCATATTTCTGATAAATACAAGGGCCTTCCTCATCATTTATTGTTCATGCAAGGCCTCAAAATAAACTTCACTACTGAGATTAGTCAAATTTCCAAGTTAATTACCAGCACGAAATAATGTATCCATTATCATCTAAGAGTCGGTGGTTCAACACAAGTTAACTACCAGCACGAAATATTGTATCCATTATCATCTAGAAGTTATTAGTTCAACTCAAGTTACGCTCACGAAACCCATTGCCGCATTCCAGAAGATCATTAAGCATTATATCTATACATATTTCACGCTATAATTTTACTGTAAATGTGAAATGTACAGTATTAAGCATAGGGTATGATCAAACACTGTACTTCTACATAAAAACATCAAATTATATGTACATGTTTCGTTCAAAGGTTTTCATTGGAATTATGAATCAATTAACAAATGCGAAGTTGTAGAATTATATGGACATAGTAGCCAAATGCGGGTCTACAAAACTTAAATACAAGAAAGCTCGAGTACATAGCGTGTGGGAGAAAGAGGAGGGGCAAGGCTCAACACTATTTCTGATATAGCATCACTATTCCAGGTCACAGTAAATCACGGAGATTGATGCCATGAACATATATAAGGAAAACAGAATATCCATTTCAGCTAACAGCGAGGTTCTCAACGTTTAGAAGCAATACGGATGCCAAGGTGGCAGATCCTCCAAGTGAATCTCTCCAAATTGCTGCAGGTAGCAACTCATTACCTTATAGGGTGATATTGCTCTGACACGCGTTTTGGGGGCAGTTTTCGTAGGATAAATAGGACTAGCGCAGATGGCAAGATCTCCACCATCTGAAATACAAGTGTTTGCAAATTATATAGTATAATTAAAGGGTTAATTATCTAATTGGGCACTCACTTCACACCAATATATCATCCGGGGCACTCTCGAACTTTCAGTCTCATTTGAAACTCCGTTTTCAGAAATTGTATCAGTCTTAAAAATAAAATGTTAAATTCGAAAACAAATCGACAGTATAAGAAGTGTTACTCATAGGGTTTTAACACAATAGGCTATAGAGATTATGTGGGTACAATTAATTGAATTTCCGTGTCCAAAAAAGGGGTAAAATTGATGGTGGAAGAGGATGGTTAGGAAGAACCTTAATAATCCATATATAGCAATTTTTTGGACACAGAAATTCAATTAATCGTACCTACATAATCCCTATAGCCTACTGTGTTAAATCCCCATGAGTAACATTTCTCAAATTGTCGATTTGTTTTGGAATTTAACTTTTTTACTTTTAAGATTGATACAATTCCTGAAAATAGTGTTCCAAATGAGACCGAAAAGTCGAGAGTGTCCCAGATGATATATTGGTGTGAAGTGAGTACCCAATCAGATAATTAACCCTATAATTAAATAGCATCACCCCTGCTACAGACTAAACTATTATCTTGTTTCCAATGGAAAAACTTTTTGTTGTGCACGACACTTAGTTGATTTTCTGGTTTCTTAATACTGTGATTTGCAATGAGAGGCAAAACGCATATATGTTATCACGGTTTACAAGACGACAGCTGGGAGTAAAATGCTAAATTTACAGTTCAGAAGATTACTTACTGTGTAATATATAAGGTCTACAATGGGATGGTTCAACACATCATAATCGGCATCCTCGTCAAATGCAGAAACAGTAGCCTGAATACAAAACAAAACTATGTTGTATATCGTAGGTATGAGGATATTAGATATAGATGACATGCATTTAGACATCAGGATTACTGGACACTCACCATTAAACATCTTATCAAGAAACAAGTGCAACAAATTCCAGTGACAAAGCCAACCTGCCAAACGTAGAGAAGGTTTAGACTAGCCGCAAAATTCTGTTACAGAAAGTAGCAACATGCTCTAAAACATCATCTAATCTAATGCAATAAATCACCATACTCAAGTCCATGAGATTTTTAATGCTTGAAGTTTGCTTTTAATGTAATACTTATTTTGATGAGATAAATTGTGCTGATAGCAATTTTTTTTTTGGATCTATCAATTCACTCATTCTGTACGTTCACCGGACACAAACATTGACACATCCAGTTCTGATTGTTTCACATTTTAACTAGTACGTAGATGATCTAAGTTTAGAAAAACGAGTAAACTAGATATCACAAGAAACTTTTGGGGCCACGGGCACTCCAATTATTGCTCCACTCATTTGCGTAAGTGACATACCTCGTGGAGCTTTTTCTGGCGGCCTCTTGATTCAATTGGGAACCTCCGTAGCATGATAAATAACCTGCATGGACATTGAAAAGTAATATGATTGCAACCTTTTGAGAATGTAATGAAACTTGCAAGTAGGGAGTGATTTGTACCTCCCACCATATACCATGAATCCAAGAGCAGCACAAAGTGACATAACTGCAAGAGTGAAATTGGATTTTTAAAGCCATCAAGTTCTAAAAAAGGAATTTAGAACATTAGCCTTTCTATGTTTTGTTTTATATTAAGACAAATGTCCTATGTCAGTAACAGTTATAAAAAAAGAGCTACGTAACACGTAAATATTGAATAATTATTAATAATCAGACCTGCAAAGAAGAGTCTGGCCAATTCAACTGCAGCAGCACTTCGACTAATTCTCATATAAGTCCAGATACAAACCTAAAAGTCCAAAATTTTCTCTTACATAAACAATTGAAATGGATGGCTCGAGGTGAATGTTTTTTCAATTACTTTATATATTATTAAATGCCACATAAACTAAGATCATTTGAA
The DNA here is from genome assembly GCF_001625215.2 of Daucus carota subsp. sativus. Taxonomy (NCBI): domain Eukaryota; kingdom Viridiplantae; phylum Streptophyta; class Magnoliopsida; order Apiales; family Apiaceae; genus Daucus; species Daucus carota. The sequence goes on from NC_030389.2 coordinate 3,588,021, forward strand.
ATTCTGACCTGTATAAAATATATAAATGCATTGATGATGAAGTACGCAGGTCTGAGTTTATCAATTGGAAGACTTCTTGCCTGAAATATAAATAGGACGAAATTATAAATATACGCTCTTTTTTCTACCTGATGTGAAATGTAAGATTAAAAGAACGTCCAGCCTGGGGAAACTAATACCTGATGGTATATCTCTGCCCAAAACAAGACAAGTAACGTGTATGTCGAGAAAAAGAGAAGACCGGGAAGATCCAAAATTATTATATCAAATGCCTGTGTACATATAAAAAGTTACACTCTCCATTCGATAAAGAGGATAGCTCGAGTCTTAGAATTGAAAATCAACTTGAACATCAAACATATAATAATCAATAAGTAGACTATCCAGTTACATTCTATGATCTTCGCAGAAAAAGTTCACTGTTTCATTTTTATTTAATTCATTCCTCTTGCAACCTTCTCCCCTATAAATTTGTCTAAAGATTTTCGTTCTGTTCATATATCACCCTCCCAACCAAAAGGAGCCAAAGATTAATGGATGATATACGATACATACTGAATTGTGTGATCTATGTGACAAGCTGTAAGAAACAATGGAAAATTTGCTGAAACATGTTGCAGTAAATTGCATGAGCAGTATTAAGCTAAATATAACTTACTTTTGGTTTAATGTGGAACACAATCTTGTAGAGTCCAAATTGGACAGCCCTTACTGACGCACAAGAAATTTCTATTTAGTAAAGGTTAAATAATTTACCTACACCCTAATTAAGTATAATTGTAGATATAAAATATGCAACCTTACTTCCATTAACAGCAAAATTCATCATGTGGAAAACTTTTTGTGTTGTCCAACCATATTCTGGTACTCTCAGTTGAATGCGAACTAATTGCACCTGGATATGGAAACAAACAGTTAGATTCAGGTGAACCAATCTACTTCATTTTTTTTTCCAGTCGGAGTCTGTGAACTTATGCCAGTAACCGATCTAGATCAAAATAGCACAGAACTTAAATTGAACTTTAATAGGTCTTAGCCCATTAAGTTGCTTGGCAGGAACTTAATTTCTTCCCATCACTAGTTAATCTTGTTTTTATCCCTCCTCCTTCCAAATACATTTTTCTTTTTTAAATTGTGAATATACCTGAATAACCTCGCATAAACTTGGCAGAAATATTTGTAATTAAGCAAAATTCACATACAAATCATGACTGCATCACATACCTTTTTAGAAGTTCTTTTTTTAAATAATTATTACTGTCAGTTGCAAAAGTTTATTTACACCCATACACCTACACCAACTCGAATCATCAACCTATTTTACTTAGTGAAGAAGGTACCCGCTATACGGTTCCTAGGACAAAACTCTCTTATGCTTCTTTGTTCCTCTTTATAGTTAAGTTTTATAACTCGTCAAGTCTTTCTTACCCAAATTAAATTTTTGCAGGATACAACCTAATTGCATTAGCTTTTCTCCATCACGTGTCAAGCCTTATTATTACGAAATCTTCACACATCACTGACACTATGTCTAACTCTACATACCCTAGCCAAACTATTAATTGCTTAATAAAACCAAAGTAGCTAAGAACTATGATTTTCTGAAAGACAAGCGGGTTGAGACGAATAAGAGCTCTACCAGTTTATTAAACAGAAAAAAGGCGCAAGGATTGCGCATACGCAAGCCAGAGCCAACCTCACTACACTAATTTCCTAAAACTATAATGTTAGACATTACCCAAGAGTAAGCACTCACTCTCTTAAATCAATCATGATATCAAAGTCAAATGGTTTTGGACAACATAATCATAAGAAAAAACCTAGCCTTCAATGTGGCATATTAAAATACAAATGCAGCTAACCAATCAACAACAATTTCATACAAATGCCTCTACCACCAGTCCTAACAAAAACTATTCCAACAAAGAAACCAGGATTTCGAAATAGTCGAGGCTAAAACAACACACCATTAAATTTTCTACTCATATTTTAATATCGGTCGGGACTATAGTATAGGCTGACCTCCGTGTTCGGATATGCATGTGCATGTGTGTAAATTCATACCAGTGCAATTGTAGAAATGAGTGCATAAGCTGCACAAAGAGCATAAAAAATGGCAAATTGCCAATGTTTGGAGGACTTGATCTGGCTCCACCATTGCAAGAAGCTATCACTGCCACTAAATCCTTCATCATAGCTAGTAAAAACAATATGTTCAATTTTCTTCATCAACTCCATTGATCAAAATCAATGGAAGAAACCCAACAAAAATCTCTAAATAATTTACTGAGCCCCTGTAAAAAAATAAGGTATCGATCAGATCAATGCCAATAAAATCAAAAAAGATGATGGTGAGGGGACACGTGGCAAGAAGATGGGGTGTCACACGTGGAGTGAAAAATGAACTGTATAACTTGTTGATTCGTTATTTTCGCAGCAAAAATGGTGATTGCTGGCTCATTCCTCTCATGTAAGAAATTTATAATAAATCAACCTAGGAAAAATGAAGTCATAATAAATTTAAATTTTCATAAAAATATTCAATAAGAAATTATTGGTGTCTGACGTGACCTTTATTTTTAGAAAATAAAATAAAAATATATAATTTTCTGAAAATAACGAATACGACACAGATTCTTAATATATTGGCGGTATATTCAATTATTCCACGAGATGTATTATTTTCTAAATATAATTTCATAATTTGAAAATATATAGAACATTATATTATGGAACCGTTTGGGTAAACTTAAAAAATATACTTCCTGTACTTTTGGTAGCTCACTTGTTAGCACGGGATGCGTTTTCTATGTCAGGTCCAAGGAAGCGGTTCGGTGCAGCTCCTGAAATCATTCGTTGTAATCTTATTTCTGAAGCAATATAATATAAGCAAGTGCTTTGTTTCAAAAAAAAAACTAGAAGTGAGAAGTAAATTAGGACTTACAAATAATTGAACAGTTTGAAAAAAATGATAAAAGCTCTGAAAACAAAAGTTAACATTGTTAGTTTCTTACAAATGCTTCTGATTTTTAATATAAATGAGACATAAAAAGTAGAAACCCAATTATTATCGAAGAACTTGGTGGCGAAACATGCATTACATGTGTTCCATAATTATTATTCTACTTCAAATAGATTAAAATTGAGACAATTTCCCTCCAAATAGCACGGCAGAGAAGCAGAAGTCCATAGACGACCAAAACCATCACCGTAGTATTGTGGGCACAATGGGACAAGTCTAATGTTAGGTGTAGACAATTGTTTGATATATATAGGCATATAGCCACTCAAATAGACAAGCATGACATTTCATGTGTAGTTTACCAATAAATTGAGGAGTTTGTGTAGCCTATAATCAATATTGAGGGAAGAAAAAATCTGCATATACATCATAAATTTGTTACATACGACATACCACGTTTTCTCAGTGCCGTTCTATTCAAATTTTGAAACTTTTACTTTTAATCATAATTTTTTATTTTGAAATAATATACACATATACACAGCGACAAAGATACAAATTACTAAAATATAAATAAAAATAAATTAAATCACATCAATCCTATGACATCACTCATCTATTATATATAATCACTTAGAGGTGCCCATGATCCGACCAAATCAATTAAACCGATAATCCGCTAATATTTTGAGTCGACCAAACCCGATATCACTTAACTCGAATTTTGAATAGATTAAATATTGAAAAAACGAATTAAATGGATAGGGGTTAGGGTTTTGTTAATTTTAACTCAATCTAACGCAACATATAGTATGCAATGATGAGCCATATTACTGGTTTTTACTTGACTCATAGTTAAAATTTTTTGATATATTATTATATATTACACAACGATAATTTAACCCAATCCAACGCGACATATATTATTTGAGTTATCTAGTTTATTACTTGACTTTAATTTAAATTTTTTTTTATATATATTATATGTTACACACTGAAATTATGAATTTTATTTAATATAAGGATTTTATACTTATGTGTAACGTAATTTAGATTATAGTGTATTGTAGTTTGCGTATGCGTTGTATAATACTAGATTAAGTTGTACGTGATTTTGATATCCGGACTCCTGAATTATTTTGTCATTAACTAACAAATACAAATATGTGTTGCACTAAATTCTATTTTATATTTAACTCGATCAACCCAATCTAGCCGAACCAATCCAATGCGACTTTAGTAAGATTTACGACGTGTTTAAATTTTATAACACCAACCTAATTGAGTTAGGTTACTAAGAGCAACTCCAGCAGCTTCCCTATTTGGAGTCTTAAATCAAAATATGAGGAATATGGGAAAATAATCCACTCCAACAGTATCTTAGTGATTCCCTAAATCACTAAGATCCACTAGCCATGCCTTATCTTTAGGTAACCTCTCTCCTCTCCTAAATCTTATTTTATAATAAATTTTGAATACAAATATGTTCTCTTTCTTCACCTATTGCAATAATGGTAACTTTTAATAATAAAATAGTATATAAGGAATGAATATAAGGAATATTGTTGGAGGTGAGAATAGCTATTATTATCTTAAGTCACTAGGATCCAATATTTTATATTATATTTAAGGAATGGGCTAAGATGCTGTTGGAGATGCTCTAAATTGCTTGTAACCCGCGGGCACCCCTAATATCACTCATCATTGCGCGTTTAGTCCACCTCGATCTCACTTGAGCCATTATGACCCATATCTCAAATTTAGTTCCACCTCGGTCTTATTAGATCCTATACTAGACCCGACCTATGATCCGTCTAAACCTATCTTAAGATCCATCCTCGGACCTCATAACCTTTCAAATTGTTCGTAATTGCATTGATTTATATTTAATTTTTATTATTTTGCATTGGAAAATGGGAAGTGTTGTGGAGTCTGGATGGACCTTGAGTTAGGTCTAGATATAGCGTAGTGGTATCGGGGTGGGCGTGGTGAAATCGGGACTAAGTTTGGACTATTAAATTGTCTAGAATTTGTCTGGGGCATGTTCATGTTCAGAGTCTTGGTGAGGTTTTAATGAGCCAGTGGTTTGTCCAAACCATGTTCAGAGTCTTGATGAGGTTCTAATTAGTCAGTGGTGCATTGACTGGGGCGAGGGTGAGCCCGAGATGAGTCATATCATATATGAGATGGGTGATGTCATTTACAGACGGTATCTCTTTATATGTATTTTATTTTAATTTAATAAGTTTTATTTGAGCAATTGCCTACATGTACAATCAAAACTAAAATACAAATTAAGCAAAACCACCTGACATCATACACCCCCTAAAAATCACAAACCCTTATACGACATCACCCACCGAGGGCACATAACCGGCCTCCACTTAATTCATGTCGGGATATATATAATGAATTATTAATTAAAAATTATATAATAAGAAATTTTAAAAATATATAAAAATTATAAATGAAGTTACTGAAGGTAGTATGCCGAGTAAATATATATATATATATATATAGGGGGAGGTTCAAAAGAGACGGAGTCTTAGCGAGAGACATGAGAGACGCGATTTCCATCCGTTGGATTAGTCTTGATCTTGTGATCAAATTAAATATACTACATACTGTATAAATACAATCAATTTATGTACAAGGGCAGTACATGGAAAGTTTTGCACTATTAAATATTTTGTACGTATCCTTAAGTGTATCGAGTGCAGAATTATTACATAACTTTCCTTTATTAGGGAGATAATGAATATAATTTACTCCCCTTAATTGATTCCAATATGATGATATCACTGATCTAATTAACATATTGTAATTATCGTTATATACATATCAGTGATACGATTTTGTTAATTGTATTTCAATAATTAAAAAGATTGAATCTTTATTGCCATCAAATTCATTGTTACAATTCCATATAATATACTATTCAAATTGTTTCCATGTATGTTGAGATATTAGAAATATTACCATTAATGATACATATAATGATATGTCAATGTTACATATTTTACATCATTTCTAACCATTTTTAAATAGATTGTATGAAGATTGGGTGCACTATTAACATAAATTAAAAATTCTACAATTAATATATTACCATAAATTATAGTGATTCTCTTAGAGTTCTACTATCTTTATATCATCGAAGTATTTTTTTCGAAACAAAAATCAAAAATTCTATGAAACATTATGTAATCAATTTAAACTATATCACTAATCGATTGAAAATCCAACATCGATTTGATTTATTAACAAAAAGAACATTGGACAAAAAATATTAAATTATTATTTGTTGCATGAATATACAGTGGAAAAATGATTCTTCATCAATGGAATGGTTGTTACTAAATAAAACAAATTCTAAGAATAGTGATTGTTTTATCTTTTATGAATTTCATTATAAAGAATTTTTATCTGTTTTAAATTTCAAGTTATTAGTTCACATTAAAGAACACTATTGAGAATCTCTTAAAGAATTTTTAATAAGGAATTCTAAGAACTCACTATAATAAAGATTATTTCAAATATTATTTTAACAATCTCTTCATGAACACCTTAAAGAATCTCCCATGAACATCTTAAGGAATCTCCCAATCATATCTGATGTTTAAATAATAAATTATTGATTTATTATTTTCCAAAATTTGTTATTAGATTCTCTATTAATATTTTATTAATATAATTGATAATCTCGAATATGTAATAAAGATATATGAAAAATCTCTTACTAAATATTGTAAACATATGCTCCAAATTATCTAATTATGTTTTAATAATATTAATTAATTACTCTATAATAAAAATATTTATTGAGATTCTTTTAAGTGTTTTACTATATACTGTATTAAATGAAATTTTACTGAAAATTATGTTTAAGAAATTTTTACAATTTTTGGAAAATTTCATATTTCTACTACTTTTTCCAAGATAATGTTGTTATGAAAGAGATATATAATGCTAATAAAACATTTTAAAGAATCTCATTTAAAAAATAAAATACATTATGAAATCAGAAAAATTAAAACATAGTGATGTAATTTGGAGAATAATTTCCTATATGGTTTCGATAAATTCTCGAAATGTTTTTTATATTACTTTATTTGTGATTCTCTTAGATATCTTTTAATTATTAATTTATTATTCATGTCAAATAAATTTTTTATATAAATTATGATTATTTAAAGTGTTTTTAATTCTTTAATCTCATAAGTGATCGTGGATTCTTCAGTTTTATTAACGTGTCTTAAGGAAGGATATATTATTAAATTCTACTTAATAAAATAAATGAAAAGTTATTTGGAGGAATACTGTAATGAATATTTTAGAGATTAAATTTCTAAAACTGTCACATATGTTGAGTTAGTATGATAGATTCAAAGTCTGAATTTAAAATAATATATTTTTTGAAATTTTGTATTTAAATTAAACATTTCATTCTTAAAATTTTTTAGTTGTATAAGAACACCTTTAGGAATATTATTTTATTACTTATCAAGATATCAATTGCTTGCCTAAGTAAGCATTTACTATTTAAGAATCTATTAAGTGTTTATTCAAGTATATCACAAAAAAAAGTGTTTATTCAAATATTTCAATATATCACTTTAAATTGAATATCGAATATAAAATTATTTTTTGAAAGTTATATTATAGTTTTTAAGGAGTTATTATTAATATTTAAAATTTATAGTGAATTTTAACATATGATCTGTATTTAAATATTGTGTTCTACTATTTGATCAAATTACCGTATAAGATTTAAAATCGAGTAAATATTTTTTTAATTGAAAATATTTTATAATATCTTTTTATTTCTAAAAAGTGACAACTAAATTTTATTATTAAATTTTTAATCGAATAAGTATTCTAAAAATTTAATATAATTTTTTTATTATTTTCCAGTGTTACATATTTGATGATGTCACAGGTATCTAACTTGTTTAGTGTGCAGAAGCAAATATCAGAGTTTAGCTGGAAATCAGAGTTTAACGACTGCCAGCTGGATCAGAGTTTAAGCGATGATCAGAGTTTGCAGGCGGCTGATTTTCAGGAGCATATCTGACTAAATAAGGAAGATAAATATCAAGAGAGATTGTGCAAATCAGGACAGCAGAAGGATAGCTACTGATTAGATTATTTTAGGAAGCAGATAATTATAAATCAATCAGTAGATATCATGTAACTGTGTATATAAACACAGCTTAGGGTTTACTCTAGATGAGTTATCGATTGAGTATCATTCGTGTAACCTAGCAGCTCTTAGTGATAAGATATAAATCACTAAGAGATTATTTGTAAGCTACTGTGATTTGTGAATAAGAGATTATTGATTTATTCTCTTATACTTGTGTTTGTCTTGGATTGTGTTCACTATATTATAACATATATAGTGAGTTTATTCGGCCTAACAAGTGGTATCAGAGCGAGGTTTGTTGATATACCTACAGTGAGATCTTAATCACACAATCATGTCTGAGAAATCACAAAACAGTAGATATGAGTCTCTTAGGGTTCCGGTCCTCAGGGCATCTGAATATTCTGTCTGGAAAGTAAGAATGATCATGTTTCTGGAATCCACAGATCCAGAATATCTGGATAGAATTTATGATGGTCCACACATGCCAACAAAGCTCTCTGTTGCAGTGGGAGATGAACCCCAGAAGATGATTCCTAAAGAGAAGAAGGACTATACTCCAGAAGACATCTCATCTATCAGTAAAGATGCAAAGGTGAAGCATCTGTTGCATAGTGCTCTGGACAATGCAATGTCAAATAGAGTAATTGGGTGCAAAACTGCAAAGGAGATATGGGATGCTTTGGAAGTCAGATGTCAAGGTACCAAAGCCATCAAAAAGAACAGAAGAACCATACTCACTCAAGAGTATGAACACTTTGATTCAAAGTCTGGTGAATCACTGACTGATCTTTATGATAGGTTTGTCAAGCTGCTGAATGACTTGTCTCTTGTGGACAAAGAATATGATTTGGAAGATTCAAATCTCAAATTTCTGCTTGCTCTTCCTGAAAAGTGGGATTTGAAAGTAACCACTATAAGAGACAATCATGATCTTGAAGAGATGTCCCTGGATGAAATTTTTGGAAGGTTGAAAACTCATGAACTTGAAATGGAACAAAGGAGCAAAAGACATGGTGGAAAACCCAAACCAGTTGCCCTAAAAGTTCAAGAAGAATCAACTGTGAAAAGCAAGGGAAAAGCTCATGTCAAAAAGTCTGATACTGAGTCATCAAACTCTGATGTTGACTCAGACTCTGATATGCCTTCAGACTCTGATGACAGTGATACTGAGATGATGCAGCTGGCAGCACTAATGGTAAAAAGCTTCAAGAAGATGGCTTACAAGAACTTCAACAAAGGGAAGAAGTTCTCAACCAAAGACAGAAACTCTGACAAAAAGGTCTTCAAAAAGAATGAAAGAAAAGAAGAAAAATCTGGAAAATCTGATAAGTCTAAGTACACCTGCTTCAATTGTGGAGAAAAAGGCCACTTTGCAACTGAGTGCAAGAAAGCTAAGAAAGAAAAGGAACAGGCCTTTATCACAAAGAAAGAAAGCTGGGCAGACACATCAGAATCAGAAGATGAAGTCAACTATGCCTTGATGGCAAACATGGACAACAGCACTGAGACTGTTGAAACTAAGGTACCTCATTCCACTCTTGCTTTTGATACTGAAGATATAACTGAGTTAAGATTGTTTCTTAAAACTCTGCATGTTAGTTATAGAGATCAGACTTTAGAAAATGAAAGACTAAAATCTGAGAACTTAAATGTCAAGAAAAGGAATGATTATCTTGAAAAGGAATTAGTTCTGATGCTAGAAGTTCAGAAGGAAAGGGATGATGCTATCTTTGTTAAAAATGAACTTTTAAAGAAAAATGCTTCTCTTGAATCAGAACTTGCTAAGGAAAGAGAGATAATCAGAACTTGGACTAACTCAGGGAAGACTACTCAGAATATCTTAGAAAGTGGGAACTGGAAGAAAGGGTTAGGTTACTCTGATAAAAATGAAGCTGAGTCATATAAACAAGAAACCATTAAAATTGAAAAACCTAAGGTAGTTCCAGTAAGATTTGTTTCAGAATCAAAGACTAAGGACAAATCAAAGACTGATACTCCTAAACAGGTTAATATTGGTTTAATGACTCAGAAACAGCTTAAGCATAAACTCAAGGAGGTTAAGAAAGAAAACAGGATTAAGGAACCTAGGAAAAACAGGAATGGAAAGGTTGGAATAAACAAAAGCAACAATTACATGCCTGTTCCAAATGCTCCTAGGAAAACTTGTCATAATTGTGGTAATCCTAACCATCTTGCTTCTTTTTGCAGGAAAAATAAGGACATAAATGCTATGTCTCCAAAATCAGAAGTTAAGACTAGGAATACTAGATTTAGACCAGAGAATCCTTGTTTTCATTGTGGTAGTTTATGGCATTCCATTTACACTTGTAAGGAATACCATAGTTTATATTATGATTATTATGAATTAAAACCTTCTTTGAGGAAAAAGATTGATTCTCCTAGTTCAGCATCTGTTAAAAAGTCTGTTAGCACAAACTCTGATATAAACTCTGATAAATCTTCCGCTGCTAGTGTTAACAAACTTAACAAGAACAAAGGATCCAAGCAAGTCTGGGTCCTTAAAACTAATCATTAATTGTGTATGTGATTGCAGGGCAACAGGAAAAACATCCTAGTTCTGGACAGTGGATGCTCAGGACATATGACAGGAAATAAAGCCCTGCTATCAGACTTTGTGGAGAAGGCTGGCCCAAATGTTTCTTATGGAGATGGCAACATAGGGAAAACTTTGGGATATGGCAATATCAATCTTGGAAATGTCATCATTCAATCTGTAGCTCTTGTCTCAGGACTTAAGCACAATCTGCTGAGCATAAGTCAAATCTGTGACAGAGGTTATCATGTCAATTTCCTAGAAGAACACTGTGAAGTCATTAGCAAAAGAACTGGAAAAGTTGTTCTGAAAGGATACAGACATGGCAACATCTATGAAGCTAAGCTATCTTTAAACTCTGAAAGCTCTGCAATCTGTCTACTTGGCAGAGCCAGTATTGAAGAAAGCTGGAACTGGCACAAGAAATTATCTCACCTGAACTTCAATAATATAAATGAGCTTGTGAAGAAAGATCTTGTGAAAGGACTTCCAAAATCAGTTTTTACTCCAGATGGACTCTGTGACTCCTGTCAGAAGGCAAAACAGAGGAAGTCTTCCTTCAAAAGTAAAACTGAGTCCTCAATTCTTGAGCCATATCATCTGCTGCATGTTGATCTTTTTGGACCAGTAAATATAATGTCCATTGCGAAGAAAAGATATACTCTGGTCATTGTTGATGAATTTACCAGATATACATGGGTATACTTTTTACACAGCAAGGATGAAACACCATCTTTATTGACTGATCATGTCAGACAGCTGGACAAAATCTCTAAAGATGCAGTAAAGATCATCAGAAGTGATAATGGCACTGAGTTCAAGAATTTTAAAATGGAGGAGTTCTGTAAAGCTAATGGCATTAAACAGGAATTTTCAGCACCTGGAACACCTCAACAAAATGGTGTTGTAGAAAGGAAAAACAGAACTCTGATTGAAGCTGCTAGAACCATGTTGGAGGAAGCAAAGCTACCAACCTACTTCTGGGCTGAAGCTGTGCAAACTGCTTGTTTCACACAGAATGCATCATTAATAAACAAGCATGGGAAAACTCCATTTGAGATGGTCAAAGGCAGAAAACCAAATTTCAAGTACTTCCACATATTTGGGTGTAAATGTTTTGTTCTGAAGAATCATCCTGAACAGTTAACCAAGTTTGATTTAAAAGCTGATGAAGGAATCTTTGTTGGGTATCCTTTATCAACAAAAGCCTTCAGAGTTTACAATCTGAGAACAAGGGTAGTCATGGAATCCATTCATGTGTCCTTTGATGATAAGAAAATTACTGGGATGGAAGATTTTGAAGATCATGAGCAACTGAGATTTGAAGATGAAGATGCATTCTCTGATTTAGGGATAAACTCTGATTCTGAAATAATATCAGAGCATGTCACTTCAACTCACCAACCTCAAGCACATGTTGAGGGGGAGCACCTTCAAGATGAAAATCTGGATGAAAATGTTGAAGACTCGGCAGAAAACACAAACTCTGATTCTGACTCCTCAAACTCTGATCATTCTGCATCAGAGAATCAGGAGAACACATCTTCAGGGGGAGCATCAGAAACTCAGAATGCTCATGGAGATAGCACGTATAATGGGGGAGAGGCATCAGAGAATCAAAATGATACTGGCATGGATCATGGGGGAGGATCTAGTTCCAGAAATCAACTGCCACATGAAAGAAAATGGACAAAGTCTCATACACCAGATCTGATCATTGGGGATCCAGATGCTGGAGTACAAACCAGAACTGCAACAGCAAATGAGTGTTTATTTCATTCATTTTTATCTCAAACAGAGCCAAAGAAAGTGGAAGAAGCCTTAAAGGATGCAGACTGGGTAACAGCAATGCAGGAGGAGTTAAATGAATTTGAGAGAAATAAAGTCTGGACACTTGTACCTAGACCAAAGAACAGATCAATAGTTGGTACTAAATGGGTTTTCAGGAACAAAACAGACAGTAATGGTGTAATTACCAGAAATAAAGCAAGACTGGTAGCTAAGGGATACTCTCAACAAGAAGGAATTGACTATGATGAGACTTTTGCCCCAGTTGCCAGATTGGAAGCAATCAGAATTTTCTTGGCTTATGCAGCACACAAGAAATTCAAAGTGTTTCAGATGGATGTAAAAAGTGCTTTTCTCAATGGGGAGCTGGAGGAAGAAGTATATGTTGAACAACCTCCAGGGTTTGTGGACACAAAATTTCCAGATCATGTCTACAGATTGGATAAAGCACTGTATGGACTAAAACAAGCACCAAGAGCATGGTATGAAACTCTGGCTCAATTTCTTTTGGACAGTGGTTTCAACAGAGGTACAATTGATAAAACTCTATTTTATCTCAACCATGGTAATGATCTGCTGCTAGTTCAAGTCTATGTAGATGATATTATTTTTGGGTCTACTAATCCTAAACTCTGTGAGAGATTCTCTAAGCTTATGCAGTCCAGATATCAAATGAGCATGATGGGAGAGATGAGCTACTTTTTGGGACTTCAAGTCAAACAGACTGATGAGGGTATTTTCATTAATCAGTCTAAATATACCAGGAACTTGCTAAAGAAATTTGGCATGCAGGATAGCTCAGCTGCCACCACTCCAATGGCAACTGCTACTAAGTTAGATAAAGATACTGGTTCACCAGTAGAAATTACTAACTACAGAGGTATGATAGGCTCACTTCTATATCTGACTGCTAGTAGACCTGATATCATGTTTGCAACCTGTCTCTGTGCAAGATTTCAAGCAGATCCAAGAGAACCACATCTTGTAGCAGTCAAAAGGATTTTCAAATATCTCAAAGGAACAATTGAGATGGGACTCTGGTATCCCAGAGAATCAGACTTTACACTGATTGGTTACTCTGATGCAGATTTTGCAGGATGCAAAATAGACAGGAAAAGTACAAGTGGGAGCTGTCAATTTCTAGGAGGAAGATTAGTTTCTTGGTTTAGTAAGAAACAAAAATCTATTTCCACATCCACTGCAGAAGCAGAGTACATTGCTGCAGGAAGCTGCTGTGCTCAGATTTTATGGATGAAGAATCAGCTACTGGACTATGGGTTAACTCTGACTCAAATTCCTATTTATTGTGATAACCAAAGTGCTATTGCCATGACAGGAAATCCAGTACAGCATTCTATGACCAAGCATATCAGCATAAGGTATCATTTTATCAGAGAACATGTGATGGAAGGAACAGTAGAGCTTCACTTTGTTCCAACAGATCAGCAGTTGGCAGATATATTCACCAAACCATTGGCTGAAGCAACATTTACAAAGCTTGTAAACGAATTAGGGATGATCTCTGGTCCTCTCTAAACTCTGACACATTGCACAAACACTTTATCTGTTAGTATTTGTTGTTATAAATCTTATCTGCAACTGCATCTGTTCTTCTCCATTCAGACTCTGATGATCATACTCTGATTTGATAAACTCTGATATTTAAACTCTGACCCGACAAACTCTGATGACTTGAATTTTTCATGATGAAAGAGATTCCTGTGAAGAATATGTTGCACTTAACTGAATTTAGTCTTAAGCCTCTCTAAAGTCTGAATTTTGTGACATTACAGCTGTGGAAATCTTTAACACATAACACATGAGTTAATTTTGTCACCTAGATTGTCTTACTTCTTAAATATTAGACATGTACTCAGAAAAGAATCTGATTTATTCCTCTTCTAAGCTAAGAGTTAAGACAACTCAGTTATGGGTCCTCAAGAAATTTCTTCTCAGTAAAGAAAATCAAAAGAAAAGAAAAGCAAAAGAAATAATCTCAGGTACTCCTTTGAGATCTTAGAAAACTTGTGAAAGGAAAGAACCAAGTGCACTGCTGGTATCAAGCAAATGCATCAAAAATTGAAACAATTTTTTGGTGACTTTTCACATTCTCTGATTACTGGAGAAATACTCTGAGAAAACAAAAAGTCAAATAAAGGTTATGACTCACTTACCATGAGGAGTTCCCTTTCAAAAGACATTTGTGATTTCAAAGAGAAGAAATAAGTTACTCTGATCCACAACTTGAGAAACTCGGCTTATGAGATGGTTAAACAATTTTCTAATAATCTGAGTCTTTCTAATATTAGTTAAGAAATTTGACAATCTCTGTGACATTAGAATATTCATGTTATCACACACCCCACTCCACTTCTGTGATTAACGATTTTTCTTGGCTTCGAGTAATTTTTGACTAGAGTTCAATAAATATTTGCAAATTCTGAGGAGCAAGTGTCGTTTTAGATCTTGAATATTTATCTTTCATCATTACAAGATTCAATGATCACTCCTTGATTTGTCATTTTATAAGTCAATTATTTAAACTCTGGTCAATGGTCAGTCTCTGATCAAAGTCCGAGTTAAAATAATTATATTGGTCAGATAATATTAGTTTTAATTATCAAACGGTAGAAAATCCATTGGTATTCCTGAGTGGAGAAAAACACGGTAATTATTTGTGTTTTATTGGTAAATGGTGCACAATTGTTCAGATTCACACGCAAGTCATTATTACTGCTCCACTACCATTTTTCTTACCGTTAAGCGCTTGCCACGTGCCCCACTACAGCTTTTATCTCTCACCAGCATGCGTATACATATATATGTTGTCAGAAATTGAAATTTTTCATTTCTCACACACGATCTTTACTCTCTCTCTCTCTCTCAAACCCTCTTCACGATTTCTCTCAAGCATTTTGTCAAACACCACACCTGCATAACCTCAAACTCTCATTTTTTTCAGAAATCATGTCGACTACTGCCTTCGAGTACAATGGAGCAAAATTTGTCACCAACAACTACTCAGCTATTCTGGCTAATGATGAAGCACCCAAGGAGTTTCATCTTATTCAAGATTTCCTGGCTCACAGTGAGCTTATGTATGCTCTAACTCAGCCAGAGCAAATCTCCCCTTCTCAAGTCCTAACCCTCTGGAGATCAGCAAACTACGATGATGGCGGTGAAAAGGGTTCTCCATCTCTTACATGCAATTATGAAGGCCAAGAGTATGCTATCTCACCTGCAACTATCAGGAAGGCTCTTCATCTTCCTGAAGAAAAGAAGTTTGATTCATCAGTTCCTACTCAAACTCTGAGGGACATGATGATTTTTCTTGGGTACACAGCAAGTACTGACAAGATGGGAGAACTTAAGCGTCCACATCTTTGCAAGGAGTGGAGCTTCTTTTATGATTGCATCACCAGGGCTTTCGGCAACAAATGTAGCAACTTTGATGCCATCCCCATCTTCAGCCAGCAGATTGGGTATTTTCTAATCCACAATCTCAAATTTGATATTGCTACATCTATCTTGAGATTCATTGGTGATAGGAGAAAAGAAAATATGAATATTGTCTACTACTCAAGATTTTGTCAGCTTATATTTTCTTACTGCTTCCCTGATGTGCCCCTTCCTGAAGAAGGAAATGAACTCCCTTTTAAAATCACCAAAAGAGCTTTTACTGATCTGATTAAAAAGGATAGTAAAAAGAATGCTGCACCTATATTTGCTATTCCTGTGACTGTACAGGATAAGCTGAAGTTAGCTCTACCAGACAAGTATGGAGCCCTATTCTCTGATGATAATATCCCACAGCCTCCATCTCAAGTTCAAAACCCAATACCAACTGCTGATCCCAAACCAACCTCTGGTTCTTCCCAACAAGGACCAGTTGTAATATCTTCACCAAAAAGGGTACTGAGGTCTTCTAGATCCCCATCCAAACAGCCATCTCCTCTTCCCAGGAAAAGAAGATTCCTTCAGAAGATTTCAGATTCTGAATCAGAAGAAGACATTCCTTCTCCTCCACCAGCAAAGAAACTGAGAAAGAAAATAAAGGCAACCTCTATTACTGATCTGACTGTGGACCCACCACAATCAGAGGAACCTAAACAACCTTTGATTCCTTTCTCTGATCAATCTGCAGAGCCACTGTTGATAGAACCTATCTCTGCAGTGCCACTTGATATTGCTGCAGCTGACCAACAAATGTCAGAGTCAACCTCTGATCACAATGATCAATCTGAAGGGACAAAGTCTGTTGAAGAAAAATTAGCAGCTGATATTCTTGTGTCAGAAACAGTTCCTGATGTCCCCAATCAATCAGAAGATGCACAGATAGAGTTGGTCTTGCAAATGATTCAGGATTCTCTGCTTCAACCTGAAGTTCTTGTTGCAGCTCCTGCTCAGGAGATTACTGAAGCTGCAAACTCTGATGCAGCTACTGAAGCTCTAGAGTCACATACTCTGAGTATTTGTCTTGCAGACATTGATGATGATGAAGGAACAGAAGTCACATCAACCCCTATAATCTCTGAGCCAGTCAGAGAAAATTCACCAGAAAGGGTTGATTCCCCAGTTAAGATACTGTCACCAGTTAGGGAATCCACTCCATTTACAGCACCTGCAGTTCCAAGCTCTCCAATTCCATTTTCTGAGCCTGCTAGAAGGAAAATTTGCCACTTGTCATATAATCACAGGATGTGCAGAACCACATCACCTTCTGTGGAAGATAGGCTTACCTCTATTGAAGCCACTCAGGCTTCAATGAATTATACTCTGGCAGATTTGAGTGCTTCTGTGGCACAGCTGGTACAGGTTCTCACCTCTGCTGATGTCAAAAAGGGGGAGAAAACATCCAAAGACAAATGCAAACCTGATCAGCAATTAAAAAGGAAAAAGCCAGATGATGATGAGGCAGAAAAAGGGGAAATAAACAAACAGCAAAAGCTGAAGCTGCTGCAAAGTAAAGAAACAAAGAAGAACAGTAGAGAAGCAGCAAGCTCTGAGAGACCACCCAGAGAATCTCAAAAACACAGATCAATGGAACTGACTGTTGTAACTCAAGCTCAGAACATAACCAAAGCAGTCAGAGATTCAGATGCATTATCCAAAGAAATTGATTTTGTGAACTCTGAGGTGGAAAAGAAGAAAGAAAACTTGGTTGCTGAAGCTGAAAAGCTGATTGAAGCTGGAGACCCTGAGTCTCAGAAATTTTGTCAAACTCTGAAATTCAGAGGCAAAGAAACCACTCTCTTCTATAAATCTCCTTCCTTGCAAGCAATTGATGAAGCCATGGCAAGGAAAATTTTTGAAAAAGAGAATCCAGGAGTTGACATTGAGGCCATCAGACTTGAAGAAGAAAGATTGGCTGCTGAGAAGAAGAAGGTCAGCAAAACAAAGTCTGATGAGCCAAGACAGATTACTGATTCCTCTCAGAAACAGAAAATTCCAAAACAAAAGGGAATAGTAATCAGTGAAGTAAACTACACTGATATCAACAGACCAAGAACTAGATCTCAGACTCAATCTGAATCTGATATAGCAGATAAAGGTAAGAAACCTGTTGATGGAGTTCCTTCAGCTCCTCCTGTGATAAAGAAGTCAATGATCAAGATAGCATCAGAGAATCCTTCTAAGAGGATGTTAGAGCTGAGCAGAAATGCAAATATAATCACTGATGTATCTGATCAAGCTGTAGAAAGAGAAGCTGGGTTAATCAGAAGAAGAAGAAGTGAAAGCAAGCCAATATCTGATACAGCTTTAACCTCTGACAATGCTCAAGTTAAAGTTTCAGCTGAAGAAGAGAAAGTTGAAGACACTAGAGTCTCTTGGTTAAAGTTAAATTCTGAGAAGACTCAAGATCAGAAGAAGAAAAAGAGTTTATATGGAAGTCTTGGTACAAATCTGTACAAAGAAAGCCAACTGCTCACCAGAATCAGATCTCATGGAACCAGAGGAAAAGAAGCTTATGACTGGACTGGCCTTGGTCACAGAAAAGAAAAGATTCAAACGGGTTCAGCAACTACTTTCAGAGATCCTTATCCTCTGACTGAAAAAGTAGGAGAAGCTGTTACACAGAAAGATCTTGACAAAGTTGAGTCAGTACAGATTTTAATGGACACTCATGATGGACCAGAAGATAAAGAAAAGATTGCTATATTTTTGGAATCTGGCAGAGTGTATAGAATCTCAGAAGCTGATTTGTTACTGAAATCTCTGAGGGAGCTGGAACATTTTCACTACTTGTTGGAGATCAAGAATGAAGCTACTCAGAGGTGGTCAGATCTTATGAAGAGAACAATCAGTGAAAAGAGAAGATTCTATGGAGTAAAGTCTGATGATGAATACATTCCACAAATAGCTCAAGATGATGGTTCTGAAATTAGCATGGAAAAGAATAGCTCTGTGATGGAGACTATTGCAAACACCAGAATCTTGGGTTATAACAATGAAGCAGACAGGCCAAGAGTTATTCAGCTTGGAGAAGAAATGAAAAGAAGCAAAGCAAATGCTTTGAGATCAGCCATATACCAGACAGGAGATGAAGATGAAGAACTCAAGACTGTCAAAGCTCAAATGATACAGACTCTGAAGCAAATTGAAGAAGATCTGATTACCAAGTTTGTTAAGGAGAGCTATGGGTATAGACTGATTGGCTGACTAAGTTCTGATATGTACTGTAAGTTGTAATTAGTTCTGCTCAATCTGTAAGTTATAATTCATTTATGCAGATTAATTATTTCTTGCATTTGTCCTTGATTGTTTTTGACATCATCAGTAAATATATAGAACTTGTTCATTCTGTCTAATGTACAAGTTGGGGGAGATTGTTACATATTTGATGATGTCACAGGTATCTAACTTGTTTAGTGTGCAGAAGCAAATATCAGAGTTTAGCTGGAAATCAGAGTTTAACGACTGCCAGCTGGATCAGAGTTTAAGCGATGATCAGAGTTTGCAGGCGGCTGATTTTCAGGAGCATATCTGACTAAATAAGGAAGATAAATATCAAGAGAGATTGTGCAAATCAGGACAGCAGAAGGATAGCTACTGATTAGATTATTTTAGGAAGCAGATAATTATAAATCAATCAGTAGATATCATGTAACTGTGTATATAAACACAGCTTAGGGTTTACTCTAGATGAGTTATCGATTGAGTATCATTCGTGTAACCTAGCAGCTCTTAGTGATAAGATATAAATCACTAAGAGATTATTTGTAAGCTACTGTGATTTGTGAATAAGAGATTATTGATTTATTCTCTTATACTTGTGTTTGTCTTGGATTGTGTTCACTATATTATAACATATATAGTGAGTTTATTCGGCCTAACATCCAGCAAAATTTATTATAATTATTTTGAGTTTTTTAAGTGATCTACATACATTATATATTTTAGTAGAATGGAACTTATGAATCTTGTTGTTTAGTTTTTTCTCCCATGAATTTTAGTATTAGCTCGTTAAATACAACTAAGTATATGAGTTACAAAATATTTAAGGATTTGAAACGTAGTTTACCGGGCATGAACACATTACCAAAAATATATAGATTGCAATAAATTTATTAGCAAAAATATAAAGATTCTTTTGTAATTAGAGATCTTTAAATCAACATGTATTGTCAAAACATAAAGATTTTGTTAAATATGGATAGATATATGTACGTTACGATTTCCATTACTATATAATAATATGCATTAATTGTTAATAAATTATGACTCATAATTAAATATTGATCTTAAATATCTTTGCACATCCAAAAACGGAATGGAACACAATAAAGAATTCAAAATAATGAAGAATTTGCAATCACGTATGAATTTCAAGAACACTGGACAACAATAATTCTATATCTTTTTTTTAGATAAGCCATAGTAATATAAATAACTCTACAAGCAAAATAAGCCAACACTAATGAGGCACTAAAGAGGGAGAACACGCCATTGAATTCTTCAGAACATCAAGCACCTGTCAAACCCTTCCATGTCTTCCCTGTCTGCCTCGTGCACCCCCAACAAATCCACTGGTGCCAACTTCTTGCTTAATCCCAACCTTCTGTTTACCTTTATCAGCAGTTATGTTCCCCGTATCACCATCTTCCCTAGTTAAATCAATTGTCTCAACAGGGCCCATCCTCCTCCCTTCCGTATTCACAATCTCTCCCTCAATAGTATATTTTAAGAACACTCAGAACACCAAAAATAGAAAAAATTAAGATGTCCAATTCAAATATCATTGAAAAGATGCACTGGGTAGCCACAAATCCATGAATCTTAACGAGTGATTTGAGAGCCAGCAGTGAGGAAACAAGAGCAGCCAAGAACACTTTAACCTTGATGGATTGCCTTCTCGCCCATGCAAACAATTTGTTCTTTATACTGTTCTTTAAACAAATAACCTTGAGAGATGAACTTTAGGATGAATTGAATTCGACCTTATGGTGTTCTACAACTGTTCGCTACCGTTTTGACGCCTGAACCAAATAAAGAATCAAGAGTTAGGGTTCCATAGAGTGTTCTATAAGAAATTCGTAAAAATACTGTGAATCAATGAGATCAAAAGCAAGAACAAAACCTTGGTTCGCCCATGTTAGCTTCCATTGACATTGCTATTACAAACCTCTGCAAATCTTTCCAGCGCTTACATTCTTGATTCTGAGTTATATATGTCTTATATATTAAGACTTAGAAAGCTTCCAAAAATATAAAATCCATGATTGAAGCTCCAAATCAATAGTATATTCACGTTACCTTATAAAGAACGTATACAGATCGTATGTTTCCAATTTACATCAGCGTATAAATTATTTTTTTTCCCAGCGTGCCCCTGTAGTTGTTGCAAGAATACTGATGGAATCAACGGTTGATGTTATGTCTCTCTTGTCTCTTGATAAGCTGCGTCTCCACGGAACTTGACCCTATATATATATATATATATATATATATATATATATATATATATATATATATATATATATAGGGGTGGGTTCTGGTACAAACTTACAAACTTACAAATTTTATAGGTTCAACACGTATATAATTTGAGTTCAACCTTTTTTTAATATTTTTTTGTTGAATATCGATTAAAATTGTGTTGCAAAAGTACATAAACTAATTTTTCAATGTAAGAACTAAGTTAAACGTATTATATAACTAATATTTATGTTTCTAGACCCTACCCCAACCCCAGAGGTATAGTTTAAGTATCTTTATAGATATATTCAACACAATGATAATTTGTGTTCTACACCTGATGTTGAACCCCAGTTACGAATGTGTTGAAAGCACGATTTATTTATGCGTTATTTTTAAAAATTGTGATGTTTTTTCAAAAAATTTCAACATAGATATTTTCTATAACTAAGGATTAACACGATGGGAGAATAAAAAAAAGTTTGTAAGTTTGTAACTTAAAAAAGTTTTTATTTGATCCTATCCCTATATATATATATATATATATATATATATATATATATATATATATATATATATATAGGCTCATGATCAAATAGGATCCACTCTTAAAATAAAAACTAAAAACCACTATTTACACTCTTGTAATTACTAAATGCACTCAGCCAAAACAAATCTACACACCTGGCCACCCAGATCTGCCCCGATCAAATCATCCCAGCCAACAACACAACCCCCACCTCACTGCCATCATCTGAAGTACCAATTCTGTCTCTCCCTCTCCCCGTCATCATTATCCTCGCTCTCTCTCTCTCTCTCTCCACCATCACCAACTCCGTCTTCTCTCCATCACCACCACCTCCGTCCTTTCCCTTCCCCTCTCCTAATAATTTTTCGACGATCTTTCTCCCTTAATCTCGTGAACGACTAGACTCTGTCATATATTATAATGTTGTTAAAGTTTTGATCGTTGATATATTTACAAAAATTGATGATTTCTGC
This sequence comes from Daucus carota subsp. sativus, assembly GCF_001625215.2. NCBI lineage: Eukaryota > Viridiplantae > Streptophyta > Magnoliopsida > Apiales > Apiaceae > Daucus > Daucus carota. The sequence goes on from NC_030389.2 coordinate 3,610,392, forward strand.
TGTACAAATTAGTGAAATGCGCTTCAGAAATTGGGGAAATTTGCAGATATGTTCCTGTATTTGATTCTGGTGGCGGTGGCGGTGGTGGAGATGGTGGAGGAGGCAGTGGAGATGAAGGTAAGGACGACAGAGGTGGAGGTGACGCAGCTGGAAGTGGTGGAGGAGGAGAAGATGAAGAAGGAGAAGGTGGAGGTGGGTTGAATTCGTTGGTTGTAGATACGGTGGAGGCGGACATGGAGCGGTGGCAGACATGGATGGGTGGCGGCATGAAGTTGCTGGAAGTGAAGATGGAAGAAGGCTGGGTTGGAGGAAAAAGTGGGGTTGTGAGAGAATCTAGTGACATTCTATTTGTTTGCTACATTTTATATATATATATGGATTTTATTTTAAATTTTGCTTGTAATTAACTGAAAATACTATGATTTTTCAAAAAAAAATATGAAAATAATACTAGTAAATCAATATAAATTTTAACTTTATAATTATTTTGAATAATAACATATGTAGTATTCTTTTTATATATGTTTAAATAAGTTTTCATCTTATCAAGATTCAAGTGATATATAATTTATTCAAACATGTATAAATTTGTTTTATTCAAACAAATATATCATATTTCTGATATATTATTCAGATAATTTAAATATTTTTCATCAAATAATATTATTCTTTCAGAATTCAGATAATTCATTTGTTCAAATCATTCAAATATATTAATCATTCAATTCAGACTTGCCAAATGAACCCTAAACTACTCCGTTTTCATCTAAGAATTTATGTATAGAGCGTGTCAAGCTTTAAGAACTAAAGTTATACCTAAGTCGGTGCAATATAATCAGCTTTATAATTATATTAAATATGCTGACAATATTAAATAAAATACAATGACAACATATATAATCGAATACAAAATTTACGAATCAACGAGTACTCATGATTTAAAATTCTAAAATTTTGTAAAAGTTTAAAGTAAAAAGCATCTAAATAGTTCTTCAGTCATCGCATGAGCTCTTTGTTGAAAAAAAGGCAAAGAGCTGACCATGAAGAATGTAATACTTTATCAGAAATAATCAAACGGACTCTTGACGGCATGCAAACAACAAATCAAAATATAAACAAGAGGAAAATGCATTATGTGTACATGCATTTTAAGCGAAATATTTTTTTACAACACTACACTTCTAAAATCATCATATGCAATATCATGCATTAGAACCCGAAATAATTTATGCAGTTCTGTCTATTAATTTATGCAGTTCTGTCTATAATTCCTAACACTGCTAATAGACAAAGGGGTATTTGTGTAATTTCACATTTGTAATGGCTTTTTTGTACTTCTTTTTGCTATTTAACGAAGATGCAACCCCAAATTATTTTACTGGCTCACGCAACCCTGGTTTTTCAGCTAGCATATGAGACAAAGGTCGGAAAATTAGGGTTGCGTGAGGCTATAGAATGATTTGGCAGGGTGGCAGCTTCATTAAATAGCACAAAAAAGCTGTTACAGAAGTGAAATTACACAAATAACTCTTTGTCTGTTAACGACGTTAAGAATTATAGATGAGACTACATAAACTGTATCAGGTTATGAACTATGATATTGCATGTGATGGTTTTAGAAATGCATTATTACAAGTGATGTCTCACTTAAAATGCATGCACACAAAATGCACTTTACTCTATAAACAATAGGGGTTTTAATTTGAGCATCTCTAATAGTGTCCTAAACACGAATGATAAATAATTCAATTTGTAAAAAGTAGGACTCTATATTGGTTGACCTTCAATAATAATTCATATTTGTGTTTCATATTATTATAGTATAAATTCAACTTTTTTAATAAAATAATAATTAAAAAATGTGTAAAAAATAAAGTTGAATATTTAATAATTAAAAATTATATGAGGAATGAGTTAGGCATTTCCAATTCATGAGAAATGAAAAGTGAATCCTTAGTATCCAGGGAATAAGCAGGGCATCTACAAAATTATAGTTTAGGACATCATATAACTATTTGCGGGAGATACTCTTATATTAATAACGGGATTTGGATTCCTCTTTTGCTTATATCAATAACGGGGTTTAGATTAAGAAATAAAACTTTTAAATAAATAATAGAATTTATAATTATTAGTATAAATTTATGTTCACATAAATTGGTTTAGATTAATATTTTTTAACATGAGAAGTCCGATGATAAATCAAATATATATATATATATATATATATACACACACACACAACACATACACACACACACACACACACACACACACACACACACACACACACACATATATATATATATATATATATATATATGCGCTAGAGGTGTTGGTGCAGGGACTCTCAAATAACTCTAATCTAATTTTCTAATTTTCTTGAATATTTGAATTTTAAATATGAAAAATAAAATTATCTTTTTTTATTACGAATATATTGGAAGGAAGTTTATAATGAATTAGAAAGATAATATAGGAAATCAAAACTACACTTTTTTACGAACTTAGTTAAACGAAAATTTTTAAATAGTAAGAAAAATAATAGTGAAATATATTTATTTGAAGAAAGTTTTCAAATGACATAGATGACAACATAGAAATATGAAAATTATTTTTTACTTTCAAATTTATTGCGAGTAGGTTTATAATTGATAGTTAAGTTATAGTTTAATAACTTGTTAAAAATAAAACTATAATATTCAAATTTATATTGAAAAATATAATATTTTAGAAATAAGTTATAAAAATATATTTTATAAAACTATTACTCCCTCCGTCCCCTCATTTGTTTACATTGGGGGACGGGTGCTCGACACGCATTCTAAAGTTTGATAAATTATTTTGAACATTTTTTTCACCTGAATAAAATTTTGATGTTTAATTTTTTATAAAAAAGAAACTTTTTAAAATAATTTATAATACTATGTTTTATATGTGTCTTAAAACGCATGTCGAGCAGTGTAAAAAAAACTGTAAAGTTATGAGAGGTATAAAGAGAGTAAAAATATATGCCAGCAAGTAAGAAAAATTGTATGAAAATGAATGGAGAAATTATTAAATCGTTAACTTATGAAATAGCCCACAAATGAGATTATCTTCTGTTTTCTCGGGATATCGAGTTCGACTTCAAGAAATATCAAAACATATAGGGAAAATTAATTCTAAAGTCCCTGAACTACATGCACTTTTTTTTCTAGGTCCCTGAACTATAAATGTCAATTCATAAGTAATTCAACTTTTGATTTTTTTCTATCTGGGTCCTTCCGTTAGATTTGGTTTGACGCCATTAGTTCTTCTTAAGTTCATGAGAATCAAAGATAACTTTGAAGGTGATTCCGGTATCCAAATTTGAAGCTTGAGTAATCAAATTGCTCGTTTTTCAATCCCCTATCCATCTATACCATCAAAATTTAGTTTGGTAATTTTCGAATTTTGAGTTGAATATTAGTTTTCATTTTAATAGCTTTTTTTCGAATTATAATGATGTAGATTGATAGATCGTGTGATTATGAGCATGTTCATATAATTTTCGTGATTTTTAGTGTTCAAATTAGCCTCGTCGGAAAATTCGAGCTCACCGGATTTGAGCTTTTCCGACCAAGTTCGCCGGAAAAACTAACGGCGTCAAATCAGATCTAACGGAAGGACCAGGTAGGAAAAAATCAAGAGTTGAATTATTTATGAATTGACATTTATAGTTTAGGGATCTAGAAAAAAAAGTGCCTATAATTCAGGGACTTTACAATTAATTTTCCCAAAACATCTATACTATTATATACTTATATATATATATATATATATATATAATAAGCGTAAGGGAGATAATTTGGTCGCATGGTCCTATGATTCAAAAGCTTATCATCCGTTGGATCGTATATTGAACAAATAAGCACCGTTAGATTAGAACAAAATTTACTTCCGTTCTACAAGGAAACTGATATCTACTTGCATGTTCATGATTCTTTTTCTAAATCCAAAACAAATTCTGTCTTTCATGTCTTTTTGGTTTTTTTTAATCCAAAATAAATGTTTCCTCCCAATTTTAATTGAAGAATCGTATAAATCGCACCGTCACAAAATTATTTTTATCTAATATATTTTAAAATTAATATGCCCGATTTATGTGAGGAACGAATACTAAAACGTTTTCTTAATCCAAAACAAATTCTACTATCTTATTGCATGTTTATGATTCATCTTCTTAGTTCAAAATAAATTGTGTTTATCAATTTTAATCTCGAACCATAAAAATTTTTAGAAAAATATTTGAATCACAGTATAATAATTCTAATATAAAATATATTTATAAATATAATCTAATAGGAGTTGGCGTCACATATTCTACTTAAAAAATTTTAAAATTTGATAGAAAGAATTTAATACTTTGACATGATATATATAATTTTAATTTATTATTTATAAATTTAATTTTTCACACCATTTAAAATATATTTTAAAAATTTATAAATAATTAAAAAGCTCCCGTGCCTTGCACGGGCTATAAGCTACTCCCTCCGTCCCCCTCAATTGTTTACATTGGAGGGGGACACGGAGACCAAGACAATGTATGAAAAATGAGTTAGTTAGATGAAAAGTGGGTAAAGTGATGGGACCCATCAATTTTTAATAATAGATTTGAGATAGTGGAGGAAAGTAGTGGGTGTAATAGTAGTTTTTATTGTTAAATATGAGATAGTGGGGGAAGATAGTGGGTGTAATGATGGAAAAAACTTACTATTTATGGTAATGTAAAGAAATGAGAGGGACATCCCAGAATAGTAACTGTAAAGAAATGAGAGGGACAGAGGGAGTAGTACTATAAAAAGCAAACATGGGTATAATTTGTAGTCGTACAAAATTTTGGTTTGGTCATCTCCTTTTTAACTACAAGTTTGTCACATGTAAACTTCTCTTACTCTTACAATATTAAAGAGTTTTATATGGTTCAAATTACAAACACTTATGATGTAGTACAAGATATAAACTCCACCATTATTCTTTTAAATATAATTTATATACTGTTCATAGACTATATTATAATAAACGATATTGGTATAATTTGTAGTTGTCTAAAAAATATAATAAGTTGATAAATATAATCCGGTTAAAATCCAATTCATTAATACAAAAATACTAATAAGATGATGTTAAAATTTTAAATTATAATTAATAAATTACGAATTCTATACTCGCCGGGGTTAAAGGCTAGTATACTTATAAGCTTAAAAAGAAAAAAATCGTTAACTTATGAGAGCGGACCCGCCACAATACGTCCAATACGAAATGCATTCAACTACTCCTCATACGGCATTGCTAATAAAGAAAGCAGCTGCAATAAAGACAACAAAGTCAACAAGTGAAGCCCAAAGACTCAGCCTTTTTGCACCCATTTCTCACACCCTCTTGTTAATCTACAGTTTACACGCTTGCAAACTCTCCATTCTTTCTTTTTTGTATGTATATCTCACTGTTTGTATGTATGTCATCTTTATTTAAGGCTACTATTTCTGTACTTGTATGTAAATTGTAAATTCTTGTAGATCGGTATGTAAATATTTTGAAATACCCATCTGTTGATATGATTATTTTCTTGATCAAAATTGATTCTTGTGTAAAAAAGTGTTTTTTTTTTTTTTTTTTTGGTTTAGGGTATATTTGAAATTTTCAAGATTATGATTTTTTGTTGTGTTGATGAACAGGTTGTGTATGATTTAAATTTTTGGTGGAAGTAGATGTTGGGGTATAGTGTAAGGTGCTGAGCTGAAGCTGAATTTGATGGATAAATTGTGTTGCTTTGGTTCTCAGGTGAGAATATTAACTATGATGTTTTTTTGAGATTTCTTTGTGCTGAATTTAGGTATTTCTATGGAGTTTATTTTTGTTTGTTGGTGAATTAGCTGATGATCTGGTGTTAGTTGCTAGTTTGCTTCGATAAAAATATTTGTTTCTCAGAACCTATCAGATATGTGGGAATTGAACCACTCTTGTTGGCGTGATGTCTAATTGCGACAAAATTGTCTTTTGGAGTGGAAGAGATTGTGTTTTTGGCAGATTCGGTGATTGCCCTTTTTGACTCTATTTCCCATGTAAAATTTAGTGCTTTTGGTTTGATTCAGTGAATGTGTTGTCAAGTATCCAAATTATAAGAAAGCCCATAGACGCCACAATTGCGGAATTTTCAACTTGTAAATTTGTATTGGTTCTATGTAACTAAACTGCAAATACGATCCAAGTAATAAATGTGCAAGTTTCCTTTGGGTCCCAATTATGTATGGCGGACATGAATCCATGATTGGATGGGTTTGGGGATTGTGTTTTCAAGCTATGAATGGTCTGACAGACGTGATTATTTGGTTGGTTCACGTCCCAAGAGTTTACCTGTACAGGTTCCTCATAAAAAATATTATTTTGACCTTTTCGCGCTTAGTTAACAGAGTTCAGAACTAATTATTTTACGTTATACATAATATTCACATATTTGGGTTGTAGTAGGTGGGTTTTTAAGTAATTAAAATTACCTTCGTTTGTTGTATCCTATGGATTTTTAATATCCCTAATATATTTTTTTGGTATTTTAATTTGTTTATTTCGTGAGTTGCGATAAGCATTTGGTTGGTACTTCCATACAAATGGAACAGTATTAATACAATGCATAGGGTTCTATTTCCACATTGAATTCATTGTCTCCCTACTAGAAGTAGGGATGAGGTTTAAGTACATCTCACCCCGGCAAACCTTACTCCTGTATAGGGATATATTGGATGTGTTTTATTTGGTTAGGTATTGCCCTATTGGTAAATTTATGTCAATGATTACATAAATTACACTTAATGATGAGTTATCTTCTATCACCTAAGGCTTCAGGAGGCAATTCTACGCATGGAGCTGGCAAGGGAAAAGGCAGTCAGGGACCTATTAAGTTTGGGTATAACCTGGTAAAAGGGAAAGCAAGTCATCCCATGGAGGATTATCATGTAGCTAAATTTGTTCAGCACCAGGGACATGAGCTCGGACTTTTTGCGATTTATGATGGGCATCTCGGAGATAGTGTTCCTGCATATCTGCAAAAGCACTTGTTTCATAATATAATAAAGGAGGTGAGTTGTCCACAACTCCATTGAAATATGTACACTTCATCTATGGATCTTGCACTACCCTTTTACGCGTCCCCATGGGATAAGGCGGTGCTACTTAAGAAGTTTTGGTACAAGTATGTGGTCTTGTTACACAGTCCATATAGATAATACATGGTTGGTGTGCCACTCCTATACCATAGGAGTGGTGTCAACGGAATCTGTGATGTGACATTATAATACATGGTTGGTGTGCCACTCCTATACCATAGTTTTACTATAATTATCAAATCAAATTCAGATATATTAAAATTCTTATGACTTGTTAACTTTTAGAATATTTTTTTTTTGTCTTTTGAGGGTTCCTTTTCGCAACTTTAAAAATAATGAATGTTTTCACTTTCCAGAAACTATGTGAAAGCTGTTATTCTTGTTTTCTGTTAAGTAATAATAATTAATATAAACTTTACAAAATGTTATACACCTCGGTATGATCTAGCCAGAAATATTTCTCTGACCCATATATCACTGATTACTTCAGGAAGAGTTTTGGACTGATCCAGGCAGGTCAATTTCGAAGGCTTATGAAAGAACAGATCAGGCTATTCTATCCCACAATCCAGACTTGGGAAGAGGTGGGTCAACTGCGGTGACTGCAATTCTTATAAATGGTCAAATTCTCTGGGTAGCCAATGTTGGAGATTCACGAGCAGTTCTTTCCAGGAGAGGGCAAGCAATACAGATGAGTGTCGATCATGAGCCTAATACAGAGCGTGGAAGCATTGAAAACAAAGGTGGCTTTGTCTCAAACATGCCAGGTGCTTCAAGAAAAACTGTTTTGATCCTTTCCCTGTTACTAATGCTTGGAGAGTTGAATAATAGATATAATTACAATGCAACTGTAAATTCTAGCTTTTGCACTGGTCTTATCTTATGATTAATAAATAATTGTAGTAAGCATATAGAGTTCTTTAAATGTGGGTGATTCTATACCAGCATATTACCCAGATGTATACTTTTGGTTCTGGTTGACCAATTTTCAGTTTCTCTCATTAGAAGTTGACTTAAACTTATAATTCTGACTGATTAAATAAATTATACAAGTGCAAGTCCAAGTATTGAACTATGAAAAAAATGCTTGTAATTATAGAAGTTCTGGGTTATAAAAAATTGTGATAGACACCAAAGATTTGTACTGGATTTACATCTGAATTAATCCTTTAGTTTCTTAGAACTGTCAATTACACACCCTTACAATATAGAATATTGCTAGCAGTGTCATTTGATTCTTTTTTAGCGATTGCTGAAAATAGCCTGTTCTTGGAAGAAAACCTGATGATGGATAGCGGACGTGATATTAGCTTTTGGACTCAGATTCGGGGATATGTTGTGATTACTTGTTTCTTTTTAATTATATTATAGTCTAAGGGACAGGGCCATATCTTTTAGACTCAGCTAGATTAGATGTGATGGATCAGAGGATGGATTATTTTGAGGAAGAAAATTTTACGTCCTTGCAATATTCAATATACTATGCATGTGCATTGTTACTGAGTCACTAAATTTAGCTCTTAAAGTTTGCTGGTTGCTCGAGTTCAACTGTTCACATTAGCTTAATGTGGCATATTATATCAACTATACATGGGTTGTGATAATGACTACTGGTAATTAGGTTGTTTATTTTGTTTATAACAAACTGTCATTTGGCAACTGATCAGGGGATGTTGCAAGAGTGAATGGTCAGTTGGCTGTTTCCCGTGCTTTTGGAGACAAGAACTTAAAAAACCATCTGCGGTCTGATCCTGATGTAACCAATGCTAATATTGACGGGGATACAGATCTTCTGGTCCTCGCAAGTGACGGTGTGTGGAAGGTACCTCTACCCTAGTTATACTGAGCTTTTATTTGGAAAGGAATATAAATGATCTCTTTGTACATTTACCAGATTCCTCTTATTGCAAATCGAACCATCTAGTCTTATACTTTTATTCTAGGTAATGTCTAATCAAGAGGCTGTTGACATTGCTATAAAGATTAAGAACCCACAGAAAGCAGCAAAACAGCTATCACTTGAAGCATTGTATAGAGAAAGTAAAGATGACATATCTTGCATTGTCGTTCGGTTCAAGGGTTGAAACATGTCATGTTTCATGTATATGCATTACATGTACATTAGAGGGGGTTTCTGTTGCATGGGGGAAATATGTTAGACAATACAAAGTCTTGGGATCACATAGAAATCGGGTGTCCATATCCAAATTAACGTTCAAAGAGTCCGTATAATTCGTTTTTTCTGTCATTGCTCTGTAATATATATTATCTACAATTAGGAGTTGTGATGTTCGTTTATTTGTTTGATTGTAGAATCATACTTCCAAATCTTTGTAATTTGCGGTGGTGATGTTAAAGTTGGCTTGTTGATAACCATATTTATCAGAATGGACTTGGGAGTTTAAGTCAAAATATAAACACTTATTCAGTGTAAAACAGAGATTGGGGGTGATAGTATCTCATTGCTAAGAGCATCTCCAGCAGCATCTTATCCCATTCCTTAAATATAATATAAAATATTGGATCCTAGTGATTTAAGATAATAATAGCTATTCTCATCTCCAACAATATTCCTTATATTCATTCCTTATATACTATTTTATTATTAAAAGTTACCATTATTGCAATAGATGAAGAGAGAGAACATGTTTGTATTCAAAATTTATTATAAAATAAGATTTAGGAGAGGAGAGAGGTTACCTAAAGATAAGGCATGGCTAGTGGATCTTAGTGATTTAGGGAATCACTAAGATACTGTTGGAGTGGATTATTTTCTTATATTCCTCATATTTTGGTTTAAGACTCCAAATAGGGAAGCTGCTGGAGTTGCTCTAAAAGAAAAATGTCAGAACTCCCAAATTGGGGGTAATAGTATCTCCAAAATGGTTCCAAATTACATGTAGACTATATATGAATTGAGCTAAAGCGAGCTTCGACAGAATGATTCGCTCATGTTCAACTCTGATTTCTCTCAGTAAAATGTTAAATGAGTTTAATTTTTGTCCCAATGATTATTAGATGTTCAACCTTTTTGTCCTCCGAACAATAGATTATTGGCGGGAGGCTGTGCGCCTCCGCCTGGACTTGTCTGTAGTAAGTTCTGCAGTACCTCTGCTTTGTGGATGAGGTGATTTATTGTGGCTTAGTTAGTATAGATGGTTCACCAGAGGATGGTAGATCTTGTGTGACTCTCTTTCCTAACAACGAAATATTGACCTTGCAAATACAGTGTTTCACGGGCTTCGTTCGGGACTTAGCTATGGCTTGTTCACAAGACCAGAAGGAAGTCTGTGTGCTTGTCCTTGGCGCTCATGCGTCCAATAGTGTTTCAAGAAAATTTGTTTGGTTTTGATCCTATAAAGCAGCATTGTGGATTGTTTCTTCACAAGAGCCAAAAATGGTCTGTGTGTTCTTGTTCATGGCCCTCCTCAGTATACAGCAATTTAAGAAAATTTGTTTGGTTTAGTTGGGTGTAGCAATTGCTGTACAAAGCTGGCTAAACCCCCCAAAGGCTTCTCTTCCTCTATTTCAAATGGTTTCTAGCCATATGCAAATATTAATAGATCAGCTGGGACAAATTACATAGACCATCATAAACTGAACCCACACTTTTACGAGGGGTGGCAATTTCGGGATAACAGATCGTGTTCGTCTTATCAATCGGGTCGATTTCCGGTCAAGCTAAAATTATTTAAAATTGAAGTTTTTAAAAATAAAATTCTAATTTTCGGTCATTTCAGGTCAATCGGGTGATTTTCGGATTACTTTCGGGTTTTGTCTCAGTAAATCGTGTTATGGATTGGGTCGTATTCGGGTCGGGTTTTGGATTGTGTCTGATATTGCCACCCATCAATGCTGTGTATAGAAACTGCAGAATGGACAGATTATTAGTACTGATGAACTATGTTCATCTCTCGAATAATAACTAAAATTAATAGATATGGATAAATTATTAAGACCTTTATTGAAGCAAGATTAGTTAAATTATTGTTTTACATAACAAAGCAACCTAAATACAAGCTTATTAATGATTTAACAATCATCATATAAAAAATGAGAAAGTATTTAAAGTCTTTACCACCTTTTACGCAACAGAGATAATACTCTCTTTCAGTTTTAGATGTCTCGCGACATACCCATATACATAAGATTTTCATATCCTCCTATTCATAACTTACATTAATTCTCTATGACATCTCCCTCATATCTAAGATTTGGTTAGCATTTGTTTCTTGCTCAAATATCACCAGTTACCATTGCATATCAAGTTTTCCGCTTGATTTTATATTTAACCTCTGTTGTCTTGGAATACCCGGGTTCGACTCTAACTCATCCGAAAAGCATCAGACTATATACTAATTTGTAAGGGATATGATCCTAAATTGTCAAAAAAAAAAAAAAAAAAACCCTTTTTACAAAATTTTGGGGCAAACTCTGCAAGCAGTCAAGGCATGGGATAAAATCTTGAGACTTTCGATTACTAGATGATCTGAAAGCTAACTTATATCAACTGAAAAGTTTACCAGGATCCACTATACAAGAAAGATGGGTATAGTTTGATTCTGAAGTAAGGGTATCTGGATGTGAAAGCATCGACTGATGCAGGCACTTTAGCTTCCTTAGCTCCCCTTATCCCTGGCAGTCTCTTAGTTTCTTTGCCACACAAAATTTTCGATCGCAGAGGATGCATCAGGCAAACAACTTATAGACCAACAAATCGCCCAAAATAATATGAAAACCAGAAACGAGGAAAAAAAATGAGATGCAAATTGCAATCTTTTGCTGCTGAAAATGTATCAACCTGCATGTAGCAATTTAGTAGAGGTGTTTATCAGTTCAAAGACACAAACATCATCTACTGACAACGAATTGTCTTGTGCAAATCTATCCCCCAGAGCTTAGCCTAAATAGGTTCCAGTTCATATTGCAATTAACCAGCCTACTGTTTCCTGCAACTTGAAGAAGAACCTGGTCATTGTCCTTCCACTTCCTGTAAGTCTTTTCAAACTGACAAACTGTTTATCGCCGAGATACATTAACACCCGATCTATCTCCTCTGAATCAACAGATTTCTAAGCGAAATTCAAAATCTTGATAAAAAAATCCTTAAAAATCCAGCTTAGTCTCTTTCTTCCTGTAACCATACAACATTTCTCCCAACTTCTTTTGGTAAACCTTGTGTATTAATTAAGGAAAATTGCAAGGCTGGTACATATATCTCCAGCTGACCATTTCTTGTCAGCTTGCTACTTAACTTAGAAGAGCTGAGAATACAAAAGTAAATACAGAACCTGAACCCTAAGTCTAAAGATCTTCATCAGCCTTGCCCCAGTTCTTTATGTTGGTCAGAAGAGTCAGTGTAGCGGAAATCATGCTTTTCATGTAAACAGAGAGCTTGAAACCAGAACCTCCGTTTTAATCCGTCCCTGATTATCACCCCAACTCTGTTTTGGTGTCCATTCTGTAATATGGTTGCTCGGAGATGACACAATGAACACTGATTTTTACGTAGCCTGTTTCCGGACATGTGTGACAAACTTTATATTCAAAAGTTTGTGATATAAAATGTGGTATGAGTGCTTCCTTTAAGGAGTGCTTATATTAACTCTTGAACATAATCTTTAAGAGTAATAACAGCTATTTTCTTTTGCCCCTGAGTATAATTCCCCTAGCTGTAGTCTGCATTTTGATATCTATACTAGGTATCGGAATAAAATGACTGATTCTGCCATTGTTTGATGCCTCATTTATCTACTATACCCTCAGCTATGGAATTTTTCAGCAAATGTATCTACTAGAATCCTACACATTTGTCGATCTATGCTCATCTGCAGCGCGATATCAAGACTTCTTTCTGTGCATCAGAAGTGCTTGCACCTATGTAGGTGAGTTCTGTTATCAATTTTATCTATTGGTAAAATGCAACTTCCCAATAAGATCTTTCCTCAGTGCCAAATGTGGACATGCATTGTTTATTACTGTCACATTTATAATTTGATGATGGGGAGGAAATACGTAACGTATGCATCTTGTTGGCATGTTGTTTTTGATTAAGGTGATGTGTATTCACTATATTTGCTATTTGTCTACTTATATTTAGACCGTTATGTTTAAGGGTGCAGGTCTTGACATACGAATGTTACAACATATGTTTTTTTTCCGATATATGGTCTTAAACCTAAATTTTTGTTATGTATGAGGAGATACAGTGTCATATCATTCATTCTAGGGTTTTTTTATTCAACACAATTTGCTACCGGATGTATGATAGATTGATACTAGCATTCGACTATTCTGAACCAGCTGCCTATGTTTAATAATATGTGTTTTATAAGTGTATTCTTGTTCTCTATGGTGGTACTTGCTAAAGTACAACTCCTCTCATTACTTATTTGGTCTTTTGTTTATATCAGGTTCACCTCTATCTGATATATCACGTTAATTACAACCTACAAGCACAATTTAATTAGCAGAGCCTTTTATCTGATTACAGAACATCCCACACTTGATACAGGGCCCTTGCGGCCCTTAGGTATTTGAGGTAAACGAACACAATTAGGCGAATAATTTACTCATTATCAGTTCTATTGTCAAATAGACTAATCTTAGACTTAAACACGATCATTATTTTTTATTTAGCATGCAACATAAGTCTGTTCTGATTACATGTTACACTTGATTAATGTAGCTATGAACACAAGAAGAGCGTGTCTATCTTGTCAAGATAAAAGGCTTGTGTAAACATCAAAGTTCTCCAGGGAACGACGTTTAATGTCCTACAAAAGACGATCATGGTATAATGTTATTGTTAGCACAATACTTGGAATCATACTATAGAGTTTGCAAAATACTTGGAATATAATCTGTGTCCTCTGTGAAAAGAATTTTGGCTTACCTTCAAATCATGGTATGATTCTCTCTCGTGCTTCAAATTTGTAGTTGCTCGCGAAATTCCTGTAAGCGTCTTTTTGTGTAGTGAGGATCATCATCTGCATCAGCCACTGATTTGTTGATGTAGTTAGCTGGTGCAGCCGAAAGATTACCTCTGAAAGCCTGCAAATATGTATATCAGTGGCTGTATTTATACAACATTATATTATAGATGACCTCCTAAAAGAATCTCTTGAATGTTCCAAATGGATATTTTTCAGAATGTTATGCTAAAAAGTTAGAAAATGCATAAATATAGTAAATCAGGAGAAAGTTAAGGTATGGAAGTACTAACTTGTGTGTTTCTTGAATTTTGATTATCAGCAGATTGGCTGTTGGCTGTTGGTGGTTGCAGATTGGTTGAATTCGATGAGGAAACTGGCCTTGTATCTGGTACAGTTTTTTGGTAATTTTGACCATTATTATTGACCGGGGTTCGTGGTGCCTGTAGCAATGGTTTCCCCTGTGAAGCTGACATTTGGGCTGTAGCTAGTAAAGGTTTTTTGCTGAAACCAATAGCCGCCTCACTAGAAGGCGGAGTTGAGATTTGGTTATGACCATTATTATCCTCCTTGGCTGGTGGAGATGAGATTTGGCTGGATGGTTGCGACAGTTTTTGGCTATAATCATCATCGTGAGCTAGAGGAGATGAGGCTTGCGGTGGAATTTGTGCTGCACGTGGTCTCAAAAAACTGCTGAATCTAGATGGACGAGGTGATGATCCTTGTGGTAACGATGTCTGTGGTTGATGAGCCGATTCATGTGGTGATGATTGTATTGGTTGCTGATTAGAAGTGTTAACGTATGATGAGTTAGGTGGCCCTTTTGGTGATGATTGTTGTGGTTGCTCAGATATACTGCTAATTTTCTCCTGAACTGGTTGTGGTGATGCTTGAGGTGCTAGCTGAGAGAAATTCTCTGTTTTCTCCTGAACCGGTGGCTGTGATGTCTGTAATGGTTGCTCGTGAGAATTAGTACTATATGCTGAACGAGATGGCCATTGAGGAGATGATGTTCGTTGTGGTAGCTGGAAGGTAGTGTTGGCTTTCTCTGGAATCAGTGGTGAAACTGTTTGTAGTGGTTGGTAAGTAGAATTATTATATGCTGGATGAGGTGATCGTTGTGGTGATAATGTTTCTTGAGGGTTCTCAGAGGAATTATTGGTATACTCAGTTGGTGGCGATGATATCAATGGTTGCTGGTAAGGAGTATTATTATATGGGCGAGGTGACCCTTGTGCTGAGGGTGATTTTTGTGGCTGCCATGAGTACTCATTAGATTTATCTTGCCCGGGTGGTGATGATGTCTGGAAAGGCTGCGGGTGTGAAATGTTGGTATATAATGGACGAGGTGACCCTTGAGGTGTTTGTGTCTTCTGTGGCTGCCATGAGTACCCATTAAATTTATCTTGACCGGGTGGTGATGATGTCTGAAAAGGCTGTGGGTGTGGAATGTTGGTATATAATGGACGAGGTGACCCTTGAGATGTTTGTGTCTTCTGTGGTTGCCACGAGTAATCATTAACTTCATCTTGATCAGGTGGTGATGATATCTGAAAAGGCTGCTGGTATGATATGTTATTATACGATGGACGAGGTGACCCTTGTGGTGATGATGTTTTTTGCGGTTGCTGAAAGAAATTGTTGATAATTCTCTCAGGAATGGGCGGTGATGATGTTTGTGATGATAACTGGAATGGGGGTTTAGTTTTCACAGGAGGAAGTGAACTCTGCAGCGACAATGATTTTTGGGATAACTGTTGGAAACTAGTGTAGTTTGTCTTCAAAGTACGAAACGAAACTTGTGATGACTGTGACACTTGAGGTGGTGGTTGCAAGAAGCTAGTAGTCTTTGCCAGAGGAGGTGAATAACCCGGTACTGATGCTTGCGGAGTCTGCTGAAATAGACAATTAGTATCCACAAAATGAAGTGACCCTGGCTGTTTTGTACCTCCTAGTAAAACATGCAGTTGTGCTTGTCCCTGATTCGGGGCTGCAGAAAATGGTTGTTGCTGATGATTCTGAATGTTAGGCATGACCCCTGTAATTTTGTTGCCAGGAGCTCCTTTCGAGTACTTTTCATTTTGGTTGGAACGGCTGTAGCCATAGCCGTTGATGCAACCACAAACCGGACATTCTACCACTTGTGCCTCATCAGACACTCTCAATTCTGAGTGGCAGAAATTACATTTCTTTGTTGTGATCGACATCTTATATATATATCAGTAGCTACAGGGGTTCGAGAGAGAGTGATAAGTTGGTAAGAGCTAGGGAGTCGAGTGGTTTGGTGAGGCTTAAGTTTGTTACTGGTGAGCATTTATAGAGAAATTGCTGGTAGTGGTTCCCCTATGGTGTACACTACTGGAGTCTGGGGAGATTTTTCAATATACTTATATACTCCATTATGTAAAATCTATAACTTTATTCCATTACTGGATAAGATTTTGGATGCTCCAAGGTAGAATCAGATTCACTTTTGAATGCAAGTACTTTCGGTGAGATAAATTCATTCAAATTTCAATCGAGATGATATGGCTTTCTGACTCATTTCGCGTATTTCATGCAGCTTCTGTTCTTTTCAGATTCTTTGTTATCAGTATATATTGGATGGTTGCTAAATATCAGAGAGCTGGCTGGCTTGTGGATAGTGTCGCCGAATATACCCTTGGAAGTTGGAAGGAACCTATATTCAGTTATCATTTCTACCTCTAAACAAGGTGATTAACTGTGATGATATCTTTTCTTGGATCAAACTAGAGTTATAGAGATGATATTGTTCCGAGCAATGCTACATGCACATAATCTGTTACAGAATTTTTATAGAGAATGACGTGGTAGAGCCCGCTCTGTCGACCACTCTAGTACACATGCTTTTTTTTTTCATCTTCTTATCTAAAAAATGAATTTGGTGTTCCGGTTCAGAGCGTCTCCAAGTGTTTGTTAGATAAAATGTTTACGTGTCCATCTATTATACATAATTCTTATCTAAACATTGAAATTGATGTTCCAGTTCACTTAGACCATCTCCAACGACATTAGACATTAAGTGTCTGTTAAGTAAAATGTCTACATGTTCATAAAAGACATTAAGTGTCTGTTAAGTAAAATGTCTACATGTTCATCTAGTATACCTGATATGTAAAATATGGACCACTCTAATGGAGGGTCCTGTTAAGTATAATTTTAGATAGCTATAAAAACGAATGCTACATTTGTAGATTGTTTTGCAATCATCTAATTTCTTTTCAAATTTAATAGCATTGCTTAGCTTAGAATTAACTTTGCTGCTTGGGTTTTAATTCCTCCCAACTTGCTTCAAGTCTCATGTTATATCTAGAATTTATTATTTTGTAATGTAATGTATTTTTACATCACTCTACAATGCATTTTTTCAAGCCTTGATCAACATCAGTTTTAGTAATTTGTTTACATCTGAGTTTACCTACACAAGCCTTGATACTCCACTATTCTATTTTGCTTAATTGCACTGAACTCCTGTGTTTTTATTTTTACTTGCATCAAGCTGACTTGCATTGTGCTGATGTTTTGTTAAATCCTGCGAGGCCATGTTTTAGTCATTGATTTTGCAAAGTGACCGTACAGGCACGAGTTTCGGGTTTCTAACAATTATTGATGTATATTTCGCTCAACATTCATCGCTTAATGTTTTTACTCCCTCGTTATTTTTTGACACGCATTCTAGACTTTTATAAAGTGTTTCATAATATTTTTTTTAAATTTTATTTTCTTGAATAAGATTTGACGCTTGAATTTATTCAATACAATCTTGAATTGGATGAAAAATAATATCAATCTGAGATAATTTGAGCGGCTTATGTTAATGTCATGCTCATGCATACATGTTTAACAATTTTGGCATAACACTATCCTTTTGTTTGGATGGTGTGATAGTATTATTGATGCATATGCTTTGTTTATCCGTTTTTTATGTAGATCTTAACTGACTTAAACTTTAAATAATTATTCATGTAATTTTGTAATATATAGATAATTAATATAATTATAAATATAATTAATTAGTATATAATAATTAGTTCATTTTTGTTTCGATTTTATTCTGAAACCAAAATGAAAGTTGGACTGGAACCAAATTTTAATAGATGATTCAATTTATCTATTTTTATTTGATTGCATTATAAACAATTTAATTTTATTATTTCGGACCTTTCATCCATCTCAAATTCTATGTAATCTGGGCTATACTATTAATATGTTTAGACTATGTTTTATTTTTGTTTTCCTGATAATATGTTTTATTATCTAAATGTCTCCGATCATCTCGCATGTTCTATAGTTGAATGATAAGATTTCTTGAATGAAAAGAACTACTCATTTAAGATCTTGTCGAGTTGAGATTTATTCACATTTTCAAAAAAAAAAAAAAAAACTTTTAGGACATTACCGATGCCCCAATTACTTTTATATATATGACCCGCTACTGGGAAAGAACTACAACAGACAGAGATACCGGTATAGTTTGAACCTAAAAAAAATGGAGAGGAAGCAACATCTCACACTACACTAAATTTTACTCTCTGTGTTTTCTTTAAAAGATCGTTTTAAAAAAACAATTTTTCTATGGTGTGCCCATGGGCACACACTAAGTGCTAAAATCTATGAATTTGGAAGCTTTTGATTGGTTTACACTCTTTAATAATGGTGGACCCTCTGCATTTACAACAACCACACCAATCAAAACCCTTCAAATACATAGATTTTAGTGCTTAGTATGTGCCCATGGGCACACACTGGACAAACTCTTAAAAAAATATTGTTTGTTTATAAATATAAATTGTTCTCTCTTTTCGAGAAGATTTGAGTTGTCAAATGACATTTATTATACTTATTTATACTATGAGTCAAGAAAAGGAAGAGAGATCATAAACATTATGTGGGGGGCAAAGATGGGGAAAAAAGCTAATAAATGTTTTTTTTATGTGATAATGAGTTTTCTTAATCCGTGGAAAAATCTTAAACAACTTATAAAAGAAAGAGCAATGCTAGGTACCCCAAAAGATTTTTCCAAAAATTGTTACCAAATGATGTGGCAAACAAGTGGAGAGTTACGATTGGGTGATGGATGAATCTACAAGGGGGCCTCATTATTTTGGGAGTAAATGCAACCAATCAAGATTAGACACCTCATTTGGGAAAAAAATTTGGGACAATTTTTTGGGGTCCCTAGCATTTTTCTAAAAGAAAACATAGGGCGTATAAATTAGGTATGACACACCAAATTATCTGTGTTAACATTAAAATTTTTAGTAATTAGTTACTAAAATTTTTAGTAAGTCATTATTAGAATTGATGAACCAAACACCTGGATCTAAATTTATGAATTAATTGCTCGTACAAGAATTAGATAAAATACTGTCTGATATTAATATATTGTTTATTATAGAACCCTCGCTCAATGAGAAAATGATTCCAATTATAAAGAATCAAACCTATGGGACTTGAGGAATATAAAAAGAGAGAGGAAAAATATTTATTAATAAAAAAAGTAAATACAGAATAATCCAGACTCTAAATGCACAAATTGAAATTTGAAAAGGATCTTTCTGATTCTCGAAGAATGAGAGAAAAAGCTTTACAATTACGAATTTTTTAGTTAATTTATTAAGGAAGAGTATATTTATTATATCTTTTCATTTTTCAATGTAGAATATATCTATGACACAATATATAATACTCACTCCGTCCCAAAATAGTCGTCACATTTGATTTTGTGCCGGTCAAATTGACTAAAGTTTGACTGAAATTTATTAATATTTTATCAATTGACAAAATAAAAAAAATATGTTATCGGAAATAACTTTTAATCTACTTTAAGATGTAATTTTCAGCTTTTTAAAATAATAAGTGATTGACGTATAATTTTTGGTCAAAAATTAGTCAATTTGACCAACAAAAATAGAATTATGACAACTATTTTGGGAATGAGGGGTAACTCATTTATTTTTTAACTTACAAAGTAATTATCAAATGTATAGATAAGTTTACATATTCTTTTGAATTGGAATCATAAATTTTAAATGCATTACCAGCAAATCAGCAACACAAAATGCAAAGGAGATGTTGTTTTAGAAGCAGCACTCTCCTTCAAGGAAACAACACTGGAGCAGAGTTTCTAAAAAAAAGGGCAAGCGCAAGACGATGAAGATGAAGATGATAATGAGGAGGGCTTTCACTAGTTGCTTCACTTCAAACACTCTCCTTCCATTCCCAAGACTAGGTAATACTATTACTTCTACTACTACTATTGCGTTGCTTCGATTGCATTCACTTTCTCAGCCATCCACTTACCCTAACCCTAATCACATACCCAATCATCTTACGAAATTTGAACAATTACTTTTGGAGAAATCTAGAGTTGGTTTTGATAAGCTCGACGATGCTCTTCGAGTGTTTGATAAAATGCTCCGGATGAAACCTCTGCCTACAGTCATCAATTTTAATGAACTCTTGGCCGCCCTTGTCAAGATGAAACATTACTCCGTGGCTGTCTCCGTCTTTTCAGATATGTGCTCTTTTAGCATTCCTGTTGACATAATTACTTATAACACCACCATCAACTGTTGTTGCCACTTAAATCGAGTTGATTATGGCTTTGCGCTCTTGGCTGCCATCTTTAAGCGAGGTTTTGTCCCGGATGTTGTTACCTACACAACTCTTCTCAGGGGACTCATTTCCCAGGACAAGTTTCTTGAGGCTGAGCTTCTCTTCAAGAACCTTCTCAAGCAAAATCAAGTTGAGCCCAATGCAGTTATCTTTAACACCATTATTAATGGCCAATGCAAAACAGGCAACACTTCCCAGGCTATGATGTTGCTTAGATACATGGAGAAGAAAGGTTGTATGCCGAACGTTGTAAATTATAGCACTATTATTGATAGTTTGTCCAAAGACAGATTAGTCGATGATGCTCTGGGTCTTCTTGCCGAAATGAGAGACAAAGGCATTCAACCAGATGTTGTAACCTACAGCTCGTTAATTCAAGGTCTGTGCAACCTTAACCGATGGGAAGATATAACACTATTGTTAAAAGATATGGACAGACACAAAATTTCTCTAAATAACCGTACCTATAATATATTGGTTGATGCACATGCCAGAGATGGAAAGGTCAAAGATGCTGAATATTTGATAGAGTTAATGATTCAAAGAGGCCAACATCCGGACGTAGTCACATATAGTACGCTAATGGATGGGTACAGCTTGCGGGGAGAATTGGATAAAGCGTTAGGTGTGCTTGAAATAATGAGAAATGAGGGGATTTTGCCAGGAGCTCATACCTATAATATATTAATCAATGGTTATTGTAAGAAAATGAAAGTAGACACAGCGATACATCTCTTAGAAGAAATGCCAAGGGCAGGTTTAACACCTACAGTTGAAACGTACAATACTATTTTGGATGGGTTATTTCGTACGCGTAGGCTTGATGAAGCACATAAGTTTTATAAGAAGATGCTAAAACAAGGTGTCAAACTAAATATAGTGACAAGCCGGATCTTGTTGTATGGACTTTGCTGGAATGGACTTCTTGTTGAAGCAATGTTCATGTTTCACAAGATGGAGTCATGTGGCTTAGTTCCTGACATATGCATTTATAATATTCTGATTAATGGGTTATTCAGGGACAACAAGGTTGACAAGGCAAGAAACCTTTATCATAATCTTCTTTTGAAGGGTTTACAGCCTACTGTCATAACCTACAACATTATGATACAAGGATATTGTCATCAAGGGTTGCTGGAAGAAGCACATAAAACACTTTTGGAAATGGAAGAAAACAATTGCTTGCCTAATGGAGTTACCTACAACACTCTTATCCGCGGCTGCTTTAAGAATAAGATGTATGATGGAGGTTGTGTGCTTATAGATGAGATGGTTGCTCATGGTTTTAAAGCAGATGCCTCTACCGCCTCCATGCTATTCGATTTGCTGCAATTAAAAGAGCAGGACCCTGCGCTCCTTGCTTTGCAGAAGAAGTTCATGCCTTGACTACATCAATGAGCGAGTTTATTAAGGTACAAAATACTTTTAAATTTCCAGAACTTTGTAATAATTTGCTATGATGTATAATGTCAATAGCAATTGTGATATTGGAGTTAATAATATGTAATTTTGTTGAATATCAAATTTCGAGATGGTGGTCATGTTGTATCTGCATCTTCTTATAAAATGAGAATTATGAAAATGCATGTGTTTTCTTTGACAAAATGCAGGAAGCTGGTTTCTCGGGAGATGCATACCACCTGTATATTACAGGACCTGCTATAAATAGGACACTGCTATGCTTGCTCTGTAAAAGTTTTTGTCATACATACTGGAATGGCACAGTGTGCAAACTTATTATTTACTTGCACTCTTGTAAGTTTCTTATCTATTCTCGTAATTAATTTGGATTGTTCTTTACTGTAAGCTTAGTTTAGAGTTGCATAAAGCAGTGTTCAGTGCCGCAAAAGTAAAGTACAAGAACCATTACAATTATTTCTTGATATATTAGTTCTTAATATATGTATTTTCCGTCATCTCTATGTAGTTTTGAACGTTCTTCTAAAGAAAGGGAATCCATCAGAACTACTATTCATATATTATTAAACTTGTTTTCTCTGCATACTTAAATATGATGATTCAGTCTGCAACATTATTATATACTTGCAGTCTCTTGTCAATTTGGTATCTTTTGTCGTAGTCCACTAGGACTTTTCATTACTGTAAGTTTAATTTAAATTTGCATAAAGTAGTGTTAAGTTCAGCAGACTTGAAGTACAATCGTTACTGTCATCACTTGATATTTTAGCTATTAATATTATGTATTCTACTCATTGACATTATGTATATTTTAACCGTTTTCTAAAAAAAGGTAAATTATCCCAACAACTATTCATTAATTATTAAACTTGTTTTATATTTCATTCGAGCTCTTTTCTCCACTGAATTTGAACCCTGATCCCAAACCCCCCCTATATTCCTCCTTCATTGACACCTCATCCGCTACCTGAACAGTTACTTTATAGGAAATAAGATCAGTTATAATAAGCTCCGTGTTGCTATTCTTGTGTTAGACAATGTGCTCCAAATGAGACCCGGTAGTCCGGTACCATGGTTATTAACCTCAATTAACTGTAATCCACCATTGTTAAAATGAAACAATAGTAGCTGTCTTTCTTTACTGTTGTGCTTTTACCGTTCCAGTTAAAGTATATGCCATTAATACTGTCATCAATTCTTCTTGTTACTTGAATAGAGTTGATTATGCTTTTTCATTGCTTTGTGGTATTGTGAAACTTTTTTTTTTGCAAATTACTGTTACCCACATCTCTCACTGTTTAGCTCCAAACACAAACCCCTTGAGGTTGAGTACTTATTTGGGAAGCTCGTCATAAATTGAACATGGTGCTTTTACATTGTCCAAATATATGGACAGGAAAGGTTGTAAACCCAATATAGTAACGTATGGAGTTACAAGTTACTATATGTGGACTTGTGACTCAATCTCTTAAGCAGAATCTCTTTTGGGGTTAGCTAAGGCTTTTTAGAGCTAAAAGTTAATGAGGTGAGAAATCTTTAAAATGATCTTTTAATGGCTTCTGGTCTAGTGTCATATATTATTCTACAACGTTATGATCTTTTTGTTGTATTTGCATAGAGTGGTCTCTAAAATGTAACTTCCTACTATTGCTCAATCGGTTCAGGGTATTTACATAGTGGCCGTACTTTTTTATCAATCAAATTAGACCCCTGTTTCTTGCCTCAACTTTGATCAAATATTTGCCACCCTGGTCAGAATCAAAAAGTGTTTCAATATAGTCACATACAATTCACTCGTGGATGGATACTGCTTGTGTGAAGAAGTTGATATAGCTTTAGCAGTGGTAGAAACCATAAAGAGTAAAAAATCACTATACTTACAACACATTTATTCGTGGCTGCTTTGAGAATAAGAAATATAATGAAGAATGTGTGGTTATAGACAAGATAGGTTCTTGTGGTTTCTCAGTGGGTGCCCCTACTACATTCATGCTGCTGCACTTACTTGAATTACTGATAGTCCTTGCTGTCATGTTATTGCATTCACTTTCTCAACCCTCCACTTACCCTAACCCTAATTACATACACACTCATCACACGGAACTTCAACAATTACTTAACGAGAAATGTAAGCTTGGTTTTGATAAGCTGGACGATGCTCTTGTTGTGTTTGATAAAATGCTCCGTATGAAGCCTCTTCCTACTTTCATCCACTTTACTCAACTCTTGTCCGCCCTTGTCAAGATGAAACATTACTCTGCGGCTGTCTCCGTCTTTTCAAAGATGTGCACTTTTAACATTGCTGTCGATATAATTACTTATAGTAGTGTCATCAACTGTTGTTGCCATTCGAAACGCGTTGATTATGGCTTTTCGCTGTTGGCTGCCATCTTTAAGCGTGGTTTTGTCCCTACTACCGTTACATACACAACTCTTGTTGGGGGACTCATTTCCCAGGACAAGTTTCTTGAGGCTGAGCTTCTCTTTAAGAACCTTCTCAAGCACAATCAAGTTGAGCCTGATGCAACTATCTTTAACACCATTATTAATGGCCAGTGCAAAACAGGCAACACTTCCCAGGCTATGATGTTGCTTAGATACATGGAGAAGAATGGTTGTATGCCGAGCCTAGTAACTTACGCCACTATTATTGATAGTTTGTCCAAAGACAGATTAGTCGATGATGCTTTGGGTCTTCTTGCGGAAATGAGTGACGGAGGCATTCAACCAGATGTTGTAACCTACAGCTCATTAATTCATGGTATGTGCAACCTTAACCGATGGGATGATATAACACAATTGTTTAAAGATATGGACAGACACAAAATTTCTCCAAATAAGCATACCTATAGTATATTGGTTGATGCACATGCAAGAGATGGAAAGGTCAAAGATGCTGAGTATCTGATAGAGTTAATGATTCGAAGAGGCCAACATCCAGATGTAGTCACATATAATTCAGTAATGGATGGATACTGCTCGCGGGAAGAATTGGATAAAGCGTTAGCGGTGCTCAGAACCATGACAAGCAAGGGGATTTTGCCCGACACTCGTACCTATACTATATTGATCAATGGTTATTGTAAGAAGAAGAAAGTAGACACAGCAACAACTCTCTTAGAAGAAATGCCCCTGAAAGGTTTAACACCTACAGTTGAAACATACAGTACTATTTTGGATGGCTTATTTCGCACGCGTAGGCTTGATGAAGCACATAAGTTTTATAGGAAGATGTTAAACCAAGGTGTCAGACTGGATATAGTGACATGTTGTACCTTGCTTCATGGACTTTGCTGGAATGGACTGGTTGTTGAAGCAATGTTCTTGTTTCACAAGATGGAGTCTTGTGGCTTAGTTCCTGATATACACATTTATAGTATTCTGATTCATGGATTGTTCAAGGACGGCAAGGTTGACAAGGCAAGGAACCTTTTTCATAATCTTCTTTTGAAGGGTTTACAGCCTAGTGTCAAAACCTACACCATTATGATCCATGGATTCTGCCAAGAAGGGTTGCTGGAAGAAGCATATAAGATACTTTTGGAAATGGAAGAACACAATTGCTTGCCTGATGAAGTTACCTACAACACTCTTATTCGTTGCTGCTTTAAGAATAAGATGTATGATGGAGGTTGTATGCTTATAGATGAGATGGTTGCTCATGGTTTCAAAGCAGATGCCTCTACCGCCTCGATGCTATTTAATTTGCTGCAATTAAAAGAGCAGGACCCTGCGCTCGTTGCTTTGCAGAAGAAGTTCATGCCTTGACTACGCGAGTTTATTAAGGTACAAAATACTTTTAAATTTCCAGAACTTTGTAATAATTTGCTACGATATATATTGCCAATAGCAATTGTGATATTGGAGTGAATAATATGTAATTTTGTTGAATATGTAATTTCCAGAACCATTACAATTATTTTTTGATATATTAGTTCTTAATATATGTTTTTTTTCTTCGTCTCTATGTAGTTTTGAACTTTCTTCCAAAGAAAGGGAATCCTTCAGAACTACTATTTATATATTATTAAACTTGTTTTCTCTGCATAAAAATTGTTTTGTCATGCATACTTAAATATGATGATTCAGTCTGCAACATTATTATTTACTTGCACTCTCTTGTCAGTTTGTTATCTTTTGTCGTAGTCCACTAGCACTTCTCTTTACTGCAAGGTTAGTTTAAATTAGTATAAAGTAGAGTTTAAGTGCAGCAGAGTTGAAGTTCAACCGTTAAAGTCATCAGTACCAAGATGCGACACTGGGGTCAGTCTATAATGTGTGCTAGTCCTTTATGTAGATTAAACTTATTGCGGCTACTTTGTGAATAAGAGAAACGACGAAGGATGTGTGCTTATAGACAAGATGGTTGCTCATGGTTGTCCTACTGCATGCCTCTAGAACCTCCATCTTGTTAGACTTGATCGAAGTAAAAGGACCGGCTCTCCTTGCTTTGCAGAAGAACTTTTTGCCCCTGAGAACGTTAAGGAGAGAGTTTGTTAAGGTACACAATACTTATAAACTGCCAACACTTCGTCAGAGTTTGCAGCAGATTTTGAAGGCAATAGAAACTTTGATATTGGAATTCATGATATGTAATGTTGTTAAATATCAAATTTTAAGATGGTGGTCATATTTTGTATTAGAGCATGTATTTTCTTTGACAATGCAGAAAAGCTGGTTCCTCAAGAGATGCAGATACCACCTCACAGGATATTGGAATTCATGATATGTAAATTGTAATGTGAAATGGATGTAGACATTGATATTATACTGGTTTCAATTTGGCAGCGGCACACATAATAATAGTAGGATAATTAGCTGGTCTGCTTTTGCAAAGGAGATCTCTTTGCAGGTTGGAGTCTTGGAGGTGCTTGTTTCCTAAAGTGATGTATCATGGAGGTTGTGTACTTATAGATGAGGTGTGTGCTCATGGTTTCAAAACAGATGCCTCTACCGCCTCCATGTTATTCGATTTGCTGCAATTGAAAGAGCAGTGCCCCGTGCTCCTTGCTTTGCAGAAGTTCATGCCTTGAGTACATCAAGGAGAGAGTTTGTTAAGGTACAAAATACTTTTAAATTGCCAAAACTTCGTAATAGTGTGCTACAAAATTTTTAATCAATAGCAATTATGATATTACAGATAATAGAATGAAATTGTTGAATATCAAATTTCGAACTGGTGGCCGTGTTGTATTTGCATTTTTTCACAAAACGAGAAGTGTGGTAGAGCATCTATTTTTCTTTAACAGAGAGCTGCTTTCTTAGGAGATGCATACCACCTGTATATTACCGGACCTTCTATTCTTGCTCTGCATGGTACATACTGGCATCTGTTGATTTGGTGTAAAAATTATTATTTACTTGCACCTTCGTGAAACTACTTTTGATATATTATTAAACTTGTTTTCAGACTGTAGTCACAAATTTGTTTTTAAAAAATGCCTCCAGTCAAGTTTGTTTATTCAGAAATATCCTATGCAACTACATATACACATATCGGCAGGGTAAAATGGCTAATTCATAACAAAGCTGCTTAAAAACTTGCAGTTTGGTCATGGAGTTAAAAAAGCTCACAGTCAACTAATGAAGTATTAAAAAACTTGCATATTAATAACTCCCGTTAACTCTGTTAATAACATAACGGAAATAAGCTCATTTTCAAATAGATCACTGGATGAAGAACAACACTGCAAATACATCATTCCAAACATAATAACCATCCACCCCCCTGCAGTTACAATAATAAAGAGAATTATCATCCCACCTTCAGTTACAGTCACAAAAAAACTAGCATATTACCAAGTTTACGGTGTCCAAAAAGCAAGATGTTCCCCACTAGCAAATTACAAATATTAAACTACAGTCCTGTTTTTCTTGGGACCTTGAATTTTCTCACAGGAAGCTTTGGCCTTCCTCTTTTGCTGGTCCCAGCCTCATGTGGTTGCAGCTTTGAAGGAGATGGAGTCCCACCTGTGCCATGTGTTGCTTGAACATTTGGTGTAAGCATCTGCATTTTAATGAAACAAACAATTAATACACTAGTTTGTGCATGAATTAAAGCAATTGAAAGGATAAAATAACTTACAAAAACCATTCTTTGGCTTCTTCTAGGTGTAGTTGGTGGTGGTGCACTAACCACATGCTCAGCCTCCAAAATCTCATCCATAAGTTCAGCTTCCCCTGTCTCCCTTTCCCTCCCAACCCTCTCACTTTCTGCAGCTCTTTCAGCTTCTTCTTCAGTCATCTGTCTCCTCTTTGGCATCCTTTTTCTGACTGGCTTCTCCACATAATCAGCAGGCTTGTTAGGGCATTTGCCTCTAGTATGCCATGTCTCTCTACAGATTGTGCAATGCATTACCCTCCCCATCCTAGAGAAGTTTAGTCTTTGGGATTGCTTCATCCTTCCTCTAGCCTCCTCCCACCCTTCCCTCCTCCTCTACCTTTTAGGCCTTCCCCTCAGCTGCTTCACAAATGGTGGTGGGAGAACTGTGTCTCCCATTGTCTCCTTCCAAAAGGGTTCCCCCCTCAGCACTTCCAAACAAAATGAGTAAGTCCTCATATATGTATCTTTCTTGAACCAATGTTCCACATAGTCAACTGGATCTTCTCTTATTTTTTGAATGGCACAAACAGAATGAGAGCAAGGTATGCCAGTTAACTCCCATACTCTACATGAACAAGTACTTTCTTTCAAATTAACACAAAAACCTACCCCCCTCCATTTCACTTGAAAGTTATCCTGACCATCCCACAACACACTGCACTCACTACTCTCCAAAACAGATCTGGCTTTAGGCACAAGCACACAATCTACATCCCTCATTGCATCTCTCTTTTTATGTATCCTCTCCATAAGCATATCATGAATTTCTGTAAGCATATCAGTTAAGGGCATGTACCTTGTCTTGAGGATCCAAGCATTGAAGCACTCAGAGATATTGTTGTCAGTGCTTGCACATTTGGAATGAGTTGCAAAGTATGCTTGAGACCATACTTTGGGATCCAGTTCATTCATCTTCTGAGCAGCCCTTTTGGAGTGCTTTTCAAGGTCCTTCATTGCAACCTTGAACTGAGCTGGATGTGTGGATGTACAAGCTCTCCAAAATGCCACTTTGACAGCTTCACCTGGATGCTTCTTAGACAAGTTGGAAGACAAATGTCTAGCACAAAATCTGTGCTCCACAAGAGGGAGAAATTCCCTCACTGCCTTATCCAAGCCCTACAACAAAGGTCATAAAACCAAAACAAAATTAGATTCACATAGAACACAAAAACAAAGCTGAAAAATTAGTTGTAAGGCAAGATATTAGCACCTTTTGTTGATCTGAAATTAGTGTATATCCAGTGCCATCTCCCAAGTCTAGATCTTCAATCAATAGGAGTAAGAACCAACTCCAAGAATCATAAGATTCAGACTCTACCACAACCATTGCAAATGGGAACATGCTGTCATTGCCATCGCTTCCAACTGCTGAAAGAAGCTGGCCACCACACACAGATTTGAGAAAGCAGCCATCCAGACCTATGATTGGTCTACATCCAGCCTTCCAACCCTTTTTCAGCTTGTCATAACAGACATAAAATCTCTGAAAATGAGGTGCATCTCCCTCATTCACCCTTGTTGTACAGATCTTCACTGTGTTGTCCTTATTTCTCCTCAAAATTTCACCCCCAAAGTTCCTAACCCAAGCATAGTGTTTTTTCATCTCTTCCTCAACTTGACTTAAGGCCCTCTGTCTCACCCTACAACACTTAGCTTCACCAACTTCAACCTTCAAAGTTGTCCTGAATTCTTCTTGCATTTCTTTAAGCTTCCAACTAGGATTTCTTCTTATCCTAGGACCATACAGATCTGCTAGGTACTTGACAGTCACAAGCTTATTTCTGTATTGGTAGATGCAGTTATGCTCATCATTAACTGTCTTCAGCTGCCAACATTTATTCTCCTTCAAGTATGAGAACCACATCTTAAAGGGACATCCTTTACTGCACACAACTTGGATCCTCTGTTGGTCATCCACACTGTACTTCAGTGGCCTCCCAGATGCAATAGAAAAGCTCCTAACTGCATCTTTGACTTGTGCTTTATCCTGCATCTTTGACTTGTGCTTCATCACCTATATCTTCTGCAGCCTCATTCTCACACAACTCATAATCTTCCCCATCCCCATTCACATGATAAAGGTGTAGCCTAATGACCCCAGCACCATAGGCTTTTGTTGCTACATGAACAATTTCCGGGATTTGATCATCACTCACAAGCAGTTTGTACCCACCCCTTAGACTAACACCATTACACAGATAATATAACTTATCAGATTCTCCAACGACAAAATCAAACATATTTCTTATATAGCTCACACTCAATTTCTCAACATCAACCCTAATCCTTTTCATTGTATCCCTACCCACATACTCTCTAACACCAGTTAAATTAGGAGTAACAAACCCACCATTATAAAACAACACAATTCGAACAGTCCTGTATACACACATAATATACATACGAATTTAGGGTTTATAGACACATGCATACAAAATATAGAGGGTTTACTGAATCAACAAGAGAATTAGAGAGGAAACTTACTCCATTATGCACGAAATCGAGAAATCGTCGCCGGTGAGTAGTTCAGTTCAATCGTCGCCTCCTCTTTCCCACTCAATCGCACTGCTGTCTGCTTAGATATGTAATAAAATGTGTTTTAAGTTTTATTATGCATATTTAGATGTAATTAGGCTTGGGTCGGGTCGGTGTAAGCTTGGGTCGGGTCGGGTTCACGGGTATTTTAGCGGAGACGTTAAAAGTCAAAGGCACTTTAACCTTTGTGTAAGTTTCTGTTAGCACGGTCGTTCGATTGAATTTTTTTTAAAACAAAGTTATGTGTTTGAGAGTTTTTTCAACTCCATGACCAAACTGCAAGTTTTTAAGCAGCTTTGTTATGAATTAGCCATTTTACCCCATATCTGCAACTATTATTGTAAAACTATAAGAACATCGTGGAGATGGTAGATTATGGCTGAAGAAAGTAGAAGACAATGAGCAAGGCTATCACTACTTCCATAAGATTAATCCACTCTCTCTTTTCTCCACTTAATCAGACCCCGATCCCGAAACCCCCTAAACTCCTTCATGGATACCTCATCCGCAACTTCAACAGTTACTTCATTAGAAAAATGGTCGGTTATATGAGTTCCGTGGTGCTATTCTTGTGTTAGACAAAATGCTCCAAGCGAGACCTCGTACTAGTGTTATCGACTTTAATTAACTGTTATCCACGATCATTACAATGAAACAATACTATGTTGCTGAATCTTTTTACTGATACTTATGCTTTTACCATTCCAGTTATTCTATATGCCAGTCATCGAAAGGTAAGCAGCTGCTACTAATCATCCATCTTCTGTCAAATTCCCCTACTTTTGCAATAGTAGTTTTGTTTTAATTTCTACATAAATTTTTTAGCGGCTTATTTATACTCCGATCATTCAGATTTGTACTGAAATATACACTGACCACTAATTTTTTTCATCCAATTTCATCATTCTAGTTTGACGATTGACGACTATGCACTCCAGCTATAGATCTGGTAAAAATAGTTACTTGTGTTACACTTACCGGCACAAGAGCGTATATGAGCATGGTTATGAACACCGTAATTATTTGTATAATATATATCAATGTCAGGCCTCACAATCACCGACGTCAAGAACCTCTTCAGGATGCCTAGCAGCTCAAGATCATCACCGAGACGATTAATGGATCCCATAAGTTTCTATCTGGAAAGGGAAGAATAAGCAGTCATTTTGTTTGATCTTTGGTGAGCTTTCTGTATAGACTTAAGTATAGCGACATGCTTTGTTTGCTGTTCATATTTTTATCATAATTCTTGTACTTTTACTCTTAATCGCCTAATGTTGTATTAAATTTACTCCAGAAAATTCATGGAAATTAAATAACATTCTTTTCACATGGATGATTGATTTTTCTCCTTCAAATGGAGGGTAGAATTTTAATGGAAATAGGGAAGAAAAAGATTAATTTTCTGTGCCATCAATTATGCTGTAGTCTGCACTTATATAACTTTGTTTCTTCAATGACTGGCTTACATTTGGAAGACGCTTTAAAATATAGTAGCCTTGTTTATTAGTATAAGTTTTTAACTAAAATTTTTCTTTCTAGTATTTATAATCTGGTAACAGGAGGAAAAGAGTCAATGTTGCTAATTGTGATAATATCTCAAACTATTTGCCGGTGGAAATCTAATATTCTTGCAGACTTCTATAACTGAAATGAGGTCTATGTAGGATACTGTCTTGGTTCCTGCTTCACCGGTGACAAATAAGAGTCTTCGGTAGTGTCTGAGGATTTATTTAGAGCACTGCAAGTTTTGGCATCAATGTTGTTTTCTATAATTATAGTAATAAATGTCGACGCCATCAATTTTTTATTTCTGTGATGCACATATTAAGTTCTGTTTCTTTTTTTGTGTTTCTTACTGTATATATTTAAACTCAACCACTTTTGCTGCAGATGGACCCTTGGCAATGGTAGCATTATAGGTCAATATTGGTAGCAGTTACATACAATTGTTTGCCTGATGAAACACTCTTATCCGCGGCTGCTTTAAGAATAAGATGTATGATGGAGGTTGTTTACTTATAGATGAGATGTGTGCCCATGGTTTCAAAGCAGATGCATCTACCACATCCATGCTATTCAATTTGCTGCAATCGAAAGAGCAGGACCCCCGCTGCTTGCTTTGCAGAAGAAGTTCATGCCTTGACTACATCAATGAGAGTTTTATTAGGGTACAGAGTACTTTAAATTGCCAAAACTTTGTACTAATTTGCTACAATATTTTATTTCAATAGCAAGTGTGATATCAGCGTTATAATATGTAATTTTGTTGTACATCAAATTCGAAATGGTGGTCGTGTTATATTCTTGTGACAGACAATATTCTCCACATGAGACTTGGTACTACGGTTAATAACTTCAATCACTACAGTGTTTGTTTCCTACTTATAAGTCCAGCTTCTGGATTATAAGTTAGGAGCACTTATTTGTACTGTTTGTGTAATAAGTCAAAAAGCACTTATAAAAAACTAGGAATGCTAGCTTTTGTTTCAGGATTTCTACTTATTTTCCAAACACTTTAATCACTTATAAGTCTTATCTTACTTCTAACTTCTACTCCACTTATTTATTTTAAGCAAGAAACACTTATTTTAAACTCACCGAAACGACCCCGTAATCTGCCATTGTTAAAATCAAACAATACTATTTTGCTGTCTTTCTTTACTGAAACTTGTGCTTTAACCATTACAACCCACCCACCCTCTCAATTTCTTACACACTCATTACAACCCTTCCGACCCTCTCAATTTCTTACACACTCAGCGACCAATTATGAAATCAAATTTAATGAAACTCTACTACAACATGAAATGACTCAACATCATCATCCCCTTCTTCATCACTCTCGTCGTTGTCATGCTCATCCTTTCCGCGGCGGCGATACAATCGCCGCTGCTCGTTGTCGGTGATGAAACTCTGATCCCGATTATCGACAGACTCCTTCGCTTTTTTCAGGACAACACGAGACAGAAGGAAAGAAGGAGAAGAGAGCGATGAGAGAGAGAGAGAAAAAAGAAATCGAGGAGATGGAGATGGAGGAGAGAGAGAAAGAGAGGGTGGGAGAAGAGAGACGGAGAGTAAATGGGTGAGAAGGATGATGAGTTTAACCAATAGAATGAAAGTATCGTATTAATGCAATTTTAATCTCTTTTTTCTCTCACTAAAATTGTAAAACTGCAACTAGTTTAATGTAGTAGTAAGTTTGCAATAGAAAGCATAAAAACCGGTATATCCGATAATTTCCCTTTAAAAAAATACATATATTAAAAAACCATTAATTATATAATATTTTTTCACTTGTATTTCTAATAAATACACGAATATAGACTCTTATACAACTCTTGTTATACAATTTTCAAGAAAGATAATTTTGAAATGCTGTTTTCTTTAAGAAGACTGTTATAGTGAGACGGAGAGTATACTCCCTCCTTCTCAATTTATAGGGTCTCTTTTGAAAAAAAAAAATTGTCCCAAAATACATGTCCCTCTCTTTTTTCAATACAAATTTATTTATATATTAATTGTGATTTTTTTGAAACTCAATATTATTCTCATTTCTGAATGCACTAAAAGTTTTATATTTATTGTGATTTTTTTTGAAAATCCTGTTGTCACCTAACAATGCATTAATTAATAATACATGAGATCAAATTATATATAACCAACTTTTTTTTTAATATACGTGTTTTTTCTAAAATGGAACGTTACTTTACAAGCAGCACTCCCCTTTAAAGAAACAGCACAGGAGCAGAGTTTCTAAACACAAAGGCAAGTGCAACTGTGCAAGATGAAGACGATGATAATGATAGTGAGGAGGGCTTTCACCACCTGCTTCAATTCAAACACTCTTCTTCCATCCCCCAGTCAAGGTACTAATACTGTTACTGCTACTACTACTATTACGTTGCTTCGATTGCATTCACTTTCTCAGCCATCCACTTACCCTAACCCTAATCACATACCCACTCATCACACGGAACTTCAACAATTACTTAACGAGAAATGTAAGCTTGGTTTTGATAAGCTGGATGATGCTCTTGTTGTGTTTGATAAAATGCTCCGTATGAAGCCTCTTCCTACTGTCATCCACTTTACTCAACTCTTGGCCGCCCTTGTCAAGACGAAACATTACTCCGCGGCTGTCTCCGTCTTTTCAAAAATGTGCTCTTGTAGCATTCCTGTTAATATAATTACTTATAACACCGCCATCAACTGTTGTTGCCACTTCAAACGAGTTGATTGTGGCTTTGCGCTGTTGGCTGCCATCTTTAAGCGTGGTTTTGTCCCGGATGTCGTTACCTACACAACGCTTCTCAGGGGACTCATTTCCCAGGACAAGTTTCTCGAGGCTGAGCTTATGTTCAAGAACCTTCTCAAGTGCAATCAGATTCAGCCTAATGCAGTTATCTTTAACACCATTATCAATGGCCAGTGCAAAACAGGCAACACTTCCCAGGCTGTGATGTTGCTTAGATACATGGAGAACAAAGGTTGTATGCCGGATGTAGTAACTTATAGCACTGTTATTGATGGTTTGTCCAAAGACAGATTAGTTGATGAAGCTCTGGGTCTTCTTGCCGAAATGAGTGACAAAAGCATTCAACCAAGTGTTGTATCCTATAACTCATTAATTCATGGTATGTGCAACCTCAGTCGGTGGGATGATATTATACAATTGTTAAATGATATGGACAGACACAAAATTTCTCCAGATGAGCATACCTACAG
The DNA here is from genome assembly GCF_001625215.2 of Daucus carota subsp. sativus. NCBI lineage: Eukaryota > Viridiplantae > Streptophyta > Magnoliopsida > Apiales > Apiaceae > Daucus > Daucus carota. The sequence continues at coordinate 3,645,875 of NC_030389.2, forward strand.
TATATTGGTTGATGCACATGCCAGAGATGGAAAGGTCAAAGATGCTCAATATCTGATAGAGTTGATGATTCAAAGAGGCCAAAATCCTAATGTAGTCACCTACAGTGCACTTATGGATGGATACTGCTTGAGAGGAGAATTGAATAAAGCGTTAGCAGTGCTCAGAACCATGACAAGTAAGGGGATTTTGCCCAACACTCGTACTTATAGTATATTGATTAATGGTTATTGTAAGAAGATGAAAGTAGACACAGCAATACATCTCTTAGAAGAAATGCCCCTGAAAGGTTTAACACCTACAGTTGAAACATACAGTACTATTTTGGATGGCTTATTTCGTACGCGTAGGCTTGATGAAGCACATAAGTTTTATAAGAAGATGTTAAACAAAGGTGTTAAACTGAATGTAGTGACATGCGGCATCTTGTTGCATGGACTTTGCTGGAATGGACTTGTTGGTGAAGCAATGTCCATGTTTCACAAGATGGAGTCATGTGGCTTAGTTCCTGACATATGCATTTATAATATTCTGATTAATGGGTTATTCAGGGACAACAAGGTTGACAAGGCAAGAAACCTTTATCATAATCTTCTTTTGAAGGGTTTACAGCCTACTGTCATAACCTACAACATTATGATACAAGGATTCTGTCATGAAGGGTTGCTGGAAGAAGCATATAAAACACTTTTGGAAATGGAAGAAAACAATTGCTTGGCTAATGGAGTTACATACAACACTCTTATTCGCGGCTGCTTTAAGAATAAGATGTATCATGGAGGTTGTGTGCTTATAGATGAGATGGTTGCTCATGGTTTCAAAGCAGATGCCTCTACCGCCTCCATGCTATTCGATTTGCTGCAATTAAAAGAGCAGGACCCTGCGCTCCTTGCTTTGCAGAAGAAGTTCATGCCTTGACTACATCAATGAGCGAGTTTATTAAGGTACAAAATACTTTTAAATTTCCAGAACTTTGTAATAATTTGCTATGATATATAATGTCAATAGCAATTGCGATATTGGAGTTAATAATATGTAATTTTGTTGAATATCAAATTTGGAGATGGTGGTTATTTTATATCTGCATCTTTTTACAAAATGAGAATCATGAAAAAGCATGTGTTTTCTTTGACAAAATGCAGGAAGCTGGTTTCTCGGGAGATGCATGCCACCTGTATATTACAGGACCTGCTATAAATAGGACACTGCTATGCTTGCTCTGTAAAAGTTTTTGTCATACATACTGGAATGATCCAGTGTGGGAATTTATTATTTACCTGCACTCTTGTAAGTTTCTTATCTATTCTCGTAATTAACTTGGATTGTTCTTACTGTAGGATTAGTTTAGAGTTGCATAAAGCAGTGTTCAGCGCAGAAAAAGTAAAGTACAAGAACCATTACAATTATTTCTCCATACATTAGTCCTTAATATATGTATTTTTTCGTCGTCTGTATGTAGTTTTGAACTTTCTTCTAAAGAAAGGGAATCCATCAGAACTACTTTTCATATATTATTAAACTTGTTTTCTCTGCATAAAAGTTGTTTTGTCATGCATACTTAAATATGATGATTCAATCTGCAACATTATCATTTACTTGCACTCTCTTGTCAGTTTGTTACTCCCTCCGTCCCAAAATAGTTGTCACATTTAGTTTTGTGCGGATCAAATTGACTAAAGTTTGACTGAAATTTATTAATATTTTATCAATTGACAAAATAAAAAAATGTCACCGGAAATAACTTTTAATCTACTTTAAGATGTAATTTTCAATTTTTTAAAATAATGAATTATTGACTTATAATCTTTGGTCAAAATTTAGTCAATTTGACCAACACTCGTACTTATAATATATTGATCAATGGTTATTGTAAGAAGATGAAAGTAGACACAGCAATACATCTCTTAGAAGAAATGCCGAGGGCAGGTTTAACACCTACGGTTGAAACGTACAATACTATTTTGGATGGGTTATTTCGTACGCGTAGGCTTGATGAAGCACATAAGTTTTATAAGAAGATGCTAAAGCAAGGTCTTAAACTAGATATAGTGACATGTCGTACCTTGCTACATGGACTTTGCTGGTATGGACTTGTTGTTGAAGCAATGTCCCTGTTTAACAAGATGAAATCATGTGGCTTAGTTCCTGACATACAAATTTATACTATTCTGATTCATGGATTGTTCAAGGACGGCAAGGTTGACGAGGCAAGGAACCTTTTTCATAATCTTCTTTTGAAGGGTTTACAGCCTGATGTCATATCCTACAACATTATGATACAAGGATTCTGTCAAGAAGGGTTGCTGGAAGAAGCATATAAAATACTTTTGGAAATGGAAGAACACAATTGCTTGCCTAATGAAGTTACCTACAACACTCTTATACGCGGCTGCTTGAAGAATAAGATGTATGATGGAGGTTGTGTGCTTATAGATGAGATGGTTGCTCATGGTTTCAAAGCAGATGCCTTTACCGCCTCCATGCTATTCGATTTGCTGCAATTAAAAGAGCAGGACCCTGCGCTCCTTGCTTTGCAGAAGAAGTTCATGCCTTGACTACATCAATGAGCGAGTTTATTAAGGTACAAAATACCTTTAAATTTCCAGAACTTTGTCATAATTTTCTACGATAAATAATGCCAATACCAATTGTGATATTGGAGTGAATAATATGTAATTTTGTTGAATATCAAATTTCGAGATGGTGGTCATGTTGTATCGGCATGACGGCATCTTTTTACAAAATGAGAATCATGAAAAAGCATGTGTTTTCTTTGACAAAATGCAGGAAGCTGGTTTCTCAGGAGATGCATACCACCTGTATATTACCAAAACTTCAACGAGTGCCACTTGAGTACATCAAGGAGAGAGTTTATTAAGGTACAAAATACTTTTAAATTGCCAAAACTTCGTAATAGTGTGCTACAAAATTTTAAATCAATAGCAATTATGAATTTATGATATTACAGATAATAGAATGTAATTGTTGAATATCAAATTTCGAACTGGTGGCCGTGTTGTATTTGCATCTTTTCACAAAACGGGAAGTGTGGTAGAGCATCTATTTTTCTTTAACAAAGAGCTGCTTTCTTAGGAGATGCATACCGCCTGTATATTACCGGACCTTCTATTCTTGCTCTGCGTGGTACATACTGGCATCTGTTGATTTGGTGTAAAAATTATTATTTACTTGCACCTTCGTGAAACTACTTTTGATATATTATTAAACTTGTTTTCAGACTGTAGTCACAAATTTGTTTTTAAAAAATGCCTCCAGTCAAGTTTGTTTATTCAGAAATATCCTATGCAACTACATATACACATATCTGCAACTATTATTGTAAACTATAAGAACATTGTGAGATGGTAGATTATGGTTGAAGAAAGTAGAAGACAATGAGCAAGGCTATCACTACTTCCATAAGATTAATCCACTCTCTCTTTTCTCCACTTAATCAGACCCTGATCCCGAAACCCCCTAAACTCCTTCATGGATACGTCATCCGCAACTTCAACAGTTACTTCATAAGAAAAATGGTCAGTTATATGAGTTCCGTGGTGCTATTCTTGTGTTGAACAAAATGCTCCAAGTGAGACCTCATACTAGTGTTACCGACTTCAATTAACTGTTATCCACCATCATTACAATGAAACAATACTATGTTACTGTCTTTTTACTGATACTTATGCTTTTACCATTCCAGTTATTGTATATGCCAGTCATCAAAAGGTTAGCAGCTGCTACTAATCATCCATCTTCTGACAAATTCCCCTACTTTTGCAATAGTAATTTAGCTTTAATTTCTACATCAATTTTTTAGCGGCTTATTTATACTCCGATCATTCAGATTTGTACTGAAATACACACTTACCACTAATGATGGAGGTTGTTTACTTATTGATGAGATGTGTGCCCATGGTTTCAAAGCAGATGCATCTACCACCTCCATGCTATTCAATTTGCTGCAATCAAAAGAGCAGGACCCCGCGCTCCTTGCTTTGCAGGAGAAGTTCATGCCTTGAGTACATCAATGAGAGAGTTTATTAAGGTACAAAATACTTTAAAATTGCCAGAACTTTTTAATAGTTTGCTACAAATCAATAGCAATTGTGATATCGGAGTTGATAAAATACAACATTTTGTTAAATATTTACTTCGAAGTGGTGGCCTTGTTGTATTTGCGTCATTTTACAAAACGAGAAGTATGATAAAGCATGCATTTTTTCTTCGACATAATGCTAGAAGTTGGGTTCTCAGGGGATGCATACCACCTGTATATTACAAGACCTACTCGGAACAAATTAGCAGGATCCTTCTACTCTTTCTTTGTGTAAAATGTTTTTCATGGGTACTGCAATCTGGTGATGCAAACACTCTGCAGCATTATAATTTACTTGCATTACATTGTAAGTTTGTCTTCTATATTTGGCACTTGGCAGTCTACTAAGAGTTACTTTAAGTGCTGTATGGCTAACATGTAGTTGCATAAAGGTGTCTTCAGTGCAGCAAATGTGAAGTATACCAACATTTCCATTTATTTTATTGATATATTAGTTCTTAATATTAATATTGTATTCGTTCTCTCTTTCTAAGTTTAAAATCTCTTTTAAAATACAGGAAAATGATCCAAAATACTATCCTTTGTTTCTAAATTTGTTTACAGTTTAAAATAATAAACTAGTTTTCAATTTTATTATATTCACAAAATATTATATAAATTGCCTATATTTAAGTCTGTTTATTCGGAAATACTCTATGCAACTAAGTATAAACCTATTTGTAGCTATTGTTTTAAAATATAAAACCATTCTGGAGACAATGAGAAAGGCTGTCACTACATCCTCAGTGTCTTACTCTTTACACCTTTTCTCATTTCTTCACTACCTGATCCTAGTCCCAGTATTCAATCCCCATATATTCCTTCTTCATCTATACCTCATTTGCAGCTTCAGCCGTTACTTCATTCGGAATATGAGGTTTGTTTTGATTAACTATTCTTATGTGATTTACTTCAATCAACCGTTATCCGCCATCGTTAAAACATAACAATACACTGCTGCTGTTTCTTTTTACTGGTACTTGTACTTTCTCCATTCCAGTTGATCTATGTACCATTAATACCGTCATTAATTATTGTTGTCAATTGAATAGAGTTTATTATGCTTTTTCATGAGCATCTTCTTTTGCCAAATGTTGTTACCTACACCATTCTCTATAGGGGGTTATCTCTCATGACAAATCTCTGGAGGTTGAGCACTGGTTTGAGAAGCTCAGCACAATCAGACTAACTAAAACTAGTGTTGTTCCATTATTGAAATAGGTTGAGCACTGGTTGGATTTTTCTTTACTGTAGGGTTACTTTATAAGTTATTGAACTTACTTGAATCAAGAGAGCAGGATCCCGGCGCTCCTTGAATCAATTTCACTGTTTCTAAATCGGATCATGGTGTTTATATATTAGTGGTACTTTTTTTTTTCATCGATGCATATATAAAATATTTAACCTCTGTTTCTTTCATCATCTTTAATTGAATATTAGTGACCGTTCCTGCTTCCTCGGTGACAAATAAGAATCTTCTATAGTGTCTGGGGATTTATTTAGAGCACTGCAAGTTTTTGCATCAATGTTGTTGTCTATAATTATAGTAATAAATGTTGATGCCATCAAAAGATTCTTTCGGTGATGCACATATATATTAAGTTCTGTTTCTTCTTTTGTGTTTCTTACTATATATAGTTTGGCTCAACCACTTTTGCTGCAGATGGACACTTGGAATGGTAGCATTACTGGTTAATATTTGTAGCAGTTCTGCAAAAGAAGCACAGATCTGGTGCATCATGGGGAATGTCAAGCGCAGAAAACCAAGGTGTTAAACTGGAATATAGTGACATGCAGAATCTTGTTGCCTGGACTTTGCTGAAATGGACTTGTTGTTGAAGCAATGTCCGTGTTTCACAAGATGGAGTCATGTGGCTAATTAGTTCCTGATTTACGCATTTATAATATTCTGATTCATGGATTGTTCAAGAATGGCAAAGTTGATGAAGCAAGAAATCTTTTTCAAAATATTCTTTTAAAGGGTTTGCGCCCTAGTGTCATATCTTACAACAGTATGATACAAGGATTCTGTCAAGAAGGGTTGCTGGAAGAAGCATATAAAATACTTCTGGAGATGGAAGAACAGAGTTGCTTCCCTAATTAAATTACGGGCAACACTCTTATCCCCGGCTGCTTTAGGAATAAGATTTATGATGGAGGTTGTGTGCTTATAAATGATATGTCATATGTGTGTTCATGGTTTCAAAGCAGATGTCTGTACCAGCTCCACGCTATTTGATTTGCTGCAATCAAAAGAGCAGGTCCTGCTCTTTTTGCTTTGCAGAAGAAGTTCATGCCTTAACTACATCAATGAGCAAGTTTATTAAGGTGCAAAATACTTTTAACTTGACAGCACTTCGTAATAGTTTGCTACAATATTTAAAGTCAACAGCAATTTTGTTGAAAATCAGATTTTGAGACGGTGGTCATGTTCTATTTGCATCTTTTTACAAATGAGAATCATGAAAAAGCATGTTTTCATTCTTATGTTTTTTACTCATCGACTCTACGTATTTTCAACTTTTTTTCTAGAAAAGGTAAATTATCCGAATAATTATTTATTAATTATTAAACTTGTTTTCTATTTCATTCGCTCTCTTTTCAAGTAAACATGTTGCATTTGAGGCTTAATTGCTGCTTTGAACCGGTGTTTTGTAATGTGTGTATGCTTTAAGATGAAGGTTGTAATTATGCTATGATGTGCTTGTGCTTTTGTTTACTTTTTCGGGTTTTTACGAGGTTTGATGGTTGATTTTTGTAATTTTAAGTGTTATTTGTATTTAGAGGTGGATAACGAGCTGTACGAGACGAGGCAAGTTGGAGATGAAAGGAGTTGCTTAAAATTGGATTTGGACACCGTTTTCCTCGCGTTGTCGAGGCGAGTTCAATTCTCCTTATCTACTCCGGAGACGAGTTCTCGCTATCCCAACTCGTGTACAACTTGGCGAGTTGAGCAAGTTCTATGAATTACTACAATTTTTTTTTAAATGATGTATATAGCTTACAAATATATCTTTAACTGATATAACCTACAAAAATAATGTATACACTCCCTCTGTGTGTCTAGATTGTTTAACTTAGTGGACGGGGGGCTTGACACACATTTTAAGAATCCTGTAAAGTGTAGTTTCACAAATTATTTTTTTTTTCTTCTGAATAAAAATTTAATATTTAAATATTTGTAAAAAATTAAAAATAATATGAAAATATGTCTTATATGCACCTTCAAATGCGAGTTAAACAATAAAAAATACCGTGTGGATGTCCTTGACTTTTCACAGATAGATGGATAGACTTTTAACTTTTCATCCTTCAAGCTTTGATCTTTCATATTCCAGTTACTCTAGACTTTTGACCTTTTAAATATCTTGTAACTTCTTTATCATGTTCAAACTTGTACTTAGAAACTTACTCTAATAAATACAATTCTCTTATTCACTTTCTAATATCTCTTTTATGTTTACTTTATATTTATATTATATTCATAACATTTAATTACATCTCTTCATTTTTCAACAATGTTCTAAAAGTCGGGATTAATCGTTGTTCGATCGGCCATCGTCTCGATTAAGTATTAATCGATAAAAAAAGTGTTTTTCCTGAAAAATCGATTAAAGACGGGATTAATCGGTTAGAAAAGGATATAATCGGCAAAAATCGGTAAATTTAAAAACTTTAAAAATTATTTTAAAAAATTTAAAATTAAAAAAATTAATTTTAAGACACATTGTACTATGGTCTTATGGATGAATTGACCTAAATATTTAGAAAATAGATATTTTGTGGATAAAATCATTAATTTTTTAATTTATAAAAGTATATGATTATAAATCTATTGTAAATATAAATATATTTATACTTATATTTATCTAGTTTAAAAAATAATATTAAATTGATTCCGATTAATGATCCGATTAATCCCCGATTATCCGATTGATCGCTAGACGGTACCTTTACCGACTAAGTCCAATTTCCGCTTTTTACAACACTGTTTTCCAATGCACAAGATATGGAAAATGTTATTTCCAGAGCAAGATTTTTGTTTTCGGAGCAAATTCAATGCTCTCCCCCCCTTGCATCCACATAAATCATACAACTTCAGTCCAAATTTCTGTAAATTGCTCTGGAAATTAAAAAACTGCTCTGGATATAACATTTCCCACAAGATATCTATTACACTATATTTAATAACTCTAAAAATTGCATATTTATCTTTTAACTAACAAAATAATTATCAAATGTATAGATGAATTTACATTCTCTCTCGGTCTTAAAATAAGTGTCATTTTGACAATTTGAACATAATTTAAGAGGCAAAAAAAACATGCTTCCACACACTATTTTTCAATTTTTTTTTCTGAATGAAAATATAGATGTTAAACTTTTATTCAGGAAAAAGAATATTTAAAAAATAATATATAAAAGTATGATTTTTTTTGCATCTCAAATTACGTTAAAAAAAATTCATTTGAATTGGAATCATAAATTTTAAATGCATTACCAGCAAATCAGCAATACAAAATGTAGATGATATGTTGCTTTAGAAGCAGCACTCTCCTTCACAGAAACAGCACAGGAGCAGAGTTTCTAAACACAAAGGCTTTAAAATGCAATTGTGGAAGATGAAGACGATGATAATGAAGAGGGCTTTCACCTCCTGCTTCACTTCAAACACTCTCCTTCCATTCCCAAGACTAGGTACGAATAATATTACTGCTACTACTACTATTACGTTGCTTCGATTGCATTCACTTTCTCAATCCCCCACTTGCCCTAACCCTAATCACATACCCAATCATCTTACAAAACTTCAACAATTACTGTTGGAGAAATCTAGAGTTGGTTTTGATAAGCCTGATGATGCTCTTCAAGTGTTCGATAAAATGCTCCGTATGAAACCTCTGCCTAGGGTTATCGACTTTAATCAACTCCTGGCCGCCCTTGTCAAGATGAAACATTACTCCGTGGCTGTCTCCGTCTTTTCAAAGATGTGCTCTTTTACCATTCCTGTTAATGTAGTCACTTATAGTACTGTCATCAACTGTTGCTGTCACTTAAAACGAGTTGATTATGGCTTTACGCTGTTGGCTGCCATCTTTAAACGTGGTTTTGTCCCGAATGTTGTTACCTACACAACTCTTCTTAGGGGACTCATTTCCCAGGACAAGTTTCTTGAGGCTGAGCTTCTCTTTAAGAACCTTCTCAAGCACAATCAAGTTGAGCCCAATGCAGTTATCTTTAACACCATTATCAATGGCCAATGCAAAACAGGCAACACGTCCCAGGCTATGATGTTGCTTAGATACATGGAGAAGAAAGGTTGTATGCCGGATGTGGTAACTTACAGCACTATTATTGATAGTTTGTCCAAAGACAGATTAGTCGATGATGCTTTGGGTCTTCTTGCTGAAATGAGTGACAAAGGCATTCGACCAAATGTTATAACCTACAGCTCATTAATTCAAGGTCTGTGCAACCTTAACCGATGGGATGATATAACACAATTGTTAAAAGATATGGACAAACACAAAATTTCTCCAGATAAGCATACCTATAGTATATTGGTTGATGCACATGCCAGAGATGGAAAGGTCAAAGATGCTGAGTATCTGATAGAGTTAATGATTCAAAGAGGTCAAAATCCTAATGTAGTCACCTACAGTGCACTTATGGATGGATACTGCTTGAGAGGAGAATTGGATAAAGCGTTTGCAGTGCTCAGAACCATGAGAAATAAGGGGATTTTGCCCAACACTCAGACCTATACTATATTGATCAGTGGTTATTGTAAGAAGATGAAAGTAGACACGGCAATAACTCTCTTAGAAGAAATGCCCCTGAAAGGTTTAACACCTACAGTTGAAACGTACGGTACTATTTTGGATGGCTTATTTCGTACGCGTAGGCTTGATGAAGCACATAAGTTTTATAGGAAGATGTTAAACCAAGGTCTCAGACTGGATATAGTGATATGTAGTACCTTGCTTCATGGACTTTGCTTGAATGGACTTGTTGTTGAAGCAATGTCCTTGTTTCACAAGATGGAGTCTTGTGGCTTAGTTCCTCACATAAGCATTTATAATATTCTGATTCATGGATTGTTCAAGGATGGCAAGGTTGACAAGGCAAGGGACCTTTTTCATAATCTTCTTTTGAAGGGTTTACAGCCTGATCTCAAAACCTACAACATTATGATCCATGGATTCTGTCAAGAAGGGTTGCTGGAAGAAGCATATAAAATACTTTTGGAAATGGAAGAACACAATTGCTTGCCTAATGAAGTTACATACAACACTCTTATCCGCGGCTGCTTTAAGAATAAGATGTATCATGGAGGTTGTGTGCTTATAGATGAGATGGTTGCTCATGGTTTCAAAGCAGATGCCTCTACCGCCTCCATGCTATTCGATTTGCTGCAAGTAAAAGAGCAGGACCCTGCGCTCCTTGCTTTGCAGAAGAAGTTCATGCCTTGACTACATCAATGAGCGAGTTTATTAAGGTACAAATTACTTTTAAAGTTCCAGAACTTCGTAATAATTTGCTACGATATATAATGCCAATAGCAATTGTGATACTGGAGTGAATAATATGTAATTTTGTTGAATATCAAATTTCGAGATGGTGGTCATGTTGTATCGGCATGACGGCATCTTTTTACAAAATGAGAATCATGAAAAAGCATGTGTTTTCTTTGACAAAATGCAGGAAGCTGGTTTCTCGGGAGATGCATACCACCTGTATATTACAGGACCTGCTATAAATAGGACATGGTACAGTGTGCAAACTTATTATTTACGTGCACTCTTGTAAGTTTCTTATCTATTCTCGTAATTAATTTGGATTGTTCTTTACTGTAAGCTTAGTTTAGAGTTGCATAAAGCAGTGTTCAGTGCCGCAAAAGTAAAGTACAAGAACCATTACAATTATTTCTTGATATATTAGTTCTTAATATATGTATTTTCCGTCGTCTCTATGTAGTTTTGAACGTTCTTCTAAAGAAAGGGAATCCATCAGAACTACTATTCATATATTATTAAACTTGTTTTCTCTTCATAAAAGTTGTTTTGTCATTCATACTTAAATATGATGATTCAGTCTGCAACATTATTATATACTTGCACTCTCTTGTCAATTTGGTATCTTTTGTCCTAGTCCACTAGGACTTCTCTTTACTGTAAGGTTACTTTAAATTTGCATAAAGTAGTGATAAGTGCAGCAGACTTGAAGTACAATCGTTACTGTCATCACTTGATATTTTAGCTATTAATATTATGTATTAACTTCAATCAAATGTAATCTGCATTGTTAAAATCAAACAATACTATTTTGCGATCTTTCTTCACTGATACTTGTGGTTTTACCATTCCAGTTGAAGTATAGTTCCTTTTGGTTAACAAAAGTAGCAGACACTGCTGAAGGCGTTTGTTTTGTTCCGTAAAATGCTCAAAATAAAAGCTATGGTACAGTTCCAATCCATTACAAGAGTTACACAAAGATCAGGAGCCAATCCTTGACAATGTGCCAAATTTTCTGGAAAAGCAAAGCATGAATACATCGGATCCAGCAGCTTTGTTCGAGTGCATCTAAAATTAAGCACGCTTAGTTTCCTCCTCTGATGGTTGTGCTCTCAAGCTATCACTCATGTACTCTGGCACTAGTGTTCCGATAAAGATCGGTTTCAATGAGCTCGAAGATTCGCTTGTTGTGTTTGATAAAAGGCTCTAATCAATTGTTACTGGCCCTTGTTCAAATGAGGAAGTACTCTGTAGCTGTACTTATGTTTAGAGAAATGCATGTTTTAGGCATCATTACAATTAATATATTAAACTAAAGATAAAACAAGAAACTCATGTAGAACTTGTTTCCATGGAAATATCTCAGAAGCAAATTTTTGATAGGTACAGCTTGGATCATGTATTCAGAAACTGTACAAAGGTAATGATCAACTGATGATCATATACTTACAGCATGTAGTAATGTGAAATAGATGTATACATTGATATTATACTTGTTCCAATTTGGGAGCACACATAACAATGGCGTCTGCAACTCTTAGGAAGATCTTGTCCTCTCCGACCATGTTTGCAAACTCAGATGCATGTAATTTGTCGAGTACAACTTGCCCTGGATTTGCTAGATTGAGCTGTTTATATAAACATCCAAGAAACAATCAATATTATGAAATGTTATCGAGATTTATGCACTTAAATTACGTATGGAATTCAACTTGAAGATGAAACTGGTCTGGATATGCTTACCTGAATAGACCTTTTCTGGAGACTCTTGTACAGTTCTTCCAAGGCATGAATACCACTAGTGTCTATGTCTGTCACAGCTGCAACAGAATACGGAAGAATAAATCACAATGCTTACATAGAAAACAATGTTTTTTTTCAGTTATCATCGTGTAGGCGCAAGCAGAAACAGTATCCGTAGAGCAGAAATTGCTTACGTGACATGTCCAGTACTAAATTTTGAATTTCGGGTTGTTTATGTTCAGCCAGCATTTCTTCCTCATCCAGTATCCATCTCAATATCCTGTAAAGTATCAAGTACTGGCATTAATCCTTGAAATACTAATAGAGTTATAGATAATACCACGCCCTAGTTTGGAAAATGAGAAGCTATACCTCTCCTTTATGTAGTTGGAATTGGAAAAGTAAATTGCAGAATCGACTCTGATTATTAGAACACCAGGAACTCTGGTTGCTTCTGGATATTGCTGCATGTTCCTGTAAACACTAGTCCTGGGGATTCTGCCAAGAGCTGCTGTCCGTGGCCTAGTCACTTGTAGAAGAATTTTGGCAAAGGAAATGGATACCTGTGATATAAGATGATGGCATTATAAATCTCCAAACCTGATTTATATATTTGATCTTCAAATAAACACATGGTAAATATCATTTACTTACCGCAATCAAGAGACCAACTTCAACTGAAGTAAAAACTACGCCAAAAAATGCTTTCTTCAGCTACCGGAAAAGACAGTTTTCAAACTTTCTTTTAATATATTTAACATTAAAAAAGGTAATTTATATTTTTAATATTTATAATCCAAAATTTCAGAAAATTATAAAAATAAAACGAAACTATCTGAAAAGCGCGACCTATACGTCTCTCGCTTCTCCTTTATATATATATATTGATGATTGATTGTTATGTTATTAGATCCTGACTCTATGTGTGTGTATATATATATGCTCATGATCAAATACAAACCAGTTCTTAAATAAAAACTAAAAACCAGATTAGTTTAATGATATTGTCAATACAATTTAATAGTATTCTCTTTAGAATTTAGTGATTTGTGCGGCAGAATTGACGTAAATTTCCAGGAATCAGTGAAAATCGGTGGATATGTTCTTGTACTCGATTCTGGTGGTTGTGGCGGGGGTGGAGATGATGGTGGTGGCCATGGAAAGACGGAGCAACAGTTTCAGCAGGAGTGTTTCAGCAGATCTGATATATAAATAAAATCGTAATGCCTTTAACTTGGCAGTAAAAACGGCGGAGATGAAGACAACGGAGGTGGAGGAGGTGACACAGGTGGAGTGGTACTGGAGGAGAAGGTGGAGGTGGGTGGACGTTGATGGAGGTTGCAATTGAAAGGCTTTGGTGAAGGTGAAGGAGGGGGCGGCGGCGGGGGTGGAGGTGAAGATGGAGATGGCGGTTGGCGGGGAAGATGGAGAGGGAGGTGTAGATATTAGTGATATGTGCTTTGGAATTTAGTGATATATGAGGTGGGTTTTTAGTTTGTAGAATATGGAGATTTGTATTGGAGTAAAACTCTATATGTGTGTGTGTAATAGTATAATAGTGATAATAATAAAATAGAATATATGATAATCAAATTTTGGTGGGTTTTTTTTTTGCCAAAATTTAGAACGGATTTCATTAATATCTTGAAAGAGACTCAATTGGGACAAACCCTCGATTGATCATGCAATCAGGTTGAAAAATAAATAAACGAGTTAAATGATTAGCCGCTTTATTTCCGGATTGCTTAACTAACCGAATACAAATATTCTGAAAATTAAAAATGAAGATAATGATTTCTTGAGAAATCCAACATGCATCTCTCCTAAAAACAGTAGTTTCACAGTTGACCCTTACAGTAATTTTATAGATAGTGCAACGTTCAGGAGACTCAGTTGCCAAAACTGAGTTTAGAGATCTCATGCTGTGAACAGGTATATTTTGTGAGAGGAGAGCACATGCGATTTTCACTACCGTTCCAAAAACAATCTAGCTATCTAGATGCCAGACACAGCTACAGACCTGTCGAAAGTGTTGTTGATGCGAGATCTCCAAATCTCCCAATACATCGTAAAATTCATTTTCAATACAAACACATCATAAAGCCAGACACATCGCACAAAGCGAGACATTCAAACACATAAATATGACAGAAGACAACGAAAAACTCAAATGAGTTTCCCGGATTTTGTGGAACAAAACTCGATTTTATTGAAGAAGAAACAAACAAAGAGGATTATTGATAGAAAATTAAAAAGAAGAGAAGAGGTGTTGTGTGTATGGAGAAGCGGCGGCTAAACAATTAAGATGGGATGAAAGAAGATAGGAATAGTGATGAGTAGAAGAGGTGGGGAAGGAGATGGAAGCGGCTAGGGTTAGCGGGAGATGGAGCGGTTGACTGAATCAACAATTTCAAGAGACCTTAATTCATCCGTGTTTGTTATTTTAAAATAAACTTAAATTTTGGTGGTTTAGTGACCAAATGTTGATATTTTAGTATTTAGTACTTCTGGATTTTCAATGAAATTTTTCTTATTAATAAAAGGCATTGATTTTAGAAATTTATCCGAAATCAATAAATTTCAAGCAATTTGAGTAAATATTGTTATATTTCACTCTAGAATAGGATTTTGCAAATCAAAGATTAGAGTTGTGTTATTTTATTAAAATTTAACTCGTATCAAATTTCGTTATATGTTTGTCAATATTATAAAGTTTTAGGGTTAATTATCAAATAGGTCATTTGCTTCATTTCAATGTATCAAGTGAGTCATCGACAAATTTTTGGTCTCATTTGCACCACTCATCTCAAATTGTGTTACATGTTCACAATTTTTTGTGAAGTTACGTCAAAATAAACCTTTTTTGTTAAACTATAGGACAAGAACTTATTTGGGACTTGACGTGAACTTGTACACAAAGCAACGTGATGATAAAATAATAAAAAATCAAATATTAAATTAGAAAAATTTACAAAATATAGGTCCAATTCAATTTAAAAGGAAGATTAATATATGTTTAGCTAAAAAAAAAATTGATGTATTCAGAAATCTAAAAATCCATGATTTAACCGATTAATCCCTTGCAATATTGCCGGCTGATTCGATTTTTGAAATCTGATTAATTTTATAATTTTTTCTTAATTGAATTATGTATAATAATTTATTAAAATTAAAATACTATATCATATTAACTATGAATAATTATAAAACCTATAACATAGTAAAGATATATTTATCAATAAATAACCAATTCAATCATAACTAAATATTAAATAATATTAAAATATTAATATACACCCGATTTTTAGCCCGATAAATCCTTCCGATTAATCTCTGGTTTCGATTAATCCTGAGTTCGTAGATAAAACAATTAGGTCAGATTCTCGATTTCACACGATGTAATTTGATGAAGTCACCGAAACTGTATCACGGTAAAAAGGGCGAGAAATACTGAAACAGGTAGAAAAACAAACAGCACCTGGCAGTGTCTCTTAAACAGAAGGAAGAAAAATCAGAAGACGAATACGGTGACGATGAGAATGGCTTTCACCACTTGCTTCGGTTCGAACACTCTTCTCAGATTTCCGATACACGCTACGAATACTATTACGTTGCTTCGATTGCATTCACTTTCTCAATCCTCCGCTTACCCTCACCCTAATCACATACCCAATCATCTTACGGAATTTCAACAATTACTGTTGGAGAAATCTAGAGTTGGTTTTGATAAGCTCGACGATGCTCTTCTTGTGTTCGATGAAATGCTCCGTATGAAGCCTCTTCCTACTGTCATGCAATTTAATCAGCTCTTGGCCGCCCTTGTCAAGATGAAACATTACTCTGCGGCTGTTTCCGTCTTTTCAAAGATGTGCTCTTTTAACATTGCTGTTGATATAGTTACCTATAACATCACCATCAACTGTTGTTCCCATTTGAAACGCGTTGATTATGGGTTTGTGCTGTTGGCTGCCATCTTTAAGCGTGGTTTTGTCCCGGATGTTGTCACCTACACAACTCTTGTTAGTGGACTCATTTTTCAGGACAAGTTTCTCGAGGCTGAGCTTCTCTTTAAGAACCTTCTCAAGCACAATCAAGTTGAGCCTGATGCAACTATCTTTAACACCATTATTAATGGCCTCTGCAAAACAGGCAACACTTCCTAGGCTATGAGGTTGCTTAGATACATGGAGAAGAAAGGTTGTATGCCCTGCATAGTAACTTACAACACTATTATTGATAGTTTGTCCAAAGACAGATTAGTCGATGATGCTCTGGGTCTTCTTGCCGAAATGAGTGACAGAGGCATTCAACCAGATGTTGTAACCTACAGCTCGTTAATTCAAGGTCTGTGCAACCTTAACCGATGGGATGATATAACACAATTGTTAAAAGATATGGGCAGACAAAAAATTTCTCCGGATAAGAATACCTATAGTATATTGGTTGATGCACATGCAAGAGATGGAAAGGTCAAAGATGCTGAGTATCTGATACAGTTAATGATTCGAAGAGGCCAAAGTCCTGACGTAGTCACATATAGTGCACTCATGGATGGATACTGCTTGCGGGGAGAATTGGATAAAGCGTTAGCAGTGCTCAAAACCATGACAAGTAAGGGGATTTTGCCCGACACTCAGACCTATACTATATTGATCAATGGTTATTGTAAGAAGATGAAAGTCGACACAGCAATAACTCTCTTAGAAGAAATGCCCCTGAAAGGTTTAACACCTACAGTTGAAACATACAGTACTATTTTGGATGGCTTATTTCGTACGCGTAGGCTTGATGAAGCACATAAGTTTTATAGGAAGATGTTAAACCAAGGTGTCAGACTGGATATAGTGACATGTTGTACCTTGCTTCATGGACTTTGCTGGAATGGACTGGTTGTTGAAGCAATGTTCTTGTTTCACAAGATGGAGTCTTGTGGCTTAGTTCCTGATATACACATTTATAGTATTCTGATTCATGGATTGTTCAAGGACGGCAAAGTTGATGAAGCAAGGAACCTTTTTCATAATCTTCTTTTGAAGGGTTTACAGCCTAGTGTCAAAACCTACACCATTATGATCCATGGATTCTGCCAAGAAGGGTTGCTGGAAGAAGCATATAAAATACTTTTGGAAATGGAAGAACACAATTGCTTGCCTGATGAAGTTACCTACAACACTCTTATTCGTTGCTGCTTTAAGAATAAGATGTATGATGGAGGTTGTGTGCTTATAGATGAGATGGTCGCTCATGGTTTCAAAGCAGATGCCTCTACCGCCTCGATGCTATTTGATTTGCTGCAATTAAAAGAGCAGGACCCTGCGCTCGTTGCTTTGCAGAAGAAGTTCATGCCTTGACTACAATACTACATCAATGAGCGAGTTTATTAAGGTACAAAATACTTTTAAATTTTCAGAACTTTGTAATAATTTGCTACGATATATAATGCCAATAGCAATTGTGATATTGGAGTGAATAATATGTAATTTTGTTGAATATGTAATTTCCAGAACCATTACAATTATTTTTTGATATATTAGTTCTTAATATTTGTTTTTTTTTTTGGCTAAATTTAATATATGTTTTTTTTTCGTCGTCTCTGTGTAGTTTTGAACTTTCCAAAGAAAGGGAATCCATCAGAACTACTATTTATATATTATTAAACTTGTTTTCTCTGCATAAAAATTGTTTTGTCATGCATACTCTCCAAAGATGTTGTCCTCTATACTTATCATAATAATAGTAGGATAATTAGCTGGTCTGCTTTTGCAAAGGAGAACTCTTTGCAGGTTGGAGTCTTGGAGGTGCTTGTTTCCTGAAGTGATGTATCATGGAGGTTGTGTACTTATAGATGAGGTGTGTGCTCATGGTTTCAAAACAGATGCCTCTACCGCCTCCATGTTATTCGATTTGCTGCAATTGAAAGAGCAGTACCCCATGCTCCTTGCTTTGCAGAAGTTCATGCCTTGAGTACATCAAGGAGAGAGTTTATTAAGGTACAAAATACTTTTAAATTGCCAAAACTTCGTAATAGTGTGCTACAAAATTTTAAATCAGTAGCAATTATGATATTAGAGATAATAGAATGTAATTGTTAAAATCGAATTTCGAACTGGTGACCGCGTTGTATTTGCATCTTTTCACAAAACGAGAAGTGTGGTAGAGCATCTATTTTGCTTTAACAAAGAGTTGGTTTCTTAGGAGATGCGTACCACCTGAATATTACCGGACCTATTCTTGCTCTGCATGGTACATACTGGAATCTGTTGATCCGGTGTAAAAATTATTATTTACTCGGACCTTCGTGGAACTACTTTTGATATATTATTAAACTTGTTTTCAGACTGTAGTCACAAATTTGTTTTTAAAAATGCCTCCAGTCAAGTTTGTTTATTCAGAAATATCCTGTGCAACGACATATACACATATCTGCAACTATTATTGTAAAACTCTAAGAACATTGTGGAGATGGTAGATTATGGTTGAAGAAAGTAGAAGACAATGAGCAAGGCTATCACTACTTCCATAAGATTAATCCACTCTCTCTTTTCTCCACTTAATCAGACCCTGATCCCGAAACCGCCTAAACTCCTTCATGGATACCTCATCCGCAACTTCAACAGTTACTTCATTAGAAAAATGGTCGGTTATATGAGTTCCGTGGTGCTATTCTTGTGTTAGACAAAATGCTCCAAGCGAGACCTCGTACTAGTGTTATCGACTTTAATTAACTGTTATCCACGATCATTACAATGAAACAATACTATGTTGCTGACTCTTTTTACTGATACTTATGCTTTTACCATTCCAGTTATTGTATATGCCAGTCATCGAAAGGTTAGCAGCTGCTACTAATCATCCATCTTCTGACAAATTCCCTACTTTTGCAATAGTAGTTTAGTTTTAATGTCTACATCAATTTTTTAGCGGCTTATTTATACTCCGATCATTCAGATTTGTACTGAAATACACACTGACCACTAATTTTTTTCATCCATTTTCATCATTCTAGTTTGACGATTGACGACTATGCACTCCAGCTATAAATCTGGTAAAAATAATCTCTTGTGTTACACTTACCGGCACAAGAGCGTATATGAGCATGGTTATGAACACCATAATTATTTGTATAATATAAATATCAATGTCAGGCCTCACAATCACTGACATCAAAAACCTCTTAGGGACGCCTAGCAGCTCAAGATCATCACCGAGACGATTAATGGATCCCATAAGTTTCTATCTGGAAAGGGAAGAATAAGCAGTCATTTTGTTTGATCATTGGTGAGCTTTCTGTATAGACTTAAGTATAGCAGCATGCTTTGTTTGCTGTTCATATTTATATCAAAATTCATGCACTTTTACTCTTAATCGCCTAATGTTGTACCAAATTTACTCCAGAAAATTGATGGAAATTAAATAACATTCTTTTCACATGGATGATTTATTTTTCTCCTTCGCATGGAGGGTAGAATTTTAATGGAAATAGGGAAGCAATGGTAGCATTATAGGTTAATATTGGTTGCATTTACATACAATTGTTTGCCTGATGAAGTTACATACGACACTCTTATCCGCGGCTGCTTTAAGAATAAGATGTATGATGGAGGTTGTTTACTTATAGATGAGATGTGTGCCCCTGGTTTCAAAGCAGATGCATCTACCACATCCATGCTATTCAATTTGCTGCAATCGAAAGAGCAGGACCCCCGCTCCTTGCTTTGCAGAAGAAGTTCATGCCTTGACTACATCAATGAGAGTTTTATTAGGGTACAAAGTACTTTAAATTGCCAAAACTTTGTACTAATTTGCTACAATATTTTATTTCAATAGCAAGTGTGATATCAGCGTTATAATATGTAATTTTGTTGTACATCAAATTCGAAATGGTGGTCGTGTTATGTTCTTGTGACAGACAATATTCTCCACATGAGACTTGGTACTACGGTTATTAACTTCAATCAAATGTAATCTGCCATTGTTAAAATCAAACAATACTATTTTGCTGTCTTTCTTTACTGAAACTTGTGCTTTTACCATTCCAGTTGAAGTATAGTTCATTTTGGTTAACGGAAGTAGCAGACAATGCGAAAAGCATTTGTTTTGTTCCATATAATGCTCAAAAGAAAACCCATAGTACAGCTCCAATCCATTACAAGAGTTGAACAAAGATCAGGAACCAATCCTTGACAATGTCCCAAATTTTTTGGAAAAACAAAGCATGAATACATCAGATCCAGAAGTTTATACTCACAGCATGTAGTAATGTGAGATAGATTTATACATCTTTATATTTATATAAAGGAGGTTTCTCGATGGATTACGTGGCAGCTCCCAAAATCCTTCCTCTAATATTCCTGTTTTTCTAGCCTTATCTATATAAAGGAGGTTCCTCAATGGATTGCGTGGCAGCTCCCAAAATCCTTCCTCTAATATTCCTGTTTTTCTAGCCTTTGTCTATATTTTGTTAATTTTATATTTATTCTCTATTTTTATAACTTATTATAATTACTACATCAGTTATGAAAATTTGATTTTCTATTTCGCATGTCCTTTTGCTTTTCAGGTCTCAGTGGCTTCTCTTCGAGGTACTCGGTCTCTGCAATTCTATATGCCATCTCTCTCGCTCTCCGTTTTCTTTTACAATCCGGTCTAATCTGGTTTGCTTCTTTATTTTCAGGTCTCGAGTGGCTTCTCCTTCGAGGTCTCGCGCCAGAGTTTGCAGGGTGATGGAGTGTGTTACTCTCTTTCTCTCTCCCTCCCTCCCTCCCTCCTCTCCTCTCCTCTCTCAATTTTACTTGTCTGATTTTGATGATGGCTGTGTAAGTTTCTTGGTAGATAGAGAAAACCCGGTATTTATTTGTCGTCCTCGCAGCAGAATTTACAAGGCGATGGAATGGATCATGATGAGGAAACCTCCGGTATCCAATGTATAGCTCTCTCTCTCTCAATCTCTCTCCTTTTCTCTCTCTCTCTCCCTCCCTTGCTCCCTCTCCCCTCCTCTCTCCATTTTACTTGTCTGATTTTGACGACTGTGTGAGTTTCTTGATGAATAGAGAAAACCCGGTATTTATTAAGATAATATCTCTTCTTTCCCCCCAAATATCATCACCATCTGTCTCAAATCACCTCACTAATCTTCGTGTCCTTGGCCCTAGCTTGAATCCCACTTGTCACCACTCTTTTTCTCGCTAATTTTGCTATAAAATTGAGTCTTCATATTGTTCAGTGCTTTCTTGATTGTGTTTTAGCTTAAAGATTGCACCTTTATTGTTTATGTTGATTTTTTTAGGTTAAAGAAGGAAGAATTTGAAAAGGGTCTGTTTAATTTGAAAAGCAATTTTGTTAATGAAAAGAGAAATTAGCTAATAAAGTTTAACTAAGAGGAGTGTATTCGATTGGGATTTTAATGGATTGTTTTTAGTCTATGGATTTTAATGGATTGTGTCTGATTTTTATTTTGTGCGGATTCTTGATAAAATGTCGCAGAGTTGATAGGATTTAAGTACAATGCTTCAAAATCCCATTGATTTTGATGGGATTTCAAAAAACTTAAAATACACTGAAGAATGACACAAAATCCATCATTTTATGACATGCAAAAAAAACCATCAGCATTTGAATACCATCAGATTTTAATGGATTTTAAACAATCCCAATTGAATACCATCAGATTTTAAAGCATAATTTAAAATCTCAATTGAATACCATCGGATTTTGTAGCATAATTTGAAATCCCAATTGAATACCTCAAGATTTTAATGGATTTTAAACAATCTCAATCGAATACCCTCGGATTTCATAAATGCAAAAAAATGCTTTAAAATCTCAATCCAATACACCCCTCTAAGGCTCTTAGCACACCATAGGAAGATTGATACCAGGCATAAATCACCAATTATTTGGTAGCTAGAATGTAATTCCATTTGCCGATTCCATCGCATCTTCAATTTCAGGTGCTGTGTTATTGATGATGATCTATTTCAGCTTTCTAAAGCTCCAAGGCAAAATATCTTTTCTGTTGTATCAAAGTGACAAAAGATTTAAAAGGTTTTACAGGCTTGCTCGAATTCTGTAATTTTGTTTATAAAGTTAGGTAAACTTTTTACTAATAATGGACGAAAGAGAATCGTGCATACAAATTATAAATCTTGACATTTTACTCATTATATTGTGCAGAACATCTTCGAGACCACATGGATTTTTCTCAGTATGTTGCAGCAAATTCCCCTAGCCTGAAGATCTTCAGGAGGAATCAAATAAATCACGAAACAGCTTCTCTGCTTTAAAAACTCTATGTTCTGTGATGTTTTCACTTTTCAGTGTTGAGGTATTATATTATTGTAAGTTTCGAACAATTTCTTTCTTACTTGAAAAAAAAAATGAAGTAAGATACTGAACACAGGAGATGAATTAAGTTCCTTCCTTACCTTTGGAGGGCCACTAAAATCCTATGAATCTCAAGATAATAAGGTATAGATGTACTGGCCCGAATGATTCTATATTGTGCCACCCTGACATACTGCCTTTTTTCAAGATAGATTTTCAATAAAAAATTATACTTGATTCTACTATAATTCTAAATAATATTTTTTTATATATTAATTTTTAATTATTTAAAATCTAAAAATTATATTGAAACATAGTGAAATATTTTATTCATTTTTTGATTTTTTATCATCGAATTTTTTCATATATTTTATTAATAAAATGGAAAAAGAGCTAAAATTATTAATACGTAACTATTTAGCGTGTTATATATGCCGGAAGGACGAAAGGGACTTCAGCAAAGCAATTCTTGAGCACAGGAAGGCGGCGAATCTTTGGTGTTTGATGAGGTTGTTAATGATGATAACTCAGTGGTTTCACTGGAAAAGATTTTCGTTTGCCACTCTGCATGCCTTTATTTTTTACATCTATTATCATGTGTACCTCTACCTTTTTCTAGGTTATAAAGATCATCTGTACCTCTACCTTTTTCCAGGTTATAAAGATTGATTGGTTAAACAGTTGTTGATTTGAGCAAGTAGCAGAAGATATTGATGGGTGCAGAAGGTGAAGTGAAGTGTGAAGAGGATTTGTGATAGTTGGTACTGGAATATGCGGCTTTGCTACAGCCCTCGCTCTTCACAGGTACATTCAACTTTATGCTTGTGTGTATGCTTGTAATTAAACACATGATCGCTTGCAATTCATTTGGAAATTATTGCTTTTATCTCTGCCCATGCTTATAATCTTCAAAGTGCTTAATTACCTTTAAATTTAGACATGAAAAACGCTAGAGTTTGGGAAGCTGGACTTAGGGTACCACATGCAGTTATAGTAGATACACAACCATATTCGTGGCACACTTATAGCCTGTAGCAAACATGTTTGCAAAGATAACATGTGCATTTCTGGGATGCAAATCTCCCTAAGTTAATTTCAACAGAATCACCTCCATAACATGATATTGGAGCTAACATTTATGAGCTATCCTACTTCAAAAAAATAAATTTATACTATGGCTGAATATTGCTCTAGAAGATGGGTTTTTAGTGAATCTTTGGCCTGAAATTTGGGAGTTTAAGTTAGTGGATAAAGATATGGTGTTTTAAAAAAATAATTATCATTTTATAGTATTTTGAGTCGTATAAAATCACAATGTGAACATTGGTTTATTTGGTGCAGAATAGGTATAAGATGCACAGTTTTGAAAAGATTGGAGAGTCTGAGATTTTCTGATATGGCTCTCACCATCAGCTTAATGTTGCTTCAATCCTTAGACAATTGAGCTGTTGATTATATTGGCACATTACTAATCTCAATTATAATTATATGTTCATTCTTTCCAAAACCCTCTGTCCTTTCTTGATAGGTCAACTGGAGTTTATAGAGGAAGCAAATGGTTGAGATTAAACTAGAATAGCAAATACATCTAAAGCAGCTGATAGTCATAATTATAGTGGAAGGTCAAACCTGACAAAAAAAAAAAGAAAAAAAAATTGGAAGGTCAAATAATGGTCCTACTTGCAGCAATGAGGAGGCAGAGCAAAAGTTGCGTGGATTCACTTGGTGTGAACTTATTTATGATGACAAATCTAAAATATAGAAAGAGGTGTTTGTTTTTTATTTGAGAGGAGTCCTCTCTTGTGTATATTTTTCTTCCTTAACTTATAAAATTATATGAAGTGTCGTTCTCATTTGCTCACAAAAAATTAATTAAATTATAATAAAATAAAATGTTTGATTCATCCTTACATTTTTTATAACTAAAAATATTTTTTTAAATCTCACAACAATTACAAAATAAAAGAATACGAGAATCTTTAAAAAAATTTATATTTTATAGTTTTCTCACTCGCGCGGAGCGCGTTTTTTCTACTGGTTGATATTATACTTGTTCTAATTTGGGAGCTATATAAACTTATGTATGATGAATTGATGATAAACTTGCGGTGTATGTTAGAACGCTGGAAGCTAAATAATTGACAGGTAATATCTGGAATTAGCATAGCTTAATAATTAACTATATAATAGAAAATAAAGATCAGGATGTATAGGCTACATCTTCATACAGACACAGCCATTAGAGCAAGTCCAACAATGTCTTATCAAGTGCCCTATATATATAATAAAAAATAATGTCCTAGTGATTTAAGACATCATTTTAATATAACAACTCTAACAATATGTCTTATTATTGTGCCTTAGTATATTTGAATTACCGTTGGAGGGAAGTGAAAAAGAAAGAGAAGAGAGGTGTGTTGGAATGTGAGTAAACTAATATTTTAATGATAGAAATGGTTTAGGGGTTGCATGATTGTGCCTCAAAAATAAGACATTTGTTAGATGTCCTAGTGTTTTGAGGCACCACTAGAACATTGTTGGAGCACCATTTTACTTCAAATGTCTTAAATTTTGATTTAGGACATGATTTTAGGGCATCCTTGGACTTGCTCTTACTTTCCGCATCTCTTCTAATGATGTTATCGAGCCTATACCGGACCAGAAAAAAGAGCATATTAGACGCAATGTTTTTTTTAGAATTAAAAGATAATTCACATTCTCATGGATAGAATTTAAACAACAATATAAAAAGTTGGGTTGATGTGTTTTATTGTCACTTAAAGGTATGCTAAAAAAATATATTATTAAATTTATAAAAAATATCATATCTATCTATGTTTTTAAAAATAATATAATCACAATATAATATTAATTTTATAAATTTTTCATGGAGACATACTAACAACAACTTCTTAAGTAGGGTATTGCATTCCTAGTAGTTCCAATCTTATAATAATAATGACTTTATGGACGAAAATTAATTTAGACTAATCAAAATCCACCACCTAAATTTAAAAGTTGTTGTTGGTGTGTGCACATGAACACACATTAGAAAGACCCGTATGCATAGACATTCGTGCTACTCTGCATCCCACAATAATAAGTTTTTTTTTGTAAAAAAACATATAAAAAAAATTATTAATCAAATAATATTTTTTTCACTTGTAAACCCAATAAATACAACTCTTATTATACAACTTTCAAGATTATTTTGAAATGCGATTTTTTTTTTTTAAAAAGGACTATTATAGTGAGACAGAGAGAATAGTTTTTAGGGAAATTCTCTATGGTACACTCATAGATTTGACTTTTCCCGTTGGTACACCTACTATTTTGACTTCTACGAGTAATACCCTCATTTTTTACCAATTAAGTCCGATTCCCATTTTTTACAACAAGGATACGAAATGCAAAAGAAACGTTACCTTACAAGCAGCACTCACCTTTAAAGAAACAGCACAGGAGCAGAGTTTCTAAAAAAAAGGGCAAGCGCAAGACGATGAAGATGAAGATGATAATGAGGAGGGCTTTCACAACTTGCTTCACTTCAAACACTCTCCTTCCATTCCCAAGACTAGGTAATACTATTACTTCCACTACTACTATTGCGTTGCTTCGATTGCATTCACTTTCTCAGCCATCCACTTACCCTAACCCTAATCACATACCCAATCATCTTACGAAATTTGAACAATTACTTTTGGAGAAATCTAGAGTTGGTTTTGATAAGCTCGACGATGCTCTTCGAGTGTTTGATAAAATGCTCCGGATGAAACCTCTGCCTAAAGTCATCAATTTTAATGAACTCTTGGCCGCCCTTGTCAAGATGAAACATTACTCCGTGGCTGTCTCCGTCTTTTCAGATATGTGCTCTTTTAGCATTCCTGTTGACATAATTACCTATAACACCACCATCAACTGTTGTTCCCATTTGAAACGAGTTGATTATGGCTTTACGCTGTTGGCTGCCATCTTTAAGCGAGGTTTTGTCCCGGATGTTGTTACCTACACAACTCTTCTCAGGGGACTCATTTCCCAGGACAAGTTTCTCGAGGCTGAGCTTCTCTTTAAGAACCTTCTCAAGCAAAATCAAGTTGAGCCTGATGCAACTATCTTTAACACCATTATTAATGGCCTCTGCAAAACAGGCAACACTTCCCAGGCTATGAGGTTGCTTAGATACATGGAGAAGAAAGGTTGTATGCCCTGCGTAGTAACTTACAACACTATTATTGATAGTTTGTCCAAAGACGGATTGGTCGATGATGCTTTGGGTCTTCTTGCCGAAATGAGTGACAGAGGCATTCAACCAAATGTTGTATCCTATAGCTCATTAATTCATGGTATGTGCAACCTTAACCGATGGGATGATATAACACAATTGTTAAAAGATATGGGCAGACACAAAATTTCTCCGGATAAGAATACCTATAGTATATTGGTTGATGCACATGCAAGAGATGGAAAGGTCAAAGATGCTGAGTATCTGATAGAGTTAATGATTCGAAGAGGCCAAAGTCCTGACGTAGTCACATATAGTGCACTCATGGATGGATACTGCTTGCGGGGAGAATTGGATAAAGCGTTAGCAGTGCTCAAAACCATGACAAGTAAGGGGATTTTTCCCGACAGTCAGACCTATACTATATTGATCAATGGTTATTGTAAGAAGATGAAAGTCGACACAGCAATAACTCTCTTAGAAGAAATGCCCCTGAAAGGTTTAACACCTACAGTTGAAACATACAGTACTATTTTGGATGGCTTATTTCGTACGCGTAGGCTTGATGAAGCACATAAGTTTTATAGGAAGATGTTAAACCAAGGTGTCAGACTGAATATAGTGACATGTTGTACCTTGCTTCATGGACTTTGCTGGAATGGACTGGTTGTTGAAGCAATGTTCTTGTTTCACAAGATGGAGTCTTGTGGCTTAGTTCCTGATATACACATTTATAGTATTCTGATTCATGGATTGTTCAAGGACGGCAAGGTTGACAAGGCAAGGAACCTTTTTCATAATCTTCTTTTGAAGGGTTTACAGCCTAGTGTCAAAACCTACACCATTATGATCCATGGATTCTGCCAAGAAGGGTTGCTGGAAGAAGCATATAAAATACTTTTGGAAATGGAAGAACACAATTGCTTGCCTGATGAAGTTACCTACAACACTCTTATTCGTTGCTGCTTTAAGAATAAGATGTATGATGGAGGTTGTGTGCTTATAGATGAGATGGTCGCTCATGGTTTCAAAGCAGATGCCTCTACCGCCTCGATGCTATTTAATTTGCTGCAATTAAAAGAGCAGGACCCTGCGCTCGTTGCTTTGCAGAAGAAGTTCATGCCTTGACTACATCAATGAGCGAGTTTATTAAGGTACAAAATACTTTTAAATTTCCAGAACTTTGTAATAATTTGCTACGATATATAATGCCAATAGCAATTGTGATATTGGAGTGAATAATATGTAATTTTGTTGAATATGTAATTTCCAGAACCATTACAATTATTTTTTGATATATTAGTTCTTAATATATGTTTTTTTTTTGCTAAATTTAATATATGTTTTTTTTCGTCGTCTCTGTGTAGTTTTGAACTTTCTTCCAAAGAAAGGGAATCCATCAGAACTACTATTTATATATTATTAAACTTGTTTTCTCTGCATAAAAATTGTTTTGTCATGCATACTCTCCAAAGATGTTGTCCTCTATACTTATCATAATAATAGTAGGATAATTAGCTGGTCTGCTTTTGCAAAGGAGAACTCTTTGCAGGTTGGAGTCTTGGAGGTGCTTGTTTCCTGAAGTGATGTATCATGGAGGTTGTGTACTTATAGATGAGGTGTGTGCTCATGGTTTCAAAACAGATGCCTCTACCGCCTCCATGTTATTCGATTTGCTGCAATTGAAAGAGCAGTACCCCATGCTCCTTGCTTTGCAGAAGTTCATGCCTTGAGTACATCAAGGAGAGAGTTTATTAAGGTACAAAATACTTTTAAATTGCCAAAACTTCGTAATAGTGTGCTACAAAATTTTAAATCAGTAGCAATTATGATATTAGAGATAATAGAATGTAATTGTTAAAATCGAATTTCGAACTGGTGACCGTGTTGTATTTGCATCTTTTCACAAAACGAGAAGTGTGGTAGAGCATCTATTTTGCTTTAACAAAGAGTTGGTTTCTTAGGAGATGCGTACCACCTGAATATTACCGGACCTATTCTTGCTCTGCATGGTACATACTGGAATCTGTTGATCCGGTGTAAAAATTATTATTTACTCGGACCTTCGTGGAACTACTTTTGATATATTATTAAACTTGTTTTCAGACTGTAGTCACAAATTTGTTTTTAAAAATGCCTCCAGTCAAGTATGTATATTCAGAAATATCCTGTGCAACTACATGTACACATATCTGCAACTATTATTGTAAAACTCTAAGAACATTGTGGAGATGGTAGATTATGGTTGAAGAAAGTAGAAGATAATGAGCAAGGCTATCACTACTTCCATAAGATTAATCCACTCTCTCTTTTCTCCACTTAATCAGACCCTGATCCCGAAACCGCCTAAACTCCTTCATGGATACCTCATCCGCAACTTCAACAGTTACTTCATTAGAAAAATGGTCGGTTATATGAGTTCCGTGGTGCTATTCTTGTGTTAGACAAAATGCTCCAAGCGAGACCTCGTACTAGTGTTATCGACTTTAATTAACTGTTATCCACGATCATTACAATGAAACAATACTATGTTGCTGACTCTTTTTACTGATACTTATGCTTTTACCATTCCAGTTATTGTATATGCCAGTCATCGAAAGGTTAGCAGCTGCTACTAATCATCCATCTTCTGACAAATTCCCCTACTTTTGCAATAGTAGTTTAGTTTTAATGTCTACATCAATTTTTTAGCGGCTTATTTATACTCCGATCATTCAGATTTGTACTGAAATACACACTGACCACTAATTTTTTTCATCCAATTTCATCATTCTAGTTTGACGATTGACGACTATGCACTCCAGCTATAAATCTGGTAAAAATAATCTCTTGTGTTACACTTACCGGCACAAGAGCGTATATGAGCATGGTTATGAACACCATAATTATTTGTATAATATATATATCAATGTCAGGCCTCACAATCACTGACATCAAAAACCTCTTAGGGACGCCTAGCAGCTCAAGATCATCACCGAGACGATTAATGGATCCCATAAGTTTCTATCTGGAAAGGGAAGAATAAGCAGTCATTTTGTTTGATCATTGGTGAGCTTTCTGTATAGACTTAAGTATAGCAGCATGCTTTGTTTGCTGTTCATATTTATATCAAAATTCATGCACTTTTACTCTTAATCGCCTAATGTTGTACCAAATTTACTCCAGAAAATTGATGGAAATTAAATAACATTCTTTTCACATGGATGATTTATTTTTCTCCTTCGCATGGAGGGTAGAATTTTAATGGAAATAGGGAAGCAATGGTAGCATTATAGGTTAATATTGGTTGCATTTACATACAATTGTTTGCCTGATGAAGTTACATACGACACTCTTATCCGCGGCTGCTTTAAGAATAAGATGTATGATGGAGGTTGTTTACTTATAGATGAGATGTGTGCCCCTGGTTTCAAAGCAGATGCATCTACCACATCCATGCTATTCAATTTGCTGCAATCGAAAGAGCAGGACCCCCGCTCCTTGCTTTGCAGAAGAAGTTCATGCCTTGACTACATCAATGAGAGTTTTATTAGGGTACAAAGTACTTTAAATTGCCAAAACTTTGTACTAATTTGCTACAATATTTTATTTCAATAGCAAGTGTGATATCAGCGTTATAATATGTAATTTTGTTGTACATCAAATTCGAAATGGTGGTCGTGTTATATTCTTGTGACAGACGATATTCTCCACATGAGACTTGGTACTACGGTTATTAACTTCAATCAAATGTAATCTGCCATTGTTAAAATCAAACAATACTATTTTGCTGTCTTTCTTTACTGAAACTTGTGCTTTTACCATTCCAGTTGAAGTATAGTTCATTTTGGTTAACGGAAGTAGCAGACAATGCGAAAAGCAAAGCATGAATACAAAGCAATGTTTTTGGAAAAACAAAGCATGAATACATCAGATCCAGAAGTATATACTCACAGCATGTAGTAATGTGAAATAGATTTATGCATCTTTATTTTTATATGAAGGAGGTTTCTCGATATGGATTACGTGGCAGCTCCCAAAATCCTTCCTCTAATATTCCTGTTTTTCTAGCCTATTTATATAAAGGAGGTTCCTCAATGGATTACGTGGCAGCTCCCAAAATCCTTCCTCTAATATTCCTGTTTTTCTAGCCTTTGTCTATATTTTGTTAATTTTATATTTATTCTCTATTTTTATAACTTATTATGAGGATTACTACATCAGTTATGAAACTTTGATTTTCTATTTCGCATGTCCTTTTGCTTTTCAGGTCTCAGTGGCTTCTCTTCGAGGTACTCGGTCTCTGCAATTCTATATGCCATCTCTCTCGCTCTCCGTTTTTTTTTTACAATCCGGTCTAATCTGGTTTGCTTCTTTATTTTCAGGTCTCGAGTGGCTTCTCCTTCGAGGTCTCGTGCCAGAGTTTGCAGGGCGATGGAGTGTGTTACTCTCTTTCTCTCTCTCTCCCTCCCTCCTCTCCTCTCTCAATTTTACTTGTCTGATTTTGATGATGGCTGTGTAAGTTTCTTGGTAGATAGAGAAAACTTGGTATTTATTTGTCGTCCTCGCAGCATAATTTACAAGGCCATGGAATGGATCATGATGAGGAAACCTCCGGTATCCAATGTATAGCTCTCTCTCTCTCTCTCTATCTCTCTCCTCCTCTCTCTCTCCCTCCCTTGCTCCCTCTCCCCTCCTCTCTCCATTTTACTTGTCTGATTTTGTCGAATGTGTGAGTTTCTTGATGAATAGAGAAAACCCGGTATTTATTATGATAATATCTCTTCTTTCCCCCCAAATTTCATCACCATCTGTCTCAAATCACCTCACTAATCTTCGTGTCCTTGGCCCTAGCTTGAATCCCACTTGTCACCACTCTTTTTCTCGCTAATTTTGCTATAAAATTGAGCCTTCATATTGTTCGGTGCTTTCTTGATTGTGTTTTAGCTTAAAGATTGCACCTTTACTGTTTATGTTGATTTTAGGTTAAAGAAGGAAGAATTTGAAAAGGGTCTGTTTAATCTGAAAAGCAATTTTGTTAATGAAAAGAGAAATTAGCTAATAAAGTTTAACTAAGGCTCTTAGCACACCATAGGAAGATTGATACCAGGCATAAATCACCAATTATTTGGTAGCTAGAATGTAATTCCATTTGCCGGTTCCATCGCATCTTCAATTTCAGGCGCTGTGTTATTGATGATGATCTATTTCAGCTTTCTAAGCTCCAAGGCAAAATATTTTTTCTGTTGTATCAAAGTGACAAAAGATTTAAAAGGCTTTCCAGGCTTGCTCGAATTCCGTAATTTTGTTTATAAAGTTAGGTAAACTTTTTACTAATAATGGACGAAAGAGAATCGTGCATAAAAATTATAAATCTTGACATTTTACTCATTATATTGTGAAAAACATCTTCGAGACCACATGGATTTTTCTCAGTATGTTGCAGCAAATTCCCCTAGCCTGAAAGATCTTCAGGAGGAATCAAATAAATCACGAAACAGCTTCTCTGCTTTAAAAGCTCTATGTTCTGTGATGTTTTCAGTGTTGAGGTATTATATTATTGTAAGTTTCAAACAATTACTTTCTTACTTGAAAAAAAAATGAAGTAAGATACTGAACACAGGAGATGAATTAAGTTCCTTCCTTACCTTTGGAGGGCCACTAAAATCCTATGAATCTCAAGATAATAAGGTATAGATGTACTGGCCCGAATGATTCTATATTGTGCCAGCCTGACATACTGCCTTTTTTCAAGATAGATTTTCAATAAAAAAATATACTTTTTTTTTGACAGAATAAAAAAATATACTTCATTCTACTATAATTCTAAATAATATTTTTTATATTTTAATTTTTAATTATTTAAAATCTAAATTATATTGAAACATAGTGAAATATTTTATTCATATTTTGATTTTTTATCATCGAATTTTTTCATATATTTTATTAATAAAATGGAAAAAGAGCTAAAATTATTAATACGTAACTATTTAGCGTGTTATATATGCTGGAATGACGAAAGGGACTTCAGCAAAGCGATTCTTGAGCACAGGAAGGCGGCGAATCTTTGGTGTTTGATGAGGTTGTTAATGATGATAATTCGGTGGTTTCACTAGAAAAGATTTTCGTTTGCCACTCTGCATGCCTTTATTTTTTACATCTATTATCATGTGTACCTCTACCTTTTTCTAGGTTATAAAGATCATGTGTACCTCTACATTTTTCCAGGTTATAAAGATTGATTGGTTAAACAGCTGTTGGTTTGAGCAAGTAGCAGAAGATACTGATGGGTGCAGAAGGTGAAGTGAAGTGTGAAGAGAATTTGTGATAGTTGGTACTGGAATATGCGGCTTTGCTACAGCTCTCGCTCTTCACAGGTACATTCAACTTTATGCTTGTGTGTATGCTTGTAATTAAACACATGATCGCTTGCAATTCATTTGGAAATTATTGCTTTTATCTCTGCCCATGCTTTCAATTTTCAAAGTGCTTAATTACCTTTAAATTTAGACATGAAAAACGCTAGAGTTTGGGAAGCTGGACTTAGGGTATCACATGCAGTTATAGTAGATACACATCCATATTAGTGGCACACTTATAGCCTGTAGCAAACATGTTTGCAAAGATAACATGTGCATTTCAGGGATGCAAATCTCCCTAAGTTAAGTTAATTTCAACAGAATCACCTCCATAACATGATATTGGAGCTAACATTTATGAGCTATTCTACTTCAAAAAAATAAATTTATACTATGGCTGAATATTGCTCTAGAAGATGGGTTTTTAGTGAATCTTTGGCCTGAAATTTGGGAGTTTAAGTTAGTGGATAAAGATATGGTGTTTTAAAAAAATAATTATCATTTTATAGTATTTTGAGTCGTATAAAATAACAATCTGAACATTGGTTTATTTGGTGCAGAATGGGTATAAGATGCACAGTTTTGGAAAGATTGGAGAGTTTGAGATTTTCTGATATGGCTCTCACCATTATGCCAAATGGATGACGAGCATTACATCAGCTTAATGTTGCTTCAATCCTTAGACAATTTCAAGGCATTCAAGCGTACACTCAGGTTGTGTTCACTTCATAGAATGGAATGAGGGGAGAATGGAATGAAATTTATATTATAAATTGGGAATGATTAGTGAAATTGTTTATGATTTTCATTCCTTCAATCATTCCATTCTAACTATTTTAACTAAAAATCTGACCCACATGTTATGAAAGGAATGTTCATTCCATTTGTTCATCATCTTTTCCTATCATCTTTTTCATGAAAATTTTTAATTTTTAACTCTCTCATATTTAATCATTATTGCCTCATACTTTCTCCAATATCCATAAACTTGTTCATATAGTTTCATTCCATTTTCCCCTCATTCCACTCCATGAAGTGAACACAACCTCAGTAATTGAGCTGTTGATTATATTGGCACATTACTAATCTCAATTATAATTATATGTTCATTCTTTCCAAAACCCTCTGTCCTTTCTTGATAGGTCAACTGGAGTTTATAGAGGAAGCAAATGGTTGAGATTAAACTAGAAGAGCAAATACATCTAAAGCAGCAGATAGTCATAATTATAGTGGAAGGTCAAACCTGACAAAAAAAAAAGAAAAAAAAAAGTGGAAGGTCAAAGAATGGTCCTACTTGCAGCAATGAGGAGGCAGAGCAAAAGTTGCGTGGATTCACTTGGTGTGAACTTATTTATGATGACAAATCTAAAGTATAGAAAGAGGTGTATGTTTTTTGATTTGAGAGGAGTCCTCTCTTATGTATATTTTTCTTCCTTAACTTATAAAATTATATGAAGTGTCGTTCTCATTTGCTCACAAAAAATTAATTAAATTATAATAAAATAAAATGTTTGATTCATCCTTACATTTTTTATAACTAAAAATATATTTTTAAATCTCACAACAATACAAAATAAAAGAATACGAGAATCTTTAAAAAAAAAAATATATTTTTTAGTTTTCTCACTCGCGCGGAGTTCGTTTTTTCTATTGGTTGATATTATACTTGTTCTAATTTGGGAGCTATATAAACTTATGTATGATGAATTGATGATAAACTTGCGGTGTATGTTAGAACGCTGGAAGCTAAATAATTGACAGGTAATATCTGGAATTAACATAGCTTAATAGTTAACTATATAATAGAAAATAAAGATCAGGATGTATAGGCTACATCTTCATACAGACACAGCCATTAGAGCAAGTCCAACAATGTCTTAACAAATGCCCTATATATATAATAAAAAATAATGTTCTAGTGATTTAAGACATCATTTTAATATAACAACTCCAACAATATGTCTTATTATTGTGTCTTAGTATATTTGAATTACCGTTGGAGGGAAGTGAAAAAGAAAGAGAAGAGAGGTGTGTTGAAATGTGAGTAAGCTAATATTTTATTGATAGAAATGGTTTAGGGATTGCATGATTGTGCCTCAAAAATAAGACATTTGTTAGATGTCCTAGTGTTTTGAGGCACCACTAGAACATTGTTGGAGCACCATTTTACTTCAAATGTCTTAAATTTTGATTTAGGACATGATTTTAGGGCATCCTTGGAATTGCTCTTACTTTCCGCATCTCTTCTAATGATGTTATCGAGCCTATACCGGACCGGAAAAAAGAGCATATTAGACGCAATGTTTTTTTTAGAATTAAAAGATAATTCACATTCTCATGGATAGAATTTAAACAACAATATAAAAAGTTGGGTTGATGTGTTTTATTGTCACTTAAAGGTATGCTAAAAAAATATATTATTAAATTTATAAAAAAATCATATCTATCTATGTTTTTAAAAATAATATAATCACAATATAATATTAATTTTATAAATTTTT
This sequence comes from Daucus carota subsp. sativus, assembly GCF_001625215.2. Classification (NCBI taxonomy): domain Eukaryota; kingdom Viridiplantae; phylum Streptophyta; class Magnoliopsida; order Apiales; family Apiaceae; genus Daucus; species Daucus carota. The sequence continues at coordinate 3,681,614 of NC_030389.2, forward strand.
CATGGAGACATACTAACAACAACTTTTTAAGTAGGGTATTGCATTCCTATTAGTTCCAATCTTATAATAATAATGACTTTATGGACGAAAATTAATTTAGACTAATCAAAATCCACCACCCAAATTTAAAAGTTGTTGTTGGTGTGTGCACATGAACACACATTAGAAAGATCCGTATGCATAGACATTCGTGCTACTCCGCATCCCACAACAATAAGCTTTTTTTGAAAAAAAACATATAAAAAAATTATTAATCAAATAATATTTTTTTCACTTGTAAACCCAATAAATACAACTCTTGTTATACAACTTACAAGATTATTTTGAAATGCGATTTTTTTTTTTTAAAAAGGACTATTATAGTGAGACAGAGAGAATAGTTTTTAGAGAAATTCTCTATGGTACACTCATAGATTTGGCTTTTCCCGTTGGTACACCTACTATTTTGACTTCTACGAGTAATACCCTCATGGTATGATATTTATTACCATGAGGGTATTACTTGTAGAAGTCAAAATAGTAGGTGTACCAACGGAAAAAGCCAAATCTATGAGTGTACCATAGAGAATTTCCCTAGTTTTTGAATACATTACCAACGAATCTGTTCTAAAAGTCGGTGATTAATCATGATTAATCACCAATTAATCTCAGTTCCATAACTTGCCGAACTGATTAAATATCCGATTAATCCTCAATTAATCCGATTAATCACCGATCAATTCAATTAATCTCTGATCAATCCTTGTTCCGTGACTTCACCGATTAAGTCCGATTCCCGTTTTTTACTACAACGGTACGAAATGCAAAAGAAACGTTACTTTACAAGCAGCACTCACCTTTAAAGATACAGCACAGGAGCAGAGTTTCTAAAAAAAAGGGCAAGCGCAAGACGATGAAGATGATGATGAGGAGGGCTTTCACCACCTGCTTCACTTCAAACACTCTTCTTCCATTCCCAAGACTAGGTAATACTATTACTTCTACTACTACTATTGCGTTGCTTCGATTGCATTCACTTTCTCAGCCATCCACTTACCCTAACCCTAATCACATACCCAATCATCTTACGAAATTTGAACAATTACTTTTGGAGAAATCTAGAGTTGGTTTTGATAAGCTCGACGATGCCTTAAATTTTGATTTAGGACATGATTTTAGGGCATCTTTGGACTTGCTCTTACTTTCCGCATCTCTTCTAATGATGTTATCGAGCCTATACCGGACCGGAAAAAAGAGCATATTAGACGCAATGTTTTCTTTAAAATTAAAAGATAATTCACATTCTCGTGGATAGAATTTAAACAACAATATAAAAAGTTGGGTTGATGTGTTTTATTGTCACTTAAAGGTATGCTAAAAAAATATATTATTAAATTTATAAAAAAATATCATATCTATGTATGTTTTTAAAATAATATAATCACAATATAATATTAATTTTATGAATTTTTCATGGAGACATACTAACAACAACTTTTTAAGTAGGGTATTGCATTCCTATTAGTTCCAATCTTATAATAATAATGACTTTATGGACGAAAATTAATTTAGACTAATCAAAATCCTCCACTCAAGTTTAAAAGTTGTTGTTGGTGTGTGCACATGGACACACATCAGAAAGACCCGTATGCATAGACATTCGTGCTACTCCGTATCCCACAATAATAAGTTTTTTTTTGAAAAAAAAAACATATATAAAAAAATTATTAATCAAATAATATTTTTTTCACTTGTAAACCCAATAAATACAACTCTTGTTATACAACTTTCAAGAAAGATTATTTTGAAATGCGATTTTTTTAAAAAAAGGACTGTTATATTGAAATAGAGAGAATAGTTTTTAAATACATTACCAACGAATCTGTTCTAAAAGTCGGAATCACCGATTAATCTCAGTTCCATAACTCGCCGAACTGATTAAATATCCGATTAATCCCCAATTAATCTGATTAATCACCGATCAATTCAATTAATCTCTGATTAATCCTTGTTCCGTGACTTCACCGATTAATTCCGATTCCCATTTTTTACGAAACGATACGAAATGCAAAAGAAACGTTACTTTACAAGCAGCACTCACCTTTAAAGAAACAGCACAGGGGCAGAGTTTCTAAAAAAAAGGGCAAGCGCAAGACGATGAAGATGATGATGAGGAGGGCTTTCACCACCTGCTTCACTTCAAACACTCTTCTTCCATCCCCAAGACTAGGTACGAATACTATTACTACGACTCCTTGCTCTCGTGTTATTGCATTCACTTTCTCAATCCCCCACTTGCCCTAACCCTAATCACATACCCAATCATCTTACAAAGCTTCAACAATTACTGTTGGAGAAATCTAGAGTTGGTTTTGATAAGCCTGATGATGCTCTTCTATTGTTTGATAAAATGCTCCGTATGAGACCTCTTCCTACAGTCATCAACTTTACTCAACTCTTGTCCGCCCTTGTCAAGATGAAACATTACTCCGTGGCTGTCTCCGTCTTTTCAAAGATGTGCACTTTTAACATTGCGGTTGATATAGTTACTTATAGTACTGTCATCAACTGTTGTTGCCATTTGAAGCACGTTGATTATGCCTTTGCGCTGTTGGCTGCCATCTTTAAGCGTGGTTTTGTCCCGAATGTTGTTACCTACACAACTCTTCTCAGGGGACTCATTTCCCAGGACAAGTTTCTCGAGGCTGAGCTTATGTTCAAGAACCTTCTCAAGCACAATCAGATTCAGCCTGATGCAGCTATCTTTAACACCATTATTAATGGCCAGTGCAAAACAGGCAACACTTCCCAGGCTATGATGTTGCTTAGATACATGGAGAAGAAAGGTTGTATGCCGGATGTAGTAACTTACAACACTGTTATTGATAGTTTGTCCAAAGACAGATTAGTTGATGAAGCTCTGGGTCTTCTTGCCGAAATGAGTAACAAAAGCATTCAACCAAGTGTTGTATCCTATAACTCATTAATTCATGGTATGTGCAACCTTAACCGATGGGAAGATATAACACTATTGTTAAAAGATATGGACAAACACAAAATTTCTCCAAATAAGCATACTTATAATATATTGGCTGATGCACATGCCAGAGATGGAAATGTCAAAGATGCTCAAGTTCTGATAGACTTAATGATTCGAAGAGGCCAAACTCCGGATGTAGTCACATATAATACGGTAATGGATGGATATTGCTTGAGAGGAGAATTGGGTAAAGCGTTAGCAGTGCTCAGAACCATGACAAGTAAGGGGATTTTGCCCAACACTCGTACTTATAATATATTGATTAATGGTTATTGTAAGAAGATGAAAGTAGACACAGCAATACATATCTTAGAAGAAATGCCAAGGGCAGGGTTAACACCTACAGTTGAAACGTACAATACTATTTTGGATGGGTTATTTCGTACGCGTAGGCTTGATGAAGCACATAAGTTTTATAAGAAGATGTTAAACCAAGGTGTCAAACTGAATGTAGTGACATGCAGGATCTTGTTGCGTGGACTTTGCTGGAATGGACTTGTTGATGAAGCAATGACCATGTTTCACAATATGGAGTCATGTGGCTTAGTTCCTGACATATGCGCTTATAACATTCTGATTCATGGATTGTTCAAGGACGGCAAAGTTGATGAAGCAAGAAACCTTTATCATAATCTTCTTTTGAAGGGTTTACAGCCTGATGTCATATCCTACAACATTATGATACAAGGATTCTGTCATGAAGGGTTGCTGGAAGAAGCATATAAAACACTTTTGGAAATGGAAGAGCACAATTGCTTGCCTAATGAGGTTACCTACAACACTCTTATCCGCGGCTGCTTTAAGAATAAGATGTATGATGGAGGTTGTGTGCTTATAGATGAGATGGTTGCTCATGGTTTTAAAGCAGATACCTCTACCGCCTCCATGCTATTCGATTTGCTGCAATTAAAAGAGCAGGACCCTGCGCTCCTTGCTTTGCAGAAGAAGTTCATGCCTTGACTACATCAATGAGAGTTTTATTAGGGTACAAAATACTTTAAATTGCCAAAACGTTGTACTAATTTGCTGCAATATTTTATTTCAATAGCAATTGTGATATCGGAGTTAATATATGTAATTTTATTGTCCATCAAATTCGAAATGGTGGTCGTGTTATTTTCTTGTGACAGACGATATTCTCCAAATGAGACCTGGTACTACGGTTATTAACTTCAATCAAATGTAATCTGATTGTGATATCAGAGTTATTATATGTAATTTTGCGATCTTTCTTTACTGAAACTTGTGGTTTTACCATTCCAGTTGAAGTATAGTTCCTTTTGGTTAACAAAAGTAGCAGACACTGCTGAAGGCATTTGTTTTGTTCCGTAAAATGCTCAAAATAAAAGCTATAGTACAGTTCCAATCCATTACGAGAGTTAAACAAAGATGAGGGACCAATCCTTGACAATGTGCCAAATTTTCTGGAAAAGCAAAGCATGAATACATCGGATCCAGAAGCTTTGTTTGAGTGCATCTAAAATTAAGCACGCTTAGTTTCCTCCTCTGATGGTTGTGCTCTCAAGCTATCACTCATGTACTCTGGCACTAGTGTTCCGATAAAGATCGGTTTCAATGAGCTCGAAGATTCGCTTGTTGTGTTTGATAAAAGGCTCTAATCAATTGTTACTGGCCCTTGTTCAAATGAGGAAGTACTCTGTAGCTGTACTTATGTTTAGAGAAATGCATGTTTTAGGCATCATTACAATTAATATATTAAACTAAAGATAAAACAAGAAACTCATGTAGAACTTGTTTCCATGGAAATATCTCAGAAGCAAATTTTTGATAGGTACAGCTTGGATCATGTATTCAGAAACTGTACAAAGGTAATGATCAACTGATGATCATGTACTTACAGCATGTAGTAATGTGAAATAGATGTATACATTGATATTATACTTGTTCCAATTTGGGAGCACACATAACAATGGCGTCTGCAACTCTTAGGAAGATCTTGTCCTCTCCGACCATGTTTGCAAACTCAGATGCATGTAATTTGTCAAGTACAACTTGCCCTGGATTCGCTAGATTGAGCTGTTTATATAAACATCCAAGAAACAATCTATATTATGAAATGTTATCGAGATTTATGCACTTGGATTACGTATGTAGTTTAACTTGAAGATGAAATTGGTCAGAATATGCTTACCTGAATAGACCTTTTCTGGAGACTCTTGTACAGTTCTTCCAAGGCGTGAATACCACTAGTGTCTATGTCTGTCACAGCTGCAACAGAATACGGAAGAATAAATCACAATGCTTACATAGAAAACAATGTTTTTTTTCAGTTATCATCGTGTAGGCTCAAGCAGAAACAGTATCCGTAGAGCAGAAATTCCTTACGTGACATGTCCAGTACTAAATTTTGAATTTCGGGTTGTTTATGTTCAGCCAGCATTTCTTCCTCGTCCAGTATCCATCTCAATATCCTGTAAAAAATCAAGTACTGGCATTAATCCTTGAAATACTAATAGAGTTATAGATAATACCAAGCCTAAAATGCACAAAAAGAAGCTATACCTCTCCTTTATGTAGTTGGAATTGGAAAAGTAAATTGCAGAATCGACTCTGATAATTAGAACACCAGGAACTCTGGTTGCTTCTGGATATTGCTGCATGTTCCTGTAAACACTAGTCCTGGGGATCCTGCCAAGAGCTGCTGTCCGTGGCCTAGTCACTTGTAGAAGAATTTTGGCAAAGGAAATGGATACCTGTGATATAAGATGATGGCAATATAAATCTCCATACCTGATTTATAAATTTGATCTTCAAATAAACACCTGGTTAATATCATTTACTTACCGCAATCAAGAGACCAACTTCAACTGAAGCAAAAACTACGCCAAAAAATGCTCCCATGCAAGCAACAAAATCAAACTTATCAATCTTCCAAATTAGAATTACAGCATCCAAGTCTATGAGTCCTAGAACGGCGGATATAATGATGGAGGCAAGTATGGCATTCGGAGTGTAGTAAAACAATGGTGTTATCACTACCAAAGTTAGCAGTACAACAGCTGACATCACAATGTTAGAGACTGCTGAGCAACAGCCTGCCATGTAGTTTACTGCTGAGCGAGAGAAGGAACCTGCAAAAATTATAGAAGCAAATATAAATTAAAAAAAAAATAAAGGCCTTCAGGTCTATGATTTTTGATGCCCTTTACATATTTTGGTATAAAGAACTGAAAAATCAGAAATATAAAGAAGAGATTCTATGTCAGCATACAACAAGGCATTAAAAAGTTTTAACCCACCAGTAGCAACATAACATGATGTCATTGAGCCAACAATATTCATTGTTCCTAGTGCTACCATTTCTTTGTTTCCATCTATCTGATAATCTTTCATAGCTGCAAATGTTCTTCCAATTGCAACGGCTTCCTGTAATCCAGAAGATCGTGTCAATATTCTACTATTGCTCTTTGCAGTAAACTGAATGAGATAATAATCGAGGCAAGGATATTTTTATTTTTATTTTACATACTGTTAGAGCAATCATGCCTGCCACAACGCCAATCTTAAAACCTTTGACAAGATAGTCCCCAGTAAAAAATATCTGATCTATAGATGATGGATTAACGCCTTTCTTGATGCGCCTTACCTTCAAGAGGAAGGAAATATTAGTGTGGCGCAACATAATTTACACTGTACAAGCAGATCGGTGATATATACTACATACAATCTGAACACCATCTTTTTCGGCATGGGTGATGTACACAAAGAATGTAGAGATGATCACAGAAAGCAGTGGGGCAATTGCAGGCACCCAAAATAGCTTTTTGTTCTTTTTTCCCTGATACAATGAAACAGATAAGTGAGAAAGAATGAACATGAATTGAGAGGAAAATATCAAATGATTTGAGGAAAATAGATGAGCACAGAAGACTTACAATGTACTTGGCAAACAAAAGGAACAGTAAGAAGGATACTCCAATGAGTATAGTCTGCCAGTTCCACTATTTACAAAACAAAGCATAAAATTATAAGATACAGCAAAATTTAACAAGAGTTGTTTAACAGGCAAAAACACTTACTCCATGATGCATCGCGGTAAACACTGATTTCATAACAGATATGATATCGGTCTTTGTAGTAAATTTCTTTATTCCAAGCAAACCTTTAAGTTGTTGGAGGGCAATAGTGATGGCAGCTCCAGCCATAAATCCCACGACAGCAGCATGAGATAAGAAGTCTATCAGAAAACCCAATCTACAAAAGAAGGCAAATCCTCTAATAATGGGAAGAAATAGTTTGCATGTAATATAGTGATAGACAATTGTTTGTGGGGAGGGGGGTAATATGGGGAAGATCTTAGTGCCTTTCTGATTAAATCGTTTTATATTGTTAGATTTTCTTGTACCTGAAAAAACCAAGTGTAGCTTGAGTGACACCAGCAAAGAATGTTGCAGTAAATGCAAGGCGTTGATATTCAAGTTTGTTTGTTTCAGGATCAAGTTCATTTTGTAGCAATGTGCCCAGCAAAAGAGAGACCACTGCCACTGGTCCTATGGCGATGTCTCTTGAACTACCCATGAAGGCATATATAAGAGGTGGAATGAAGCTACTATCTGTGATTTCGCATAACCACATATATTAGTATGATAGAAGCTTTTTAAATTAAGCCAAGTAATGTCGACTATAGAATAAAACATACATAACCCAAATTGAGGATCCAGATGTGCAAGTTTTGAGTAGCCGATATCCTGTATAGACAAATTTCCAAATTGTTTAGAGAGTCCAACCATGGACAAATTCAAAATCAACATGCATGGTTAATTACCTGAGGAATACAGAGACTTGCAATGGTGAGGCCAGCAATAAGGTCTCCTTTAAACTTGGAGAGATTGTAATCTCTTCCCCATTCAAGAATAGGGAATAGAGCTTGAAGCCCGAGGACCAACTTCCTCCTTCGTGGTTGTTTCTTAAATGGGCGCCACGGATCATCTGGCAAGAACGTTTCTTTCAATGTATCTGCTATTTCCTTCAACAATCTCGGCTTTGGGGGCACTCCCACCTTGTGAATATACTGTGAATCCTCTGCTTCATGAGGTAATGAGTGCAAACTTGAGTTCTGTGTATTCTCTGCTCCCATATCGTTACTAATACGATTACTCATTGGAACAGAACTTCAGAAAGAAAAAAAAAAATAGTTAACCTCTGCACAAAACTATAATAATACAAAATATATTTCCAAGTGCCACTAAATTTAAACCAGCTTACAAATATATGCATAGTGATTTTTCATTACTTAGCAAAGTTCATAAAGAGCTCAAAAGGTGCACATATTGACAAAAAGATAAATCACAATCAGCGAGTACCAGGCAAACTACACAAACTCAAATGTAGACCAGGGATATGAAGAGGAAGGAATACATAAGCTCTTTCTTATAGAGGTTTATCAGAAATTGCAGAAGTCAACCTAATAAAAATAAGGGGAAAGGCAAATCATCGCAGAGAAAGTCAAATGAACCTAGATCCAAATCATACCACATTCATAACGCAAGCAGGGGGGACTTGGATAAGGGATTATCCATACGACGATTGTTATTTTCAAATACTCAATCATTGCAGGAGATGGCAGTATAATAAGAGGGATACCTGATCTAATCTCAGCTACAACCAATACAAAACTAGTGATGCCTTATTGGCTGAGGAACTCATAAGTTGACTAAATGTATCTAGGTTTTTCTATTCAATCATGTAGCTCATGACTCTACACTAACAAACACTGTTTTATAAATTTTCAGAAACTGCACTAAATGAGGAAGAACTAATGCAGAGTCTGTTCACCATGCAGAACCATTCAAAGTGCAATAATTCTTTATCAGAACGGACCGCAAGCCAAATGAAATCCATCAAATCCAAAAAAGTGTGAATCAGAATCATATGCTAATGGTTGTGACTTGTGAGGCCTTGATCATATGCAAGTATCTGATGTTAACTAAAAGGAGGAATCTGCAGTTACTCTTTCTTAACCATACAATTGTAGTCAGAATACATATTACCAAACCAAACATAATCAGTATATCTCACACAGAACGACCTCCCGAAAAATATTGTCTAATCATCCATAGGAACCCCTGTCACTTTTCTGAAAAATCAAACATTTGGGGCAACTAAAACTACATCAAACAGTGCAAAATCATGTAACAACTCTAACTGAAAAAATTTTCAAGAAAAAACATATAAATTCTTGCAGGGACCCCTAAAATGATGATCATGAATAAAAAAAAATCAAACAAGTCTGTCTTTTCATAACCCTTAAAGGTCGAATCATGATAATAAAAAAGAAGTCTGCCAACTCCTATTACTCACCATTGTTTGATTTGTTTCTCCACCTCTATTGGTCAATGCAGGCTTTTTTATTTGCTATCCAGAGTGCCACATTCAAATTCCCACCTTTTGGAACTGCAAAAAGTGCAAATCTTTTGTGAAACAACCCAGATTAAATAAATAAAAATAAATTCATGGGATTTATCCACACATATATGTATGTGTATGTGTGACAACTTTTCTGCAGAAAGCTTTTCAGAAAAGTAGGAGTGCAATAAAAACAGGGCTCATAGTACTATATATAAACAAAAAAATTATAATATAGGGGTTGAGAAAATTACCCAGTTTAGATTTTGTGATGAAATTGAAATTTATATATGTGAAAAAAAATAGAGGAAAAATAGGAGAATTAAGAAGCCAAAATGAGTCCAGGTTCTTTGAACCAGGGGAGGGTTGGAAAGGTTCAAGATTGCACTTTTGCCTCTGTTTTAAAGAATCTGAAAGCTGAAATGATGTCTAGGAACATTTAAGATTAATGTTGTTGATGGTATTATTACAACTGTTCTTGTTTGAATCGATCACAATAAATACATGCAGTGCAGGACTTGGCGTTTACAAGTCAATGTTGTTGTCTTTTTGGACCTGTGGTGCACAAGAAACTTTGAACAAGATTAGAAATTTGAGCACAAGAACAAGAACGCCGTAGGAAATTGGAATATATATTTATTTTGGGATATTCTAGATTGTTTATTGTGATTTTTGTAACAATATTCTCTCTATTTTAAAATATAAGTTTTTCTTGATTGTATCATTAAAATTTTGTTTTTTGAATAATTATTTCAATCATATATATTTATTCGAAAAAGAAATTTTTTAAAATAATGATTTTAAATGTGCAGTTAAAATATTTAGAAGTGCGTGTCAAAAGTTAAACAAACTTTTATTTCAAAATAGATGGAGTATGTCTTTTCAAAATTATAGTATTAGCCCAGCATGACACTCATTTTTCGCCAATTGCAAATTATTATGTAATTAAATATAATTTCCAAACAGATTTTTCAAAATTGAATTTGTAGTTGCATATATTGTTACTGAAATTTGCAGATATGGTTGCAAATGCAGCTTTCATATTTTTACAAATAGTTTTTCAAAAATAATATTTTTGTAATTTGTTTAAAAGATGAGTTGTGTTTTTATAAAAAGAAATTTTAGATTTGAGTATTTATGAAAAACGGCCTAAAAAAAAATAGTATCACCTCACATAATTTAACATCATGTTGTGTCTTTTGTTTTATTATTGGAGTGGCCTTTTATGTGCTTAGAGCATCTCCAACATCAAAACCCCTTAACTAAAATTGTCTGTGTGGCATCTAGAATGCACTTATAGACATTATCAAAAATTATGCAACTTCAATCCTCCACCGCTTAGCAGAAAAATATAACCAACCATCTTTGTTGGTTATATTTGTCGAATCAAATAAGGCTTTAGGTATAATTTTATACAAACATAATTATAGATAATCCCATTAGAGCATATACATGTCTCCTTCATAAATAATACATAATCCGTTTAACCAACCATTGTACATGTTCCGCTTGGAGATGTTCTTACTCGTCAACAAACGAACAATCACAAAGAGTTTTTAAATTTTTGCATATTAAAAAACAACTCAATTTATATAATTATATATTATAAAATTTTATATAATTTATACTAAAATACTAATTTGATGGTTTGAAATAATAATAATTCATTTATAATTTATAATTGTGAAAAACATGTGTACTTTTATATACAATAATTCCATTTATTTTTTATGAATGAACAAGAAAAAAAACTCTTAAAAAATTGTACTCGTCGTAACGAGTAAAGAAGACTACATGGACACAAACACATGTGTTTAGATATTTTTAAACCCAGCTTCAGGCGTTTGTAAATTAAAAATAACTTAGTTATATTATTTGCTAAATAATTTATAAGTAAACTTATAAATTAGAATCTACATTTATAAATTAAGAATAATTTATTTATATTATTTCTGTAAATAATTTATGAGTCATTTTTTTTAAATTATAAACCAGAATCAAAAAGTTGAAAATCCTAAATCTTTTTAATAATTTATTGATAACTTCTAACCTATAACATTAAACACTTATTTTAAATTAAGCGTAACCATCATAAATAGAACTCAAATCATGATTGGATGGCTCTCTTGGATTCAACTGAAAGATCGACACGATGTCTAGTATTAAGCACAATAATAAGCATTTAATTAATCATATAATTGCCGTTTATAAAAGATGCTTTCCGTAAATAATGCATTTAATAATTATATAATTAAAACCAAACGAAACGAGCTGTATAGGTATCACATGTTTGTATTTTTATGATATGTCAAGCTCAGCTCAATTGATCTCACATTAAGACAGTGGGTGTAAGTCTGGATTCTGGAATTAAAAGTTAGAAGTAATTATTTATACCGTTTGTGTAAAAAGTCAAGAAACACTTATAAAATGTTACGAATATTAATTTTTGTTTCATGATTTTTACTTATTTTCCAAACACTTTTATCACTTATAAGTCCTAATTTGCTTCTAACTTCTACTTAACTTTTTTTATTTTAAGCAAAAAGTACTTATTTTAAGCTCACCCAAACTGCCCTAATTTAATGTGGACTTATTATTACATTTTTAATATCAAATACTCCTTCTGTCCCATTTAATTGTATACGTTTCATTTCAACTGCTCGACACGCATTTCAATGCTCTTATAAAATATAGTTCCGTAACTTATTTTTGAAATTTTCTTTTTCTGAATAAAAATATAACATCCAAATTTTAATTCAGAAAAAAAATTAAAAATAAATTACACAACAACACTTTACAGGAGAATTAAAGTCCGTGTCGCGTCACCGTCCCCCAACGTATACTATTCGGGAGACGGAGGGAGTTAATTAATATACAGTCCCCCAAGTTACTGGTCCTCGAGTAAGCATCACAAATTTAAGAACTCCTTGTAGGGATGGCAGTTTTACCCAACCCGATGGATATCCGACCCGTTCCGACCCGATTGGGTCTACCCGAACCCGATTTTTTTGGATCTGGATCCGGATCTGGATCTTATTTTTAGACCCGAAAGAGTTTGAGTCTGGATCTGGATCTCAGGTATTCCGAACCGAGACCCGACCCGAAACCCGAAATTCGATTTAAACCCGATCCGAACCCGAAACCCGATAAAAACCCGATACAAAATATTATATATATATATATATATATATATATATATATATATATTATGTGTTTAATGTAAAGTATGCGTATTGAAATATTATGAATTATTAGGTATGAATATTAACATTTTACTTAATTTTATATGCCCAATACAGAATTTATATTCATTTTATCAATATTTTTCTCAGTTATTGCGCATTAAAAATCTAAATATAATAAAAATATAAAATATAAATGATAAGTTGAATGATTGTATAAAGTTAAGTTAACATGTTTCACGTGTTTAGTGCATTAGACGAAACTTGTAAAACCCTTTTTATGTTCCTAAATTTTTAAAAAAATCAATCGTCACATTTTTCTACAGATATATAATTTTTAATTTTTATTTAATTTTATTTTTTAAATACCCGAATTAGACCCGAACCCGAACCGAAACCCGAAAAAACCCGACGGATCGGATCTGGATCTTCACTTTTCAGACCCGGAACCGAACCCAAACCGATCCGAAATATAATGGATCGGGTCTGGATCTCAAGAAACCCGACCCGACCCGACCCGTTGCCATCCCTAACTCCTTGTGACCTGGCAAAGGCTCTGATTGATAATTAGCGTCACCAGTGATAAGCTAAATATTGTTAACAATGTCCTGATCAATGACGATAGCTTTAAATAGGTGAGAAATTGTTTCATAAATATAAAATTAATTTTTCAAATTATAATTTTTAATACAACATTTGTTTATTAAAAACATTTTTTAAAATTTTTTATGAAATTGTTATAGATTTTACTATCGAATCTCATCAAAAATATTATTTTCGTTATTTTTTTTACCAAGTCAGTTAACAGCACTAATAAATCTTACTATGAAATGTATTAGCATCAATATCATGGAACGAGGATTTAGTACATATAAGAATTGAATGAACTACAATCAAAATCCGCGGAAAAATAAAAAATTGAACCGTTTAGAATCGATCTAAATTAAAATTTTGAAAGTGTTGTAATTCAGGATTTAACACAAAACCCAACACAAAAAAAAAAAAGAACAAAATCGATAATATATACTGTTGAGCAGCATAACAATTATTAAGGTGGCATTTATACAAAGCTCATCATGTGCATGGACCACTCCATTCTCCTCCGCCAATTTTGTTATTTCCGCCCTTTTTAACATCTTTGATTGTTTTATTTTGTACTAGAATAGGGTTGTAATTCGAGCCGAGCCGGACGAGTTTCGAACCGAAGCTAATTCGGGCCAAGTTTAATCAAGTCGAGCCGAGCCGAGCCGGCTCGGTTAACTAATCGAGCCTAAATCTTTGCCCGAACTCGACTCGGTTAATTTCACGAGTCGAGTCGAGCCGGCTCGTTTAGGTAAACGAGCCGGTTTTAACGAGTCGAGCGAGCCAGCTCATATAATTTTACACTTAATCGAGCCCAAACCTCTACCCGAACTCGGCTCGTTTAATTTCACGAGTCGAGTCGAGTCGGCTCGTTTAATTAAACGAGCCGAAACCTTTGCCCGAACTCGGCTCGTTTAACGAGTCGAGTCGAGTCGAGCTGATCCCACTTAAACGAGTTCGAGCCGGGCGAGCTCGCGAGCCGCCCGACTCGAATTACAGCCCTAACTAAATCATGAGGGTAAATCTGTCTTGTTCCTTATAGTTTTTTAGCCTATGCTTTAATTGTCCAACATAACAGCTAATTAAATGTGTCTTAATTGGGGCCCTAAATTGTCTCTTTATTAAGTGCTAATTTTTCTCTCTTAATTGAGAGTTTGACTTTTTTAATTGTTCCTTATTTGATGGCTTTATTGTCTCATTAATGAGTTATCAGGATTGTGAGAATTTGTTGACTTGCTGTGTATTTTTAATTAATTGTCATTTATTATGTGTTTTGTTTTAAAATTTTATATTATTTTTTACGATCATTTAACGTCTACAATTATTTTGCAGGTTCAGCATTAAAATATTGTAGTTTACGAAATTTTGAAGATAGCCGATTGAAAAAGATATAAGTGTACACATCACTGGATGCTAATTAGGCGATAATTGTACCTTAATTAAGAATATTAAATATTCTTAATTAATGGTTTTTGTACCATTTATGGCGACCATGATTGGGGCATTTATGGCCCATAGAGGCATTTAAGTGCCATAATGTTGGCTCATTTATGTCTTTATTTTAATTTTTTCAAATTCGCTCACTTTCCTTCATTCGGTTTTGTCTTATTTTCAGGATGGTTGAAAGAGATGTAAAGAATTTACTAACAAGACGCGAACCTTGGTTTCCCAGACAATTGAGCTACAAAAATTGATAAGAGGAATAAAGAAGACATCAGTTTTAGTTTGTTTTGTAATCGATGTAATTTTTGTAGGGCACTCTTTTCCCCCTTGAGTTTTTTTCCCACAGGGTTTTACTCTTGAGGGGTTTTAACGAGGCCTTTTTTTGAGGGTTATCTCTTCTGACTTGAAAGGCTATGTTATCTAAGCTTCCGGAGTATTTACATACTTTCGGTTAGATGATATACTTTCTTGAATGAAGGAAACTCTGTCCATCCGGATTTTGTAATTTTCAATCTTGGTATAATACAACCGTCTTATGACAAAAAAAAACACTATGGTGGATTAAGAATGATATATTAAAAAGTTCTATAATCTCTTTTCCTGACTATTTATGCGTATTTGGTATTTTATAATTAGTTTATATGATATCAGAGCCTTGTGTGCAGATCTAGTTTTCATCAAACACTGAGATTGACACATCTTTATCATTTTTTTGTTGAAGTTCTCACATTTACAAATCATATAGTAGATATTGAGAATGACAATTACAGGTGGGAGATTCATTCTCGCTTATATGCAAAACCCTCTTTTCCTACATCCTTCTAATGGACCACTCTTAATTAGTGTGGCCAAGATAACAGACATCAGTGACTATCATTTCTAGAAGAGATCCTTTAAGATTCAGCAGTCATCATAAAGAAAACTGAAATTTAAAATCCTTCTGATGGACCACTCTTAATTAGTGTGGCCGAGATACAAGATGTCAGTGACTATCATTTTTAGAAGAGATCCTTTG
This sequence comes from Daucus carota subsp. sativus, assembly GCF_001625215.2. NCBI lineage: Eukaryota > Viridiplantae > Streptophyta > Magnoliopsida > Apiales > Apiaceae > Daucus > Daucus carota. The sequence goes on from NC_030389.2 coordinate 3,697,221, forward strand.
AAATTCATAAGTCATCATAAAAAAAACTTAAATTTATTAATGGGACTGTCAAATGCAGTACCATCGATGAGACTCAACCAACGCAATAGGATATGTGTAATGACCTCGTTATCTCCTGGCTCCATGATAATATCGCTGAAACTATCAAATAATCCATTATGTTTATTAATATTGGTTATGAGATTTGGCTTCAACTTAAAAAAACATTTTATGATTAGTAATGGGTATAAAAATAAAAGCTTAGTATAGATCTATTTGGCAAAAACAAAACTAGTCAAAATTTAATGATTATTTTATCATGTTGAGTAGCCTGTGGGAGAAAATAGATCGTGAATATTTTACTAAATATCACTACTGATGCACCTGATAATACTATTTTATTGACTACACTTGACAAATAAAAGGCTGAGTTTAAGCTATTTCAATTCTTAAATGGTCTGGATGACTATCATTCTTCTATGCGAAGTCAATTGTTGTTGCAAAAATCTTTTATCCATGGTCCAGGTGGCCTATGATGCTATACAGCAAGAAGAATCACAATATGATGTTCTCAACCAGAGTGATATTGAACTATTTGTTACGTTAAGTCGCACTCAGTTAGATTCAAAGGCTTTTTTATGTACTGCGTGTGTTGGGCATGATCATAGTAGTGAAAGGTGCTGGTTAGTTGTGGGCTAACCTAAACGACACCAAAAGTTAAAAAAATCATCCCAAAATGGGTCATCCAGTGCCTCGTTGAAAAATGCAAGATATAGTAACAAATCAGACATCTCCATCACTGTAAAGCATAATGTAATTCGTAATAGCAATAGATCAACACTATAAAAGACCAGGAAATAATATGTAAGTATGATACAAGATTCAACAGGTTGAAGATCCAGTACGAACTAACACAGACAATCCAGATAACTGAGACGAACATCCGTCCTTTGAAAAAAGTTTATTAACATGTTCAAGCCTGAGTGAAGAATAAAGTTCAAGAATTTTATACTATCAATTCTCATTTAATTCAATTTTTAATTATACAATGACTGGAAATTTACCCCTGCTAAGACGAATTATAATGGATATTTGAACCCTGCGAACTGCACTTTAGAACGTTTCAAGCCTTTGATTCATTTTCTGAATGAACAGTGCCTTGTCAATACTGCTATCACTGCTCAAGCATATTTACAGGTTGATCCATTTCGGGATTATTACTCAACCTTGCTAAATTCAACTCTGTTGGATAATCCTCGAATGATTGGGAAGATAAGAGGACAAAGCATCATGAACATTGCTGATGATGTAAATCTTATTTTGGGCTTTCCTTGGGACAAATTTGCTGATGTACAACCTAACGAGGACTTGACTCAGTTCTTTGAGAAAATTCAATTTCAAGGGGCCATCAGCCTTCCACCCATGTCTGAGAACAAGCTAAAGCCTGAATGGGACTTCTTTTTCAATACATTGGCCAAGGTGTTTGCACCTACAATAAGAAAGAACTTTCACAACCTGTCCTCTCTGATTTAGACAATTGCATTCTTCATTGCTTATAATCAACGAATCAATTTTGTCAGATTGATTCTAAATGAGATCTTAAGGATGTTGGGAAGTTTGTCAAGTCAGTTTGTCAAGTCGTCAAATGGAGGATAATAGAGAAGTTACATGATATTATAAAAGGTTCCTGACGCTGTTTCTGAATGCAAGGATAACTGATGCAGAAAAGGCTGTATATTTCAACTCTCCCACAACACCAACTCATCAAATCTTCATGAAGTTGTTGATAAGGTTGAACAACACTGACAGATTCCCAAAGGTTCTACTTATCTTAACCCTTTTTATGCTTCAACAATTCAACAGTCAACCTCACCCTCAACCACTTCAATACTACTTAAAACCACCACAACCACAAGAACAACGACAACTACTACAACCTCCATAGGAACCAGAACAACAACAACAACAACACGAACAACAACAACAACCACAACAACAACAACAACAACCACAACCTTAACCTGCTCCCCCAGCCTGAACAAGAACTACTGCAACAATACCACTTCTTTCCAGAACCTGAACCTCCATTTCAACCAAGCTAATCAGAACCTCTCTCCCAACCAATCCAAATAACATAAATTTCCCACACATAATCAACCTCCCAACCACTATCTCCTGTAGCATCTACAAACACTGAGCTCAACAAATTACAGGAGGAGATAACGGTAGATGAGGTACTTACTTCTTTCTCTTCTAAATTTACTTTGAAACTTCATATTATGGTTGTGATTTTGATTTTATAATACAGCCTACCAGCAATGAACCCAACCTCTAGGTTCATAACCAAGCTGATGATTTTCTTCCAACTCATACTTTTATTCCAAACACATCAACTAACAATATTGTTCAACGAACCATAAAGGTTGTTGCCAAATGGAGTGGGAGTAGATTATTGAGTCAACCCGCAGCTCTGTCTCCCCTAAAGAAGCAAATGTTGATGGAACGGGAGACAACTACAGCTGCATCCATTTCCTCCCAACAGGATTTGGACTTTGATATGGGAAATACACAATCTCTGCATTCATTTTCTCTACAGGAAGAATCTATTGAAATTCGTCATCCAGCCACGGTACCCTGTACAGAGTCAAGCACTCAACAAGCACTCACGCTAGTAAACTCTCAACCGCAAGCATAGGTTACTACACTTTTTGGGAGCACAGTTTTTGAAAATATGTTGAATGAAAACTTTTATGATCCTTCTTTATTTATGGATCAGGCATTCTTTGAGCCTATCCAAGAACATCCTCTTTAGGGTTAATTATCTGATTGGGCACTCACTTCGCATCAATATATCATCCGGGGCACTCTCGAAATTTCAGTCTCATTTTAAACACTGTTTTTTGAAATTATATCAGTCCTAAAAGTAAAATGTTAAATTCAAAAACAAATCGACAGTTTGAGAAGTGTTACTCATGGGGATTTAACACAGCAGGCTATAGAGATTATGTAGGTACGATTAATTGAATTTTTGAGTCAAAAAATGGTTATATATGGATTATTAGGGTTCTTTATGACCCATCTCTTCCACCATCAATTTTACTCATTTTCTGGACGCGGAAATTCAATTAATGGTACCTACATAATCTCTATAGCGTACTGTGTTAAAGCCATATGAGTAACAGTTCTTAAACTGTCGATTTGTCTTCGAATTTAACATTTTATTTTTAAAACTGATACAATTTCTGAAAACGGTGTTTCAAATGAGACCAAAAATTCGAGAGTGCCCCGGATGATATATTAGCGTGAAGTGAGTGCCTAATTAGATAATTAACCCCACAAGTATGTGGAGACCAATTTGTTTCTGCACTACCACTGACCACATCTCAGGGAGCTTTGGCAGTTTATACAGGTACAGTGGAAGTGTGTTAAACACGAGTGAAGAAAGGCAAACACCGAGCGAAACACATGCACGTGAGGATAGTGAACTATCCTTGAGTGTTCGTGAGGTGAATGCACACACTAACACTGATGTGTTACAAGAACAAATGGCTGCTATAAAAGCTCAACTTCAGATTTTTGAAGCTGAAAACAGGAATTTGAAACCCAAAACAGTATGCTTCGATTGCGTATTGCAACATAGGTATCACAAAATTATTCTACAATTTGGATGATACGCATGGATTCAATTTGTATACATTACATAGGTTGTCTTAAGGACCTCAATGTATCATGTCATCACTATCCTATACTATAGTGTTATCTATTACAAACATAACAAAAAAACTAACAAAAAAAACCAATTTTTCATTGAGTCATTTTCACAAATACTTTGTATTCGAACAAATAAACAAACTTCATCACAACAAATTAACTACATGTATATGTACTAAACCAAGCAACAATCACGTACACATCCAATCCAACGAAAACTTAACAAATCGAACGTTTAACTCAAACAATTATCCACTAATCTACAAGCTATACACACGCACAGTTTATGTTTATGCTCTTGAATCGAACCTTTATGTTCTTGAATCGTTTGTTTAGAGTCTCCAAAGCTGTAATGATCGTCTTCAATCGCCTCTGGTAGCGGTTTGCGGAGTGTACGTGTTTGTAACTCTATTTGTAAATGATACCATGTTATGATGTACGTGTTTTAAACGTTTTAAACCTCTTCTGTCAATTCCGCGTATAATATCCGTGGAGCGCTAAAAAAACCCGTGGATCCGCGTAAAATAATCGCGGAATGGCTGAAGAAAATAGAGGTTATGCGGGAAAAAAAGCGCGGATCGGATAAAATTTTTTCTTTTATCGTTCCAACGGCTGGAAAGCGATGTATTGGATAACTGTTCCCTGACAAACGTTGTCAGGGAACAAGACCAGTTAAACAAAATAAACTAACACCAACAATTTACTTGCATGATTGAATTAGAATGTATCAGTCTTTATGACATTAATTTGTATATTAATTTTAAAATAACATTTAAATATATTCTGAAGATATTATGGTCGCTTGACTAGTTTATTTTTCAAAGATAAGTATTATTTTTGAAAAACAATATATAAATTTCAATTCTTTTCTGAAATAAATTCTTATTTTACGTTACATAATGAATATGAAACACCTTCTTACTATTTATGTCTAAAAAAATCATAAAATATATATTTTTAAAAAATAAGCCCTTAATTTATGGGCTTTTTAGGCTCCAAACAGGCCCATTGTGCACCTGTGGTGTCGATCAACTTGGATTGTGTTAGCCGAAAAAATATATAATTCACACACAATTCAAAAAATAGTTTAACATTTTAGTTTGATGAAATATTATAGAAGTTCCATAAAAAAACTTTTAAATTTTTCTATCAAGTTGATCATTCAGTAAGATTGGTCCGATTTATTTGATGAATAGTCCAACACTAAAGAAAACAATTAAAATGTGATTGTGAACAAATAAATGGGCCTAGATCCCAGATCTTAAAATTTTGTAATCTTTGGGCCTAAGTCTCAATTTCCAAGTGGACTTTGCCTATTAAATTAATATCTCATGTTAGGTCTACAATAGAGTACAATTTGGGCCCAGTTTATTTTGTTTACTAGCTTCTAGTCTGCGGACTGCCGGTACGATATCTTTTAATCATTATATTATTTTTAATATATTTACGATGATGGAAAAATATTTATCAATAATAATTCATAATTTTCATTAAATAAAAATATAAAATTATTTTTTAAGGAGAACTACTTGTGTAGCTCTTGTCTGATCATCTGGTCGTGCATTATTTTTGAGCTTGGACTTCGGTCTTGTTTAGTAGAATTATTATATTGTTCGCGATATCATTTATCACAATCAATTCTTTGTTGATCTTCTTACGCATTTTTTACATAGTTTTCGTGAAATATCGTATACTTATGTTTTATCCTATTGACATATTCATATGTTTATATTAACACAATTTTATAAAAAAAAATATGCAGAGATGAGAAGAAAAGTCGGTGAACCTGACGTGGAGTCTTTTTTTTCAAGATCTTGGCCAGTTTTATGTATGAAAGATTTTGGTGTTGTAGCGAATGTTAGAAAATTCTGTTATAAATAATATCATCTCCTATTATCAGGCCGGCCCTAGAGATTTGGGTATCCTAGATGTAAATTGAAAATGATGCCCCTATTTTCAAGATCGTAAATGAAAAATTTACATACATTCAATAAATACACAATGACATAATCAAAAATCTTATTTTAAGATTAAAACAGTAAATTCAAATACATATAAATACAAAAATACATAAATTTATAAGTATATACTACATATGTACTGATTTTTGGTGCCCTGGTATGATGGTGCCTAGGCGTTCGCCTTACCCAAAGGCCGGCCCTGCCTGTTATGATATTTTCACATTTTTCTCTTAATAATATATTTTGTTGATATGTATTCGTATGACAAAGTGTATATGTGACATCAATTTTTGTTAGATTTTATTTATAAATGTGTTTTATATTAGAACTATGATATCTAATGTAGTTTATTTATTTTTCTAAAAAAAATATATGGTTTTAAAAATAAATTTGATAGTCAGAATTTATTTTGAATTAATAAAAGATGTTTGTCCGGTGCTACACTTGTTAAGCTAAACTTTCGTCCAAAACACATTCATATTTTGGATGTTTTCTTGCTCAATATCCTTTTATGTCTTCCCACTTAATCATGTTAGGTCTTTTCTCGTATGAGATAGTTAAGTAATAATTTCTTTCTACTAAATTTGATTATGTTTTAAAAAAATTTTGATTAAACTATTTTGTGATATTAACTACTTTATTATCTGGGGATTAAGTTTGATTTATTAATTTTAATATTATACATGATATATATTTGTTTAGTATGTTATTTAAAAAAATATATAAGATAAACATTATTATGTAAAATTGAGATTGGGTTTAGTAGCCAAAGGTGATAAGGATGAAGTTATGAAGGCTATTGTTCGAAAGTTGGACTCTGGTGAGTTATAATAGCTTGCTTATAGAAATTTGATATCTAGATAAATTTTATAATGTTAAAGTTAAGTATACTATCTTGGAACATTAGAGGCATCAACAACAGTGTAGCGCAGAGTAATCTTAGAGCAGTAGCAAGGACATCAGGTGCTGATATAATTTGTATTCAAGAAACAAAGTGCGAGCAATGGACAGCCAAATTAGAAAATTCCACTTTGTATTCGAGTGTCTTTAATAATTGTCATCAGCAGTCTTTAGGACTATCGGGGGGTCTAGTCACTTTTTGGAAGAAAACTTGTGTTAAATGCTTAGCACTTGCTCAGAGTAGGAACTGGATTTGGCTCAATTTCGAAACTCTTCAAGGAAATTACAGAATACACATAATTAATGTGTACAGCCCTTTAGACCTAGAGCAAAAAAGATTACTCTGGAGTGATTTAAAGAAAATTATAAGCAGTATTGGAAATGAGGCTATTTGTTTTGTGGGGGACTTCAACTGCATACGTTCAGAACAAGAAAGAGCCAATTGTGTTTTCAGTAGAAGAGATATCAATGAATTTAACTTATTCTTGACTGATTGTAATATGTTGGAAATCTTCCCGAGCAATGCATCTTTCACCTGGTTTGGCAGTGAAGGACGAAGAAGCAAGTTAGATAGAATCCTTGTAAACGACGTGTGGATGCGTTCCAGTAGTTGGCAGGCCAAAGCTCTTAGTAGGAAGCACTCTGACCATAAACCTTTGTTTTTGTTCAACCGCATGGATTCTTGGGGCCCTCGGCCGTTTAAGATATTCAACTGTTATCTGAACGAAACATTGCGGGAAGATATAAAGTCCTTGATAGCAGATGATCCGGGTAGATGGCAAAAAGAGAACATTCATCAATCTCTAAAGCAGATCAAACTCTTGATTAAATCAAAATTCAAGGGTTCTAGCAGTCAGCTTGATACAGAAATCACAAGTTTGGAAAACAAGCTGGTTGAATTGGAAAAATCCAATTTTAACTACAAGGAGCATCAAGATATTGCCAAGAAACTGCAAGAATTGTACAGGAGAAAAGTATCAATGCTACATCAAAAGTCCAGACTTAACTGGCTTAAATTTGGTGATGGAAACTCTAGATTTTTTCACCAAGCAATACAGAAAAGGCAGCACAGAAACTCCATAGTTAAAATATTTTGGAACAACACCTGGTTGTTTGATCCAGATCAGATCAAGGAAGCTTTCTACAGCTTTTACTCAGGTTTCTTTCAGGAAAAATCAGGCTTCATGTTTCTTCTAGGTTCTCTTCCTCTTCCCAAACTCACTCTTGCGGGGAAGGAGTATCTAGTTCGACCAATTTTGAGACCTGAAGTTGAAGAAGCTCTTTCACAGTTGGCTGATGATAAAGCACCAGGGCCTGATGGATTAAACATCCGCAGTCTCAAATTTTTCTGGCCTCTTATTTGGAACAAGGTGATGGAATTTATTGATAACTTCCAACACTCCCTTCATGTTCCACAAGGTATAAATTCATCGTTCATAGCTTTAGTGCCAAAAGTTGCTGAGCCCAAGTTGGTAAAAGATTTCAGGCCTATCAGCCTCATTAATTCAACTCTCAAAATTCTCTTAAAGGTTCTGGCCACCAGACTAGCACAACACATGGATTCCCTCGTCAGTGATGTGCAAACTGGTTTCATTAAAGGGAGACAAGCCAGTGAAAGCATACTCATAGTCAAAGAAGTGGTTCACTCTTTACAAACGGGTAAATGTAAAGGATTGGTATTGAAATTGGATTTTGAAAAAGCGTTCGATACAGTCAATTGGGACTTCTTATTGCACACCCTGGAGGTAATGAATTTTGATAGAAAGTGGTGCTATTGGATTAAGTCCATACTAAATTCTTCCAGAATCTCCATTTTAGTAAACGGTTCACCTTCAAAGGAGTTCTCCCCAGGAAGAGGGCTTAGACAAGGTGATCCAATTTCACCGTTGCTGTTTAATTTAGTTGGCGAAGTTCTGAACTCAATGCTCAAGGAGGCAGCTGCAAAAGGAATTTTCAAAGGTATAGCGCTCAACAACAACTCTCCTTCAATTACTCATTTACAATTTGCGGATGACACTCTAATATTCTTGGACAAGGATCTAAATTCTGTGAAAGGTATCAAATTAGTCCTTCAGAGTTTCCAGCTCATGTCAGGGTTAAAGATTAACTATGACAAGAGTGTCATTTACTCTTCAAAGAATAGTGCTGACATTCTCTCAGAAGGAGCCGAAATTTTGAAATGCAAGATTGGCTCCTGGCCCATGAAGTACCTGGGTATTCCAGTCGGTTCTTCTTCAAAAAGGAAAGTATTCTGGGTTCCTTTAATAATGAAAATGAGGCAGAAACTAGCCAGTTGGAAAGCTGAAAGCTTAAATCAAGCAGGGAGGTTAGTTCTGATTAAATCCGTAATGGAAAATCTGCCAACTCACTGGTTAAGCCTACATAGATTACCAAAATCAGTTCTTGAGCAGCTTGAAAAAATAAGAAGAGATTTCTTCTGGAAAGACTCTGATTCTTCTTCTGGTGGTAATCGGAGACTTCACCTGACTGCATGGCAAAATATTTGCAAGCCTAAAGCACAAGGGGGCCTGGGACTAGTACCTCTTATGATCAAAAACCTATCATTATTAGGTAAGTGGTCTTTCAGGTGGTATAATGATAGGTCCAGGAGCTGGAACAAGTGGATCAAAGAAAAGTATAAGTGCTCAAACCAGGGTAGTTTAAATGATGTGCTGAGGGATAAAAAATTGTCTAACAGCCTTAAAGATATATGGGAGACATCTGAGCATCCATCTTTTAAAAATATTCTAGGCAGCAACAGTTTTTCATGGACAGTCAGGAATGGAGCTTCTGTTCTTTTCTGGGAGGACGTCTAGCTCGATCAAAATGCTCTCAGGAACAGATTCAAGAAGCTGTATCAACTCTCCCTATTAAAAGAATATACTATTGCTGATTTCATGAAGGAATGGCACAACTCTATTCAGCTTGGTTCATGTATTTGGAGAAGGCCCCTTAAATCATGGGAACAAGATAGCCTCCACCAGTTGGAAAGTATAGTTTCATCAGTAAATCTTCAAGGTGGTGATGACTATCTGATTTGGTCTTGCTCAAAGTCAAAATACAAAGTAAAACATGCTGCGGATTCTTTAATCTCTCAAGGCCACACAGTTCCATGGTTTTTTGTATGGAAACTTAAGGTTCCTCATAAAATTAAAATGTTCTTGTGGAAAGTCTTTCTAAATATCCTCCTTACAAAGGCTCTCTTATTCTCAAGAGGTGTTAAACTGATGAATGGCACAGTATGTTCTCTATGCAATAAAGAGGAGGAATCTTGCGTACACCTTGAAAGGCCTTATTGCAAGGTACATGTCTAAGCCTATTTGTACAACCGGTGATAACTCAACTTGTATCTGATAACCTTTCTACTTGTAACTCAACTTGTAACTTAACCTGGATTAGTCTCTGATAAGTTATGATAGTAGATAGTTTAGTTGGAATCAGATCAAGAAAGTAAAGTGGATACAAGAATCAGAATATCAGAAGAATTCCAAGATATCCGCTACAAGCCACTGGAAGAAGTTCATTTCATATGATCAAGCCTCAGTGTCAAGTAAATTGTGTAGCAGTTCAAGGAGTTCAGAAGGTACGAAGATTCAAGTATTTATTTCATCAGAGATTCCATATGTGTACTGAAATGAAGTTGAACTAGAAGACAAAGATTCGAAGACCCGACCACGGCTCAAATGTTTAATTGATGGAGAATATTCAATTTAGTTAGGCACAGATGAACCAGACAGTACATTTGTGTGTCAGCTATTTATATTGAATATTTAACATCAAAGGAAGGTGGTCGTTCAAGCCGAGTGATGATCAAGACGAAGGCTCAAGACATTTGCTTTCTGGGATATACACTTTTTAATTAATTCTTTGTTAAATAATTAATCTCTATTAATTTATTTAGTTGTTAAATTAATTCAATTTGAATTAATTTGATAATTAAGTTTATTAATAAGTTAATTGATTTAGAATTAATTTACAAAAAGAAAGCAAAAGAAAGAAGGCTAAAAGGAAGGACAAGGAGACCGCCGCTCAGACCTGTCTAGCTATGGGAAAAAGAATTATCACCAACACAATGGAGTGTGATATATTCTTAATGCTGGAAACCCGGTTGGAATTGATTTATATTTTTCAAAGCAAAAGGGATCCGGTTCCAGACCCACAGGAGACCGAATCTTAGACTTGTCTGACTATGAGGAAAAAGAATTATCACCAATGCTATGGAAAGTGATATAATCTTAAAGCTGGAACCCCGGATGGAATTAAAATATTATTTGCAAGGCAAAAGGAGTCCGGTTCCTGGCCCTCTAGAGACCGCAGCTTGGACCGTAAGGATTTATTTATATTAATAAATATTTTAATTAATTAGAAAATTATATTTATAAATGTCTAATAATATTAGATATTTATTTATATAATTTCCGGATTAAATTAAATATTTATTAATTAAAGATTATAAGCTGTGCGGGATTAAAAGCATTTCTAAGGAGCTGGCTAAAGAACGAAAGTTTATAAACTTTCGTTCACTGATTACAGCAGGCGTAAATCCGAATTATCAGTGGGCATGACATTCTTAGAGAATGTCATACCATGTGCCTCTGCATGACAATGTCATGATTTGTCATACCAAAGTAAAGTAGTATGACATTACTTTGCATTGTCATACTGCTTCATACTTAGCCTCCAAGTCTTATGTCATACTGGATTGTCATACCGAAGTAAAGTAGTATGACATTACTTTGCATTGTCATACTGCTTCATACTTAGCCTCCAAGTCTTATGTCATACTGGATTGTCATACCGAAAATTGTATAGTATGACAATGCTTCAGTTTGTCATACTGATTCAATTGTAGCATGACATTAGCTCCTATTGTCATACTGATTTCAATTGTAGCATGACATTAGCTCACATTGTCATACTGATCTTTGTAGCATGGTCATACCACGTTTGTCATACAAGTTCAAGGTGTTGCCTATAAATATGGCCTCACCTCCTTCATTTGAAAATGTTCATTGCCTTGTAAACTTTCAAGTTGTTTGTAACTTGCTATTCGTTAAATCCACAGTTTCCTGTGCTTTGATCATTCGGTTGTTTTAATCCCTAAATTAGAATACTTCCTGTCAAATTTATTCTAAAATATTTAGTGGACATTAAAACTGAACCTTAATTAATTTAATAACGACTTTCAAGTTTAAATAACTTTTTACTTGAACCTTGTTTATTTAATTAATTAAAATCTGATTATCCTGTTTTATCCAAATCAGATTTATTCCGCGCGAATTTTGTGACGATTGTATTCAACCCCCCCTTCTACAATCGTATCGGGACCTAACAATTGGCATCAGAGCGGTTGATATAATCTACCTTATCAGATCCTATACTCACTCTGAAAATTTCTAAAAATTCCAAATAATTTTTTATTCGAAATAATTTTATTCCAAAAATTATTTCTGACCGAAAATTATTTTTCCTTCGAAAATCCAATCTTTTCCCAAATAATTTTTTATTCGAAATAATTTTATTCCAAAAATTATTTCTGATCGAAAATTATTTTTATTTCAAATCTTTTCGCAAATAATTTTTTATTCGAAATAATTTTATTCCAAAAATTATTTCTGATCGAAAATTATTTTTCTTCCAAATATTTTTCCAAATAATTTTTAATTCGAAATAATTTTTTTCCAAAAATTATTTTTGATCAAAAATTATTTTTCTTTCAAATCTTTTTCCAAATAATTTTTAATTCGAAATAATTTTATTCCAAAAATTATTTTTGATCAAAAATTATTTTTCTTTCAAATCTTTTTCCAAATAATTTTTAATTCGAAATAATTTTATTCCAAAAATTATTTCTGATCAAAAATTATTTTTCGTTCAAATCTTTTTTCAAATAATTTTTAATTCGAGATAATTTTATTCCAAAAATTATTTTTGATTGGAAATTATTTTTCTTTCAAAATCCAAATCTTTTCCCAAACACTCAAACACTCAATCTTCTACCATGTCTACCGCAAAAATTAGCAGCATTAAAATTCCACCTTTTGACAAGGCTAATTTTGGTCTCTGGACGAGACACATGCTTTTGTTCCTCCGGGCGGCGAATAAAAAATACATAAATATTTTGACGAAGGGTCTTTCGCCCCCAATGAATATTATCCTGGAACATACTGAAGATGGAGTTACTGTTCCTCACAGAACCTATCCGAAAACACTTGCTGAGTTCTCGGATGAGGATAATGAGCTGATAAATCTGGATGTAACTCTACAGCTCATTCTGATCGAATCATTGGATCCAATAATGTACAATAATGTTGTCAATTGTACAAATGCTAAGCAGATATGGGACACTCTGCAAATTATCAATGAAGGATCTGAGGAAGTACGGGAAAACAAGAAGGAAATTCTTGTGGCTCAATACGAGCAATTTGTTTCTAATCCCGGAGAAGGGATTTCTGAAGTATTCATCAGATTCAACAATTTGATAAATAATCTGAATCTGAACGGGAAATACTACAACAACAAAGAGGTGAACCTGAAGTTTTTGCTGACGCTCCCTGAGCATCTGGAGCATAGGATAACCGCCATCAGAGAAAGCAGAGATTTGACAGAGATCTCACTAGAACAGCTGTATGGGGTTCTGAAAACCTATGAATTGGAACAGGCTCAAACTAAACAGAGATACGGATGGGGAAAGACACTGAACACGTCTACGTCTGTCAGCAATTCTACTGCCCTCATAATACAATCACCTCTTGTGAAAGAAAGGAAGGTTGTTGTACCTTCAAGAAGCTCCCAGGAGTATGTTGTGCCGGAAATGGGACATACTTCAGTAAGTACGGGAGATGAAGAATTTTACTCGATGGAAGAGTTAGATCAGCTGGAGGACGAATCTCTTGCTATGTTTGCCAGGAAGTTTGGTAACATGAGATTTAGGAAGAATCCCTCGTACAAGTTTAAATCTTCTGGTAGTAAATTTCAGAAAGGGGGATCTTCGTCCACAACATCAAAAGGGGCTTATAAGACTGGGATGGTTGATCGAAGCAAGTTTAAATGCTTCAACTGTGATGAGCCTGGTCACTTTGCATCGGAGTGCAAGAAGCCCAATCAGCTGGCAAAGAAGAAAGAATCCTATGACGAGCTAAAGCAGAAGTACGAGGCTCTGCTAAAGAAGCATCAAGGCCAAAGCAGCCAAGGAAAGTCCTATGTGGCAAAAGGGAAAAGCTGGGATGACACAGACAGTGATGAAGAGGAAGAGCGGGGGAATGTTGCTCTAATGGCTTTCATGAAACCTTCTACACCTCCACATCGCACTGGCGGATTTCCGGTAGATCCTACTTGCCCTAAACTTTTTATGCAATTAGGACTTGAACGTGATGATGCTCTTAATAAGCTGAAAGCTTTAACTCTAGAACATAAAGCTTTAAAGCTGGAGGTTCATGAGTTAAAGTTAAGAGAAAAACTAGTGCTCACCCCTAAAATTGAACAACTAACTAGTCAGTTATTGACTCAGACTAATAAAGTCGAAGTGTTAGAGTATAGGGAGAACAAACTGAATGAGCAACTAGCTGAAGAGAAGGTAAGGTGCCTTGCTTATAAGGAGTCGACTAATATTGTTAAGAACCTAGTGGACCAACAAGTGATTAAAAGGAAAGTTGGTATAGGTTTCGATTACAACAAGTCGGTAGGTAAGGCTAGTAATATAACTCCTTTTGTTAAGAGTGCTGAAGACAGGGGTATCCCACATGTTTTAAAGGATGCTCCCAAACCTTTATTCAAAACCCCTGTCGCAGAACCATTACTTGATATGCCCGTGATTATTCAATATGAAATGAATTTAGAGGATATTGAGAATGAGAGGGAGATTTTGGCATCTGTAGAGCCAATGCAAGTTGAGGGCACATTCAGTTCGCCCAAAGCTGGCATAGGTGCCAATGGTTTAAAGAATAATTTTAACAAGCCTAATATGTTTGTTAAATGCAGGAATGATAACAATACATGCCCTTCTACTAATAACATTAGAACTTCTGAAAATGTTAATGTAGAAACTGTTAAACCCCCTGTTGTTCTGAATAACATGCCTACTGTTCCTTTAGTTGATATGTGCCATAAACCTTGTGGTGTTGATAATTGCATGTTGTGTGCGTTTAATGTAATGTCTGCTTATTTCAAAAGTATGCATGCTAACAAAGAAAACACAACACCTAGAAAGCACATGAATAGTAAGTTTGCAAAAACCAAGACTGCTGGTCCTTCTCCTATCAAGAAGGATACTTATGTTCCTAAGCCTAAACCTAAAGTGTTCAAGGCTGTTTGTAGGAAAGTAAGTACAGTCAAGGTGGATGCTGATGTTATTCGAACAGGATCTGTTGTCAAAGCTGACAAAGGTCAATTCTTTAAGTATGCCGGGCCCAACCAAGTTTGGGTTCCGAAGAAGGTTTAATTCGTTTGATATGTGCAGGGAGCCAAACAAGGTTGAAAAGGTTGTATGGATCCTCTATAGTGGATCTTCTAGATATATGACCGGTGATAGAGCCCTGCTATCAAATGTGATTGAGAGAGCTGGCCCGATTGTCACCTTTGGAGATAACAGCTAAGGTCGTACTACGGGATATGGCAATTTACTTGCTGGAAATGTTATCATTGAAAAAGCTTCTTTGGTTGAAGGACTCAAGAACAATCTTCTGTGACAAGGGATTCCAAGTAAACTTTGTGAAGGAGAAGTATTTGATATCTCACACTAAAGATGACCGTCTTGCTCTCTGTGGAGTAAGAAAAGCCAACTTATACGTAGCTGATCTCAATTCAGGAACCAATGATGAAGATAATTGTTTCTATTCAAAGGCTTCACCTGAAGATAGTTGGCTATGGCATAAGAAGTTGTCTCACCTTAATTTTAAAATTGTAAACTCTTTGGTCAAGAGGGATTTGGTGAGAGGACTGCCTCCTTTGGAATTCACTTAACAAGGACTTTGTGAGGCATGTTAGAGAGGGAAGGCTAAGACAGCATCATACAAAGGCACAGACACCAGTAACATTACTGAACCACTGCAACTATTACATATGGATTTATTTGGTCTAGTCAATGTGATGTCTTTATCAAGAAAGAGATATGCCTTGGTGATTGCTGATGACTTCTCTAAGTTCACATGGGTTTTATTCCTACATTCTAAGGATGAAACTCCGCAATTGGTAATTGATCTCATCAAGGAGATCGAGTTGGATTCGATTGAAAAACTTTGTGTCAGAGCAATAAGGTCCGATAATGGAACAGAGTTTAAGAATGAAACTCTCAACAGATTTTGCTCCGACAATGGCATAACAAGACAATATTCAGCGCCAAGGACTCCGCAACAGGATGGAGTAGTAGAAAGGAAGAATCGTACCTTGATTGAAGCTGCAAGAACTATGCTAAGTGAATCAAGGTTGCACATCTACTTTTGAGCCGAAGCTGTGAATACTTCTTGTTACACCCAGAATCGAACTCTGATCAACAAGGAACACATGAAAACTCCTTATGAGCGTATGAACGTAAAGAAACCAACGGTCAAGTACATTCATGTATTTGAGCTAAATGCTTTGTGCTTAAGGATGGAGATGAACATCGTGGCAATTTTGAACCAAAAGCACTTAAAGCAATTTTTTTTTGTTGGTTATTCTCTTCGAGCATATAAGGTGTTTATCATTGATCAATTACAAGTCAAGGAAAGTGTCAATGTTACTTTTGACGACACTAAACTCCCAAGTATCCAAATTGAAGATCCATCTGAGTCAGTAAAGTTTGATGATTATCCGAACTTAGACTCGGATGATGACGATGAATAACCTGATGCTGCAACAGGTAATGAGACTAACAATGGTGATTATGATCCAGGTAATGGTGGAGGAGACAATGGAAACAATGAAGCCTCTACTAGTACTAGTGGTGGATCATCTAGACAACCTGGCAGCAACTCAGGGGGAGATGGTGGATCAACTATTCAAACACAACATCACAATGATAATTCTGGCGAATCATCAAGAATAAATCTTCCAAGAGAGAGGATCTGAAATAGAGATCATCTCTTTGATCTAATTATTGGTGATCCAGATGTTGGTGTTCGGACTAGGAGTGCAACTCAAAATAAATGTCTATATTCGGGTTTTCTATCTCTGAAAGAAACGAAGAAAATTGAAGATGCACTAGCCGATCCGGATTGGGTTCTTTTCATGCAAGAAGAACTTAATCAATTCAAGAGACAAGAAGTCTGGGCCATGGTTCCAAGACCAAAGAACAAGTCTGTTATATTGGAACTAGATGGGTCTACCATAATAAACTTGATGGTGATGGCATTGTTGTACGAAACAAAGCCATACTGGTTGCTAAAGGTTACTCTTGGGAAGAGGGAATTGAGTCTGATGAAACCTATGCTCTAGTTGCACGTCTTGAGGCCATCGGAATTTTTCTTGCATTTGCTGCACACTTCAACTTCAAAGTTTATGAAATGGATGTGAAAACTGCATTTCTGAATGGAAAGCTTGAAGAGGAAGTTTATCTTGAATAGCCCCTGGCTTTGAAAATCCAGAGTTTGCTGATTTTGTATACTTCTTGTTTAAAGCTTTTTATGGACTCAAGCAGTCACCATGAAGCTGGTATGACACTCTCTCTGAATTTTTACTTGAAAATGGTCTCACTAGAGGTGTCATAGACAAAACTCTCTTTTACAAATTGCATGAAAATAATATGATATTTGTTCAAGTATATGTTGATGATATTATATTTGGTTCTACTAATGAAAACTTGTGCAAGAGATTTGCTAAGTTGATGCAGAGTAACTACGTGATGAGTATGATGGGTGAACTGTCATTCTTTCTTGGTCTTCAAGTAAGTCCGAAAGATGATGGGATCTTCATTTGCCAATCTAAATATGTCAGAGCTCTTCTAGAAGACTCTTCACCGGCAAAGACACCCATGGCCACTCCCACTAAGCTTGACCAGGACAAATCTGGTAAGAAAGTTGATATTTCAAGCTATAGAGGTATGATTGGCTCATTACTCTATCTCACTGCTAGTAGACTTAATATAATGTTTGCAACATATTTATGTGCAAGGTTCTAAAGTGATCCTAAAGAGTCACATCTTATAGCTGTTGAAAGAATTTTTAGATATCTTAAGGGTACACCTATTTTTGGTATCTGGTACCTTAAGAATACTGGTTTTGACCTAACAGGCTATACAGATTCTGATTATGCAGGATGCAGGATAGACAGGAAAAGCACTTCTGGAAGCTATCAGTTTCTAGGACGACGGTTGGTTTCCTAGTACAGTAAGAAACAACACTCAGTATCTACCTCGACAGTCGAAGCAGAATATATTGCGGGAGGTAGCTGTTGTGCTCAAATCTTGTGGATTAGGAATCAGCTTAATGACTATGGACTTGTTTTAAACAAAATTCCTATATTTTGTGATAATACAAGTGCGATAGCCATTTCCAACAATCCTGTACAACATTCTAGAACCAAGCACATGGACAAAAGGTATCATTTTATTAGAGAACATGTCATGAATGGAACTGTGGTGCTACTTTTTGTACCATCAGCTAATCAGATTGCTGACATCTTCACTAAACCACTTGATGAATCCACTTTCTCAAGATTGGTTTGTGGACTTGGCATGTTAAACATGACATGAGCTCTTGTAAATAGTTTTATTTTTATTTTTATTTTGTTGCATGCTTGTAAAGTATTTCTTATTGGTATCTATGTTCTGAATACTAATATTGTGAAGATTTCTGTGGTTGGTAAATATCGAAGTAATTGACGGTTGCAATAACTTTGTCGTCCATATCAGGGATAGACACTGGAATTGCTGGTTCTTTATTGAACCAAGTGCCTTCACAGGCATCCGAGGGAAACTTGGACACGTTGCCATCTAAAACGTCCTTGTCTACCCTCCCGGAAGGAACATTTCCGGATCCCCTAAGGGATCTTTCACCCTTGAAGGTGAAAGGCAATCTACTCTGGTAGAGGATTCTTCTAAGGATCATGTGCCTTAACAGGTATCTGAGGGAAACATAGGTTTCATGCCATTGAAAGGCCTATTGTCTACCCTCCCAGAATCAAACTCTGGATCCTTTAAGGATTTACTACTCTCTGAAAGTAGTAGGCAACTTGTGGACTATGACTTGGATTTATCCGATGAGTCTACATGGACTGGGAATTACGAACTCCCATTGCACCACCAATGACCTTCCATGAGGAGGCTAAGGTGATCTTAATTGCAGGTACATCACACCATCTATGGAAGCTCAGGATTTGTGTGGAGTGAAACACTTACAGTACTTGTGAGTGACACCCTTACCCATAAACTGAGAGATATTTTGAGTGTCGAGTGATACACCTGCAGAATGTTTTAGTGAGACACCCACTGTTTACCACATTTAAACCGTATTATTCAAAATTGGTATCTAATATGTTTTATCTAAGTGGATGCTTACTATGGTTACTTTTTTGCTGAATGCACCTTCTACGAAGCCCTGTCTTCTTCATAATGGATTCTGTCATTCAATGTCTTATCTAATCAGTTGGTATCATTATTGATAACAATTGAGGATTCCTCAACTAAGGGGGAGAAATATTGACAGAACTCTGAGGAACTCTGAGGGGGAGAATATTCTATGATCCATGATCTTAAGGGGAGAATGTTTTATGCCTCACTTAGGTGGAGAATATTCATGTCCTAATCTATCATCTAAGGAGGAATCTATGATGGAGAAGATTAAGGGAGAATTACATGTTCTATCTTGGAAGGAGATTGCAAGGCCTTGGAGAGATTGAAAGGTCTTAAGTGATTGAAAGGCATTTTAGAAGAAGTAGCTGTCTGAAGAAAAATAAAGACTGGTACAATGTTATATGTATTACCAGAAACCATCTACTATGTACATTTTAATATTTTATGTTTCTCTTATCAATTGGGATTGTTTCCTAAATGGTTGAGTTGGTATTAATGTTTATTGAGTCATAGAAAGTTGTTAGTTGTTGTTAGTTGAGTTATCCTCATCTGAATTTGTGTGTTAGTGTTTAACAAACAAATAGGGGGAGATTGAAAGGCCTTATTGCAAGGTACATGTCTAAGCCTATTTGTACAACCGGTGATAACTCAACTTGTATCTGATAACCTTTCTACTTGTAACTCAACTTGTAACTTAACCTGGATTAGTCTCTGATAAGTTATGATAGTAGATAGTTTAGTTGGAATCAGATCAAGAAAGTAAAGTGGATACAAGAATCAGAATATCAGAAGAATTCCAAGATATCCGCTACAAGCCACTGGAAGAAGTTCATTTCATATGATCAAGCCTCAGTGTCAAGTAAATTGTGTAGCAGTTCAAGGAGTTCAGAAGGTACGAAGATTCAAGTATTTATTTCATCAGAGATTCCATATGTGTACTGAAATGAAGTTGAACTAGAAGACAAAGATTCGAAGACCCGACCACGGCTCAAATGTTTAATTGATGGAGAATATTCAATTTAGTTAGGCACAGATGAACCAGACAGTACATTTGTGTGTCAGCTATTTATATTGAATATTTAACATCAAAGGAAGGTGGTCGTTCAAGCCGAGTGATGATCAAGACGAAGGCTCAAGACATTTGCTTTCTGGGATATACACTTTTTAATTAATTCTTTGTTAAATAATTAATCTCTATTAATTTATTTAGTTGTTAAATTAATTCAATTTGAATTAATTTGATAATTAAGTTTATTAATAAGTTAATTGATTTAGAATTAATTTACAAAAAGAAAGCAAAAGAAAGAAGGCTAAAAGGAAGGACAAGGAGACCGCCGCTCAGACCTGTCTAGCTATGGGAAAAAGAATTATCACCAACACAATGGAGTGTGATATATTCTTAATGCTGGAAACCCGGTTGGAATTGATTTATATTTTTCAAAGCAAAAGGGATCCGGTTCCAGACCCACAGGAGACCGAATCTTAGACTTGTCTGACTATGAGGAAAAAGAATTATCACCAATGCTATGGAAAGTGATATAATCTTAAAGCTGGAACCCCGGATGGAATTAAAATATTATTTGCAAGGCAAAAGGAGTGCGGTTCCTGGCCCTCTAGAGACCGCAGCTTGGACCGTAAGGATTTATTTATATTAATAAATATTTTAATTAATTAGAAAATTATATTTATAAATGTCTAATAATATTAGATATTTATTTATATAATTTCCGGATTAAATTAAATATTTATTAATTAAAGATTATAAGCTGTGCGGGATTAAAAGCATTTCTAAGGAGCTGGCTAAAGAACGAAAGTTTATAAACTTTCGTTCACTGATTACAGCAGGCGTAAATCCGAATTATCAGTGGGCATGACATTCTTAGAGAATGTCATACCATGTGCCTCTGCATGACAATGTCATGATTTGTCATACCAAAGTAAAGTAGTATGACATTACTTTGCATTGTCATACTGCTTCATACTTAGCCTCCAAGTCTTATGTCATACTGGATTGTCATACCGAAGTAAAGTAGTATGACATTACTTTGCATTGTCATACTGCTTCATACTTAGCCTCCAAGTCTTATGTCATACTGGATTGTCATACCGAAAATTGTATAGTATGACAATGCTTCAGTTTGTCATACTGATTCAATTGTAGCATGACATTAGCTCCTATTGTCATACTGATTTCAATTGTAGCATGACATTAGCTCACATTGTCATACTGATCTTTGTAGCATGGTCATACCACGTTTGTCATACAAGTTCAAGGTGTTGCCTATAAATATGGCCTCACCTCCTTCATTTGAAAATGTTCATTGCCTTGTAAACTTTCAAGTTGTTTGTAACTTGCTATTCGTTAAATCCACAGTTTCCTATGCTTTGATCATTCGGTTGTTTTAATCCCTAAATTAGAATACTTCCTGTCAAATTTATTCTAAAATATTTAGTGGACATTAAAACTGAACCTTAATTAATTTAATAACGACTTTCAAGTTTAAATAACTTTTTACTTGAACCTTGTTTATTTAATTAATTAAAATCTGATTATCCTGTTTTATCCAAATCAGATTTATTCCGCGCGAATTTTGTGACGATTGTATTCAACCCCCCCTTCTACAATCGTATCGGGACCTAACACACCTCTTTCTAGAATGCAAAATTGCAAAAGATCTGTGGCATTCAATTCTTCATTGGTGGCAAATTTTATGGCCTTTAGGAGTCCCTCTTTCCTTATCAAATCTATGGAATCCTTTCAAGAATTCTCAGTGTAAAAAGTTAATGGCTATTTGGAAGATAGTCGTTAGTTCCACCCTGTGGAACATTTGGCTTTTACGAAACAACCTTGTATTCCAGAACATGGAGAATACAATAGATAACATTACATATTTGATCAAGCACAGTTCAAGAGAGTGGGGGCTTGCAGCTGGTCTTCTTGCAGAATCCTCTACAGCGTGGTGGCTCGTTAATCCCATGGGCTCAGTGACGTTCTCGGAATCATTGCAAATCAAGGCGCTCCTACAATCAGACACAATTCTAGTAGGTTTTGTTGATGGCTCTTGGAAATTGAAGGGGAAACATCAAGTAGCAGGTATAGGGGGCATTATACAGAAAAGAAGTGGCCAAGCCATTTTCACTTTTTCAGGCCCAGTGGTAGCTGCAAATGCGTTCGAGGCGGAATGGGCAGCATTGGAATTCTTGATAATTTCTTTTGCCAGCTCAAAATGGAGTTCTCAGTCCCTATTGTTGTACTCGGATAGCTCGCAAGTTGTTCGCAAGTATCTGGAATTATTTTTAACTTCTCAGGAAAAAGTCTGCAGCATATTCCACAAATGCATTCGATCAACAAAAATTCGGGTCAGATTAATTCAGAGCGATCTAAATTCCAATGCTGACAGGCTAGCAAAAAACGGTGCCCTTATTTCAAATTTAACACAATTCTGGGCCTGTTAGTCTTGGTTTCTCGAGCAGTGAGCTATCTTTGAGTCATTTATGTTGAAGATGAAGAAGTCCAGGAAGCAACGTTTGATGGTTTGGAAGGGTAATAGAAGGCCTCAGGTGGATGCTCTACTGCAATTTTAATAGTTTTATAGTAATAGTTTTCTAGTTTATGTGTCTTTGTTTTATCTAGTATGCGTCCTTTTTTTTAAATCCTGCTTCGTATGGCGTAAGGATGGAGTTAGCTTTAGAGCAAGCTGGTAGATGTTTTGAGTTGTTGTGTTTGGTTGGGTTCTTGACAGCCCCAAGATTGCGTTGTCCTGTATCTGTTTTTTTATCAATGTTATCCTTTTTGCTTTTCAAAAAAAAAAAAATGTAAAATTGAGATTTATATGTTTCGAGAACTAATTAAAGTTGGTAGGTAATATTTGTTTTAGATTGAAAAAAGTAAAAATAAATATGTAAAATGCAGAATTTGTTTTGGATTAAGAAAGAAAATCATAAATATATAAATAATTTGAATTGACTTATAGGATAGAGCTTAAATATTTTTCTAATCTAACTGCACTTATTAAGCATGTATATGATCCAACAAATAATAAATTTTTATATATTAAGATCATGCAATCAAATTATTTTCTTTAAGTCTATTATTTATAAAGATATGATTATTATTCCAAAGCACTATTAGTAATTATGAAACGACGCTTGATGAATAAAATAAATCAAAGTGACGCGCAAATATAAATTTGAGATTGTTTCTCAACGTTTTCGTGTTTCATATTTTAAAATAATAATCAATAAAAATTAAATTAATCTAATCATTT
This sequence comes from Daucus carota subsp. sativus, assembly GCF_001625215.2. Taxonomy (NCBI): domain Eukaryota; kingdom Viridiplantae; phylum Streptophyta; class Magnoliopsida; order Apiales; family Apiaceae; genus Daucus; species Daucus carota. Next base: position 3,720,527 of record NC_030389.2, read on the forward strand.
TAGTGATCAATATTTTGCATCAAAGCTTCTAGGAATCAAAACAAATTTTCATACTTAGCTACGAACTATCTACCTTCGTTGTGTTTTGTTAGGACGAATGAAAATAGAAGAACTGAAATGATTAGTTGAATATTTAATAATTTCATTCTTTTTCATTATTTATATTCTCCTTAACTAAAACTCAAACCCTCTATCTTGTGAAATAATGTTTCATTTCACTATTATATCTATTTTTTATCCGAATCTTATCACACAATATTTAAATGCTTTCTTATATTTTCATATTTTCTATTTTTGTTTATTTTATTTTATTCCATATTATTCATCCCAACCAAAACACAGAATCAGTGTTAGACATTTTCATTTGTCAATAAACCGATGCCCGTGTTCTTATTATCTCTAAACAATCAAGCAAAATTGCATATTGTTTCGTAATCATCTACAAATGGAATGATTATTCTTTTTGACAGCAAGTATGATGGGATAACTTCAAAAAGATGAGTCATTAAAAAACGAATACCGGCGACCCATGCTCAAAAAATTTCCATTGGGGCCGTCCGGCGACCCATGCTTTGTCCGGCCTCTGCTCAGGCCACCCAAATTTCGTGAATTAGGCTGGTTAGTTTTAAAATGTCGAAAAAATTAATTATTTTTTAAAAACTCGAGTTTTGGGTGGTTATAAATGAGAGGGAGCCGCTGGCGTGCATACTTGACGACCCATATACATATGATTCAAGTTTCTTTGGATTCGGAGTGTGAGAAAAAAAAATATAAAAATGATTTCATTGATCGTCTAACAACAATATATCAACATGCAATAAGTTCTATGGAGACCTTAAATTTTTGGAGTATTGGAGACCATATCATCCACCATTCATTTTTTATAACATCCAATGGTCAGTAATTAACTTCCGTGACAGTTACATGTATTAGCATTTAGTGGGTCTTTATCTCTTGAACTCCAGTTTGTCCATAGATTGAGTTGTCCTGCAATCTCAAGTATTTTGTGTCTCTTTTCTATATTAACTTTTGTGTTCTGTCCTGCAGTTAAATATTGTGAGTATATATTTTTAGATTCCAGATCATAACTAGAAAATGTTGTACTTCAATTCAATCGCATGACATTTTCATGATTCATTTTTTCGCTAGATCACTGAACAGCAGGATAAAAAATGCAGAACAATTAGGAGCATGTCTACTGCATATTTGTTTACACAATACACTTAAATTAATAACTAATCAAAGATGCTCTACTAAGTATATATTGCAGGACAATGGAACATTTTTCACAGTACTAGATCTACCTTCTACCTGTTCAATCGTGGGCAATTGCCATGTGTCCCAACCAGGCAAAAAAGAAGAACAAAAAATAGAAGAATACAGAACATAAGATCTGAACGATATGGCGGTAATAAAGTATAGTACAGGATAACTTCATGAATACACATGTGATAGCGTTGCTAAACTGTATGAAATAACTGAAAAGCTATAATTATGGAATTTATTAAAAAAGAAAATGTCAAATTAATGCTGGTCATTGGATTAAAAGAAAATGGATGGTAGATAGTTTGTCCTCCAATACTCCAAATAATATGTGTACTCCATTGAACTTTACTCTATATATATATATTATAAATTTTTTGAAGATAATACTTATGATTTTGAAATATTTAAAATTCTCGTAATTCAAACACAAATCTTGCTCCGTTTGTAAAAACGCTAACATTATTATAGAATTTGACTATTAAACCTCAAAATAATGCATATGTATCTTTTTCCCAGGGCTGTTGAACTTATTTGGCAACGTTGAGAATCAGGGGTTTAAAGTTGTTCCAATTTTAATTTGAAAAATATTTGTGTGTATAATAAAGTAGAAAAGACAAAAATTAGTTTGTGATTCTTTCCACTAACTTAATTTTTTGTTGTTTATTAAAATCATCCACAAGTCACAAGTTACTCGGAAATCAATATTATTTTCATTATTACATTTTTAATAACTCACAAATCATTAATAAATCAAAATTTATCTAAACAAAAATTTTGAAATTCCATCTTATCACATTAAATTATACTAAGTCATTAAATCATAATTTTAAATTTAATAAATAAGGGTCCTTGTGAAAGAATACCGTGGTTAACTAAAACGTATCCACTTTTTTTTAGAAAAAGTATTTATTACATAGAAGAAAATACATACAGTCAGCACCACGATACCAAACTAAGTATGACGAGAATCATTAACTATTACACAATACTAGCCTTTAACCCGTGCGAAGCACGGGCGGATATATAGTTCGTAATTTATTATTTATAATTTAAACTATAACATCATTTTATTAGTATTTTAGTATAATGAATTGAATTTTAATTATATTATATTATTCAACTAACTATATTTTCTCCCGATTACTTGAAAATGGACAAACTCTAATATATATATGTGTGTGTCAGGATTTTAGTACATTTAATCCGAATTTAGTACACGTAGATTTAGAAATAAAAAAATCAGAAAATTCAAATCTTTTCCAACATAGCCAATCGTATAATACCTTTGAAAATATTCGGTAATCTAATCAATCGAATTTTAACGTAATTTTGTAATATTGGTTTTTTTGACAACAATATCTTTTAAGATTAGAGTTAGAAAGAGTTATGTAATGTTTCGTGTTTATATTGAAATAGAACACGTTAAAGTTAAAAATAGTTATATGAAGGTTTTTGTTAAAAGAAAGATATTCAAAATTGTATATTTATAATTTTATTTATAACATCATTATAATTTTTTTAATGAAATATTATATGATAATGGATTGTTATGAGTGTTTTTAGTATTTGAAACTGTTTAATTAACAATATAATAATAATAGACTCCACATTTGTAGACTTGTAGTATCAAAAGGAGAGTACCATCAAAAAATAAAAGACTCCACATTTGTAGATTTGTAGTATCAAAAGGAGAGTACCAAACCAAAAAATATAACTAAAATATTGGATTACAAATTATACCCATGTTGGCTTATTATAGTATAGTATAGATATAATTGAAAATGAGAACATTGTTTGCATGAGGCGAAGAGCTAGTGAGATGTCTATCTCAAAACAAAGAGAGTCTATTTCAGTTTTTTTTTTTTTTTTGAAACAAGTCTATTTCAGTTTTTAATTTCTGGTTAATCAGAGTCCTATTAATTTTATATGGATAGACACGCGACTTTTTTAAGGTTTCGTTTGTAATTTATGTTCAAGTCTTTTGTTTGGTGACATTATTGAAGTTTTACTTAAGCTTCTTTCAATTTGAATATTCCAAATATATATGCACATTTTTTACGGTTAAAACAATATTATAAAATTTATAAATTCACAAATCATAATTTATGAATATCATTATTTAGTTAAAATTTTAGAAGCAGAATATTGCAAACATAATTTCTGCAAAACATGTATATCTTGTAAAATATTTTATTTTTAAAATTTTGAATAAAAAATCTATTTATATAACATGTTTCATAAATGAATAACCTTTTAAATATTTTAATTACAATAATCATGCACGGAAGTTTAATCCATGTAATAGCTAACTAGACTTATCTTATTAGTAATGTAACTTATAATGAACAAATTACAACCATACATGAGTTATCAGCTTGATGACGTGGGAATATGAACAGATTATATGAAAAATATAAAATCATTGTGAATAATTTTATGTCATAGTCGTGACATAAGAATTGTTCTCTTTGTTTATGCCCTTAAGCTATATTGGAAAGACATGGATAAATTATGATTGACTTATTGTGGTTCAAATAAGTTATGCTGATTTTATTTTTTTATTATTTTCTCTCATATCTTGTTGAAATCTCAAGACAATAGAAAAAATGTTTATCACCAATTTACTAATATACCATACATTTTAATTTAGGGAGCAGTACACAAAGTGATAAAAAAATATAAAATAAAAATTAGGATCTCATTATTAGGCCCGATCCTGAACTTTCGGGGGCCCTAGGCCAAAAAATAAATTAGGACCCTCTTTAAAAATTTGAAAATATTCGAAAAATTTCTTTCAGCTGATGCCACGATCACGGGAATTGTTAAAAATATTTTATAAGCGATTAAAGTATTTGGATAGCAATCAGCAGATATAACAAACTCAAGAATTTCAGTGGGTGACATTAGTTTATTTGACAAAATAGATTGTAATACTTTAAGTTCGGGATACAAATCATTTAAATCAACATCCGATGAGTCAGCATAAGAAAAAGCAGAGCGAAAACTAACACAGCATTCTCTCAATTCATTCTCAGCCAGCAACTTTAACTTGTAGAATAAAACAAAAAACCAAACAGATTTTCAAAAATTTTTAGTTGCTCAAATCTACTTTGCAAAGAAGTAATTTCCATATCAACAACCACAAAAAAATATTCAAGTCTGAATAACTCTTTAGGCGATTGACATAGTTCATCCTGAGTATTTTCATCAAAATGTTTTTTTGGAATAACACGACGAATCTATCTTACAAATAATAATATAATTAAATAACTTAAAATTTATAATAATTTCGACAAAATATTTTTGATATTTTCTACCTTAAAAATAATAATATCAATGAAAATAATAATTTTTTTGACAAAAAATAGTAATATAATTAAATAATTTTAAAATTTTGGGGCCCTTCCTAATCTTGGGCAGGACCGGGCCTGCTCATTATGTGTTTCGAATGTTGCAAAATCTTCTTCCATTTCTCTTATCACATGTTCGAGAACTAAGATTTCATTTCAAATTATGAATTTGATCAAATAATCCACAAATTCAAATATTAATATAAATCTGAGAATTTGAAATGACAATCCAAATCTTGTTATTTAAAATCCGTCATTCGAATTAAAATGTATGTTTCCAAACGGCTTTTTATTAGATTTTCAGAGACTTCGATAATGCAGATGTGGACTGAGTTTGAACAGGCTTCGATCCAAGCTTAACTATACGGCCCTCTAACAATATTATGTAAAAGATTAATTTTTGGGTGCTTAATATAAACACAGCTTTTGGTTCCGTGTTGGACACATGCTAGTCTGATTAATATTTTATACGAAATGCACACCAAAAATGGATCTACCTAACTTTAACTGGTTAATCAAAATTAGATCTCAATTATTTAAAATTAAGCTAGTGACAACCTATGTGGTGTACTATTAATTATTGATCCCAGCAGCTACGTAGGTGTGAAACAAGCTCATTGAGCCGACGCAACTCTTTTTCAAGTTAAATTCAAAGCTTGTCCGAATTATTTTCTTACAATTTGTTTGAAAATCAATATTCCTCATTTCGAATTCAAAAGCAAGTTTGGGTCCAATTTTGCGATCAACTATAGTACAATTTATTCATAAGTTTTAACATTTGTAATATACAAAATTCTGCACGTATATATATTAGGGCCGTTTGGTCAAAGTTAAAAAAATTTCAAGCTAATTAAAATAAGAAGCAACTATGTGGTGACTCATAAAAAATTAAAATCAATAACTTTTTTATTTTTTAACTTTTAATACCCATGAGAATTACTTAAACTTATTTGTCAAGCAGACGATTAAAAGACAGATAATATTTCTTTAATAAAAAAGCTCAAAAAGGGATTGCCGAACACATAGTATCTTCGTCTCATCCCCTGGTATATTTTATCATCAATAATTGGTTAATTTATAAATTTTATAATCTTACAAAAATTTAAAACTATAAAAAATACATAATATAAAATAATCTTATGAACTTGGCTCGGCGCCAAGCCAGCCAGAAAAGCTAGCAAACATCACACTTTTGGAAAGCAGGTGACTCGGGGACTCCACGACAACTCTATCTCCGCCACTCATCTCTGCTGTCCCATTTTTCTCATCACCAGAAAATGACATATACCAATTTAATATCCTCAAAACCGAAAACACCCTTAGATTACCCCTAGTAATAATATCGAAACGAGGGCAATTTAGTCATATTACCTAAATGTCATTGTCCCCAAAAAGTATGTGAAGGTCCATTTAACAGTTGGTCAGCTAGTGTCTATGGCATTTCGTCCAAACATTTAAGTGCTACATTTCAAACATTTAAATATCACTAATAATATCACTTATCATATTAGAGTAAATATTACCGTGAATTTACACTGATCATATTGAAGTTTCGGATGGCCTATTTAAATAAAGTAAAATATAAACTCATAACCCCACCTTCTCATTCAAGCATGGAGATTAAAAAAATGTAAGAGAGTAATAATGAATTGATAAATTTTTTAATATATAAAATAAATATAGTAAAACAATAATGAATTACTTAATTCTTATATTATAAAATTTAACTATATTTCATAAAGTATTGAAATATAAAAAGTTGAATAAAACATTTTGAAAAAGAATATTTCAAAAGTAATTGAAACGAAGAGATTATATAAACAACAAATAATAATATTATTTTTATTATTTTTTTGATAAATTTAATAATTAACGAGAATCGAAAAATACATAGACCCAGTCACCCTTTGTAATAGATTTCTAATTTAAGGTTTAATAAAAGTCACTAAAAAGCTTAAACATTAATCTTAACTAGGTGACCTTTGAGTTTTGTCTATAGTTCAACTTGTCACTATCATATTAACGTAGCCAACTAAACAAACTAGAAAGTTAAATAAATAAAAATTGCTCATATACGTTGTCTCCGGATTCTCGCTCTTCTCTCTCTATCTTCTCTCTATGGATCTGCTAACTTACCCGTAATTTCTTCTCAAGTTAACTGATGGTACCCTTTTCTGCTCCAATCTTTATATATTTTATATGTTTTTATATACTATAATTCTGTTCATATGCATATTCTAGCTTGTTTCTTGCTGTTTGAGTATTAAAGTTGCTTACTTTGATCATAGTCTGGTGTTTTGATGGATTTTACTTGGTGGGTGTGTGTTAAATCTTGATAACACTAATCAAGTTTTGATCTTTTTTAGTTTTGAGGTGGCCCATGTTTTAATTTGTAGTTAATGTTGTTGATTATGGTCAAATATCTGGTGATTTTACATGGTCAGTATTTGACAAGTCTTGATAACACTAGTCAAGTTTAAAACTTATTTAGTTCTGTGAATTAATTTTGATATTTAGTTAGTTATCTTGATTATGGTCAAATTATTAGGTGACTTGTGTTTTGTGTTGTGAAATACTGTTTTTTGTTCAAGATTTAATTCTTATGATTGTTTAGTAGTTATGTTAGTTTCTTGTTGTTTGTATATATGAGTTTCTGTTTCAGTTGATTTGAAATAGATAGGATTTTGTTTTCCTTTCTTGAAAAATGGGATTTTTTGGTTCTGTGTCTTTTATAGATTTGTGTTCTTTGTTGATGTATGTCATGTTCTGGTGTTAGATTCTTTGATTCTATGTCTTTCTTCATCCAGTGTCTTGTATTTGCTTAAAAAATGATGTTTCCAAGAACGAATCAACTAAAATTTGGGGTTTTAAAAGAAGGTTTACAATTTCGATGAATTCTTTAGATATACTACTACTTAGTTTTTATTTTGACCTAGGCTATAGTGCAGAAAACAAGCAACAAGCATATGCAAAACATCATGTGTCTTGGAAACACAAGCTTTAATTTAATTATTTGAGAACTTAGTCATATATGTGTGCTTCAATGCGTCTTTGGGTCATCACTTCCTTTTGTTTGCATTTCTACCAACAGTCCAACACTGCTTACTTCATGGGGACCAAAGGTTCTTCATTTTAAATACTTTGAAATTATGGTTAGGCAGGTTTCTCTTGTATAAGTGTATAATATACATTAGCAAATTTGTTTTTCATGTACTTCTGGCTTTATTGGATAACAAATTTTCAAGCACTAAATTTTAGTTTCTTGATGTTTCACTTTTCCTGTTTATTATCTTTACCTAGTATTAACTGCTACATCCAGCTCTTACACATATGCATGATCTCTACACATACAAGTGAAACACATATACTATGGGCTGTAGTTATTCTCTGTGGTGGTGTTGTTTGAAGCTCAGATATTTGGACTTTTCTTTTATTCTGACTTCTGTTTAAAGGTTGTCCGCTTTATTTCTAGACGTAGATGTCCACGTATAATTATTGTGAAACCTACACTCCTTGGCTATGGTTGTTTCAAGAATTAAGATTATATAAAAAGACCAATCTGCTTTAAATTGAGAGCACAATGGACTAAACAAGCCTTAAGTTTTATTCTCTATGTCATCCAATGGACTAATTATTATAACTTTATGGTTTGTCATGCGGGAGGATCATAATCCTATGAAGAGTGTGGGATTAAATAGTGCCCCTTAAATGAACTAGAAGGTGATGTTGAATGTTCTTTCGGAAGTAAGTAATGAAGACTATACGAGCTAGATAACTTGGTATGCTGTAAACTTTGGTCAGGAAGGATGAACATGTGAAAGTAATTCATTTTTTTGAATGTGTTCTATTATTCTTATATCATGTCTTATACATCCAGTTGTCATTTTCCCCCTCAAAGAAATCACTCTTGAATATGAACAATTTTTCAGTTACTAACAGATTATGCCATTGTTGTTACCATTTTCGAACTTTTTTCTTTCACAAAGCAGCAGTGTTTTGCTTGATGCATTCAACTCTTGTTAGTCATGCATTTTTGATTTTCGAGAATAGTTATTCTCTGTTTTTTGGTTAAATTCTTTTGTAATTGTACTAATTCATGTATGCTTGATTTCTTTCAGGCGAGTGAAGCTTTAGGAGTTTTCAGCTCAAGTTGAACATGCTTTTAGACTCAGCATATCAGTACCCTTCTACACAAGTAATATAATTTACAATTTAGATCTGAGTGCTCCTAGTCCAGGATCTTGTGCTCCTTGTGACACATTGTGTAATGGATAGGTCAGATACATCAGGATTTGTGAGTGGAGGTAGCTTATTGAGGTATTTGAAAGCTTTGTTCATTTTGATTTATACATCTTACTAGTTCAGTAACTGTGATTTTCTAGATAGCATTTTAGTACCTAGTACCCAAAAAATGGATATCAACCCGAATACGAAATTGTTCTCTTGCAACCATGAGCTGATAAAAATTAAAAGCTCAGCCGATACTACGTTAAGCCTGGATTTCTTTGGCTATGGAGAAAAGAAAGACACGGGCCTTAGAAGAGCTAGAGCTGGCTTTGGGGACCATATTATCTCTTCAGGTGCATCTGATGATGGGTGCAGATTAGTCCTTGGTTTGGGCCCTGCACCTCCCACGAGTCATAATGATTGGCGCCCAATTGGCTTGAGTAATAGTAATGCATCGAAGAATATATTGCATCAGGAGATGTCATCTGAGAGTGATTCAGTTTTAAAACTTGGTGTATCAGGAGGGACTGATGAAGTTACAGCACTCAAGTGTCCATTCGCTTCACAAAGTGCGTCTCATACTAACCAAGTTGCAGTTGTTGGTCACAGAGTTATGGCTCCTGTTTCTGACGAGGGTTCAACATCAGCCAAGAAATCAGGTGGTTATATGCCATCACTGCTTTTTGCTCCAAGTATTAATAGCATCAATCTCTTTTGGCAACCAGAAGAAGTTTCTAATCATGAAACAAAATCTTATAGCCATCCTCATCAGTTAAGTTCCGAGCCTTCTGCTGTCTCAGATTATTCAATGAGTACAGTTTCTGAGCCTGTGACAGATGGTACATTATCAAGTTACCAGACCAGCAATGCTAAAAAGTGCAAGTTTGAAGGCTGTACAAAAGGAGCTAGAGGAGCAACTGGCCTTTGCATTGGCCATGGGGGTGGACAGAGATGCCAGAAACCAGGGTGCAATAAAGGTGCTGAAAGCCGTACTGCATATTGTAAAGCCCATGGAGGAGGTAGGAGGTGTGAGCATCTTGGATGCACTAAAAGTGCGGAAGGGAGGACAGACTACTGTATTGCACATGGTGGTGGGAAGCGGTGTGGGCATCCATCAGGTTGTGCTAAAGCAGCACGAGGCAAGTCAGGCCTTTGCATTAAACATGGTGGAGGGAAAAGGTGCAAGATAGAGGGTTGCACCCGCAGTGCTGAGGGTCAGATCGGTTTGTGCATCTCGCATGGAGGTGGACGGCGTTGCCAATTCCAGAGTTGTACTAAAGGTGCACAAGGAAGTACAATGTTCTGCAAAGCCCACGGTGGTGGGAAGCGTTGCATTTTTGCTGGCTGCACTAAAGGTGCTGAAGGTAGCACGCCATTGTGCAAAGGACATGGTGGGGGAAAGCGCTGCCTCTTTGATGGCGGTGGGATTTGTCCCAAGAGTGTGCACGGAGGCACAAATTTTTGTGTTGCACATGGTGGTGGAAAGAGGTGTGCTGTTTCAGGCTGCACAAAGAGTGCACGAGGACGAACTGATTCCTGTGTTAGGCACGGTGGAGGAAAGCGTTGTCAGTTTGAAAATTGTGACAAGAGTGCACAAGGAAGCACTAATTTCTGCAAAGCTCATGGTGGGGGAAAGCGGTGCAGCTGGGGAGATGGAAAATGCGAGAAGTTTGCTAGGGGCAGGAGCGGATTATGTGCAGCACACAGTAGCTTGGCTCAAGATCGAGATACAAACCACAAGGGTTTGATTGGACCTGGACTCTTTCATGGGCTCGTGCATACACAGTCTACTGGTGGCAGCAGCTATAACAACACATATTCATTGTCCGGGGCAAGTGCGCTTTCAGAATATACCATGGATTCCAGGGACAGGCCATCTAAACGTCAGTGTCTGATCCCCCCTCAAGTGTTGGTTCCTTTATCAATGAAGTCCTCGACATCTTATCTAAGACCGTCGAATTCTGAGAAGCATGGGGAAGGAAGCATCAGGAACAGCAATGTTGACAACGGCTCGAGAAATTGCAGCACGAGAAAGAATTTTGAATTTGTTGTCCCCGAGGGGAGAGTTCATGGCGGGGGTCTAATGTCATTGCTTGGCGGAGATTTGAAGAATGCTATTGATGGAACTTGAAGGTGATATTTCCAGCGCCATATTCCCACCATTTGGGATATGGAAATTGGCTGTTATTGAACATTGAACCATGTTATTGTGATTTGTGTATAAGCTAAGCTTATTCTACCTTTCTTAGTTGGCACATATTCAGTGAATCAGTGATATGAACTTCACTTGCACAGTTGCATCCAGAAGTTAGATGCATTGAACAGTTGCATCCAGAAGTTAGATGCATTGAGAACATTTGTAATGTAACATACTTGATGTTTATGTTGGAAGAAATTGAATAATATATTGTGCATATGATTCATTAATCTACAGGATTTTTTTTTATTTTTTTGGAGAATACAGGATAATCTATATTTAGAGTATGTACCTTCAAATTAATCATAGTGATTAATAGGATGAATAATCCGTGATTTTTTAAAATTACGGTAGCCATTAATAAGACGAATAATCCGTGATTTTTTAAGACTGTGGTATTACCAAAATACAAACAACCGTCGTTCGATATCGTGTTGCTACGATATCGTGTTGCTGTAGTTTTTACCGGAAAAACAAACTAAAAATATTGTTTAATAATTTTTTAATAGCAATTACTTTTAACGAACATCAAGAAATCAGAAAAAATAACTGTAATTTTTGATATAAAATCTTCATTTTAAAATTTTATCTGAATTAATATATCCAAAAAATTATCAGATAAGTATAATTCGCCCAAGAACAGTTTTAAAACAACAAATAGCTTAGCGGGAGAGCCACGTAGACATACAAATTACAAACAGGCTATGTGTATGTAATGCATCACTGAAACTGCATAATCACCAGCAGTAGCAATTATCGAGGTAACTTATCTCTCTGTATCTCTGTGATTTCATCTATGACTGTATCATCATCTCGTATGCATACATTTACGTGTATAATTGTTCGATTTCTTGCGAATTCAAGCGATTTAAGTTTTGAGTTTGATTCAGCTTTGTGTTAGTTGATTGCGAGAGATTGAAATTTAGGTACGAATTCTAAACTCAGTGTTTGTGTGTGAATTGTATTGTGTTTATACAAGAAAATGTTCCGATGTTTGGTGAATAAAGTTGTGAATTGATCGTGAGCAAAATTTAGGTCTGTCTCTCTCTCTCCCCCCTCTCCCTCTCTCCCTCTCTCTGTCTCTGTGTGTGTGTGTGAGAGAGAGAGAGATGTTCGGATTAGTAGTGACTGAAGTTATGAAATGATAAACTGAATTTTACTGAATATGAGAGATTGAAAATCAGGCTCGAACTCGAAACCTAATTTATGTTCAAGTTTCTTTGTTATTTGCAAAGTTTTGTCAGTAGTTTGAATTACGTTAGAGTTTTCTAATTAGTTGCAGAGTTTTATTAGTAGTTGGAGTTACGTTCAAGTTTGTTGATTGATTGCAGAGTTTTGTTAGTAGTTTGCATTACGTTTGAGTTTGTTAATTAGTTGCAGAGTTTTATTTGTACTTTAGTAGTTTGAATTACGTTCAAGTTTGTTGATTAATTGCAGAGTTTTGTTACTTGTTAGTAGAATTATCGAAGCATTACTATAATTTCAGTTTCGTTTGTTTTTGCTGTAGAGAGGATTTTGAAATGGAACGGATTTACATTGATAACAATTATAATCTTCGTAAAGTCATGGCACTGAGCGGTGTTGTTTCGCTGATCAACAACTCACCAGTCACTTTATATAATCATTCACTGAGAAACTCCGGGTTTGATTCACGTGCGGATTGTGGTGTTTTGAGTAGTTTGGAGAATCTGGACTCTCCGATTGTTAGGTACTACCGGTCTGGATCACCAAGTTCAAAGTCGCCGATTGTGTTTACGACTCCAGTGAAGGTGGAGGAGGATGTGGTTGTGATGGATGGAGTATTGGTCGGACCAGTGAGTGGAGGTAGGCATAGGTCTTTGTCGATGTCAGATTCTGGTGGATCATCATCTTCGGCTGGAAAAGGCTTTTACAAGATGGAGATGTGTCGGACATGGGAGGATTTTGGTAGTTGTCGCTATGGAGCTAAATGTCAGGTAATACAGATTGTAATTCTGCCTTTATAGAAGCTTGTGTTGCATTACATTTCAATTAGTATAACATAATAAAGTCAAAGAGCTCTTTTAATGCTAGCTTATAATATTCGAAGCTGAACTACAGACTTTATAAAGATAAATATGGTTGAAGTAGATCAAAGGTTCCATTTTTAGCAGAAAGACTTGTTTATGATATCTGCATGAATTAGAAAATTTAGGCCTGTAGTGTCGTTGTTGGCGCGATGAACAAGTATATGTTAGAGTGAAGACTGAAAGAAAGACATAAACAAGAGATAACTCCCCTTGTCCCGAGACTTTATTAAGAATTTCCTCAATGTCCTTAGGGCTATTACTTAAATAGAACAGGATACCAGACTACTTATGGCAAATAGGAATCATCTTCCCTGACACGCGGGATTTGATTCTATCTCCATATTAATTAGTGTCTCCGCATTATTTATTAATATCTACGTACTTAATAAAAGATCATATAGCAAGATCTTATTTATTCTTCCGCAATCTTCACATATCTTTCTTGGGACGTCTCTGATAAACTAGAACTTGCTTTCCTCGAGTTTCATCATTAGTTGTAACAGTATACTAGTTATCTTGTTGAAAAATGTAAGCTTGTTACATCTTCTACCTAAGGTTACAAGCATCTAGTTTGAATTTGCATAGCTTGATGATATATTCATGATGCTATAAAGTTATTCTCCAAGAACAGAGTATATTATTATTATATACTACCAGTCTGAATTTTGAATTGTTTCCTGAGCAGATACTAGTTACAAAAACATCTATTAAGGGTCAAAGAGATCAAGGCAATTACAAGTCAACTAATAATATAATCTCGAATTCATTCATTACAACAATCGTGACATTTGATCATAAGGATCATAAGTGGTAGTGTTCTGGAAATGAGTTGTGCTCTCTGGCTTATAGCTCTAACCATCATGTCCTTATGTTTTGTAAACACATGACCTTATGGCTCTTTTAAAGTTAAGATGGAGTAGCTACATTCATTTTATATTCATTTTTTGTGCCTTTCTCTTTTATTTGGTCTTGTGTCAGCTTGTACACATACGATGTATTTTGTTGATTTACTTGCTTGATTGTAGAGAATGGTCATAATTACAATAATAATTTCTTATTATCTAATCTCTGCACAAAAAATGTATTGAAGTCCAATAGGTACTTCAATAGATGTGAATGAAAGTACAGCTATTCCCTTAAGAACAGTCACATCTTGTTATTTAAGTCCATTTTATATTTGGAATTTGTTATTGAACTTTGGGACTAAAAATGGAGTTTCTTTCATTTTGTGAAATTTGTTATGTTTAGGATCAATGCTCTCAAAAGACTATGTTAAAGATGATTACTTCCCTTTATAGTTTTAACTACTATCCTGCCGTTTAAACTACTCCTTATACTCAAACAAATTTGCTCAATTCAAGTATGTTACAGTTCTTACAACTTAGTCACCTGAAAGTCTTGGACTTGATCCTGATTCTTTTTATACCGATTCTTAGTTATGCTAATATTTCAAATATATGGTTACTATCTGATGTCCCTTTACCCTGATAACTCTTATTTTACAGTTTGCACATGGAAAAGAAGAGCTGCGTCCAATCCGGTTTTCTAACAAGAGCAAGTTAGAGGTAGAGAATCACTTTATCCTTGATAGTACCATCTAGTGGCAATACATAGAGATGAACTAATCACCTCTTAGAGAAAATATTGCTGCTTTTTATCGACTATTTTGCTCTTTAATCAATAGTTTTGACACATCAAGCAATGCTGAATGAACATTTTTTGGTGTTTGTAGGCACAGATTTGCAAGTCATATACTTCAGGATCCTGCTCATATGGCTCCAAGTGCCGCTTCATTCATCAGCAAAACAATTCGCCTGAATCAGCAAAAGATTCTCCGTTCACTGTGATCTCTTCAACACCTCAAACAGTCTCACAGAGCGATTCATCTGCATCCGCAACAGATTCACCAGTCAGTGTGATTTCTTCTAAAACTCGAACAGTCTCACCGATCAAGCTAGAGAATGCCATGAATACTTCTGAAAGCAGCAGCTTCACCTTTGCTAAAACTGACTGGTCCCCCCTGGATGATGGCATTGATGTTGTCTTACCTTGTTCTTCCTCAACTGACAAAGCTCCACGAGGAGAAATTGATGCTTACATAAACAGTGTTCTCTATGGTCCCAGTAAAAGGATGAAGTTGCCTGTTTTTGCTGCAATCTGCCCAAGCCCAAGGTAGAGAAATCCATATAACCATATTCCTAAATGATACTATTATTCTACACATGAGATTAAATGTACATAGTACCGGCCGCTGTGTTGGGGCCCTGCAAGCAATTTTCGTCGATATACAGTATAAACGAGGTGAGCTGTACATTGAACTTCAAAATGGTAAAGCAAATTAAGTGTTTGTGATGGCAGCTGTCCAAGTAAAACTGTGAACTGGTGGTTTTGTGTGTATTTGGCCTCAACCTGAATGTTGTTATGATCAGAAACACTCGGATATTCTGTAAGTTGATTTTTTGTACAGGATAGTTTTGAACATAGTCATTTTTATTGATCTAAAATCAGACTGCTATATTTTTCTTAGATTTTTAGTCTCGTAACTATATTTTGAACAAACGTGGCTTTTATCAACGTCTGGTAACAAAACTTTCCGACTCTAATGTCAGGAAATCAGTTGCAAGACGTCGAACGTTTAAAGATACAGCGTCTTTTGTCTGATTTTGCCTGTGTAGATAGAAACACACAAAAAATATAGTATCAGAGACATCACATGTTAGCATAGAAACCATAGCCGCTGGTTTATTAATTCAGGCATGCAATACAATGTGTATTGTAGTATAGCAAGGTCGGTACTATGGAGGTGATTCTCTTGTTCTTTTTTACCTTTCTTTCTAGACTAGTCTGTGAGTATGACCACACAAAAAGTTAACTAATTATTAACATGCTACCAAAATATAATTATACAGCTTCTTTAAACTTATTGTTCTCTCTTCTTTAGGACATGCTAGTTTCCATTAATTGAAAGCTCTACAAACGCGCCTGATTTGCCCTTCAGTACCGGTCTTGACATCAATACTGCCCATCTTTATCATGGAATTTACAAAATCTGTCTCGAAAGACGGGCCGAGAACCGGGTTTAGAGGGCCGAAATATGAGTCGACGATGCTCCTTGTGATGACATCGTCGTATAGTTTTGCGTCTGATGCTATAACTGCGAAACCAGTTCTGATGTTCTGCAAAATGTGCTTGTCGAATGTCTGTGGACTGCCGCGGTCCATTGGTAGGCGGACGTTGACATCTCCGTTACGTGGACATGTGGCCTGTAGCTCTGGCAGCAAAGATGGGTTTATTGATGGATCGGAGACACCATTCAGGGAAAAGCTGTAGAGTCTTTTTTCCATGAAGAAGCATGCTGTGGTGCCGATTGTATGTGCAGCTAAAATTTGGAAAAAAAATACAAAATCACAAAGTTATTACAGTAAAAATAGCAATCAACAATGTGAATTGCCTAACAAAGTTAATGGCAACTGGGTAACAAATATTTCAAAATATTAACATCTGCTATGAAGCTGGGACTTCTATTTCTATTGTAGAATTACTCATAGCCATGAGTCCAATCAAGTAAGCAGACCAAACGGACCAGTATGTACCACTCGATCATAAGGTCTTGGAGGGTATGCAGACTTTATGTCTTTGCCCCATCGAAAGAGTAAAATCAAGGCAAAACTTAGAGATGACTAAAAACCATATTATTCGATTGTGAAGGAAGAAAACTAGTCGAGTATTAGACCAATACTCGAGCTTGACCTCTTCTTCCTTCGGTACCCAGACCCATGCCCTTCAATTCAATGCTAAATTGCTAATATGCAAATGATATTAAAGCTTCTTCATACACCTTAAATGTCTACCAACTATGAGGCCACCCTATCTGCATGTATGTCTTTTCCCGTGTGTGTGTGAGAGAGAGAGCGCTTTATTATGTGACACGAAAGTGATTGATAGAATCAGTTTTGCACACCCGAAACACACACCATATAGAGAAGAAGAGATGCATTACCGCTAAGAACCACAAGGTCTTTATCACTGAGTCCCTTGCTAACAAATTTGGCCTTGAGAGTCTGGATTGAATCATTAACATCCGGCATATCATCCGCTAGAGATTTATCCGAAACCGTTCCATCTCTTCTACCGGTCTGCACTTGATATCTCGGACCATTCACCTAATTTTAGACACAAACAAAAATTAATAAGTATCAACACATAAGATAAATACATCAATTATTCGCTACAAATTTCTTAAACGAACCGACAAAAAAAGAATTACCAAAGCAACAGCATCTCTTGCAGCCATGGCCACAATGTCAGCACAAGAAACCACACCAGGGCAGGCCTCTTCCAATTGTGCCTTGGCCTGGTCAATCACATCAAATCCCCTAACTCCCTGGTGCCCGAACGCTGATCTCTCCGCGTTCGGGCCATTGTCAATTAGTATTGATGCATCACACCCCTAATCATCAAAAATTCATGCACAAAAATTCATTCAATTGTCATGAATCACCAAACAAACACACACCATGCCCTCAATTCATAGGTGTCACCTCAAAAACTCATCGAAAACACAGCTCGAATCAATTCCACTTAAAAATCAAGACAAGTTAACAACAGAATCATGTCATATGAACAAAAGGGTAGATTCAAAAAATTGGAGAGTCCTCAAAGAACCTGATTACCTGAACATAACAATCATGGAAGTGAAGCCTGAGCAAAACAGGAGCATTAGCTGGATTTTCCCTGACTTTCTCACTCACAACTTGGGAGACAATTGATTCAGCATTTGGGCAAGAATTAGAGTAGAAACCAAACATAAGCTGGCCTTGTGAAAACCCAAAAAAGCAGCTGAAAACAATACTCAGAGCCAGCATAATAATATGGTAATAATTTAACTTACCACAGTTATACATGGTTTCATAAAAAGAATTGAATTGAACTCAGAAGAGAAAAGAAGGGCCTTGTTTTGGGTGTGAGAAATGGAGTTGGAAGTATTGGGAGGATAGGTGAAGTATGCAGAGAGGGATAAATGTTGCACAACTCATATATAAAGGTGGCAGCATTTAAGAGAGGGTGGATGTCAATGTGGCAACACAATGAGTTGCATGTGGTTTGTTATCTAGCTAGGACCTCCTTGGTATAGTAGTCAGTATAGAGATAAATATTAAGCACATACTTATATTTTTTTAAAATTTTTGTTAAGATAAGAATATATAAAATCAATACTTATATATAATATCCTAAACCATGCCGAGGATAAGATGTATGCCGACTTTACTTCTAGGAGATGATATCAGAGGCGGTCAGGGTAAATTTAGAAAAAATTTAGAAATGGGAAGTAAGTTAAAATTTATAAGTGATTAAACTGTTTGAGAAAGAAGTAGATATGTAGAAATTTTGAAACAAAAATTAGAATTTTCCAGTTTTTGTAAGTATTTTTATTTTTTACACAAACGGGTCAAGAAAACTAGAAGCCAAAAAATAGAAGCCAACTCCCCCAAACAGGCACTTACTCGCGAGATGTACTCCCCGGAGATAATCTTACTCGAAAGATGTATACGTTTTAAAATGATGTTGCTATTTTTTATCTATCTTCCAACTAAGTTATATAAATAAATAATTTAGTTATTTATTATATTTGTAGATTATTGTAATATAGAAATAGCATACCCATCATCTGTATATGCAGCTAGTTCATGTCCTATTTTTGATTGAAAAATGGTGGAATACAGATTTTAGCATTTATGGCTACATATGAATTCTGCTCATTTATAGCTGTTCCAGTTCCAATCTATCTCCGAAAGTTTCTTCTCAACTTGTCAAGGTCCTTATCTCAAATTTATTGTTTCTAATATTAAAAAAAAATTAAAATTGTGCATTTATAATATATTATGGTCCTATTTAATGCTCATCATACAGACAGATATAGAAATCTTAACGCATATAGTAGAAATAATTTACGTGACAGCTGGACATGCAAATGATAAGCTTTTAAAAAGGGTCAATAAAATTTAGTAGTTTAGTAAATTTGTATTGCTTGATGTAATGTGATGGATTCACTTAACAACCGAGCTTAAAGCATCTCCAATCAAAAAAAAATTCTTATCTAAAAAATGAGTTATTATATAAAAATAAAAAAAATATAATCAATCATTTGAAAAAATCATATTCAACTGTACCCATACCTTATCTACAATTTTAGTCAACCTCCTACGAATGATAATTTACTTTTTCAAACTTAAAAAATCATTACAAACCTCTTAAAATATGTTCTTAGACAATTTGTGGGCCTTTAATAATGTGAATATTGATTAGAACATGTAATATAATATAGTATTGTAAAAAGCGGGAATCAGACTTATTCCAGTAAAGACACCGTCCAGAGATTATGGGAATAAAGACACCGTCCAGAGATTATTCGGATCATTAATCGGAATTAGTTAAATAATATTTCTAAATTTATATATAATTATTATATTATATATTTTATAAAATTAAAATAGGATAAATTTAAATATGACAAAAATATTTTTTTATATATAATAACAAATATCATCAACAAATTCAGTATAAAGTAAATTAATATATCATTAACAAAACAATATATGTTTTTTATGTTTTCACCCAAAAATCTACATCCTTTTTATAAAATTTCCAAATTTTTTTTAGAAATTTTTGATAATTGACCCACTTTTGGCCGATTTTCGAACGATTATACTAATTTTAGACCAATTAATCCAATTTTTTTACCGATTTTACAGAAAAAACAATTTTTATCCCGATTAACATTTAATCGAGACGGAGACCGTCCGAACAACAATTGATCTGTGAATAAATTCGATTAATCGTCGAATTTTAGAATACTATTATAACGTAACATACAAGTTCTTTTTGTAATATTAAAGATAATTCGTTCCTAGATCTGCAAACATAAAATCATCAAACACTAACATAGTCAAAATATATCAAAGTTCCGAGATTTGTTACGTATGTTTTCGATATATATCATATTTATTTTTAAATAATATTTTTTAGTGAGCAAGAATGTCAAAGTACGTAAGCTTTATTTATTTTGGGCCACTCAACACAAAAATAAGTAAACATATCAGAAAGGTGGAGATTTTGTTCTCTGCACTTGTACATCAGACATGATTTTGTTGAACAAATATGGTCAGGAGGCCTATTTGTTTTTGCGACTGCTGTCAATTTTTTTGTTAAAAGCAAGTAAATATTTATTTGGATAAATTTAAAATTAAGTTTTCTGGACTGGAAATTCTGATTTAAAAATCGATCAGGTTTTCATATTTAAAAAAAAAATTATTTTCTATTTTAAAAAAGATTGTCACAAATTTATTATTAAACTTCACATTAAAACTATTACAGTATATCACAATCTGCAAATTTTTTACGGCAGCTACGAACATATCCCCGAGTTTCAATAGTATATCCCCGAGTTTCAATAGTAACTGTATTATAATCGGCCCAACTAAAATCATTCACTGTTCAGCCACTAAATAACCTAGGTCAGGCCCATATCTATTTAATTTTGTATAGCCCACTTCATAGTTCACACACAGTGACACAATTTTATCGTCCGGACGGTATTATTTTACGGGTCTGCTTAATATATAAGAAACATTTTTATTATCAATTGAATCAATATATTTAAATATTTAATCAGCATAATCAGTTTGTATTTCAGTTGAATTTAAAATATAAACGATAAAATTATAAATATTATACATTACCCATGACACGGGTTATAAGCTAGTAATTAATAAGTCAGCTTCCCGATCTTTCAAGTTTCTTCGTTCACAAGATAGGTTCTAGCTAATTGCGTTTCATGCATCGCAAAATATAATTGTTAAATTAATTTTCGAAGATAATATTAAAGTAATCATATTTCCTATTCTCTTACCTTTTTATTCAATCATTCTGAATTGATGATGCATTACATTTTACTCTAACCATTGTCAAGAAATGTTGTTTGCATACCAAATGCAGAAATATGAAAAAAAAGGTACAAACAATGAATACCACCAAAGTCTTAATGGTTTGAGTAACAAATTTCCTGAAGTATGAAGTACTATTGATACTTAAAATGTTGGATGAATGATCAACCTTTTATACGACTAAAGCGAGTATCTAAGACACCACTCTGTATTAAAATTTTGTTGAGAGTTAGAACTTGAAAACCAAATTCCACTTATGGTTGTATATAATTATAAAGTGTCGTGACTAATATGCTGTACTTTTCCTGTTTACGACAGGCGAGAACTTATCTAGGAAAAGTCCTTTTACGTGGATCTTTATATTCTAACTATCCTGCTCACTGTTTAGTTAGAGCAAGTCCAACAATGTCCTAAATTGGTGTTTTAAGTTAAAATTTAAAGCGTTTGGACTAATTGTGTGCTCCAACAATGTTTTAGTGGTGCCCTAAACCAGTAGGACATCCAATAAGTGTCTCATTTTTGAGGCACTACTAAGCATGTCCTAAACCAATTTTCACAATAAAATATTAACTTCCCACTATATCAATGAATCTCTCTCCTCTTGCTTTTTCACTTCCCTCCAAAACTAATTCAAATAAATTATTAGTTTAGTAATAAGGCACAATTATAGGGCATATTGTTGGAGTTTATGTATCAAAAAGATGTCCTAAATCACTAGGACACTATTTTTTATAATATTTTTAAGGCACAATCTAGGACATTGTTGGACTTGCTCTTATGGAGGCATTTAATATATCATAATTGATTTCAGTGGAAAGCTGAAAAGATTTTTAACATAAAACAAAAGGTTGTGTTGTGCTAACAAGTGTGTATTCCACACTCCTCTTCATTGTTTAGTTGCATAATGTCCCACTGCTATATAAAACTGCTATAATCTTACCTTTAGATCTTTCTTCTGCAATGGAGAATCTCATTTTACTGTAAATTAGGAATTCAAAGAACCAAGTCCACTTTTAAATGGCCTTTTTGTTAGAATATAAGATCCTGGAAAGGGCCGGACCATTCTCTAACACGAGGTTTTAGAGTAACCGGTTCCTTGACATGGTATCAGAGCCCTCACAATTTATCGTGGCACGAATGGCAAATTAATGCTTCAAAGATGAGCGCGTGATCCACTCTTCGACCCATAAATGGGCTCTCGAGTGAGGGGGAATAGCTGGGTCATTCTCTAACACCTTGAGGTTTTAGAGTAACTGGTTCCTTGACATTTTTGCTGGTTGGATTTGGTATTATCTCATATTCGAATAATTTAATCCATAATGGCTTGTGCCCTCCACACTATCTTAGCATTTTGAATGACTTTAACAATGCTTACTATCTCATAATGCTTGTATGCTCTATATATGCACTTCAACACCGTTTAAGGCTTTCACAGACGAGCTCATTTTCATTTTATTCTCATTTCTTTCGGGGAATATCTGGTGTAACTTCATGGCGTCTGTTAACAGTATGACTGATTCTATTAAAAGGGATTTTAGTTGCAGGAAAGAATCCCAAGTACCGAAGGAGATGGAGTCTGAGTACTCACAAAGGTCGAAATGGATCCAAGCAGCTGCTCTGGGACCGAATGATTGTTTGGTTTCCGCTACTTCACTAATGATGGGAATTGGATTTTTAAGAAGGGAAACGAAGAAAATTAAGAGAAACTGAGAAATGAAATGAAAAGGCCTGCAGACTCGAAAGATAACTTGCATGCAATTGGACTGAGCTGGAAGATGATCTGACTTATATGTATAAACTTGTTGTGGAGGTTGATCTTGTAATATAGCCTTTGTTCTTGTATTCTGTTGTGAACATGCTGTTATAGTTTCTGATTACAGAATTCAGTTTCCCTATTTAATCAGATAGTTTTCTATGCTTTTGTGTCTTTTAAATCTTCCATTTGCTTGTAGTTATCATCTCTGGTATCAGTGACTTCCGGTTTAGTTTCAGACGTTATGTAACTGATGGTCTGTGACTAGGGCTGTCAAAAAAGTCCGAAAAATCCGATATCCGTCCGAAAAGTCCGCATTCGTATCCGAGATAAAGCGGATATTATCCGTATCCGAGAAAAAGCGGATATTATTCGCATCGGAACCCGACAATTCCGGATACGGATACGGATATAGGCATATTCGTATCCGATAATATCCGAATCCAAAATTTATACTAAATGTTCTTCGTATTTGGAGGGGAAGAGAAATCTCAAACTTCAAAAATTTGCAAAGGCACAACATGAAGACCAATTTTCATAATCAACAAGTGTTATCATTCATACACATAACACTATCGACTATCTCTTCTTTGATTATACTGTAACAAAGTCAAATAAAGTGTATTTCCCTTGAACAACTTTTTTGCAACTTAAATAGCTTCACTGCAAGTCTGCAAGAATAGACTGTATCAGATTGAAAAGCTAATATCAGTATATAAGAACTTCCAAGTGTATCTTAACTCTGATTGTTCCAAACTTGCATGTCTGTCCTGTTACAGGTCTTATTATATTCCCTTGTCTGTCTGTTTAGCGTAAATCAAGGCGAAGCTAGATGTCATTTGTGTGCGTATGACAATATTCAAGCATCTGCAGAGCTACACAACATTTATTGAATAGGTGCACTATAATTATATTACTTCAACAAAGATGTCATTTTTCTATTTAGCTGGAAATTAAATCGCTGGTTTACTGCTCATGCAATGTACCGTTATTTGGTTATATCCATTAATTTCAAGACTTAGAAGCTCTGTTAACCTCATTCTGCATATATAGTAGCTTGATATCAAGATGGTAGATGACCAAGGAGCCTAGCTCGGTGACCATGAGGATCTATAGAACACTTCTTTTCCGAGTTTACTACAGATAATTACATGTGCATTCATTTAAATCCATCCTGACCAACCTGAGAGAAAGGAGATATACTTTCATTTAGATGTAATTTTATCAATCTAGAGACAACAAATGTTCCTTTATTTCCATTTGAATACTGAAGGGCGTGTGATATCTTCGTGTATTCCACACTCCCTCTAATTATATAAATGTATCCGCTTTTGTGGAATCCACCCTTCTATGGTTGTAAGAATGTACATTGAAAAGTTTGTCACTTATCTGCTCTCCTACACAGCATTCCATATTCTCCACAGAAGTAGTCAAATGGACAGAAAAACAGGCTAACTATTTCACCATTGTCTCTGTCTTTAAATGAACACATGATTAGGGAAATTTTACCTGTTCAGAACCATTCCTCTGCCTTAAATTTACTTTGATGTGCTAACATAAATCATTTTGTCATGTCTGCTGTGTACATTTTAATACTTCCCAAGACTCGTTAACCTTAATATTCATTCTGAAATTTCAATGCATGCTATCAAATTAGTTGTATTTCTTTCAAAAGATACAAAATTCACGATACCATCTACGTTCTAAGTACTTATAACAGAATTTTATGGAACTTGAAGTAACTGAGCATGCCGAGATAGGTTATTAGCATAATAAAGTATTCATCGATGTTAAGCCAATAAGTAGGGTTGTGAAGACTAATAAAAATGTGAAGTTGGGTTACTGCATTACCTGGATCACGACACACGACAAGGAGCTTGTGCTCGACACACTATCTCTTATATTATAAAAACACTCAAATCCTAATCATCATAATATCATACTCTTGTGTCTTGTTAATATCTATATATACTCAGCCACAGAGCCATCTATTCCATAAGCAATCTATTTTCTCATCTTTTTCCTCTCCTCTCAATACTTATTTGATCCTTGTTTTTAGTCCTAATGGCTGCCCAAAATGATATCCAAATTACTATTCTGAAGAATGACAGTGAGAAATATGAATGCCAAATACCTGATAAGGAAGACTTTGATTACTCTCAAAGAGCACAATGGTTACGAGCTGCTGTCTTAGGAGCCAATGATGGATTGGTTTCTGTTGCTTCCCTAATGATGGGAGTTGGAGCTGTTAAAAATGATGTTGCAGCTATGATCCTTACTGGTTTTGCTGGCTTAGTTGCCGGTGCATGCAGTATGGCAATCGGGGAGTTTGTCTCTGTATACTCTCAGCTTGACATAGAGGTGGCTCAGATGAAAAGAGAGAGGAAGGACTTGGAAAATGAACAGAGTAATGAGAAAGAAAAGCTACCAAATCCCTTCCAGGCTGCTTTTGCATCGGCTCTTGCCTTCACCTTAGGAGCCTTAGTGCCATTACTTGCTGCTTCGTTTATTGAAGACTATAAAGTCAGGCTTGTTGTGGTGATTGTTGCAGTAACCTTAGCTTTGGTTCTCTTTGGAGGAGCTGGAGCTGTAATGGGAAGGACTCCCATCCTGAAGTCCTGCGTAAGGGTGCTCATTGGAGGCTGGGTAGCAATGGGCATTACCTTTGGCTTAACCAAGTTAATTGGCTCTAATGGACTGTAAACAAGATCACTGATGAACTTCTCTTTTGATCAGATGCCAGACCTTGCCACACATGAACAAGATCAGTTATTAAGTTTCTTTCGTATGTTCTTATCGCTGTAATTCTGTTTCCTTCGTATCTTCTGTTAATAAAAGGATATATCATATTGGAATCGGCTCTGTCAACTTAATTAATAAAAGGAGTTCCATACATGTCTGAAAGTTTTCTGGTAAGGTTGTTTGTCTTCCAACCCAATGAAATATTAGTACAAAGTAAATATGCAGTTAACAATCTATTAATAACCAAATTAGGCACAACTAGTGTCAGAATCCATCATTAACATATCACATAGGCCTTTAGGTACTCAATAAAATCTCAAACTAATCATTGAAGTCATTATATGAAAACCAAGACATTAATAAAAAGCCGATAAGAGGATCTTGTATATTGAAGACATGCTTCTGACTGATAAGAACAGCTTCATGGTCTGCTATAGCCTATATATGTTTTAGTTCTGAAAAGATGAAGCGTAGGACATAAAAACACAGCTCACTGTGCTAATACATTAACAACCGAAATTAAGCTCTATTTCAACAATTTATAGCGGTCTGTCCACAAAAAACACTGGAGAAGACATCATACTACAGATTCAACACTGAATTTCAATGATTCTCATTTCCCCTTCCCTCATTATATGTCTATCTTGACTTGATCAAACTTTATATCAAGTATTTATTTTTTGCTTATACTATCTTTCAGCAAACTAAAAGTGTCTGCTACTACCTTTCGAGTCTGCAGGCTTTATCATTTCTCAATTTTCTTTGATTTTCTTCACTTCCTTTCTCAAAAACCCAGTACCCATCATCAGTGAGGTAGCTAAAAAGAAATCGTCACTCGGTCCCAATCAGTTGCTTGGAGCCATTTTGACCTTTGTGAGTACTCTGAGTTCATCTGATTAGACGCTTACCCTTGTTTTTTTCATAAAGAACATCCCTTTTAATAGAATCATTAAAACCATTAACAAAATCCATGAAGGTATAATAGCTTTTATCCAGAAAAAATGAGGATAAAAAGAAAATGAGCTTGTTTGTGAAAGCGTATGAGGCTATAGCAGAAATCGAATATCAAGAGCCCTAAGGGACTTATTGCCGAAAGCAAAATTATCATCATAAGATTGAACATAGAGAACCAGAATGCCGGGGGTTAGAGGACTTGAACCCGAGACCTCTCCTAAAACTGATCTCTAATACCATGTCCAAGGAAGGCCTCGACATGATCCTATATTATTCAACATAAATGTCAGAGTAAATCGGTATACAAATACATGAGCTTCATATGTACTGTTTATGCATGCTTAAGATATATACTTTTTACCTAATATACATGGAAATGAGAATCTTGATTGCATAAAAATGTATGAAGTTATATGGCAATGCGACAGTGTACCACTAAACAATGGAAAGGAGTGTGGAATGCACACTTAAGGCAAGGATAAAATTTATGTTTTGTGTTGGCCATCTTTTCACCATCCACTCAAATCAGACCTACCAAGATTGTGGTCTTTGAAATGGTCAGTAATGCTATCTGATTCTTTTTCGAGTTTTTTTTCCTGTTTCCAGTTTACTTTTCTCTTCTTTAAAAAGAACAAAGACAAATTTACATGTGTATTATCTTATCATATGTGTATACAGGAGTTTGTCCCAGAATTTCAGACTTATTTCACTGGCTTTAAGCCAAGAACTGAATTTTGCAACCATAAAGAGGAGATGAAAGATCATGTAAAATCTCTTCGTGAATCATGATCTAAATCCAATGCATGGCCATTTATCAACAGTGTTTTTTGGTTCTTTAGGCTTCAGATAAATTAGATGTAAAATTAATCTAACACTACTAGCTAATATTTTATAATCCATTAGACGCAATCAACTTAGTCAATCCAAATGTAACAGCCATCGCTATCCAGCCACCAATCAGCAGCCTGGCGCAAGATTTTCCAGCCGGGGTCTTTCCTAACACTGCTCCAACTGTTCCAAACACAACCAATGCAAAGGTCACTGCAGCAATTACCACAACAAGCCTCACCTTATGTTCAGATATAAAGGCAGCTGCCAGTAATGGAACTAAAGCCCCTAATGAAAATGCAACAGCCGACGCCCAGGGGCGGATCTAGCACACAAATGTTAGGGGGCACGAACCAAATTTTCCAAAAACACCTATATGATTCTGAATTTTGGGGGGGGGGGGGGCACTTTTATAATTTTACAAAATTTAGAATGGTGAAAAAATGTAAAAAAATTTTTTAGGGGGGACAGGTGTTCCCCGTAACTCTTCCTAGATCCGCCCCTGCCGACGCCAATGGAGCCTGGAAAGGATTTGGTGGTTGTTCATTCCCAGATTCTGTATCATTCTCCTCTCTGTTACACATCACATTGTCTCTTTTCGTCTGAGCTACCTCAAAATCAAGCTGAGAATACACAGAAACAAACTCCCCTATAGCCATACTGCATGCACCAGCTACTAATCCAGCGAAACCAGTAAGAATCATGACAGAAATACCATGTTTAAGTACAGCTCCAACACCCATCATTAGTGAATCAAAAGTTGGTCGATTACAAAAAAATAAAATACTTATTTTTTATTTAAATTTGTCAGTTTAAATTTATAAAAATAAATAAAAAATATCAAAACTATTAAATTATTTTATCAATTATGAAAAATTATACTTTAAAATAAAATTATGTTTGATATAATTTTTTTTTATCAGATCATGTCATGTAATTATGCAAAATACTTAAACTTATATTTTTTTTTGTTTGTGCTAATATATATACATGTGTGTTTTTTTATTTGTGATATATAAATATTAGCTATTCTTATGGTATAAAATTATATATCTATTACATATACAGATATATATAATTATAAAATAATATTAAATTATTTTCAATTAATAATTCGATTAATCATTTCGATTAATTTCCGGTTATCTGATTAATTCCTGGATAATGACCCTACCAACTAAGTCGGTACAACACTGCTGGCAAGTAATAATTACTTTGATGTGTATTTATCGGCCAGCAAATTGGCAACTCCAACTAAGATGCGGAAGGAAGTAGCACACGTACGTCTACACAAAATCATCAAACTGACAAGAAAATCTGAGTAACAAAGTTGGGTTTATCATGCTTTTTTACCACCGACTTGAGTGACAAAGTAATAAAAACCAAATGCTTTTTAGCCCACATATGCTCAACTTTTTTTAGCCCACATATATAATACTTTTTTTATGGTCGGAGTCATAAACGGCAGGCGGATATACCAGAAACATCGTATTTTATACTCGCTCTGTCCCATTTAATTTTATACGTTTCTTTTTAACTGCTCGACACGTATTTCAATGCTCTTATAAAATATAGTTTCATAACTTATTTTTGAGATTTTCCTTTTCTGTATAAAAATATAACATTCAGACTTTAATTCAGAAAAGAAAAATTTTAGAAAAAAATTGCACAACTACAATTTGCAGCAGCATTAAAGTCCGTGTCGCGTCCCCGTCCCCCGATGTATACTACTCGGGGGGCGGAGGGAGTAGTTTTTTTTTTTGAAACTAGTTATAAAACTTAGCATTGTAGTGCAAGTTTTATTTTAGCACCAAAAAACATTTTTTGATGCTATATTATAACAATAGCAGTGTTGTAAAAAGCGGGAATCAGACTTAATCGGTGAAGTCACAGAACAAGGATTAATCGGAGATTAATTGAATTGTTCGGGCATTAATCGGATTGATCGGTGATTAATCGGAGATTTAATCAGTTCGGCGAGCTACGAAACAGAGATTAATCGGTGACTAATCGTGATTAATCACCGATTTTTAGAACAGATAACAATAGCAACAGATATATAGCATCTAGTATTGGACTTGCTCTGAGCAGTCTTCTTTTATATTTGTAAATAATTAAATATAGATATTTACGTATTTATTTCAGGTGAAAAATAAAATAGCCAAACAGGATATATATACACAAAACCGTAGCTTTTGTACTTCTCTCTCTTTTCGTCTGGTCAATCTCCATAACGTCCTCAACAACTCACTGAGATTCTCCTGGAAAATCACGCATCCCAAGGTACAATCAAACCCCAGATCTTTTATTGTGTCTAATTACATATGTGTATATAAAATTTCTTTGTATTTCTGTTTGATAAATTAAGGAAGCTTGAAACTTTAATTTTTTGTGTCAAGTTTGAATCTTTTCATGGT
Organism: Daucus carota subsp. sativus; assembly: GCF_001625215.2. Taxonomy (NCBI): domain Eukaryota; kingdom Viridiplantae; phylum Streptophyta; class Magnoliopsida; order Apiales; family Apiaceae; genus Daucus; species Daucus carota. The sequence goes on from NC_030389.2 coordinate 3,750,252, forward strand.
AAGATATTAATTGATCTGTAGATGCATGTGGGTTTGCTTCCTTTTTGATAAATGATCATGTTTACATGAGATTTGATATTTTCTTGATGATTAATTGATTAGTAATGGCTGGAAGTGTCGAGGTTATTGTGAAAGAGCTGAATCTTGAGAATGTGGATCCTTTGCCTGAGGATTTTGATACAACAGCTATTATTAAAGACCCTTTGCCCCCTTTAGCTGATGAAGCTCGAGAGAGCGTCAAAAGTGGGGAAAATGGGGTAGTCATGAAAAAGGAGAGGGAGATTGTACTTGGAAGAAATGTCCATACTATGTGCCTTGAGGTTACGGAACCCGATGCTGATGATGAGGTTACGGGAGAAAGGGAGGCGCATATGGCTAGCGTGTTGGCTCGATATAGAAGGTCTTTGCTTGAGAGGACTAAGCATCACTTGGGTAATTTTACTGACTTGCTAAGCTTGTATTTATTGCATATGAGGTTTAGTTAAAGGGCTTCTTTGATTTACTCCAAAATTTGTTGTTATTTTAGGTTTCATTGTAACTTATAAACAAAAGCAATTTTCCTAATTTTTAAAGATGTATAATATGTCGGATAATAAAATATTAAAAAGGGTTGAATATCAAATTGGCCATAGATTTCACTTTCTTCACCAAAGTATCATTTCAATTATTGAAGTTGGTATAAATATCATGTGGCAAACTCCTAAATTTATAAAATCAGTATAAATATTTCTTAATAGTATTAAAATCTTAAACAAATTATATTATGTATTACTTTTCATTTATAGGTAGTATGTTGCGAAACAAATGAGTTTACTATGTTAAATCTCTTTTTACATTAGAAGAAGAACAAGAACTATAAAATCACTATCAAATAGTAAAAACATATACGTGTAAGTATTTAACTTATTCCCTGAAACACAATTGCCTTCACATTGTTTAGTAGGAAGAAGCTAATGTGCTATAAATTTTCACTTATGTAAAGGTAATTTTACTAGAACTCTTCGTACACTTTAAGTTAATCAATTTGACTTGTGAAAGTCCTTACTTCCTTACCTACGATACATATTTATGATTTATTCTACTATTTCATATCCTTAAGTAAGAAATATTGTAATCAATTGTACTTTGTTGGTTTATCTTTATTTTCAGTTGTATATGCTAAGTTATATTAATTCATGTGTGAATACAATGATACATGATAATAATGAATTTAAAATTATATAAGTCAAAGGGGCCCTTTTCCATGTACGTTTTATGAGGAGTAAGTATAACTTCCCTCATGTAAAGTGAGTTTATGTTGTATATGTACTGTACAAGAAGATTAAACACAAAATTTGACTATGTTTGAAATTTTATAAAGTTCATATATATGTTTGTGGAGTGTGTTCTAAATTGGTTTTTGCTTCACGTGAACAAATGAGCGTTACTTGTTAATTTTTGATTGCATAGGGAACTACATATGCCTGCAGGATCAAGTTTGAGTTTTGAAATGTGTTCCTACTTCCTAGCTCTCATATGTAGTGTATATAGTAACTCACCAAGTAAAGTAGTTTTTCAGTGGCTTTATTAATCTACAGCTGTATCAAACCTATCTACATAACTTAAATAATTTGTACCCTGGATCTGAACTTGAGGACCTAATACTACCATATTCAAATAAGAGTTATCTCGTACCATGTCCGTGTATCCTTATTTGTTGTCAATTGAAGTATATGTGTGCAACAGGTTACCCGTATAACTTGGAATTTGATTATGGTGCACTGGGACAATTGCAACACTTCTCAATTAACAACCTTGGAGATCCTTTCATAGAGAGCAATTATGGTGTCCATTCCAGGCAGTTTGAAGTTGGTGTACTGGATTGGTTTGCTCGCCTATGGGAATTGGAGAAGAATGAATACTGGGGCTACATCACGAACTGTGGCACAGAAGGAAATCTTCATGGTATATTAGTCGGGTCAGTAGTTCTTCTCTTACACCTTCTGATACTTTTTTATTGATTAAGCTGCTTTGAAATATATCAGAGAATTTAAAGTTAACTCTACAGGAGGGAAGTATTTCCTGATGGCATCTTGTATGCATCGCGTGACACACATTATTCTATATTCAAAGCAGCACGAATGTACCGCATGGAATGCGAAAAAGTCAACACCTTGACCTCGGGGGAGATTGACTGTGTGGATTTTAAAGCCAAATTACTTTGTCACCAGGACAAACCAGCAATTATTAATGTCAATATTGGTATTGTCCTTTCTCTAAATTCTAAAATAAATTTTTCCATGTGTGACATAATGCTGAATTAAAACATTCTGCAGGAACAACTGTAAAAGGCGCGGTTGATGATCTTGATCTTGTTATAAAGACCCTTGAGGAAACTGGGTTTAGCCATGACCGGTTTTATATTCACTGTGATGGTGCTCTCTTTGGCCTCATGATGCCTTTTGTCAAACGGGTGAGTTTAATTATGTTTTTCTTTTTGAAAACATATATATATCCCTGTGTACATGATTTGTGTGCCAAATGACAAACCGAACCCTCTTCCCAGACGCGATTTCATCTCGTCCTAATTCACCAAGGGGTGATGTAAATCTAGTGACCCACCTACCTTTTAAATATGAAGATAAGAAAACAGAAAATCACAATATGAAAGAGTGAAAGAAAAAGGAAGAGGCCAACAGCTTGAGATCGGAGAAAAGCTCTCTTGGGAAGTTTGAAAATGTAGTATGAAGAAGATTTGATCACCTATAGGAAAAGAACAATTATTATCATGGGGTTGCCAATGCAACAACAGGACATCTTATAGTTCTTAACAATTAGAATCAGTAACTGCTAATGGGGTCCCTGGATCGACCCTCGTATCCAATATAAAGGTCCTCGTACCCTATTCTTGGAAGATAATGTTCCATGTCCCCGTACTTGTACCACGCACCGGAGTGACTCTTAACAGTATTGTGTCCACTTTTTAGGTTGATTTAATGTTCAACTTCCTCAAATGTTACTTTTGATTGGTAATGCTAGATAATCTGAATGCCCATGAATATTTCTTCATGATTACATGCTTCTGGTGCTCGTACTATGTGTTTGTTGCAGCAAGATTTTATCAGATAGTTCAACAAAATTTATTCTCCAAGGCTGAGTCTCTATTTTTAATCAGAGATGAAGTTTCAGATCTTGAGAGCAAAATATGTTGAAGTTACTGTTGTTTACTTGAAAGCACCTAGGTAACCGGACAGACAGCGTATATAAAATAAGTGAAACGTTGTTCCTATTGAAAACCATAATTGATAATCCTCATTTTTAAAAAGCAGCAATACCACTATCTTCTTTCACATATATCGAGATTAAAGAACGACCCAGGTTGGCTTGTTATTTCACATATGACATATGTATCTTAATCCCACTTCTATCTTGACACCTATCTTCTAAACATCTGCATAAATATATCAAAAAAAATGAAAAGAAAAACATCTAAATGGAAAAATCTTAGGTTGGTGGAGAACATTATTTTGCATTAACGCTGAGCGATCTCGTTTTGGGACAAGTAATTCTTAACACTGCTTCACTGTGCACTTATATTTAATTTTACCAAAGTAAACAAATAAGATGAAGTCGTTCTTCTGGTTTTTATTGATGACAGGCACCAAAAGTTTCATTCAAAAAGCCCATTGGAAGTGTCAGTGTGTCAGGTCACAAATTTGTTGGTTGTCCAATGCCCTGTGGTGTTCAAATAACAAGATTAGAACACATCAATGCTCTTTCCAGGGATGTGGAGTATCTTGCTTCTAGGGATGCAACTATCATGGGTAGCCGAAATGGGCATGCTCCTATATTCCTTTGGTATACTTTAAACCGGAAAGGATACAAGGGGTTTCAGAAAGAAGTTCAGAAATGCCTGAGAAATGCACATTACCTAAAGGGCCGCCTTAGAGATGCTGGAATCGGGGTGATGCTAAATGAACTGAGCAGCACAGTGGTATTTGAGCGCCCTCATGATGAAGAATTTATACGCAAGTGGCAGCTAGCTTGCCAAGGGAACATTGCTCATGTCGTAGTAATGCCCAACGTCACCGTTGAAAAGCTCGATAAATTTGTGTTTGAACTCATTGAAAAGCGTGCTACTTGGTATAATAATGGGACAGTTCAGTCGCCCTGTGTTGCATCCGAATTAGGTAAGGAGAATTGTCTTTGCAATTTGCACGGATAACCATGATGGTAGTGCATTAGTGTTTTTGTTGGCAAGTTGCTTTCATTAAATTTACTGTACTAAAACCATTTGTTTTTGCTACTGAACGCATTTCAAATGTTCGGACAATTTAGTTTTGCTGCCTTGTCCTTTAAGATTCTTCTCTTAGTGACTTCTTAAATTTTGACCTTTTTTAATTGTATGTCGACTTGTTTTAGCTATTTGAATCCTGTTTTTGCAGCTTTATGCATTCATTATACAATCAACCCTAACTAGTAAATAGGTTGAGACAGGTCCCAGTTTTTACTTTGGCAAGTATTAGATTCAGTGATAGTCTTTGATGACTTTTGGTCTCTTCTTCCTATCTATTGTGGTTGAAACTTGAAAGATCTTCCTGTGGCACGTATTAGTGTACCAATGACAATTCAACACTAACTTGAGAGTTGAGAGTACTGTTTATCCTAACACTTGCACATTTACAGATGATGCGCTTGAGTTTCTTTATTTAGGACCATATTGAAGTGTGATTTTGTGATTTGGTACGTGCGGGGCATTACTACTGTCCAACCAAGAGCGAGTTTTAGAGCGGTTTGGCCGAGTTTATGAGTTAACGTGACTTATGTGATAGTTAGGAGTTTAAAATATCTATTTGAGTAATTTTGACTTATTAAAGATTTATGAGTTATTAAAAATATAACAAATAAAATAAAAGTGATTTATAGATAATTTATGTCTTATGAGTAATTTTTTTCAAGAAAGAGTTTAAAAAATTTAATAGTTCATTAGCTTCTGACCTGTTACACAAACAGACATTTTTCAGCTTAAAGTTGAAAACAGTTTTAAGTCTCGACTTTAAGATGGGACAAACAAACCCTTAGCCAAGATGAGCATGCACGGAAATTGGATTATTTTTCATTTGATCTCCCCATATTTGATTATGGTTGAGATTATGAGCATGTTTGGTGGGCTTGAAATAAGTTATGATTTATAGTTGGTTTTGTGATTTTAAGTTAATGTGAAAGTTTTGACTTTAAGTTGTGTTTGTATTTGGGTATTTGAACTTAAAGAGGGGAAACGAGAAAGAAAGATTGGGTAAGGTTGGGTTAGACATATATTTTTGGATTAACGGGTTGAATTTTTAAAAATCGAATTAAATGGGTTGGGTCGTTTTATTGGCTCTAACCCGACCGACCCAACCCGTGTTCACCCCTAGCTATCAGGGACTTCTGACTTTTGAGCTGTTTTTGACTTTAAGCCCACCTGATAAGTGCATATTTTTCATATTTTTAAGTCCCTAATTATTGCTTGTTCTCACTTATTTATTTGTTTATTTGTCTTTTTTCAGGAATATTGCAAAATGCTTGAAGAAATAAAAGAATAAAGCAAAAAAGAGAAAAAGATGGGAAGAAAAGGATCATAGGGGAATATTCTCATGGAAGCATCTAGATGGGACATCTACACCCCCCCTCTACCCTTATTTCCCCCTATAAATACACACCTCCCCATCATGTTTCAACCTACATAGGATTTTCTCTTTTTAGTAGCCTCTCTTTTATAGTCTAGATCTAGTTTTAATTTGTATGCTCTCGTCTCTATTTGTAAACACTTTTATTTTAATGCAAATCTTTCTTTAGTTTATATTTTGTCTCTTTACATTTTCTTGCCTCAAATGATATGAATCTTCCAAGTACCACCACATGCTTTTAAGCTTTTGGGAAATGAAGAATCATTGAGTTTGTGATTAGTATAGATTTGTGATCTCTTAAAATAGTCAACTAAGTCCTAGCACAAAATTAATTTGTGTTAGGGTTTCAATTTAAAACCCCCAAATTTTCTTGTTCTTAGTTTATTGTTTAAGTTGCTTAAAAATTAGATTTAAAACCCTCGTTACACAGCCTCGAGTTACTCTATTTCTGTTGATTTAGTTAAAAAGCAACATCCCCTGTTCTCGTTTAAAACATTAACAAACCCAGTTTCTTTTTATCCCAGTTCGTCTTATCCACGCAGAATCACTCTCCCCTTCCATTTTCTTTTATTAAGTCGAATGTCTTTCTGGTTTACTGTGAGTTTTGTAACTTAAGTCGAAGTCTGCTTTACTGAGTTGACTAGCTAGTAATGACTACCGAGTCGAGTACTGAGTCGACTAGGTCTGTCCTGTTACCGAGTTGTTTGTACTGAGTTTGCTCTGTTTTTGTTGGAGTCGAGTTCTTGTTGCTGCTGCGTTTGTCGAGTCTCATTGTTTAGAATTTTCTGGTTCCCGAGTTATGGTTGTTTGTATCACTGAGTCTTTGCTTCCTTTTGTGGGTTTTGAATTTCGTAGTTTCTGGTTGTGTTCTTAGGAGTTTGGTTTTCAGAGTTGTTCGAATCATTCGCAAGTTGTATGAGTCGAGTTGCCGAGTCGTTTTCTTAGTTTACTGTTCTTTGTTTAGTCCATTACTGAGTTGCTGTTGTTTTCTTTCCGAGTATTTGAGTTCTGAGTGCCGAGTTCAGTTGAGTCATCTGCTGTGTTTTGTTTTCGGGTAGCTGAGTCCCTGTTTTGAGTCCAATAAATCGAGTGCAGCTGTGTTAGTTTTGTTTCAGTTCCTGGTTTTTTTAGTTCGTCGAGTCTTGTTTCCACCGAGTCTTTTTCTGAGTTGTGTAGTATTCTGGTGAATTTATGTGTTTGCTTTGCTTTAACTTAAGTTTGTTTCGTGGGTTCCATTAGTTTGTGATATTAAGATTGTATTAATATTTGATTTTAGTCATTATCTGAACCTCTATATACCACTGGTGAGCTATTATTAGGGGCGAGCAGAAAAAACCGAAACCGCAAAAAAAACCTAAAAAAACCGAAAAACCACACCGAAAAAAACCAAACCGCAAATAAAACCGAAAATAACCGAGATAAAAACCGAAATTAGTGGTGCGGTTTTATTTTCGGTTTTATGCTAAAACCGCACCGAAATTAACCGAACCGATATATATATATATAATATATATATATATATTCTATATATATATATATATATATATTAATAATAGTAATAAAGCACCTTAGTCATTTTTAAACTTCACATCTAATTTTATATAGAGGTTCTTCTTCTACAAACCCGTACTTGCATACTTGCTGAGTCACTTAAATAACCGGGCACCCATATATTTGGAGGAGCGCTTGATCGAAAACTAGGCTATTGTGATTTGCCACAAAGCAGAAATATTTTTGCTGTTAATCAGCTGATCAAATTTTATTATGAAACGTATTCTACTTTTTTTATTTATGTACTTTTTGAGAACTCTTTATTTGAATTTCATGATTAGTTGATTTTGAGTAATTTTATTGACTTGACATCATCTAATTTCTTGTCAAAATATATATGTGTTTTAGTTTTTATTGTGTATTAAGGTTTTTTAGATGAAAGTATGTAATATTTCCTATATCCTCATATAAAAACAGTAGTAAATAGTAAATGAGCATATTGTACATGTCGAAGAAAATTTTATATTTTTTTAAAAAAATCATTATGCACAAGAGTAGCAAATAATAGTTGAAAAACCGAAAAAAAACCGCAACCGACTAATGGTTAACCGCAACCGAAAAACCGTTTTAATTGGTTCGGTTACGGTTAATGATGATTAACCGAACCGAACCGCATTCATCGGTTTGGTAACGGTTAATGTCCGGAACCGCACCAAACCGCACCATGCACACCCCTAGCTATTATTACTGTTGTTAAAACATGTATTTTGGTTGATATGATTTGGCCGTTGCTTTGCTTATTCATTTGTTCAGCATTCGGCTTTTGGTGCACCGAATTAATTAACTTTTTAAGATAGTTTGATTGGATTAAGTTAGGTAATTGGGAGATTTTAGAATTAATTCTAGAAAAACTCTTTTCTCAAAACTAGTTCTAATTCGCCTAGGTTAATTATTAAAGGTTTCGAAAATAATTTTAATCTCTGTGGATCGAATCATAAATATTAAAACGGTGATCGTGCGCTTGCGATTTAAAAGTAATATTTCTAGCACATCACCACCCAATGTTTGGTTGCCAAACAGGTTAATAACAGCTTAAAACCCTCATAAGTTGGTTTTCTTTATTGTCAAACATGCTCATGGTTTAAGATCAATCGAAGATTTAGGACTTAGAACCGAGTTCATTTGGATGAAACGAAATTTATACTCTAAATTGGTGATTTTCAATCCTTCAACAAACCATTCCAAATTATTTAAGCTAAAAATCTAATTCACATGTTTTATAACAATTGCTCATTCCCCTTCATCTGTTTCCTGCAATCTTCATGTCACTCATATTCAATCACTATTGTCTCATGCTTTCTTCTTTCTTTACAATTTTTTTTTATAATTTTTCATTACATTCCATGCAAGTGACACAACTTTTAAGTTGTGTATGGTTGAACCAGAAAAAAAAAGGAGGAAATAGAATGAAATTTGAACTATAATTTACTTAAATGTTTAATAATTGTATTCCCTCCAACATTCCATTCCTATCACACTTAACTATAGTTCAAGGCCTCCACTTTATGAAGGAATGCTACATTCTTTATTCACTCATTCCATTCTATTCCATTCACCCCAACTAAATACAACATTAGGGCTGCGTTCGCTTGGATGGAATGGTATGTGGGAGAATGAAATGAAATCTGTAGTCTAAATAGGGGGTGATTAGAGAAAAGGTTTATGATTTAATTACTTCGATCATTTCAATTCCAACTGTTTGAACCAAAAATTTAACCCTCGTGTTTTGAAATGAATGCTCATTTCACTTCAACATCATGTTTCCCTACGATTTCATTTTAGAAAATTTAGACTTACTCTTATTTGGTCACTATTTTCTCATACTTTATTCTTTTTCCATGTAAGTTTTTTATAGGGTTAATTATCAAGTTGGTCACTGAAGTGGGCTTAATGTATCAAGTTGGTCACTGAACTCAAAACGGTATCAAGATGGTCACTGAAGTGGCTATAAATATCAAACAACGATCTTGAAATATGAATTTAAGCAGTAAAAATATTATTTATAAAGTTTTACACATTATTTTTAAATGTTACTAAAACCAAGTAAAAGGTTATGACTTCTAATATTTATGATAATATATTTAGATTTTATCAAGTTTATTTATTATTTATTTTTAATTAAAATAAAGAAAATAACTATATAATAAAATATAAATAATAAATAAACTTGATAAAATATAAATATATTATTTTAAATACTAGAAGTCATAACCTTATAGTTGGTTGTGGTAATATTTAAAAATAATATGTAAAACTTTTTAAATAATATTTTTATTGCTTAAACTCATATTTCAAGGTACTTGTTTGATATTTATGGTGACTTTGGTGACCATCTTGATACCGTTTTGAGTTCAGTGATCAACTTGATATATTAAGTCCATTTCAGTGACCAAATTGATAATTAACCCGTTTTTTATAATTTTTCATTTCATTCTCACCTCCTTCCATTCTATTCAAGTGAACACTACACCGACTTAGGAGTTCATGCAACATAAGCTATTCAAGTGAACGCAACATAAGCTCACTGAGGACTTCATGCAACATAAGCTCCTGATATACCATTGTTATTGAGTCGCTCGACTAGTCGCGACTAGTCGTCGACTAGTCGAGCAGTCGGTATGTAGGGCTCGACTGGGCTGGTCGACTAGAAAAATGTAAGTATTTCGCCCGACTCATGATCGACTGGTCGACTGGGTCGACTAGTCGGGTCGACTGGAAGCCCCAGTCGGTCGACTGGAGCTTAATTCTACTTTTTTCCACTTTTTTAACTTGGTTCTGCAGTTTATGCTCTCTAGTTTATGGTTTTAATTACTATACAGTTATGTGTTCTGGTGTTATGCACTCTTCTGCAGTTACACAATTGCATTCTGCACTTAAAAGGGCCCAGAATTCTGCAGTTTTAAGCTGCTAGTGCCCAGATTTCTGCAGCTTGAGACTGCCTAGATTTCTGCAGTTTAAGCTATGTTTCTGTTCAGTTTTGTTGTTCTGCATTTATTCTGATGTTGCTGGCTTGGACAGCAATATTGTGACAATTCATTGATTGAATTTGAATGTTTAATCATTTGATAAGTAATCTCTTTGTTAGGTACAATAGTAGGAAATTGCTATATTAGATTACATGTTTACATAGTTTTCTTCTCTTCTTTAGTCTTCTTTCAATTTTCTCGTGGTCTTTATCTTTGTAGGTTTAGGTCTTTCAGATCTCAAACAAGTATAAATAAGAGAAAAGCATAAAAAGAATCATTAGAAGTGGGAATTTAGAAGTTAGAACACATATATAATTTGTCACACATATAAATAGAAGTATATATGATATATATTATTAATTTTATACCTTGTCGACAAGTCGACTAGTCTACAACTAGTCTCGACTAGTCACGACTCGACTTGCCGGAGAGTCCGGTCGACTCGACTCACCGACGTAACAACCATGTGATATACTGAACGTATATGAAAATGAAGCATTTGAATTTAAACTA